>NC_072430.2:49005000-49605000 GCF_028878055.3 Symphalangus syndactylus | reverse complement strand
CACTTGGGAACTTATAGGACCCAGAGAGGAAATGGTGTCAGGGAATGCCCACAAGGCAATTTCTGGAGCAGCAAGACCTGGTGGGCCAACCAAGGACTTGCTCTGGCTGAGAATTATGGAGGCATCAACAAGCTGGCCACTGGACTCAGTTGTGGAACGCGAGTGTGAAGGTGGGTAGTGTGGTCTAGGGACCCACATGGAAGGCCTCAAGGGTTGCTGGCAGACTAAGACAACATGGAGTTGGAGAGAGAACCAAGGAAACAATTGCCCAGAGAGAACAGGGAAGCCAGACAATATTCTCCTCCTGGAATTTTCTCCACCTATAGATGGAAAACAATCTACTCCCACCGGAAGCCTGATTCTCTGTAACCCCCAAAGCCCTGGAATTGGGGCCACAATAAAATCAAAAGGAGGGCTGGCCGCTGCAGAAAGTAGTTCATCCCTGGATTTGAGGAGCCTGCCCAGGAAATAGGCTAGGAAATACCCTTCGTTCTGCTCTGGACACGGCTAACTGCAGAAAATCCTGCCAAAGGCAGAGTCTGCAAGCTTTTCTCCAGACCTAGGACACAACTGTGGCCCACCCCACCACATTGTGCACCCCACCACACCCTGCACAGTATGAGCAGGGCAGCCAGCAGGGAAGAGGACATTCTCTTCACAGGTGATACCGTCACTTTGTAATGATCCATAAAAAGGGGAAGGCTATTTCTACCTAAGAGTCCTAGTGTGGTCAAGAAGAGAGCATGTACCATGGGATGGGCCACTTTCTAACGGACCCTTCCCCTTGAGGAGTGAGAGTCAGAGCTGGAAGTAGGCTGGAGTGAGTATTTCACCTGTCCACTGCCAGCAATGGACCTGTCACAGGACAAAGTGGGGCAGGGGAACCAAGGTGTCAATGCCCATGAGTGTGGCAGGATTAATACTTTTAATGAGTTTAAGGAGTAAGCTCAAAGGGTCAGCCTTGCTGGGAGGAGTTTAGGGAGAGGGGCAGCCCTGAGGTTCTGCTACCAGGGCTGAGGCTATGGCAGAACCAGAACTGATATCCTCCCACAAAGGAGGCTCCAAGGAGCCTTCTACAGCTGCAAGGTCCTCCTCTCTTTCTTCCTCTCATTCTCCATCAGTCTCCAATGCTGGATACTTGGCTTCTCCATCCCATAGAAAGCTAGACTGCTCCGTTTTGGCTTGAAAATAAACCAGGCAGGGAATAGATGACCTAGAACTCTGCTTTTTCCCCACCGAACTGACTTGCCTCTAGGTCCCCACTGTGGATCCACAGGGCCTAACCCAGCCTGCCTGCGCATTGGAGGGGATCATTTGTTCTCAGCTGAGCCACTAAGAAGGGAGCACTGCCACAGCCCACTAGACCGGGGGTAGGGAGGTGTAACTCAGGAACTCCCCAGGCATCAGGCCAGCCGGAACAGTGGAGGGAAGGGCTGCAAGGGGGTGGCGGTTGGGGGTGTCTCAGGGCTCCATCTCCAGCAGCTCCTGTGCTGGCTAGGGAGCTGGCGGGGGCAGGTGTGGTGACCGACGTGGATAAAGAGCCGCGAGTGGTAAAGGCTTTGAAAACAAGACAGAAAAGGGGGAAACGCCACCGAACACACGGGGATTGAAACCTCCAAAAGCCCAAGGTTGGTGGGAATCCAGCACCACGGGGGCCCCAGAAGGCCAAGGGAGCAGCGCAGGGCCCTGGGGGAGGGTAGAGGAGCCAAGGGAGGGTCTCCCAGCCCTTGCAGACCAGCGTTGCTGCCACGCAGCCTCCTGGCTGCCCAGTCTCTCCTCGGCTGCAGCTCAGCAGGCCCCTGGGGAGGTATTGGTTGCAAGCAAGCACCTGAATATTGCCTAATGGAACCAGCCAAAGCTCAACTAAATCCAGATCAGAGGGAGGGAGGTCAGGCCTTGCCTCCCACCTGCGGCCCCATTCTCATTGTCCCTTAGCCAGGACAGGGCCTGCTGCTTCCAAAGTCAACTACATAGTCCATCGCTGCTCAGCCACAGGCCTCCTGGCACCAACCCCTGAGCTGGGCCGCGATCCATGGACCCTTCCCAATGTCCCTCTGCTGCCTCCACACCCCATTCCCCAACACCTGACCACGGCCCCCCAACACCGGCCCCCGCGGAGGTTAGGGGGCTCTGTGTGCCCTACAGGGCTGAGGCTTGGCTGGAGCAGGGCTTTTGCTGCATGGATGGGGCAACCTCACCAGCTTGGTCTCTTTGTCCATGAGTTCCATGAGGGATCCCCAGGCCCCCCACCCGCTTCCTACTCAGTCAGTCTTGACGTGGCCGTTGGCCAGGGCTAGGGCGCCGCTGGGCTCTCCGGGCTCAGCGTCCTTGTCGAAGCGGAGGCGGAGGGTGTTGCGGATGATGAACTGCTCCATGATGAGGGCCCCGCAGAACCAGGGCACGGCGTACTCCAGGGTGATGAGGCCCATGAAGTCAAAGTCGAACTGGGAGTAGTCCCAGGGACAGGCGTTGAACTGGCGCAGGATGAAGCCGGTGGTGAACTCCCACAGGTAGGTCCAGAGCGTGTAGATGAGGCAGCGCAGGAGCAGCGGGCAGCGGCCGCGCAGCCGCAGGTACATGCGCTCCACGATGAGGATGGAGGTGCCGTAGATGAAGAGGGCCCACACGCTCGTGACCCCAGGGAACTTCCAGTTCAAGTTCACCACAAACTCCCAGGCCGCCGTGAACATCACCTCGCAGAAGTAGCCGTGGATGGCGTACAGGTACCAGCGGGACAGCGCCGTCAGGGGCTCGGCAGAGGCCATGGCGCCGACTGGGGCTGGCTGAGGGGGGCACAAGAGAGACAGGTGAGGGCCGGGCGCGGTGGGTCACGCCTGTAATCCCAGCGCTTTGGGAGGCCAAGGCAGGCGGATCACTTGAGGTCAGGAGTTCCAAACCAGCCTGCCCATCATGGTGAAACCCCGTCTCTACTAAAAATACAAAAATTAGCCGGGCGTGGTGGCCCGCTCCCGTAATCCCAGCTACTTGGGAAGCTGAGACAGGAGAATCACTTGAACCCGCAAAGCAGGGGTTGCAGTGAGCCAAGATTGCGCCACTGCACTCCAGCCTGGGCGACAGAGTGAGACTCTGCCTCCAAAAAAAACAAAACAGCAACAACAACAAAACAGAGCAAAGAACAGAATAACCCACCCACCCCACTGACTTCTCTGCAACTCTACCCAAATGCTACTTAGAGGGAGGTGTCTGTACTCCCTACAGCTTTTTTGGATTATCTGTGGTCAGTTGAAGAGTCGGCTGGCCTGGTCCACCAATCAGCCCCATTTCTAGACTACTTGCTGATTTCTCAGCAGGCCTATCCACTGGGGACCCCATTTCTTCCTCCACTTCTTCTCAAACAGTTCTATGTCACTCATATTTCTGAGATGTAAGTGACTCATCACATTTGTCCTTGTGTGTGTGCATGCCATTTTTAAACCATGTTTAAGTGTACAATTCAGTGGTCTTAAGTACATTCACATTGTTGTGCAACTATCACCACCAACCATCTCCAGAACTTTTTCATTGTCCCAAACAGAAACTTTCTACCCATTAAATACAAACTCCCATTCCCCATACCCTCAGCCCCTGGCAACCACTATTCTATTTTCTGTCTCTATGAATTTGACTACTCTGGGTGCCTCATATAAGTGGAATCATACAAACATTGTCCTTTTGTGACTGGCTTAGCGTAACTGGCTTAGCTTTTACTTAGCCTAACGTCTTTAAGGTTCATCCATGTTGCAGCACATGTCAGAATTTCCTTCTTTTTTTTTTTTTTTTTTTTTTGAGACAGAGTCTCACTCTCTCGTCCAGGCTGGAGTGCAGTGGCGCTATCTTGGCTCACTGCAACCTCTGCACCCTGGGTTCAAGTGATTCTCCTGCCTCAGACTCCTGAGTAGCTGGGACTACAGGTGCATGCTGCCATGACCGGCTAATTTTTGTATTTTAGTAGAGACAGGGTTTCACCATGTTGTCGAGGCTGGTCACAAACCCCTGAGCTCAGGCGATCCTCCCGCCTTGGCCTCCCAAACCGTTAGGATTACAGGCGTGAGCCACTGCGCCGGGCCGGAATTTCCTTCCTTTTAAAGGCGGAATCATATTCCATTGTATATATCACCATATTTTGTTTATCCATTCATCCATTGATGGACACCTGGGTTGCTTCTACCTTTTGGCTACTGAGAATAAGGCTGCTATGAACACGGGTGTACAAAGGTCTGTCTGAGTCCCTGCTTTCAACTCTTTCAAGTACATATGCAGACGTGGAAATACTGGATCATATGGTAATTCTATAGTTAACTTTCTGAGGAACCACTGTGCTGTTTTCCACAGTGGCCACACCATTCTACATTCCCCATCAGCAATGTACAAGGCTTCCAATTTCTCCACATCCGCCCCAAACACTTGTTATTTTCTGTTTTGTTTTTATAATGGCCATCCTAATGGGTGTGAGGTGGTTCTCTCATTGTGGTCACATTTGTCTTTGCTCCATTAAATGGGGTTTTGGTGTTTGGTTTCAGTGTTGAGGGGAAACCAATGGATTGACACAGGAAAGAGTCCTCCCCAGTCCTTCTGGCTCCTTTCCCCTCCCCTCTTTTAAACCCCACCAGTCTTCAAGGCCCGGCTCCCATGCTGCTTCTCTCTACTTCCTCCTCGCCCTCCACCAGCGACTGTCCCATTATCAGGTGCCACCCCAATGGCTTTTTGAGGTATGTGCTCTTATGATCCAACTAGCCTGTGAACTCCTTGAGGACGGTGACTGTTTCACAGGCTGGTGCTTTGTGGTCTTGATGCAGGCCTCTCCTGGGCAGGCCCTCTCTAAATGATATGTCCTGTTCATGTGGAGGGAGGTGTGGGACTGCATCAAAAATGGGAAGGTAGGGCATGAGAATATAAATCCCAGCTCTGCCAGCTGCTAATGGCTTCATATCTCTGTCAATCCCCTCTCCAAGGTGGGAGAAGAGACAGAGGTTAAGGAAATGACATCTGTAGTATGCACACCTGTCTGGGAATTCCAGCCTCACATTTCAGCTGAAATAGGCCTGGTCACATTAATACCTACCCATCCTTGTGCATTGCTCTGTGGTCTTCCAAGCACTTCATTCACATTTTGTCATGGTTCTTACATAATTAAGATTCAGGCTGGGCACGGTGGCTCACGCCTGTAATCCCAGAACTGTGGGAGGCCGAGGCGGGTGGATCACCTGAGGTCAGGAGTTCGAGACCAGCCTGGCCAACATGGTGAAACCCTGTCTCTACTAAAAATACAAAAATTAGCCGGCTGTGGTGGCGCACGCCTGTAGTCTCAGCTACTTGGGAGGCTGAGGCAGGAGAATTGCTTGAACCCAGGAGGCGGAGGTTGCAGTGAGCCAAGATCGTGCCACTGCACTACAGCCTGAGCAACAGAGCAAGACTTCGTCTCCAAAAATAAATAAATAAGTAAATAAATAAATAAATAAAATAAAAAAGATTCATGTGAAGGTCAGAAAATTTTACTCCCATTTTTTTTGGAGTGAGACAGTTAGAGCTCAGAGAGGGGACATCATTTGCCCCATATCCCAGAGCCAGTAAATGGCAGAGCTGAGACTAGAACCAATATCTCTTGCTTTCTACTTCAAAACTCATCCCCTGCACATGACTGCCCATCTCTTAGACATACGTAGCAAATGTCACTCCCCTGCTCAAAAATGCTCGATAGCGGCCGGGCCCAGTGGCTTATGCCTGTAATCCCAGCACTTTGGGAGGTGGAGATGGGCGGATCACCTGAGATCAGGAGTTCGAGACCAGCCTGACTAATATGATGAAACCCCGTCTCTACTAAAAATACAAAAAAACAATGGATGGGTAGGTATTAATATGACCAGGCCTGCTTCAGCTGAAATGTGGTGGCATGCGCCTGTTATCCCAGCTACTTGGGAGGCTGAGACAGGAGAACCGCTTGAACCTGGGAGGTGGAGGTTGCAGTGAGTTGGGATCGCACCATTGCACTCCAGCCTGGACAACAA
Organism: Symphalangus syndactylus; assembly: GCF_028878055.3. Lineage (NCBI taxonomy): Eukaryota > Metazoa > Chordata > Mammalia > Primates > Hylobatidae > Symphalangus > Symphalangus syndactylus. Next base: position 49,598,995 of record NC_072430.2, on the reverse strand, counting down.
GAGCGAAACTTCATCTCAAAAAAAAAAAATGTTCGACAGCTCCCTATTTCCTAATGAAACACAACAGCATCCTTGGCCTGCCATTCAAGATTCTTCATGACCTTGCTCCGATTGACATCTTCAGCCTTTTCCTCACAATCCAACTCTTCCTTTCTTTCATCTCCATGCCTTTGCGGGTCCTATTCATTCTGTTAGGCGTGCCTTTCTTCTCTCACTTCCGTGAGTATAAACCAGCTTACAGGTTACCTTCAGAACAAAATCTCTTTCATTCCCCCAGGTCCCAAGTCCTCTCTTCCTCTTCTGAATTTCTACAGCACTTACTCTGTCTCACTCCCTTTGCTACACGTTATTTTCTGTTATATTATACTGAGAATTTTGGTCCCCGGCCAGACCTCTTTCCTGTGTGCTGCACCTATAGCTCCTGCTCTTCCCTAGACAGCTCCCCCTAATGTCCCACAGGCATCCCCAACTCCTTTCCTAAATCAAACCCATGGGCAGGTGTGGTGGCTCATGCCTGTAATCCTAGCACTTTGGGAGGCAGAGGCAGAAGGATCGCTCGAGCCCAGAACTCTTGAGTTCAAGACCAGCCTAGACAATGCAGTGAGACCCTGTCTCTAAAAAATAAATAAAATCAAACCCATTGTCTTTTCCCCAAAACCTGTTTCTCTCCTAAGACCCCCACCCCAATTAATGGCACCACCATGCACCCAGTTAGAACCAGAGGTCTTGAAGTCTGTCTGGCTTCCTCTGCCACATCCCCACTCTAACATGAGTTCCTGAGAGTGAGGGCCTTGCCTGCCTGGTTCAGCACAGTATTCCCAGTGCCTGGCACAAAGCCCAGCACACAGTAAGCATTCAAGACAAGAATAAAGACATTGCGCCACTGCACTCCAGCCCGGGCGACAGAGCGAGACTCTGTCTCAAAAAAAAAAACAAAAAAAAAACAAAAAAAAAAGAATAAAGACATTTCTTAGTTAGCAATTGCCATATAACAAATCATCCCAAAACCCTGGCCTAAAACAACTACCGTCTACTATTACAGCTCATGTATCTGTGGTTGGCAGATGGCTGGGGCAGTGTGGCTCCACTCCACCTGTCTCTCATCCTCCTCCGGGGCCCAGTGGACTTGCCTGGGCATATTCTTCTCATGGCAAGGACAGAGGCACAAAGCTGAGCAAGCCCAGCTGCACAAGTGTGGTTCAAGACCCTGGTTAAGCCATGCCCACCAACATCCCACTGGCCAAGGGAAAGCCACCAAGTCAGCTACTAACTCCCACCCTTACCACCTCTTAAATATCTTTGGGATCCATCCCCTCCTCTTCATTACTCTTATTGCTGCCACTGCTCTGGTTCACGCCCTCATCATGTCTCACCTGGATGACTCCAAAGGTCTCCCAGCTTTGCCTTCTTCCTTCTAATTCACTCATCACAGGATGAAAGAGTGTGTAGAAAAAACGCAACCTTTCTAAAATGCAAATCCGATGTTTCTCACCACTTGAAGCCCATGAGTGGATCTTCAACATCTACAGAGTAAATAAAGCTGAAACCCCTGGGGACAGCTGGCAAAGCCCTTCACAACTTGTCCCTGCCTCCAATCCTGTCCTCCAGATCTCTACCTTGCTGTTTTTGCTACCTGGGCCCCACCCAGGGCCGGTGAACCCTCCTTTAAGACCCAGCTCCACCTCTGTGAGGACTTTCCTAAGCACCCTGACTCCAGAGCTGTCTGCCCACTTCTGCACCCTCCCTTCTCTGCGGTAATAGTGAGCACTCTGCTTCACTGGATTCATCTGAACGCCAGCACCAGCAGCCTCCTGAGGAATACTTGTTTAAGATAGTGGTAAGAGAAAAAAGCAGGATTCAAAACTGAATATTCAACCTAACTCCGATTCTGCAAAGGCATGCATATGTGCACATATACAAAAAAATTAAACAACAATCATCTCTGGATGGTGGTATCATATGTGATTTTTTTCTTTATATTTTTCTGCATACTTTTTTTTCCTAACAAGTATGTATAACTCTTATAAAACTAAAATTTCATCTTAAAAAATGCTTATGGAGGCTGGACACGGTGGCTCACGCCTGTAAACCCAACACTTTGGGAGGCCGAGGTGGGTGGATCATGAGGTCAGGAGTTCAAGACCAGCCTGGCCAACATGGTGAAATCCTGTCTCTACTAAAAGTACAAAAATTAGCTGGGCGTGATGGTGTATGCCTGTAATCCCAGCTACTCGGGAGGCCGAGGCAGAATTGCTTGAACCGGGACCCGGGAGGTGGAGGTAGCAGTGAGTGAGATCATGCCACTGCACTCCAGCCTGGGCTACAGAGCAAGATTCTGTCTCAAAAAAAAAAAAAAAAAAAATGCTTGTGGAAGCTGGGTTCAGTGGCTCATGCCTGTAATCCCAGCACTTTGGGAGGCCGAGGCGGGTAGATTACCTGAGGTCAGGAGTTCGAGACCAGCCTGGCCAACATGGTGAAACCACATCCCTACTAAAAATACAAAAATTAGCCGGGCATGGTGGCATGCGCCTGTAATCCCAGGTACTCGGGAGGCTGAGGCAGGAGAATCGCTTGAACCTGGGAGGCGGAGGTTGCCGTGAGCCAAGATAGCGCCACTGCACTCTAGCCTAGGTGACAGAGTGAGACTCTGTCTCAAAAAAGAAAAAAAAAATGCTTGTGGAATGAATATGTATTCACCATATTCATATCTTGTGTATAGAAGGTGTTCAATGAATTTACTAAGCAAATAAACCCAAAGAATTCTGAAGTCACGTAAAATTATTGCAGGCTCTTCCCTCCTGGGTCATCCAACAACAAACCATGCCTCACAGGTCTCAATATGGCCGGCTGGTTAAGTTCAGGGACCCCAGATGATCCTAACTGCCTGGGTTGGAATCCTGGCTGATGCTTTCCACCTGTGAGACCTGATGGATGCTGCCCAACCACCCTGTGCCTCAGGGTCCTTGTAGGTAAAGTGAGGATATCAGAAGTAATGACCACAGGAGGCTGGTGTGAGGATGAATGAACTAGTACATATACACTACTTAAAATACAGCTAAGGCTCCAGAAAGGGCAGCCGTCATTTCTGGCACAGAGCCAGGCCTCTGGACAGCCCCTCCTGCTTTTACGCCACCTCCTACCCTATGCAGGGTCACTGTGCCCTGCTCTCGGCAGCCTCCAGGCAGCCCTTCCTGTCAAGCAGGTTAGGTCTTCATCGCAACCCTGAACACCAAGCTAGCGAGCCAAGAAATCGGGTGGCAATAATAACCCCACATACGGCCCTCAGGAGAACAAAACTCCCACAGACATCCAGGGAGAGTGAAGGTGAGCCTCCAGCTTCCCTGTGGCTACCAAGGGATGAATGGAAGAGGAAGGGTGTCAGAGCCAGCCCGAGGGGCAGACTTGACACGATGGTAGAATGAAAGGGGCACAGCCTCTCACCCCCTCACTTTATCTTATACCTCCTACCCCCAGGCAGGAGAGAACAGATCTAGGCTCCAGGGCAACACACTGAGGCGGACTGAGGGGCTGAGACAGATGGCACAGCACAGGGATGTGGAGACCTCTGGACCTCCTACCCCGACTCAGGCCCCATGACCTGCACATATCCCCCTGGCTCTTCCAACCCCCAGGGCCTGGGCTGAAGGAAGGGGAACCTCACGGGGCTCTCCTGCAGCAGCCTGACATGACTGTGTGGATCTCATCACTCGGGCCAGACCCCAGCCTTGAGGTGACTTTAAACCTTGCTCTTCTTGCCCCTGATCTCTCTGGGATGTCCCAGAACGGTTTCCCAGCTGGTAAGAGATGGGAGGGTCCAGTCTCTTCCCCAACCCCAGCAGGTAACTTGGGAGAGTCAGACCCCCAAACCCTCGGAGCAGAAGCAAGAAGAAAGGGGTAGCTGTCAAAGGGAGAGAGAAACCTAGGATCAGAGACAGCAAGTTGCTGAACAGAAGAAAGGACGGAGTTCATGCCTGTAGTCCCAGCAATTTTGGAGGATGAGGTGGGGGAATAGCTTAAGGCCAGGAGTTCGAGACCAGCCTAGGCAACATAGCGAGACCACCATCTCTATAAAACGAAAAAAAAGTAGCCTGGTTTGATGTGGTGTGCCTGTAGTCCCAGACACCAAGGCAGGGGGATCCCTTGAGTTCAAGAGTTTGAGGCTACAGTGAGCTATAATTGTGACACTGCACTCCAGCATGGACAATGAGCAAGACCCTGTCTCTTAAAAAAGAAAGAAAGAAAAAGAAGCGAGATGGGAGAGAGAGAAACAGGGTGTGCCCCAAGCCCAGATTCTGTTTCTGGGCAGCAGGAAGCCATGGGTAGTAGATGGAGGGGAAGCACACCATGGCAATGTCAGACAGTGTCCGAGGGCGGAACTAGGAGAACATAGCTGGTCCATGCAAGACCAGCAGGGGAAATGAAAGACCTGCGTCAGGGCAGAAGATGGGGTTGAAGAGAAAGGAATAGGAGACAGTGTCATTGGCTGAGGTGGCAGCTCCCAGTGTGGTGGGGAAGATGATAATATTAGAGGCTGGGCATTGACTTGGATGCGTTTTCAGAACCCCACTCTCCAAACCCATTTCTAATCAGCACAGGAGCTGTGCTTAACTTTGAGATAGGACAGGCTCACCCACCCGATACAGGGCCTGACAGGCCCATATTCCCTGCCCCGGCCTCCACCCACCTGACTCCCTTTACCCCTAGGCCCCTTCCACTAGCTCCTTGCTCAGCCCTGGGATCAGAGCCCCGGGAAAGCCTGCTGCAGGAAAAACCGGCAGCTCAGGGGACCTTGGCTTCTTTCTCCTGGTGACAAACAAAACTGTCCTGAGACCTGTGACATGAAGATAGGACAGCCCAGGAACAGAAATTCAGGGTGGATTGAAGAGGAGGAGAGTGTGAGCAAGGTTGAATGCAGGAGGACAGAGTTTGCAGAGCAAAGGACAGCTTCACAAGCAGGGTTTGACTGAACAACACTCACATCCAAGAGTCCTCATACCTGATGAAAGGGCCTGGGCAAACAGAGTCCCAGCGAAGGGCCAGGACTCAAGGTGACTTGTGAGGGCTGGGAACTACCCCTCCAAGGGAACAGGTGATGGGGAAGGGGAAGGGGAGCTGGCTTTCAGAGCCCTGCTCACTAAGAGCATCTCACCTGCTGCTCTCCGAGCCTGCTGTTCCACAGGGTGGCGGGGGACAAGACCAGCAGTTGAGAGGGGTAAAGAGGCTGCCATAAAAGTCTAAGACAGGCTAAAGGCAAAACCAGATGGAATAACTGCCATTGGTTTTGTCAAAAACTCCCATCTTGTTTCAGGGGGCTAAGGTGCCACAACACAGTGACTCTGGGAATTTTTGTCCAGAGAAGCATCTGGCCAGAAAATCAGGATTCCCCTCCCATGCAGCCGGGCTGGGAAGGCCTTCCGCTTTCACTCCACTCACTTCCCAAGCTTCACTCCCCATCCTCAGGCACCCCCATCACTACAGTTCCATGTTCTGGGGAGACCCACAGCCCTTCTAGGAGACCCCTCAGGGCAAGGCAGTGGGGGACAGCTTCAGGAGCCCCTGGGTGGCTCTGTGCTGAAGGTGAGTGGCTTCAATGAGGAAAGGGCAGAAACCTCCCTGAACTTCCCCTGTTGTCATCAGGTTAGCAGGAAGGAAAACAGGGCTTGCTCAGGGCCAGAAGGGAAGCAAGTGGAGGGAAACTCCTGTAGCCACTGGCTGGTGTACATGCCACAGACTTCCACCCTCTTGCTGTGGGCACCCCCCAAGGAAAGCCCTTGGGATTAGTGATACTGCAGGCCTTGATGAAGTCCTCCCTCCACTCCCAAGTCACAGTAATAATAATAACCAGGTGCTCTTCTCAGTATTTCTATGTATTAACTCAAAAAATTCTCAAGCCCATTTTACAGATGAGGAAAGTGAGGCAGAAAGAGGCTACATTCTTTTTTTGTTTGTTTGTTTTTTGGTTTTTTAGATGGAGTCTCACTCTGTCACCCAGGCTGGAGTGCAGTGGCGTGAACTTGGCTCACTGCAAGTGAGCCCAGGTTCAAGCAATTCTCATGCCTCAGCCTCCCAAGAGGCTGGGATTACAGGTTCCTGCCACCACACCCAGCTAATTTTTGTATTTTTAGTAGAGACGAGGATTCACCATGTTGGCCAGGCTGGTCTTGAACTCCTGACCTCAGGTGATCTGCCTGCCTCGGCCTCCCAAAGTGCTGGGATTACAGGCATGAGCCACCACACCTGGCCGAGCCTACATTCTAATAACTATAAAAGGCAAGGCTGAGATTCAAACCCCACAAATCTGGCTCCAGAGTCTTTGCTCCTAATCAGCACACTGCACTGCCCCCGAGGCTGACTACAGGCTCCTCTGAGGGCACTACTATTTTCTGAGTTCCTGCTTCTGGAAGGCTGGGATGGTATGTGGAGAGACAACAGGAAGCAAGGAGAAGGTTGTGAACTTCTAGGTGGATCATTAACAAATCTCCCAACTGGCTGTCAGAGTTCCTAAAGGCTCCCAGCCTGTTCCTCAGGATCCACACAGAGGCCCTCCAGGGTCAAAGGTGACGGTCACAGGACCATGACAGCAACCAACCCGTAGGCCTCAAGGCATGCGTCATTCAAAGGCCCCTCAGCAGGACACACACAATCCAGAGGCCTCCTGACTGCCAGCCCACCCCAGTGCTCCTGGGAGTCTCAGATGGCCCAGCCCTGCCATGGAGACACCAGCCAAGAGCAGGGGCCAGCTGCCCAGAGGAGCAACAGCCAGCATGTCAGGAGCAGCACTCCGAACACAGAGGATTTCAGGGGGCCTCAGATCCCAAGCAAACCCCAGCAGGAGGCAGGGCAGGGTGAGTGGGCTTGGGGGATGGAATCAGTTCTGGCACAGAGGTCCCTGGGGATCAAGAAGTGAAGGGCGCCCTGCACAGGGGGGCTGGCAGGCTGGCATCCCAGACCTGTATGTGGCTGCCTTGCTGTTACCATTCAGATCTCAGCTCAGCTGTCGTATCTCAGGGACTTTTGATTCCCCAGTCCAAAATAGCCTCTCTGTCACTCACACCATTCCATTTTATTTTCTACATAGCACTTTCACTTTCTGATATGTTACTACTTATTTATGGTCTGTCCCTCCTCAACTAGAATGAAAGCTTCATGAGGGCAGGGGCGCTGTCTTGTTCATTGCTGTGTAATCAGTGCCTAGAGTGGTGCCTGGCAATAATACCTAGTAATACTTGTGGAATGAATGGACAGATGAATGGGCCCAAACAGGCCCAGGCCCTTAAACACTGATGAGGGCAGGTATAAACAGCTAGCTGCCTCAGTCTGTCTTCTCTCCTTTCTTGAGAAATACAGCCTTCTAAAATGTTTAATTCTAGCATTTAATTTTTTTCTAATTGTAAAAGCAACATGTGCTCACAGCTGAAATTTAAACATTACAGAATGACACAGAAAGCAAAAGTTCCCTGTAATCACACATCTTAGAGAAAGTCAGTATTAATGGTATGTTGTGTAGTCATCCAGATTCAATTTTATCTTTTAAAAAGCCAATCCATGCATCATAGAAAAAGCATTCATAGGCCGGGCGTGGGGGCTCACCCCTGTAATCCCAGCATTTTGGGAGGCTGAGGCGGGAGGACTGCTTGAGCCCAGGAGTTTGAGACCAGCCTGGGCAACATAGTGAGACCTCATTTCTAATAAAGAAAAAAAAAGAAAAAGCATTCATAATTCTGAACTAACAGCGATTACCATTTCTCCTTTGCAATATTTTCCTATGTGTGTATTTTACAAGTCACCATAATATACTTATTCTGCAACCTGCCATTTTTACTTGTCATGACTACTTTTGCAAGTTGTCATATAGCCTCTGTGCTCATTATTATCATGGCTGTGTAATATTCCAGCAAGTGGAAAACTGTAATTTACTTAACCTGGATGTCCAAAGGGAAGAGTTTTTTCCCATTTCTACTACTACAGATGATATAACGAGAATTACCTTTAATGCCTGTAATGGAATAATGCAGCCCTTTTCTTCTCTGGTACTATTTCCTAATAAGATATCTTAATGGATAATTCCAGAAGGGGAATCACTGAACCAAACGGTACAACAGCCTTAAGGCTGATGGCATAAATTGCTCTGGGGAGATGTGTCTCCCATCTGAGTCACCACATTCCCACAGAGGCATCCATGGCCATCTCTTTACCCCCAACCCCCCTCCTACAGTCTAGGCTTGCTCACACCACACTGGCTACAAATCAACTCAAGAACACACTTCCTGAAAAACACTCCAGTCAAACTGACTTTGCAAGCCCAGGCTGAGTGGAAAACAGATTCTGGCCCTGAATTATAAACTCTCAACTAGGAGAGTCAAGATCTACCTAAAGTGGAAACAGACCTGATTACCCCTTTTCTACTCCCTGCGAATTCCTGCATGGAATCTGAAGCTCTGGGCTCCCATCGACCAGCCTGGGAACTCCGAAAAAAGCTTGTCTGTTCAAGATTGCAAAAGCCCAGCTCTGCCTGCCATGCCTTCTGGGGAGCTTCCTTCCTGCAGGTCTCTGATCCCGCCAGGCTACGGGCCCTGCACAGACATAACAGCCTTCAGGCCAGACAGGCCTCTGGGGGTTGGGAAAGCAGCCAATTGTCATTTTTTAAGGCATCATCAAGGACAAGCCAGGGGCTGAGGCTGGAAAGAAAGGCCTGTGAGGACAGGCAGAGCTGTGCAGTTAGGAGCCTCTCACCCTACCTCGAGCTTGTCTTGCTGAGGAAGAGATGCTGCTGCTGACATGTGGCAAAAGCAAGAGGACCTGCTCCTCCAGATCCCGTGGTGGTCACTCTTATGGCAGCTAAGGCTCACAAATCCCCCCACCTCCCAGGGCCCTGGATGCCCTACTCCAGGCCTCCTAGACCAGCACCACATGCATTGCTCATGGCTTCTGGGCAAAGTCCAGTCCCAGGTGATGCACGGTCCTCACTGCACAGATCTGAAGCCTGACGGCCAAACTAGATGCTGTTTCCCAGGTGTGGGTGCTTGCTTCACTCACGCCAGCCAATCTGAATGATATGGTTTGGCTGTGTCTCCACCCAAATCTCTTCTTGAATTTCCACATGTTGTGGGAGGAACTGGATGGGAGGTAATTGAATCATGGGGCCAGGTCTTTCTCATGCTATTCTCGTGATAGTGAATAAGTCTCATGAGATCTGATGGGTTTTTGTTTTGTTTTGTTTTGTTTTGTTTTGTTTTGTTTGAGACAGAGTCTTGCTCTGTTGCCAGGCTGGGGTGCAATGGCACTATCTTGGCTCACTGCAACCCCCGCCTCCCAGGATCAAGTGATTCTCCTGCCTCAGCCTCCTGAGTAGCTGGGACCACAGGCACATGCCACAACACCCAGCTGATTTTTGTATTTTTAGTACAGATGGGGTTTCACCATGTTGGCCAGGATGGTCTCAATCTGTTGACCTTGTGATCTGCCCACCTCGGCCTCCCAAAGTGCTGGGATTACAGGCGTGAGCCACTGTGCCCGGATGATCTGATGGTTTTATAAGGGGGAGTTTCCCTGCACAAGCTCTCTCTCTTTGCCTGCCACCATCCTTGTAAGATGTGACTTGCTTCTCCTTGCCTTCCACCATGATTGTGAGGCTTCCCAAGACATGTGGAATTAACCCTCTTTTTCTGTATACATTTTCCAGTCTTAGGTATGTCTTTATCAGCAGCATGAAAACGAACTAATACACTGGGTCTGTCCTGGTTTTTAGAGGCCATGTGGCCATAAGACGGCTCCAGCATGTGATGGCCCAATATTTTGCTTGACATTCCCCTCCCACTGCAGAACTGCAGCCCTGTGACAGGACCTTGGATGGGGAACAGACTCAGAACTAGAACTTCCAGACTCGTGCCCATGCTGATGAGGTGCCAAGCAGGCAGGATCACTGGGCTGGTGATCCCCTGGGTGCTTGTAACATACTCACTTATCACACCCTTGAGTGTGCAGCTCACAACAGACATCAGGATCACTGTCCAGGAGTGTCCTGGGTTAACCTTGGTTGGCTGGGTCTCAGTGCCATTCTCAGCAATGTAGGCAAGCATCAGCCCTAGGACTCAGCTGATCCTTGGCTGAGGGGCTGGCAACTTCCATGTGTCCCTGGGAATAAAAGAGGAGGCTTTTATTAGCTTAAACTGCCCCCAGCAGATCCAAAGTAAACAGTGCAAGGGCCTGGGCTCTGGGCTCAGCACCAGACACTCATCCCACCCTGGCCACCAGGGCCCCCTCCTGGAACCTGCCCCCTCCTCTTTGCATCCAGTTTGCTCAGGTCTAATTAATCCAGCTACAAGAGTCTGGGATGGTCCTGGACAATCCACATGTCGGGGGTTAGGACTTAGGGCTTCTTGCCTGAATGTGTGAACACTTGTGAATCTGAGAGGGGATATAATTTTAGAATCCAGCTCCATTCTCATTCAGCTTCAAATTACACTCTTACCTTCACCCTGTAGTGGGTACATCTGTTCTCAAGGGCGGTCAGAACCTCATGGAAGGCAGACAATGTAGGACATTTCTTTCAGCACTTTGAAAGCAGAGAACAACCACTCGTGCAGAAAAACAAAATGTGTGCTAAACCTTTCTATGTACAATTCTACCTCTCTAATATTTATTCAACTCATTTTCTAATTTTACCATTATTATGGTTGAGGCCCTTCCTATGAACATCAGTAACCAGCTACAAGCTAATACAAATCTTACTTTATAATGCCCTTTGCCATGTACTTTAAAAAAAAAAATCAAGTAGAGACAGGTCTTGCTATGTTGACCAGGCTGGTCTCAAGCTCTTGGCCAACCCTCACACCTCAGCCTCGCAAAGTGCTAGGATTATAGGCGTGAGCCACTGTGCCTGGCCAGCCATGTACACATTTTTAATACTATCCCTAAGACTTGACTATTTAATGGAGATTCCAACATTTTTTGTTTTAATATGAAAGTGCTAAAGCTTCCCTGAAAACCCCCTGGATACAGCACCATCTGCATATGCCCAAGGATAGCACTCAGGACCAGCATGGCCCTCTGGGACAGCCCAGCCACTCAGAAGCTGAGAACAGTATGTGGCTGGGGGTGGGAGCTGGCACCCCCCTGTGGATGACCAGGCAGGATGGACCAGAGGCGCTGGTCTGTGCTGATGCCCACGTCCACCTTCCCCCCTCCCCTCTGACGCCCAGGCTCTCTGAGTAGAGGCCACTTGGGCCCTTGCTCAAGCAGACAACCTGTGAGGCAGCCAGGCAGCCAAGGAGAAGTGAAAGGGCAGGAGTGGGGGACCTGAAACTCACTGTATGGTGTGGTTTTGGGGGGTGCTCCCCTGGGTCTCCCCTCGGGGCCTCTGCACTGAGAGCATCACAGTGGGCTGCTGTGCTCAGCCTTGCCTCCCCCTCCCCAGCTCCTTCACAAACAGGACCCTCCAACCCTCCCTGATCTGTCCATCTTTCCTGCTTCTCCCAGCCTGCCGGATGGCGGACAGGGGTCACCTTGACACGTACCTATCACCTTGAGGAAAAGGCTTTAACGGGGCATGTCCGAACCCTCTGGGACTCCCTCTCCACCAGCACCACAAGGACCATGTGCCTGGGGAGTTCAATCCCACCTGTGGAGACTTCTCCCCAGCCTAGGCCCTCAGCCACATCCACGACACAAGTCAGAACTAAAACAGAAACAGAAACCAAAGACCACATCCTGCCGGCACAGCCTGCGGGTTACTGCAGCCAGCTCTGGGAGCCTACTGCCTGCTGGGGTGCAGCCCTGGCAGATGAAGCCCCAGCACTCAGAAAGGCTCCTTTTGAGGGCAGCATCCCACCAGACACCTCCCGCTTCCTGGTCTGCAGGCTTTTTCCCCAGGAAAAACTTAGCTGCAGGGAGGACGAGATGATGTTGCATCTCTTCCTCCAAGTGCATAAGCTGTCCCTAGGCCTCACTGACACTCCCTATCCCCCAAGAGTAGGTCCCAGGGGACAGAGGACATGAGGCTCCTTTGAGGACTGCAGGACCTGAACCAGAGGTTCTTGGAGCATATGAATGAATGATGAGCCCTTATAGCAACTAACATATGGATAGAACTTAGATCATCTCTCATGATTTTCTCAGGCTCCTGAGGGGCAGGAAGGGCAGAAATGGTCACCTCTATTTTAGAAATGAAAACACAGAGGGTTCAGGACATTAAGAGATTTGGCCAAATCCAAACATTTGATTCAAATCCCAGTCCTCAGCCTCCAGAATCAGCCTGTCCCCATATGATGTGCCTTCGAACTGCTTCCCACCCAAATCTCATCCTTAAGGCACACATCTGCAGGCAAGGGTCTTCAAGTCAGTGTAATCTACTTAGTCTGTTCCGAGTAAGCTGCTTATTTTGCAAACTTATAGCTGAGTTTGTCCATGCAGCTTCTGGTCAATATGCCAGAGACATTGCTGGGAGCGTGAAGAAGCAGAGACCACTGGCCTGTTTCAAGCCCTGTCATCTCTCCTGCCCTCCTCTGTGGCCACCATTCTGACTCCTTCTTCCAGACCCTGCTCCCTCCTCACTCCTTTGCAATGCCATCCCACAGCCTCCAGGTCATTCCATCACTGATGTTCCCAGGGGGATCTGACCATCCTTCAACTGAAACATGTCATCCCATCTTAAAATTATTTCTATGCGTCTGTTTCCCCCACCACGTTATGAATTTCTTGAGATCATAAAATTTCTGCTGGATGGATGGACAGGCAAGGTGGAGAAGGGCCCAGCTACATTTAAATTCTTGGGCGACTGAAACATCCAATGTTACTAATCAAACATAGCAATATCTTGTGTTTTTCTCTAATTTATAGGCCACCATCACAGATGGGCCATACATGTTGGTTTACTACAGGCAAGGCTGTCTCTGCAGGTGAAGGAAGCAAGGAGTGTGCTCACTCTCCTTTCTCCCATCTCCAGGAGCCATTGCACCAGCAGAGAATGAAGAGAGGCAGAGTGGGCGGCCTGGGTTTGCACAATACAGAAGACATGTCCAACATCACACAAGGAAGACTGGGGCAGGAACAGACCGTTCCAGGCATCAGGGGAGATACTGCAGGCTCCTACGTGGGCAAGGGGCCAAGCGCAGGTTCAGATCAGAGAATAACAACTCCTGTTCTGTTATTTCTACAATGTGCTGGCACTCTCAAGAGCCACATCAGTTTTCATGCACGTAGGATCCACTTCCCAAAGAGGTTACTGGCAGGAAATTCCCTTTGCACCGTTTTCTCTCCTTTCCTATAACTATTTAAGGTAAGCTGGGCTTGCAGGATTGAGTCTCTGCTTCTCTGACCAGAACCTAAAAACCAGATCTGTCTCCCTGGCCCCTCATCATCTCCTTGGCCTGGAACCTAACACTGGAGCCAGAAAGCGTGCAGGCAAACACTACCTCTGTTTTTTTACCCCCACTCTCCTTTTCCTTAACACTCCCCAAATCTCCCTGTAAAGGAAAAAGAGTTTGTTCCTTCTGCTCTCACACTCAAAGCAGAACACTTCTGTGACCAGATATGGGGTGGGCGTGGAGGGGGTCCCCCACACCAAACATTTCTCCAGCAGACACCAGCTGGGTCTCCTACAGTTCATTTAAACTCTGATGCTACCTATCCTGAGATAGCAGCAGATCCCACATTTTGAGGGCTCAGTCCCACAAGACTGCCCCCACTTCAGATGCCAGTCACAAGTAGATCGTCACCTATACTTCTGAACAATTGGTTACAAACCAGGGTTCCCATGACCCCCTCCTTGGGTTCTATTAATTTGCTAGGATGGCTCACAGAACCCCGGGAAACACTTACCATTACTGATTTATTACAAAGGGTGCAGATGAACAGCCAGGTGGAGAGATGAATAGGGTGAGGTATTGGGGGTCGCCCACCAGCACCGCCACATGTTCAGCCACCCAGAAACCTATCAAATCTTGTTCAAGAGTTTTCATGTAGCTTGATCTCCACCCTCCCACACCTTTCTTGGAGGTTGGAGGGTGGGGCCAAATGTTCTAATCCTCTAAGCATTTGGTCTTTCTGGTGACTGGCTCCATCCTGAGGCTGTCTAGCCCCTCCGCCACCCCACCACTTCCCCAGTAACTTCATTAGCATAAACTCAGGTGTTATCGAAGATGCTTATTATGAAAAACAAAAGACATTCATTTCACTCAGGAAATTTCAAGGGTTTTAGGAGCTCTATGACAGGAACCTGGGACAAAGACCGAATACATTTCTTATTACACCACACTCTGACCTAGGTGCCCACAAAGTATAGAAGATGCCTAAAGGCCCACTGGGGAGCCCTCTGGTTACTCAAAGCCCCCTGTTCTTCCCACGTGACTCAGAACAACCACTTTTACTTATCCTAGAGTAAGAAAAGCCCTGAGCGCAAATGGATCTGGTAACTTCCTACACCAAGGAGGGGCCAAGCTCAACTATAAAAGCAATCAGTATTCCAGATCCCCTGAGGGGAAAGCCTGTGTCTGTCCAGCTCCCCCAGGAAGCAAGGAGAGGCCCAGGCCGTGGGAGCCTGCCTGGCATGGGGAAGGTGCATGGAGATGGCAGCCAGGCCCCAACCCCACGGGGCCCTGTCCTTCCCCTCTGTGCCCCTTGCTCTGAGCTTGGAAGCTGCATTGCCCCGCCTGCCCGACGTCTCACCCCACTGTCTTCTGTCTCACTTGGAGGCCACCTGTCCTTTTCCTCTCCTCTCCCCCTTCCTCCTCCCCATCTAGCCCACTCTATCTCACATGCCCCTCTCAAAGTCCCCCACTGAGCAAACCCTGACCACCCAACTCCATCACCTTGGAGGGTGGTCTCTGGTCCCATGTCTGTTTCCTCCCATTCCCACCCCCGGCAATCAGTAGCTGCTGCTTGCTGCCTGAAAGGCTGGACAGCTGCTGGGCTCTCTAATTAGCTGCCTGGCTGCCGTCCCAGAGCGAGGCATGTGTTACTGTAAAGAGCTGCCTCACCTTGCCTTCATCAATAATCCCCTATGCAGATCCCATCAGGCAGTGGCTGAGAGGCCCTAGAATACTCTGCACATGAGACCAGCAAGCCTTCTCTTGTCAGTCAGCAAAAAGAGGGAGTGGCCTCACAGCCTCACTGGCAAAGTGATCAGGATTTTATCTGGGTTCTCCCCATTACTGCCCATGTCCTTAGGGTGTCCTGGAAGTTACCCTGCCACACTGCACCTTCAGTAAGCGACGGGGAGCCTGCCCCTTTGTTGCCTCACCAGGGAGGCAGAAAGAAGCCCAGCAGGGCTTTCAGAAGACAAGCCTGGACCACTCCTATGGTGTGACAACAGGACTCTGCTTTTTCACAGCCTGTACAGCCAAGCCACCTAGAGATTTCTAAACAACGAGGGAACTTAGTCCAAGAAGTCTTGTGGTAGCTGGTTTGTTTATTCAAAGTGTTGTATTCCAGCAGTCAACAAATATTTATTGAGATCCAGTGAAGGCCAGGTACTGTACCATGTGTGAACAAGACAATGTTCCTGCCCCCTTGGAGCTCACAAGCAGGTGGGAGATCAGCAATAACTAAGCAGCTCCAAACATACTATAATTGTTAATATTATGCCATGAAGACGGGGAAGGCCAGGTGGGGGAAAGAAAGAAACCAGATGCTGGAAGGTGAGTCTTAAATGTTAAGTAGGTAGCATTTGGGCATAGGTTAGAAAGATGAGAAGAAGCCATGCAAAGAACTTTGGGAAAAGCATTCCAGGCAGAGAGGACAGTTAGTGAAGAGATCCTGAAGTAGGAGAAAGTTAGACAAGTTTGAGAAACAGCAAGGCCAGAGTAGCTGGTGTTAGGCACAGTTTCTCTTCAAAGGTTTCAATTCCTGGTTCTTTGTTCTATTCTGAGAGTAATCTTACCCATCCATCTATCAGCCCTCCCTATCTCTGTTGCACCCAAACATGCCCAAGCATGTCCCATCACCTATGTACTCATCTTTCCCGTCAAGTGCCCCGCTTGCCTCCTTTGATGATGTCAACAGTAGCCAATTGGAATTAGTTTAGATTGTGCAGTCCAACCCCAGCCAACACGGGGAGGACACAGAAACAGGGTCTGCATTAGGGATAAAAACCCCTGCTCTCCTTTGTTCGGTGTGCTCTTGCGACAGTAACTGACACAGGCAGCACCTTTCTGCAGAAGTAAATTGCCTTGCTGAGAAAACTTTTTTTTTGCCTGAGTGCTGGTTTCACTTTGCGACACCGAGCTTTATTTCCAACGCTGAGGGTCAGTGTGCTTTGGATGCTGTCAATACCCTGCCTGCTGGGGTGAGCATCAGGCCCCAGCCTGGCCAATCACAGCACCACGTTCTCCTGGTTCTGTGATTGGTTCAGGGATGGATACATGCTCCAATCAGAGCCAATCCTGAGATTCTTGTTGGAATGGTGACAAAGACCACAAAAGAGGCATCCTTTTTTTTTTTTTTTTGGAGTTGGAGCTATAAGGATGTCAGTCTGAAATTGACAGGGTAAGGCCAGGGGCAGTGGCTCACACATGTAATAAACTTATTTATTTATTAAAAATAAATAAGCTTTTTTTTTAAATTGAAGGATGGGAGTTGTTCTGGGGAATCTGTGACAGTTGCTGTCTGCTCTCCATCTGAACCAATCGGTACTATTCCTTTCCTTAAGTAACAGCCCACAGGAAAGGCCAACATGCACTCAGCTGGACACTGACCCCAACCACACCAGGCACCTCCACCATAAGCCTTAAGCCCAACAACCCCTGCCCTTCACTCAGCCAGTTGCTGGACTGCTCCATCTACTGAGAAAGCACCCAGTCTTGCTAATGCTTAAAATACGGTTCCAAACAGCACTTAGGCAAGAGTAATTAAACGGAATGTTATCTCAGTCAGTCTCTCATTAGCCACGTAATTAGACTGCTGAAAATAATTAACATTCCTTTTGACAAAGGATAAGAGGACCCATTACATTCATTAGGACAGCCTCAAACCAGCCTGATAAAGGCCAAGAAGAGAATTTAGAAATGAGACCCAAAGAGGTTATGCAGCTTTCTCAAGGCCACAGTGCTAGTAAGGGCAGGGCTAGGATTTGAAGCCAGGCAGTGTGCCTGTGGGTTCTGTGCTCTATCAGAGAAGCAGCTGTGGGGGCGACAAGGTTTCAGCCAGCAAATCCAGGCACAGGAAGGGCCCTGAATTGGTGGTTATTGAATCTGGAGCAGCCAGGCCAATCGGCCCCACCCCCACCCACCATGCTTATACTCTGGACACGGGTTGAGAGGTAGGGGATGCCTAGACCAGCTCTTGCCAGTGCCCAGCAGGTACATCCCACCCTCCTGTCCACAGCCAGTGATGGCTGGCAGTGGTGCACAGAATCAGCGTTCACAAAGAGGTGACCTGAAGACACCACGATCCAACAGAGGAACACAGAATGAAGGCTCGCCCAACATTTGACAAGAACCAAGGCTACAGAAGAAGCACCAAATTTTAAAAACAGAAGTGGCCAGACGCAGTGATTGAGGCCTGTAATCCCAGCGCTCTGAGAGGCTGAGGCGGGAAGATTGCTTGAAGTTAGGAGTTTGAGACCAGTCTGGGCAACATAGTGAGACTTTGTCTCTACATAAAAATTTTAAAATTAAATAAAGCAAATGGGGCAAAATATTAATCACAGGTGAATCTGGGTAAAGAGTATATGAGTGTTTTGTACTGTTCTGGCAACTTTTCTGTACATTTGAAATTATTCCTAAATAAAAAGTTTGGAGGCAAAAACATCAGGGACCTTCTTATTAGGACAGGGCGTGGGACCCAGGAACAGACATGGAGGCAAATCCAGGGAGAACCACACTGGTCATCAGAGGTCTCCACTGGGCACAAAAATTCCAGCTCTGGGGTTTCTGCCTGCCAAATCCCTCCTGGAAACATTTCCTCTTCCAATTTGGCCCTCCTTTTTCTCACTTCTCCATTGATTTACTCCCACCTCCTCCTCCCAGGATCAACAATCTTGCAGAAGGCATCCATCCTAACGCCAGAAGACAGGGTTAAATTTTGGAGTCTATCCGTATATGTAGTTAATATTTCCTGGAGATATTTTGACACCTGTTTTGTCCACAGCCCATAATAATGAGTCAGATTACATTTGTTAAACCACAGCCTTCTGGATTTTTTTTTTTTTAGATGGAGTTTCACTCTTGTTGCCCAGGCTGGAGTGCAATGGCACAATCTCAGTTCAGTGCAACCTCCGCCTCCCAGATTCTCCTGCCTCAGCCTCCTGAGTAGCTGGGATTACAGGTGCCCGCCACCATGCCCAGCTAATTTTTGTATTTTTAGTAGAGATGGGGTTTCACTGTGTTGGCCAGGCTGGTCTTGAACTCCTGACCTCAGGTGATCCACTCACCCCTGCCTCCCAAAATGCTGGGATTACAGGCGTGAGCCACCATGCCCGGCCAGCCTTCTGGATTTTATATTTTTTTTCCCCTAAAGTTACATGCTATTCCAAGTCACACTGCCTGACTTAGGCCTTCAGGCCATGTTCCTCCCTTCTGAGCTCTCAGACAGGCTTTCTAGGGTAGGTGCCCCATTTCAACACCTCAGCACCATCACAACCACCTAATTCCAAAGCAAAGCCCTCAGACACAGGCACAGCCTCCTCCTCAGGTTCACTGTCACAGCTGTGTGTGGCCGTGTTAGATAATGCACAGCCAAACAGCTGAAAGAGTCTTTACCCACTGTAGTCCCAGCTATTCAGGACACTGAGGTGGGAGGATTGCTTGAGCCCAGGAGGGCAAAGCTGCAGTGAGCTGAGATGGTGCCACTGTACTCCAGCCGGGGTGACATAGTATGACCCTATCTCTTATTATTATTTTTAAAAATTTTGTATCTATTTATTTATTTTGAGACCAGGTTATGAGACTGGCTAATTTTTGTATTTTTGGTAGAAACAGGGTTTTGTCATGTTGCCCAGGCTGGTCTCAAATTCCTGGGCTCAAGCGATCCACCCACCTTGGCCTCCCAAAGTGCTGGGATTACAGGTGTGAGCCACTGCTCCCGGCCTTTTTTTTTTTTTTTTTTTTGAGACAGGGTCTGGCTCTGTCACCCAGGCTGGAGTGTAGAGGCACGATCTCTGCTCACTGCAGCCTCTGCTACCCAGGTTCAAGTGATCCTGTCACCTCAGCCTCCCAAGTAGCTGGGACCACAGGTGCACTCCACCACACCTGGCTAATGTTTTGTATTTTTGGTACAGACGAAATTTTGCCATGTTGCCCAGGCTGGTCTCAAACTCCTGAGCTCAAGCAATTTGCTCACCTCAGCCTCCCAAAGTGTTGGTATTACAAGTGTGAGCCATGTGGCCGGCAGAGATCCTGTCTCAAAAAAAAGAGAGACCCACTTAGGACTAAAGGGACTCAAACAAACCATGCTATTGTACACATTCACTAGCTTATTAATTCGGGAATCTTTACATGCATATTTTATGTCCAGACCACTGAATGCAATGTAGGTTGGGGTATGAATGCTGAATCACAATGGCAAGGCTGGTTGTTTTTTAAAACACGGGCAATATAAGAGCTTGGAAATTCTACTGTAACATCCAACATCAGAAAACTAATAATAACTTACATTCTTACAGTGCTTTTTACCTAAGCGAGACCTTTCAAGTTCATCTCAGCATTCATGCATTCATTCACACATTCATTAAACATTTACTCAGTAGCTATTTTGTGCCACCAGGTACATTCAAAGACCACAAAGTCAAAGACCCCAGCCCAGGGCCAAAAGAAGCTGACATTCTATATGGTCCTAGATTACCCATCTGCATACTACACGCATGCTTAGGGCACCGGCCACCATGGGGCACCAAGAAAATTATTTTAAGGAAGAAAAAATGAGAGAGAATAAAAAAGAAGCCATTTTGGCATCAGCACACATATAAATTCTCTGTGTTTTATATTATAATTTAGAATTACATTAATTTATTTTTAATTGCTTATGGGACCCTAATATCATCAATGTTGAGGGCCTCTAACTCAGTCCAAACAGTAAATCAGGGGTTACAATCCTAAATGCTAACAAGGGTCAAGCAGCCACCACAAATTAGTGAAGGCTATTAAGAAACACAACACACCAGTCTGGCAACATGGCGAAACCCCGTCTCTACTGGACACTGGGGTTGAGAGCCAGGCATGGTAGCGTGCACCTGCAACCCCAGCTACTCGGGAGGCTGAGGCAGGAGAATCGCTTGAACCAGGGAGGCGGAGGTTGCAGCGAGCTGAGATCGTGCCACTGCACTCCAGCCTGGGCTACAGAGCAAGACCCTGTCTAAAAAAAAAAACAAAAAACAAAAGGAAAGAAACATGACACAAATTAGTGAAGCCTATTAAGAAGCCAAGACTGACAGGACTCGGTGAGTGATTTATTGGGAGGGAGATCAAGAGAGAGGAGTCGAGGATGACACCCAGACTTTTTTCTTTTTTTTGAGACAGGGTCTCACACACTGTCACCCAGACTGGAGTGCAGTGGCAGAATCTCGGCTCACTGCAAACTCTACCTACAGGGTTCAAGCAATTCTCCTGCCTCAGCTTCCCAAGTAGCTAAGATTATGGTCATGCACCACCACACCCCTAATCTTAACCCCCACCATGGGGCTAATTCTTTGTATTTTTAGTAGAAATGGGGTTTCACCATGTTGCCCAGGCTGGTCTTGAACTCATGACCTCAAGTGATCCACCCACCTCGGCTTCCCAAAGTGCTGGGACTACAGGTGTAAGCAACTGTGCCCGGCCTAACACTCAGACTTCTGACTTGCACAATGGCACCCAAGAGAAGAGCTACAGGAAGAGGCATGAATCTGGGGACCCGCGATGGGCTGCCTTTTAGGTGCTCTAACTTTGAGGTGCTCCAGGACATGCGGAACAGCCAGTTTGGGACCCCAGCTGGATAGAGCACTGCAGAGGAGGAGCACACTGTGGAGAAGGTGCATGGGGTGACATCTGGGGCTGGTGGAGGACGAGGTGCTTTGAAGCGGCCGGAGAGGCAGGCGGACACCCAGGGAAGTGGAGACGGGAGAGTGCTGGAGGCCATGGTCAACTGCAGATGTAAGCTGGCCAGGGAGAGAGAAGGCTAAGCAGCACAGAGCTCACCATGTGAGACCGTGTGAGACGGAGGAGTGTGGGTCCAGCGTGGTGGCTCACACCTGTAATCTCAGCCCTTTGGCAGGCTGAGGTGAGAGAATGGCTTGAGCTCAGGAGTTTGAGACCAGCTTGGGTAACATAGCAAGACCCTGTTTCTACAAAAAGTTTAAAAGGCATGGTGGTGCAGGCCTGTGGTCCCAGCAATTTGGGAGGCTGAGATGAGAGGATCTTTGAGCACAGGAGGTTGTGGCTGCAGTGAGCTGTGATCGTGCCACTGCACTCTGTCCTGGGAAACAGAGTGAGACCCTGTCTAGAATTTTTTTTTTTTTAAAGAAGAAAGAAAACTGCTTCCTTTAGGCCAGGCGTGGTGGCACACACCTGTAATCCCAGCACTTTGGGAGGCTGAGGTGGATCACTTGAGCTCAGGTGTTCAAGACCAGCCTGGGTAATATAGTGAGACCCCATCGCTACAGAAAGAAAAGATGGAGGAGAAGTGTGAGGGGAGCTAGCTAAGATAGGGTGTGCAATGACTCTTGAGAAATTAGTTTGTGAAGAAAAGGAGAGAGAAAAGCTGCTGGAAGAGAAGCAGACGTGAGAGAGGTGTCCTCCCTCTCCCTCCCTCCTTTCTTCCTGTTTTCTTCCCTTCCCCTTTTCTTTCTTTCTCTCTCTCTTTCTTGCTTTCCTTCCTCCCTCCCTCCCTCCCTCCCTCCCTCCTTTCTCTCTCTCTTTCTTTCTTTCTTGCTTGCTTGCTTGCCAGAGTTTCATTCTTGTTGCCCAGGCTGGAGTACAGTGGCTCAATCTCAGCTCACTGCCACCTCTGCCTCCCGGGTTCAAGTGATTCTCCTGCCTCAGCCTCCTGAGTAGCTAGGATTACAGGTGCCCACCACCACACCTGGCTAATTTTTGTATTTTTAGTAGAAATGGGGTTTCACCATGTTGGCCAGGCTGGTCTCCTGACCTCAGGTGATCCGCCTGCCTCAGCCTCCCAAAGTGCTGGGATTACAGGCGTGAGCCACCATGCCTTTCTTTCTTTCTCTCTCTCTCTCTCTCTCTTTCAAGATAAGAGAGACCTAAGGATGTTTAAATGGTAAGGAGAAATCACAGCGAGGGAAAGCTCGTGGGTGGGGTATACACTGCAGGCACACACGAATGCCCTGGGTTGTCTGGGGTCGCGGGAGGGCAGCACAGTGAGCATCCGTCCCGAGGTCAGGCCAGATGCATGTGTCACAGTCATCCCCTTTACAGAGAGGAGACTCGGGCACATGGAGTTAAGTGTAACCTGCCTAAAGTCATACAAATACTGAGACACTGTAGCCCAGGCCGCGAACGCAGGTATCCCAGTCCTGGGCCCTCCTTCCAGTGCTGGGATGAGGAAGAACTGACGGGCAGCTCTGTCAGCACCAGGGTAGGTGGGGAATGCCACAGATACTTACAAGTGGACACCTGGAATGCAATTCCCACATGGCCAACAAAAGAACTCTCCCACATGACTTTGGAACGTTCTACTGGACATCACAGAGGTAAAACGTCCATTTATAATTATATCAAAATCCTAACTCCCTTTCTAAAATAAACACAGGGAGTTTTTGCACGATTTTAACACATGCTGAGTTGTCTAGGAACACCATTAGCATGCAAAATGGAGGGGATACTGTACTTTGTGTTCTTTGGAGCTTCACCAGGAATGGTTCAGCATTTTGGAAAGTCACATCAACCCCAGCAGCACCTCTCCTGGTATTTAAGTCACCCACACGATACACCTGTATCTTGTGGGTGCTTGTGGATGTTACATTCTTGGTGAGGCTATGTAAAGGTTCAAGCATCTGACTGCATCCTTCCGCCTTCTGTATGGTTGTGCCCAAGCAACCACATATGAGAATACATCATGATGTACTTCTGGGGCTCAGAAACTAATACCTCAACGTCTCTCTGACCTTCTCCCCACTACCCGTCAACTCTCCCAAAGGAGGATGAAGTTCTCTGAAGTTCTTTTATCTGCCTAAGATCCAGATCCACCAAAGAGAACAATTGTTTTTTCTTCTCCTCTGTAAGACCAAGAATGTACCCACACCTGAAAACCACACCTGAACAGACCCTTTACAAGTTAATCTCTGTTCCCAATCCATTCATTCCTCCCTCGTAATCTTTTATTACCCATCAACAGAATTCCTCTTTGCCCCTCTCCCATACCTGGTTTGCCAAGACGTTCTATAAGCTTCTGAGCCACGATGGGGAGTGGGCAATCACTCTGTGATTCTCCCCATGCACACATTAGTAGAGTTTATATGCTTTTTCTCCAATTAATCTGAGTTTTGTGAGTTGATTTTTCAGCAAACCTTCAGAAGGCAAAGGGGAGACTTTGCTTTGACCCCTACAGTATTATAACTAACTTTCCCTTTATTTCTTTCTCCTTTAGAGTATGGTTGAGGCATTATACTGACTCTTAAAAACTTCTATTTACAAATATTTACTAAATAAAAGACAGGGCTACCATTTCAGATAATGTGCCCTAAAAGCAAGGGAAACTGCAATGCCAAGAAAGATGAAGGAGTGAACAGAATTAGGGTGGCTTCGAGTGATCGATCTCCCAGAATAAAGGCAATGTGTTTTGTTGTTGTCGGTTTTTCTTTTTTAAAATGGAGTTTCCCTCTGTCGCCCAGGCTGGAGTGCAGTGGCGTGATCTTGGCTCACTGCAACCTCCATCTCCCGGGTTCAAGCGATTCTCCTGTCTCAGTCTCTCGAGTAGCTGAGATTATAGGTGCACGCCACCATGCCTGATTAATTTTTTTTGTATTTTTAGTAGAGACACGGTTTCACCATGTTGGTCAGGCTGGTCTTGAACTCCTGACCTCAGCTGATCCACCCACCTTGGCCTCCCAAAATGCTAGGATTACAGCCAGGAGCCACTGAGCCCAGCCAAGGCAATGGCTTTATTTATTTATTTATTAGTTATTTAATTTTAGAAACAAGGTCTTTTTTTTTTTTTTTTTTTTTTTTTTGAGACGGAGTCTCGCTCTGTCCCCCAGGCTGGAGTGCAGCGGCGCGATCTCGGCTCACTGCAAGCTCCACCTCCCGGGTTCACACCATTCTCCTGCCTCAGCCTCTCGGAGTAGCTGGGACTACAGGTGCCCGCCACCATGCCCGGCTAATTTTTTGTATTTTTAGTAGAGATGGGATTTCACCGTGGTCTCGATCTCCTGACCTTGTGATCCGCCCGCCTCGGCCTCCCAAAGTGCTGGGATTACAAGCGTGAGCCACCGCACCCGGCCTAGAAACAAGGTCTTGCTCAGTTGCCCAGGCTGGAGTTCAGTGGTGTGATCATAGGTCACCATAAACTCAAGCTCCTGGGTTCAAGCAATCTTCCTGCCTTAGCCTCCCAAGTAGCTAGGACTACAGGCACATGGCACAACACCCAGGTAATTTCTTAATTTTTTTGTAGATATGGGGTCCTGCTATGTTACTCAGGCTGGTCTCAAACTCCTGGCCTCAAGTGATCCTCCTGCCTCGGCCTCCCAAGGCACTGGGATTATAGGTATGGGCCACTGTGCCCCACTAGTGGTCTTTTATTGATATCATCTGGGTACACAGACAATGTAGTCAACCTCTGGAGCTTAAGAAAATTATTCAGTTTGGCACCTTTGGGAAATTTCATTTCCCTGATTAATTCAAATTACACTATATCTCAGCATTTTCCAGCATAATGACAATAGGTAGAAGACCACAAGTTATCTGCAGAGGCCAGGGAAATGATAAATGTTTCAATGTCTGGAGGCAAAGATGTGTTTAGATGAAGTCAAATAAATAGGTGCCAGGCTTGGTCTGTGGAATATCTTCCTTAATGGACAAGAAGATGAGTAAACAGTATGTAAGAGGATGCTTTAGTATATTTATGGAAAATGCTATATCGTGAGGAAGCGTGGACAGGAATGGGGTAGAGAAGTGATGATCCCAGAAGACCTCCAATAGGTTAAAAAGGTTAACCAATAGGTTAAAAAGACAGTGCCAGAAATACTTATGGCTCAGACTCTGAGAAGGGCTGGTTATTTAATGGTGGGGGAAAGGCAGCCTCAATTCCCACAGGCATGACCATCACTGCTAAACAGGGACAAAGGGTAAAAAAAAGATATGCACTTCAATTGAGCGGATAGCTTATTTCATCCTCCACCACCTGAGATATGCCCTTCAATTGAGGGGATAGCTTATTCATCCTCCACCATCTGAGGACACCTGGGGGCTGGGGATTAAGGAGCGGAGTGGTCTCCTGGCCAGTGGAAGGTCCAGAAACAGGACTTTTTAGGGCTGGCTCTACCACTGACACTTGTAACTCCCAGTCATAGCTCCTCTACAGTTTTTGCATCAAAAAAGTGAATAAGGGTACAGTGTCTCTGCCTGTAGTCCCAGCTACTCATGTGGGAGGATACCTTGAGCTATGATCACACCACTGCACTCCAGCCTGGGCAACAGAGTGAGACCCTGCCTCTTAAAATAAATAAATAAATAAAAAACAATAGGCCATGTGTGGTGGCTCACACCTGTAATCCTAGCACTTTGGGAGGCCGAGGTGGGTGGATCACGAGGTCAGGAGTTCAAGACCAGCCTGGCCAACATGGTGAAACTCTGTCTCTACTAAAAATACAAAAATTAGCTGGGCGTGGTGGTGGGCACCTGTAATCCCAGCTACTCGGGAGGCTGAGGCAGGAGAATCTCTTGAACCCGAGAGGCAGAGTTTGCAGAGGCAGAGGTTGCACTCCAATCAGGGCAACAAGAGCGACGCTCCGTCTCAAACAAAACAAAACAAAAACAAAAACACAATAGAACACTTTAGATTCCTTTATTTTGCGTTTTTGTGTTGCTTTTATGATTTTCCATGTGCATCTGGATATTTTTTAAAGTTTTAAAACATCCAGTCAAAGCAGCTATAAGAATTAATCAGCAAATTGACTCACATGAGTAGCTGCATCACCTTCCAGATGAAAGTAGAGGAACAAGGTTCATTTGGGATCCAAAGAAACATCCAGGTATAGGAAATGCCTCCAGGTATACTTGGGGGTTAACAATAATAATAATAAAGAAAATGCCTCTAGGAACCAGCTGCTCTGCATGAGCTAACTTGGCCTAGGGGCAACAGGTCCCAACTAGCTTGAACGAAATGCAAACCTCCGGCAGGTACTCCCTGCCCTGAGGACACACTAGTTCATCCCAGAGTCATGGCAGTGGGGTTAGGAGAAATGGAGGGATTGACCCACAGGCTAGAACTAGGGTGAGACAAGACAGGCACTCAGCTCAGGCACAAAATTTAAGGGACTGCCAAAATATTTAGTAATCAAGATAAATGATATTTTATTATTTTTATTTATTTATTTTTGAGACAGGATCTTGCTCTGTTGGCCAGGCTGGAGTGCAGTGGCATGATCATAGGTCACTGCAGCCTTGACCTCCTGGGCTCAAGTGATCCTCCCACATCAGCCTCCCAAGGTGCTGGCATTACAGGCATGAACTGCTGCACCCAGTCAAGATAAATGATATTTTAAAAAATCAAGTTGGTAAGCCATGGCCACAGGCTATAGTTATATTGGAGCCAGGGCTGAGATTAGGGACAGGCCAATGAGGCAGGGCCCCAGGTGAGGTTCTGTTACGTTTGAAGAGCCCAAAGACCTGTCCTGCTCCAGTGCCAAAGGCATCTCTGTTGAGGAAGGTTGTATAGCACCAAAGTCCCCTGTCTAAAACCCTTGGAATTCATAATTTTAAAGTTTTTTTAAAGGTAATGTAGAGCACATATCATAAATTACATAATCCTCACAGCAGGGTCTGGGGCAGCACCCGCTAATCAAGCACATTCACGTTTCTATGGTGACATCTATGAATATTCATACTGTGCGGTGTGAGCCTCTGTTAGACCAAGTCAGATTTTGCTGTCACTTGAGTGAAAGAAAAGCTTTTGGTTTTATAGTGCTTCAGATTTCAAAATTGCAGATAAAGGACTGTGGGCCTTAACAACACGACGTTAGGTCTCCCAAAGAAAAAAGGCAACAGACTGGGCTCTGTGGCTCACACCTGTAATACCAACACTTTGGGAGGCCAAGATGGGTGGATCACCTGAGGTCGGGAGTTCGAGACCAACCTGACCAACATGGAGAAACCCTGTCTCTACTAAAAATACAAAAATTAGTCGGGTGTGGTGGCATGCGCCTGTAGTCCCAGCTACTCGGGAGGCTGAGGCAGGAGAATCACTTGAACCTGGGAGGTGGAGGTTGCAGTGAGCCAAGATCGTGCCATTGCACTCCAGCCTGGGCAACAGAGTGAGACTCCGTCTCAAAAAAAAGAAAGAAAAAAAAGAAAAAAATGCAACAGATAGGACCCAAACTTTTGTTATAAACTTGTTCTGAGAAAAGAACTGCAAAGTCCTTGCTGGTGATCACCCAGGAGGTGATTTCTTTTTTTTTCTTTTTTTTTTTTTGAGACTGAGTTTTGCTTTGTTGTCCGGGCTAGAGTGCAATGGCATGATCTCAGCTCACTGCAACCTCCGCCTCCCAGGTTCAAGCAATTCTCCTGCCTTAGCCTCCCGAGTAGCTGGGATTACAGCCATGCGCCACCACGTCTGGCTAATTTTGTACTTTTAGTAGAGACGGCGTTCCTCCATGTTGATCAAGCTGGTCTCAAACTCCCAACTTCAGGTGATCTGCCCACCATGGCCTCCCGAAGTGCTGGGATTACAGGTGTGAGCCACCGTGCCCAGCCCCAGAAGGTGATTTCTAAAGGTCAGTCAAGGCCAAAGCAGAGTGACCACAGGGCTTATTTCCCAGCAGCCAACCAACCAACCTTATTAAATACCTTCTGTGTGTAAAATCTTGTACAGGGTCCTGAAATGTATTAAGATATACAAAACAAAGTTCCAGCCTTTGGGAGCTTAAAAATTAGTGGAGACAATATGGTAAGCAAAACAATCATGGAATATTAAAAACTGAAGGGATATCATCTGGACCCACACTGTAAAGATGAAACCGACGTTCAGGGAAGTTGAGAGCCTTGCGTAAGTTAGCAGACAAGCAGATAACCGCACACTAACAAACAGATAGTGGCGCTGCACGGAGAGATCAGGATCTGTGTTTGCCAACTGTCGTTCACTGTCCTTTGCATAAAAGCACATAATAATTGTGACCTGGCAATAAAATGACAAGAGGAGTTAAAAGATCCTAACAGAAGTGGTTTTGGTTAAATAAACTTTTGCAGCAGAGATGGTCGCTGGCTTCTAAAAGGACTACAATTTGGGTAGGCAGCAAGGCAGGTGAGTGCCCTTCATGCAGTGGAACAACTGAAGCAGGGGTGGGCGTGTGTATGCCAGATTAGTTGTGCAAGTGGATTAGGCTCTGGGAAAGGGCATAGAAGGAGTTCCTGGGGGCGCTGGGGAGATACGTTTGGAAAAGCGTGTAAAGGCTATGGAGGGCTTGAATGCCAGGGCGAAGGACGTCAATTACCTCCCAAGGCAGCATTTCCCATCCCTGCATGCCACCTTCATGACTCGGCATGGCTGCCCACTGCCCTGCGGGAAATGACAGAGGGTAGTAGTTTAAAAGTCCACGCTCTGGAGTCAGATTCTTTCCGTTCAAATCTCGGCTTTGACATCAACTGTGTGACTTGGACATGCTGCTTCACCTCTCTGCCTCAGCTTACTTATTTTTTTATTATTTTTATTATTTTTATATTTTGAGACAGAGTCTAGCTCTGTCACCCAGGCTGGAGTGCAGTACTGCAATCTCGGCTCACTGCAACCTCCGCCTCCCTGGTTCAAGCAATTCTCCTGCCTCAGCCTCCCGAGTAGCTGGGATTACAGGCGCTCACCACCACGCCTGGCTAATTTTTGTATTTTTAGTAGAGACAGGGTTTCACCATGTTGGCCAGGCTGATCTCGAACTCCTGACCGCATGATCTGCCCGCTTCAGCTTTCCAAAGTGCTGGGATTACAGGCGTGAGCCACTGTGCCCAGACTATTTTTTAATTTTTATTTTTATTATTTTTGAGACAGGATCTCACTCTGTCACCCAGGCTGGAGTGCAGTGGTGTGATCTCGGCTCACTGCAGCCTATGCCTCCTGGGTTCAAGTGATTCTCCTGCCTCAACCTCCTGAGTAGCTGGGATTACAGGCACCCCCCACCATGCCCAGATAATTTTTGTATTTTTAGTAGAGATGGGGTTTCACTATGTTGGCCAGGTTGGTCTCAGACTTCTGACCTCAAGTGATCTACTTGCTTCAGCCTCCCAAAGTGCTGGGGTTGCAGGCGTGAGCCACCGTGCCCGGGCTCAGTTTATTTATTTGTAAAATAGAGAAAATATAAGTACCTTCCTCATGAGGATTAAGTAAGAAAGCATGTTTATTGTACTACAAACAGCAACCTGGCATTATAATTTATCAATAAATGTCAGTTGTTGTTACTAATCTTTTTATTTAACTCAGTTTTTTTTTTCAGTTAAATATGTACTGTAGCCTTATTCTAAGCAATAACATCCACAAAATTATGGGCTTATTGTGACAATGATGGTTTTGATGATACACATATAACAAGATGTTAAATCAAAAAGTCTTGACTAAGGCACCAAGATGCAACAGGTATAATGCTGGTAAGTGTGACACCAGAGAAGGATGCACATTTTCAAAAGAGGTGCACAAGGGCCCCTCTCTCAAGCTGAGGGTATAGAGGGTCAGAATGGGCAGAGACTGGGGAAAAATCTTTGTGGAGGAATTTTGGGGTTGCTGTTAGTGTGCTGTGATATCTCACCCTATCCCCATAGAAAACCGGCCCTCCTGTCAAGCTGGTGAGAGGGGAATTCACCAGGACCACTCAGGAAACTTGATGTCTGTCCCCTGCAACTGGGAGGACATGGTGAACTGGCATCTGATCACCTCTTGAGACATCCAAAGGGTGGGACACAAGTTGGCCATCTGCTGTTGGAGGAGCCAAGGGAGACTGCTGAGCTGGGGTCAGCCTGCCTTCCCAGGTTCACTGCGCCCAGGGATGTGATTGTTTCCTTGGACTAATGTGGGCCACGTGCACTAATGTGGGCTGGCATGAGGTCAGAGCAGGTCTTCTCTGAGATGGTCTCTTGGGCAGACTGAAGGACCTTAGCTGAAAGAGGCTAGAGGTGAACCACCGGATTTCAGGGGCTGAGGAAGGAGCAATGATCTAGAATAGAGGATAATTTGCTCTTTTTTTTTAAACAGATTCTTGCTCTGTTGCCCAGGCTGGTATGCAGTGGTGCGATCTCAGCTCACTGCAACCTCTGCCTCCAGGGTTCAAGCAATTCTCCTGCCTCAGCCTTCCTGGGATTACAGGCACCCGCCACCATGCCTATCTAATTTTTGTATTTTTAGTAGCGACAGAGTTTCCGCCATGTTGGCCAGGCTGGTCTCGAACACCTGACCTTGGGTGATCCACCCATCTCAGCATCCCAAAGTGCTGGGATTACAGGTGTGAGCCACCTCACCTGGCTGATAATTTGTTCTTTTCAAGACAATAGAAGTGAGACATCCCAGCAGTTGGGAGGGTAAGGAGGGTTCTCTGAGAATCCGATAAAAATATGGACCAGAAAGCTGGAAGCCAGCAGACAGTGTACCTAGTAAGCACTTTCCTGCCCCTCCCAGTCCAGTGACAAATGAGTGGATGTATTTTTATTTTATTTTATTTTTTAGTTTTTTCCATGGCACTCTGCTTCATAGAGCGGGTATATTTTGTACTTAGTTGAGACTATGCTTGTAAGACTTAAAGTGATCACAGAACCTTCTCCTATGAATAACCAGAAAAGTTACAGGGCCAAAGTTGTCACCCTAGACCAGGGAAAGAACTAATCCCACTGGATAAACATAAAGAGACAGTGGGAGGCAAAATTAAGTTGCTTGATGAGTACCTTCCAATGAGTCCTGTTTCTTTACACTCACTAGAAACGTAGCTATTAAAATGAAATGTTTGTCCCTGTACCAAACGAAATCATCTCTCATCCCCCCAGTAGCATGGTACCCCCCATAAAAATAATGGGGATAGGAGAATAAGAGGTGAGGAGAATGTAAGACAGGCGGAGATGGAAAATATTGGTTTGGTGGGTTCAATGGGAACTCATTTGCTCCTCAACCTTGAATATGATGAAATGAAAATAGAAGATGCACCAAGGAATGAAAGAATCCAAGAGTCCTTAGAAAATGGCTTTGTTTGGGCCAGGCACGGTGGCTCATGCCTGTAATCCCAGCACTTTGGGAGGCCAAGGCAGGCAGATCATGAGGTCAAGAGATCGAGACCATCCTGGCCAACATGGTGAAACCCCATCTCTACTAAAAATCCAAAACTTAGCTGGAGGTGGTGGCATGTGCCTGTAGTCCCAGCTACTCAGGAGGCTGAGGCAGGAGAATGGCTTGAATACAGGAGGCGAAAGTTGCAGTGAGCCGAGATCGCACCACTGCCCTCCAGCCTGGCGACAGAGCCAGACTCTGTCTAAAAAAAAAAAAAAAAGAAAGAAAGTAAAAGAAAAATCCTTGTTCAAAGGGAACTGAAGACAGCCTAGCCCTAGCCCAATTCCGTGAACAAAGAAGACGTGGCTCCTGAGTTCCTGGGCTGAGTATATGGTTTAGCCTTGCCCTTTCAGGTAGTTAGGGCAACAGAGGGAGTATATTCTCACTAACACTGAGTTGCCCAGAAAGCATCAGCTAAATTAGCCAGGTGCTAATATAGGTGGTGCACCTATAGTCCTAGCTACTCGGGAGGCTGAAGTGGGAGGATTGCTTGAACCCAAGAGTTCAAGGCTACAGTGAGCTATGATTGTGCTACTGCACTCCAGCCTGGGTGACAGAACAACATCCTGTCTCTAAAATAAACAAAAACAAAAAAACATCAACCAGACATCTCGAGTTCTGGAGACCCGAGTGGCAGAGGAGCAGGGATAGGGGGAAGAATCCTGGACTGAAGCAGGCCCTGGAGTCCACAGGGTCTCGGTCTTTTGTCCAAGCTGGAGTGCAGTGGTGTGGTCACAGCTCACTGCAGCCTCGACCTCCCAGGCTTAAGTGATCCTCCCACCTCAGCCTCCCAAGGAACTGGGAGTACAGACATGCGCCACCATGCCCAGCTAATTTTGTGTAAAGACAAGGTCTCACTGTGTTGCCTAGGCTAGTCTTGAACTGGCAAGTGATTCTCCTGTTTCCGTCTCCCAAAGTGCTAGGATTACAGGCATGAGCCACCCTGCCTGGCTCAGTTTAAGTTTTAAGACAAGACATAAGGGTTGCTCCCCATGACATAGGAATGGTGAGTATAAGGGTGTAGAGACACCACCTCTCAGCTGCCCCACTGAAGCAGTTAAAAGAGCAATAACTGGGCTGGGCATGGTGGCTCACGCCTGTAATCCCAGCACTTTGGGAGGCTGAGGCTGGCAGTTCACCTGAGGTTGGGAGTTCCAGACCAGCCTGACCAACATGGAGAAACCCTGTCTCCACTAAAAATACAAAATTAGCCGGGCGTGGTGGCACATGCCTCTAATCCCAGCTACTCGGGAGGCTGAGGCAGGAGAATCGCTTGAACCCGGGAACTGGAGTTTGCTGTGAGCCGAAGTCACATTGCACTCCAGCCTGGGCAGCAAGAGCCAAACTCCATCTCAAAAAAAAAAAAAAAAAAAAAAAAAAAAAAAAAAGAGCAATGACCGGACCTAGTCTCCCTTCTTGAGAAGGGACTTCCTCCAGCTCTGACTTTGTCCCTTAGCTTCCAATCTGGCTTCTTTCTCCTTCAACACCATCTCTTCCCTCCTAGCTCTGACTTCTGACAGTTCCAGACCAGCTGAGTTATTTCCTGAGAAAGGCTAGAACCTCAGCCTTTCTCAGGAAAGGCTGGATCATCCAGTATTATTACCTGAAGAGATATTAGAGAATATCTTGTCCAGATGATAAGAAAACTAAAAGCCAAAAAACTTACATCACATGCCCAGAGTCACTGAGCTGCGAGGAGAACCCAAGTCTCCTGACCCCTTGCACACTGTTCCATCATACAGCCTCATGCTAGCTCTCCAAGAGGGGTCGGCTCACCTTCCTTGGACCACCACCTTAACCCTCATTCCTCTTCCATGAATACTTCAAAATTGTGGAAGAGGCCAGGTGTGGTGGCGCACCTGTAGTCCCAGCTTGGAAGGCTGGGGCTAGAGGATCCCTTGAGCCCAGGAGATAGAGGCTTCATTGAGCTAGGATTGTGCCACTGCACTCCAGCCTGGGTGACAGAGCAAAACCTTGTCTCAAAAAAAAAAAACAATAACAACAACAACAAAAAAAAACAAAACAGAAGACAATTAACTTGCTTGGAACAAACAAGAATGGATCCCAATCTACTAGCTGGTCACCTTTGAATGGAGAAATCAGTGGCTATAAATACTTTCTCAGAAGAACAGGATAATCTAATGTTTGCTGTACTTTGCTCAGTGTAGTTGGGACCCCAGAGTCATAATCAGGTCTCCACAGCTGAATTATAATGATGGGCAGGGAAAGGCCCAGGAACTAGGTTGGAGGATGAGGATTGGGGTCAAGAATCTGCAAAGATAAGCTTCTATGACTAGTGGCAGTAGGACAACAGAAAGAAAAATGTTGCCCAAACAGACCGTTAAGCAAGAGGAAAATTTTGGTACCAAAATGAAATGGGGTTTATGAGATATATTCCTATGCCAAGCAGAAAGCGTGTTCCCTTTACAGTAACTCCCAGGCCATCTGGTCTACTTCCCTACTGCAGGGTACAGACCTCTCCTTACTGAACATTCATTGAGATGATGTTTTTCAAATAAAAATCTGTACTTCTGTCTCCTTTTAGCTAGTTATGTTTAATCCACATCAACTCTCTCTCTCTCTTTTTTTTTTTTTTTGAGATGGAGTTTCACGCTTGTTGTCCAAGCTGGAGTGCAATGGCATGATCTCGGCTCACTGCAACCTCCACCTCCCAGGTTCAAGCGATTCTCCTGCCTCAGCCTCCCAAGTAGCTGGGACTACAGGCACAAGCCGCCATGCACAGCTCATTTTTGTATTTTTAGTAGAGATGGGGTTTCACCATGTTGCTCAGGCTGGTCTTGAACTCTTGACCTCAGGTGATCCACCCACCTCGGCCTCCTAAAGTGCTGGGATTACAGGCGTGAGCCACCGCGCTCGGTCAGTTCTCCTTTCTATGTGTTAACCTATACTGCCTCCACTTTTACCCTCTCCCCAATATTTGTTCTATCATCTGATCCAAGCTTATAAAACACAATAGATTCAGACTGGCTGGGAGATGTGGTTCATCCCTGTAATCCCAGCACTTTGGGAGGCTGAGGCAGGAGGATTGCTTGAGGCCAGGAGTTTGAGACCAGCCTGTGCAACATAGCGAGTTATAGAGACTCTGTCTCCATATAAACAATTTTAAAAGCAGCCAGGTATGGTGGCACATGCCTGTAGTCCTAGGGAGGCTGAAGCAGGAGGATCGCTTGAACCCAGGAATTCAAGGCTGCAGTGAGCTATGATTGTGCCACTGCACTAAAGCCTGGGTGACAGAGAGAGAACCCGTCTCTAAAAAAAATTTTTTTATTAAGAAAAAAAGGATCAGATCTCAATTCAAATCCCAGTTTAGACACTTACTAGCTGTATGATATGGGTGATCACTTTGTCTTGCAGAGCCTCAGTGTTTCCAGCTGTGAGATGGGGATAATCAATAGTAGCTATCTCATTGATGTGAGAAAAGAACATATGTAAATGCTTAGCCTAATAAATGGTGGCTGTCATTGTTATTGCCATGATCACTGAAGCCAGCTGAAGCTCTATTTGTGGAATTAAGTCTCAGAGGGCTGAAATGGGCTGTCCAAGGTCACACAAGTGAGTGAGTCAGGGAGGGATCCCAGATTTCCTGATTCCTGAAGCCTTTGCCAACCATCAGCTCACACACAAACGAATCATTGCCCAATGACCTAGAAATCTGGATATCTGATCACATCCAAGTACCACAGCTGGTGATTTAATAAGCACTCACTATGTGTTAGAAACTGTGCAGGCTATATGAAAGCTTTATAGCATCTATAGGTCAGTATAAGAAGGTCATCTCATTGCTTATACCAAACCAAAAAAAAAAAAAAAAGAAAACAAGACAAAAATCTGGAACCGCTGCTTGTGTTGCCCAGTGGTAATGATATTTCTTGTCCATATGTGTTTTAAGAAAGTAGATGAAAGTAAGACCAATGCTCTGGCTGCCTTATTCCTGGCTTTGAAAAGGCCTTTTTGATTGGGAACAAGGGGGAGAGAGATACTAAGGACTTAGGGACTAAAATGGGGTTTGGCCAAGGACAGCAATGAAAAAGGAGATGGGGGTTGTCAGTGGGCTAAAAACAAGTCCCTGTCAGTGCTCTGAAGAATGGCAGTTATTGTCAGCAAGGTGGGCTTCTCGCTGCACCAGGGCCTGTCCCTCCACTGACTGTGCAAGCAATGAAACCATGGAGCCCCAGGAAGCACATTTTATCTTGAAGCATGAATCACCCCTCAGAAGTCTAGAAAAGAATCCTCTCTTTGTGGCCCTTCAATCTCCTTGGCTGGCATCCCTAGCTCCTCAGGGCTGATGTCAAGGCCTTACTAAAACTCAGGGTGAGTGACCTTTCCGATGGAAACGGATCATTCCAGAAGCTCATGTGACAGGGGTGCCTCTTAATAACTGAAAGGAAACAATGAATGAATGGGCCAGCTAGATGGCATTCGTCATTCAAGTCTAACTGCAAAAGCAGTCAGAAGTGGATAATCCAGTATGTTCTGAATGAGGGGCTTTTGGAAAGCAAAGGAGTGGCAGAAAGTGATCTCTCCCCTCATCTTTTCATATTTATTAGCTCTCCCTACATTAATTGACAGCTGAAGTCTTATTTAAAAAAACAAAAAACAAAAAAATAACTGTCATGCTTCTAGAAGATGGAGCAGCCAGAAGGAGCAATCTGAGGACCCGAGACCTGTCCATGTAGACGGTTTGCCCTCATTTCAAAGATGCTGTCTCTTCTACAATACCAGCCACACTTGGAGCCAAGAATCCTGAAAAAAATATTAAACTCCCTACTGGGGAGCCAGCAGAGTAAACGATGGTGAAAAGCTGGATGTTCAAAAACGCGAATTGTCAATGACTTTGGTTGCTCCTCAAATTGCCAGACTGGATTGTGATCCAAAGGTAAGTGGAAGCACCAAAATCAGAGGAGGGTGGAAAGTCGCCTTTCAGAACCATCCTTTGAAGGAGCAGAGGGCCAGCATCACTCTGTGACCTCAGCTCCACTACATTTATACATAGCGGAACTGATGTTAAAATGAACATGAAGTACAGCCTCACAGGGGAGGAGAGCCGAAGTCCACACTATGTATAAATGCAGCCTGATGAATGTGAAAACAGGGAAAGGAGCAAACCCTCTTTTCCATCTTGGAAATGTGATAGTTGACTTAGCCTCAGTTCTATCTATGGATGTGGTGTGTCGGGGTAAAAACCACTGCCTTTTCCTTGAATCACAGCAGCATGGGGCATCCCACAGCTCAAAGTCTGAGGCAAATATACATCTTGAACCAAACACCCTGGTACTGGTGTAAATTCTGGTATGTAAATTCTATGAGTGCATCTTTATCTTATAGCAGGAAAGTATAACCTATGGATCTACTTGGGTACTTGGTTTTAAACACTCTTAAATCCCAGGAAAGGAAAACGTCCCCAACACATGCATTCTCACACACCACAGCCAGTGTGACAACTCTCAGTGGGCCTCAGTTTCCCTAAGGGGAACCAAACCAAAAGTGCCCCCCTCCTACCCCTTCCCTAGAAATCAGCTTACACTTTACTTTTCAAATACAAAGCCTGATTTCTGAGAAGTGATGTAGAATAAGAAGAAGATCTGGCCAATAGAGGCTGAAATTCCTCGGCTCAGAACATGAGAATCCCGTCTGATATTCCCTCCTTAGCCAGGTGTTGCCACAAAGGGAGCTAAGACTTTGCCGGGTCAGAAATTATCCTCGCCTTAAAAGGAATGTTCCTGCAATTAAACAAATACACCCAAACCACCTTGTCTGTATATGGGAGGTGGGGAGAGGAGGGAGGAGAAGAGTAAAAGGATACAAACTTGAAAACAGCCAGGCTGTGGGAGGGTTAGCTATCCCTTCCCTCCCCTCAAGGACAGCCAGGTCTGATATAGTTGCCGATAAGACCAAGCTGCCTCACTCTACTGCCCTTACCCAGGTCCCTCCTTATGACATCAGAGTCCCCAACATCATCGGAGACCCTCCTCAGAAACCGGAGGGTGACAGGCACTAACATTCTAGCTGGAAACTGTATACCAGGAAAAAGCCCACCAGGAAGGAGCTCCAAGCCATCCTGGGAGGTAAGCAGAAAAAAACACTTGCTGCCTAAGTGCTGCAGCGAGAGCTTTTCTGATAAAAACTACACTTTAAAAACCAACACTGAGCTTTGCCTATCACAAAAGCTGTAATTTGGTCCCTTCCTGTAAAATGACACCTTTCCCTTTAGAAACAATATATAAATCTGATACAACCGAAATAAACACAGTATAAGGCTCACTAACTCATTTAATATCTTTCATTCAAGGACTCGAGGGTCTTAAATCCCTTTGTAAATGTAAAAATTCATGCCTCATCACTTCAAAACAGGAAGTTAGGAGAGTATCAATTTCCCATCTTAAGGTCAGTACATTTGAGGAACATGCCACGGAAAAGCCCATCCTCTAACCACTGGAGGCTCGGAGGTCAGGCCTCCATATCATTACCCTCAGCTCCAAATAAATAGCTTGGGAGAAACCAATAAAGCCTCTCCAATGGGGACTTGAGTGATAATCAATCCTGCCTGCCCGTTAGAGTGGGAAGGTCCATAGGAGTGGGCCTAGCTGTGCTTCTCTGGTCCAGCACCTGCATCTGACTTTAGCCACAAATTGCAGGGCCACAAATCTGTAGCTCAGGGGACTCAGTTTTCTCCTGCTACTCCTTATTGGTCCTGGAACCTCCCTTGCTTCTGTACCTGTAAGTGGCCAAAATCAACACTAAAGAAAGCCTGTTGTCCCCACCCAACGCCTGCCACACTATGTCCCCAGTTGCCTATATCTGTCTCCAAACACAAAGCCCCCGATGGGGGCTAAGTGTCATGTCAGCACACCCCTGAGCAAGGTGTCTCTAGAGCGAAGTGTCCTGACAGGCCCACCCTGGCCCAACCTACTTGTATCATTAGCTCATTCACACGGGCAGGCAGGAGAGTCCTCCACTAGTCTAGGGCCCTCCAGTGCCCTCTGTCTCACAGGGAAGCAGATGTATCTGTCTTCCAACCAGGGAAAAAAAATCTGAGCTCCCAGAGGGCTGTCCTGCCACAGGATAGGAGCTGGTGGTCACATGTAAGCCAGCTCAGAACTGAAGGCACCTTGTTCCTGGAGACACAAGGCCAAGGACTGGGGACCTGGAAACTGGCCCATTTGTTTTCTAGAGAGAAAGACACTGTACCACCCCTAAGGCAGGTTGCTTGGCCCTCCCTTGATCCCTCTTCCTGGTACAGCAGAGAGAAACCCAGGCCTCTCAATTATGCAAGGCTGATAGCCACAGCAATAATTCATTTATTACTAGGGTGCTGAGAACACAGGAGAACTGGTGAGCAAAGCCCCCAAGGTTACACCAGCAGACAGCTCCCTGGGGTCCTGCTCTTTCCCTCCAGGGAGAGCCTTGAGCAGTGCCGGAACACCCTGCCCTCCTGTCTCCAAGCTCTGTATCTAAGGCAGCCAAACACCCCCAGGGAAACCCTGGGGAAAGAAAGGAGACAGTCCCTGGGAAGGAAGGGAAGGGGGTCCGTTTCTGACTGAGCATAGAAAGAGGGAAAGGAAGACACCTGGGAAAGAGGCCAATGTCTCCCTGCCCTTGCCAGGAACCGGGCTGTAACACTCCCCATCCCAGCCAGGCATCTCTCACGGAGGACCAGAGATCAAGGAGGGCAGGTGAAGAGCTGGCAGCCAGGGGACTGGGCTGGGCCCTGGGACACGGACCTGGGGAGTGGAGGGCGCCTAGGTGTGGGGTCCACCATCACCCAGTTTTTCCATGCACCCTGGGGAGAAGACGGCGGGGTCATTTTGGCAGCGTTCCCTTCCCTTCAGGAAAGTCCTCAGCCTCTAATTCAGGAGGGTCCGTGGTTTCCACTCCCAAGCCGTGGCTCCCCAGCTTCCACCCAGACTGTCACCCCCCTCCACCCTCCCGAGGTGGCCTCCTGGGTGCTCTCCGCCCGGAAGAAGAGGAGGTGTCAACCTACCGCTGCCCCTCGCTTCCCCCTGACACCCCTTTGTTTCAGGCAGGGAAAGTTGCCAACGCGCACCCCCTTCCCCAACACGCCCCCCTGTGCGCCCATCCCCCGCAGGGAATCCAAGCCCGGGCGCACCATCTATCTAATCTGCAGCTCGATCTCGAACCGGGGCAACAGCCTCGAAACCGAAAGCAAAGAGCAAACGGGATCTGCCAGAGCCCCAAGTCCGGTCGCCCAGTCTTCCCAATCACCGTCCCCATCGCCCGCGCCCCCCGCGCTCGGGGCTGCCAGCCCCTCGCGGCCACCTCTCTGGGCGGCGGAAAGGCCTCTTTCCGGGCATCGGGGGCACCTACCGGTGCGGAGCCGGGGCCGTGGGCAGGGGCTGGGCAGAGCCAGCCGCCTGCCGGGCGCAGGTGCGGCCAAGAGCGCCGTCTCCAGGGCTGGCTCCCGCTCCTCCTCCCGCGCCGGGACTCGGGGCGCTCTCCTGAACCGCCTGCTCCCCGCCCCCAAGCCCGGCGCTCTGGCTCCCCCCGCGCCGAGTTGCGGGCCGTGCCTCCCCCACGCCGCCTGGCACTCCCGCGCCGCGCCTAGTCCCGCATTGTGTGTCGGCGTCCGCCGCGGCGGCGCGGGGTCCGGGGGACTGCAGCCGCCGCTGCCCGGGAGGAAAGGAGCCCCCGGCGGCGGCGGCGGCGGCGGCGGCACTCACCCATAGTACGGATGCGCTGCAAACTGCACATGCTCGCGTCTGACAGGCGCTCGCCCTGCCGCCCGGCTTAACTCCTTGCTCGCCCGCTCGCCGGCCCGGCCCGCTGTCCCCTCCGACCCCGCTGCCTCCCGCAGCCCGGGGTCCGCGACGCCACGGGCGCCTAGGAGCACGCCCCCTGCTCGGGTCGCGGCGCAGGTGGCTGCGGTGCAGGGCTCTTCGGCCCTCCCTGTCCTAGCCAACCCGCCTGCATTTGAGTGTCTGTCAGGCCCGGAGCTTGTAGTTGTGGGGACCAGGCGTGCAACATCCACTTTGGGTATCATTGCAGGCCCGGGCTACGTGAGGGCCACAGACCAGGTGGTGTGGCAGACCCACTATGTGCCAGCACTGTGGACCCTGTGGTCAGTTCATGGAAACAGCCATGTAAGGTCATTTGTTTATCCCCATTTCCAAGATGGAGAAACTGAGGACTATGGAAGTTAAGGAATTTGCCTAAGGCAGGGCTTGAACTTCTAAGGCTCACGATTTGCTTTATACCATAAAGATTACAGAGAATATGTTATTTCAGAAGTCAATCTAGATTCTTGTATTGGGAGGTGGAAAATAATGAATATCATCTGGAAATTCTGGAAATTCCACAATACCGAACGTAGGAAATCGGCAGCTGAGGGCCCTGACTTGAGACAGTCCCCTCGGACTGGTCCTGGGTCCTGCAGAAAGGCTGGGCAGGGAGTGGGAAGGACATCCAGCCCCCATTCCCACGCCAAGCCTAGGTCCTGGCACTGGGTGCCTCAGCCAAGAGGAAAGGGCATTTTGAAAATTTATAACATCCTCTGGGGGTGTCCTTTTGTCACTAGCCCATCCGGAGAGGGTACCCTTTCTAATTCTCTCGCAAACCCTATGCATGCCTAGGCCTGATCTGAGGGGTCTAATGGCTGCTTTTCAACCTAGCGGGACGGGGGGAAATGAGGAGAGGGACAACAAGAGAGGCTGAAGCCCGTACCCCTTTTTGCAACATACCCCAGTGACAAACAGCTCTCAGAAGTCCAAGGCAGCACAGAATCTTCTAAGAAAAGGAACCTATGGTTCATCCAGCTGCTCTTGCCCCATTCTGGGCGAGAAGCTGGGCTGCTTTCCTCCTGTCTGAACCTAATACCTAACCCTAATCTGATCCTGTGTCTTCCCCAATTGCCTGATGCGGCTGTAGGTCTTCCATCAACCTCCTATCCCTAGCCAGAATATTCAAAGATCAACAAAGGTGCCTCTCAAAGCTGGGAGTAGGAAATGTGGACAAGGAATTTCTAAGCCCATCCCCATACATACCCTGTTCTTGGGCTGGTCAAGCCATTCTTCTCAGAAGGAAAGCAGTGGGCAGAGGGAGTCATGTTGGGTTCCTCAAACCAGTACAAGAAGTAGACAGCCATGTGCTACCAGTGGCAGGAACTCTAGACTTCTCCCTGAGTTTGTTTCCTTTTCTGTAAAATGGAGATATTGCCTCATCATAAGTATAGTATAATGACCCAAGGACATCATGCATATAATATTCTCAGCACACAGTAGGCTTTGGATAACAGGAAAACTTGTTTTTTTGCTGGAGATAAGGCAAGGAGAAGGGAGAGAGTCAGGGCTACAGGCAGGCAGGCATGTGGGCTGTCCCTAGTACACTGTCAGAGACGCAGGAGACAGTGTCTCAGGGACACGTTGGCAAGAAGCAGCTAGTCTAGCAGCAAGGTCTACCTGATGAAAAGGGCCATCCCCTGTGCCCCCTTGCCACGGAGCCATAGTACTCCTAATCTCCTTGTCTAGCTGTGGCCAGCGGCTGGCAGCTGGCTCTCCCCCAGGCTCTGGGAGGCAGCATTGCGCAGAGGAAAGCGCAATGGGCTGGAAAGGCTTCGGAAGATCTGAGTTCCTGGCACCGTGTGCATGAGGCGTGGTAGGTGCGGGGCTTAGTGCTCACAATATTTTTAGGGACCCGCAAAAATATGTGAATTTCTTTTAAACTCAGAGGCAAAAAATAAACATTGAGGTCAAAGAAAAATGTTTTAATATATAATATTAATATTTTCATCCTTTAGCAGAGAATCTCTATTGTAGAAGCCAAGATATCAGTTAGAGAATCAGAAAGAAGGGTTAGGAACTAAGGTGCAATGCACGGCATCAACCAGCCTCTACTTTCTCCAGCTCTCTGGTGAACTTAACTCCATGACCTGGATTTTCCTCATTCCTTACATTAGGGATCATTTCTTCCCAAAAAATTTAGATAGTAGTGCTTTACAATTGACATATTTTCTCTCTCTGGGTAGCACAGCTATTTTTATCCCCATTTTATAAATGAGGAAATTAAGGCTCAGAAAGGTTGTACAGTTTGGTCACGGTTAGACTGCTAGTAAAGGCAAAATGCAGTTCAAACTCAGGTCTTCTGGTACCCCTTCCAAGCTCCTTTCTATTTGCACCAAGAACATTTGACG
The DNA here is from genome assembly GCF_028878055.3 of Symphalangus syndactylus. Taxonomy (NCBI): domain Eukaryota; kingdom Metazoa; phylum Chordata; class Mammalia; order Primates; family Hylobatidae; genus Symphalangus; species Symphalangus syndactylus. The sequence goes on along the minus strand of NC_072430.2, from coordinate 49,556,457 downwards.
TAAGATCAGGTGTGCACAGGGTAGAGCAGTCTGCTGTAGAAATGGACTTTAAAATCGCATCTGTAACAGTAAGGGGCCCCCCTGGCTTTTCACCCAAAGAATGCTGAAACTTACATACAGAATTGTGGGAAGGGGTGGGGAGGGTGACCCTGGGTGCAGGAGGCACAGTGATCATGGTTCTAGTGATTCAAGTACCGGTTGAAGGTGAAGGGGCCTGGGACAAACCACCCCTGCTGCACTAACACACACCAAAGGATACCAGCCCCTGCTTTGCCTTCGTGTCTTGTCAAAGCAAGAGGAGCGGTGTGGTGGCATGGGGCAGGAACAGACAGGCTTTGCTCAAGCAAACTTGGGTTTGAGTTCAGGCTCTCCATCCTAGTTGGATGTCTTAAGGAAGTTCATTTAACTTTTCCCAGCCTACTTTTCTCATCTGCAAAATGGAAATGGCAATAATACCCAAGACCAGGGCAGTTGTAAGAGTAAGTAGGAGAATGCATATAAGGTGCTTAGCATAGCGCCAGACACATAGTATAATACATAGGTAATAAGTGGCAGTAGCTCCACACTGTAATGTAAAGGCCCCGCCACGGTAGGCAGTAAATGGTAGTTCCCTTCACATCTCTCTTCCACCACCTGGCAAGGAAAAGGAGTATCTTTGTATCTCTAAAGTTCCTTGAACATATTAGGTCATTAGACATATATTCTGAAAGGCAAGAACTGTTCTGCCCTTCCCCCAAAGCAAACCAGCCATAAAGGGTTCGCTCTTGTCCCCCATAAGTAATTTTCTTGATGACTTTCAAAGGGAATCAGAAAGATTTCTTTATGCTTGTTAAAGGGTTGGTTCCTGGGGGCTGCCCTCTGACCACAAGTCAGGAGAGATGTGGCTAAAGAGGGTGATTCCAGTGGAGGAACTGACCTGCAGCCCAATCAGAAAGGGTCTGGGAGGGAGACGGAGCATGGAAATGGGAGATCAAGAGAAGATCACATGAAGTCTGCTGCAGATGCTATGATAAGAAAGCAAGAAGTGAGGTAGAGGCCGGGCGCGGTGGCTCACGCCTGTAATCCCAGCACTTTGGGAGGCCGAGGCGGGTGGATCACGAGGTCAGGAGATCGAGACCATCCTGGCTAACACGGTGAAACCCCGTCTCTATTAAAAATATAAAAAAAAATTAGCCGGGCATGGTGGCGAGCGCCTGTAGTCCCAGCTACTTGGGAGGCTGAGGCAGGAGAATGGCGTGAACCCGGGAGGCGGAGTTTGCAGTGAGCCGAGATTACGCCAATGCACTCCAGCCTGGGCGACAGAAGGAGACTCTGTCTCAAAAAAAAAAAAAAAAAAAAAAAAAAAAAAAAGTGAGGTAGAAGCAGAGGAAGCGTTGAAGTCGAAGCCAATCTTGAATTTGGAATTATTTGGATCAGCTTTACAGGAAAACAAGCTGGGTAGGAAAGAACTGGGGGATGGGACGTGTGGATATGGTCTTGGTGAGAAGAGGTCAAGGTAATAAGCCAGCATTTGAAAACAGGGGGAGTCTCTTTGCAACTGCCCCTTCTTGAAATAGGAAGGAAAGGGGCATAAAGAGGCTAAGGAGTGTGAACCCAGATCACATAGGATTCTTTGACTGCAAGCAATAGAAACCAACTTTAGCTATCTTAAGTCTAAAAAAAAAAATTTCATTGGAAAAGAATATGATCAGATGGCTCACATATTTAAAGGGAATGCTGGCAAAACAAACTCGAAAGGACTAGCACAGCACAAGGCCAGCTTTGGGAATCCAGGTAATGGGAAGTAATCGAGGGTCTCCTCGGGGCTGTGCTGCCAGAGCAACTAGACGTCAATCTTTTCATCACTTCTGCTCAAGCATAAACAGTCAAATTTGCCTAAGTTGAGTCCTGCATTCACCTTCCCTCTTGGACAGGGAAGGGTCCACCCGGATACTCTGGTGTAAGCCCTTCTAGGCACTGCACATCGTGATTAGAGACAGTGAAAGAAATAAGGGGCTGTTACTACAAGAAGGGAAAGGCTGCCAAGTACACCCCCAACAGCGAATGTCCAGGACAAGGGGAAGCAAGCAGCATAGGGAATTTGTACCTGACTCAGTGGCCCTGTAAGTTTTGTTTTGTTTTTTTGTTTTGTTTTGTTTTACTTTTTTTTGAGACAGGTTCTCGTTCTGTTGCCCAGCCTGGAGTGCAGTGGCATGATCATGGCTCGCTGCAGCCTTGAACTCCTAGGCTCAAGCGATTCTCCTGCTTCAGCCTCCCAAGTAGCTGGGACTACAGGCATATGCCACCATGCCTGGCTAATTCTTTTATTTTTTGTAGAGATTGGATCTCCCTATGTTGCTCAGGCTCATTTTGAACTCCTAGACTCAAGTGGTCCTCCCACCTCGGCCCCTCAAAGTGCTGGGATCGTAGGCGTGAGCCACCATGCCTGACCTAGACTTTATTTTTTAGAGTGGTTTTAGGTTCACAGTAAAATTGAGAAGAAAGTACGAGATTTCCTATAGCCCCCTGCCTCCACACATGCATAGACTTCCCATTATCAGAATCCCCCACCAGAGTCGTATATTCGTTACAGTTGATGAAGCTGCTTTGACATATCATTATTACCCAAAGTCCATAGTTTACATTAGGGTTCACTCTTGGTGTTGTTCTTTTTATGAGTTTGGATGAATGTATATTGACATGTATCCACCATTATAGTATCATATGGAATATTTTCACTGCCATAAATGTCGTCTGTGCTTTGCCAATTCATCTTTCCCTCCCCCTTAACCCCTGGCAACCACTGTTCTTTTCACCTGCTCTACAGTTTTGCCTTTTCCAGAATGTCATATGGGTGAAATCACACCATTTAAAGCCTTTTCAAACTAACTTCTTTCATTTAGTAATATGCATTTAAGTTGCCTCCATGAGGTTTTATGGCTTGATAGCTTATTTCTTTTTAGCATTGAATAATATTCCATTATCTGGATGTACCACAGATTATTTACCCATCACCTACTGAAGGAAATCTTGGTTGCTTGCAAGTTATGGCAATTAAGAATAAAGCTGCTATAAACTCCATGCAGGTTTTTGTGCGGACGTAAATTTCCAACTCTTTTGGGCAAATATCAAGGAGCACAATTCCTGGATTGTGTGGTGAGAGTATGTTTAGCTTTATAAGAAATTTCCAAACTGTCTTCCAAAGCAGATGTAGTAATTGTGCATTCCCACAAGCAATGAATGGGAGTTCAGTTGCTTCACATCCTCATCTTGTCAGTATTTCCACATTTGGGCCATTATAATCGGTGTATAGTGGTATCTCATCATTGTTCTCTGTAAAGTTCTTGGCTATGAGAGAAAGTGAATGGAGAAACAGGTAAGCCTCAAGAAAGCAGCAAGAGGCTCTGAAAAGTACCAGGACAGGAAGATGTAGATTGTTGAATAATATCATTTCTTATGCTAGGGTTGGTATAGAGCAGGGTGACATATCATTATCATGCAAAGTCCATAATTTACATTTAGGTAACTTCATAAATTACATTACAAAGTCAGACTTCTGCACAGCTGTGAGCTATGCTCAGGAATGAGTGCATTGTGATAGGGGAAGCAAATGCAAAAGTTTACTAAGGATGCCCTTGAATATTTATAAAATGTCACAGAGGGATGGAAAGGGGTACCAGTGGAGGGAGAAGAGGCATTAGGCCCAGGGGAAATGATCAAGTCCTGTGGGTTTCTCAGAAGATTTTGGTATCTATATGTCCATGTGGGAAAGGGGTAGGTAGGTGCTTTCATAGAAGTCTCAAAATAAAGTGTCTTGCTACTTTGGGGATATTTAAAGGTCCTGTCCTCTCTTGTTTTTTCATCATCAAAAAGAAAATCCAGTGGATAAGGACTATGCAGTATTCATGAACACCTTGAGCCTGAAAATGAAGAACTCATGATTCTGTGATCATGTGAATTCATCCATAAAGCGTTAGGGCATTAATGGGTGTGCACTAAGACAGCCCTGAAAATTAGCACAGGTTGATAAGAAGAGCAGTAAATTAAGAGAGGAAAAGACCAAAGTTAAAAGAAATCAAAGTGAGAATAAGAATACACATTGAAACCACATCACCTCATACTTTTAAGTATGGGTTTAACTGTGAAGGTCGTAAGTCTTTTAGAAGACAGAGTTGACTATGAAAGTTGGGGATTAGGCCGGGCACGGTGGCTCACATCTGTAATCCCAGCATTTTGGGAGGCTGAGGCGGGTGGATCATGAGATCAAGAGTTCGAGATCAGCCTGACTAACGTAGTGAAACTCCTCTCTAATAAAAATACAAAAATTAGCCAGGCATGGTGGAGCGTGCCTGTTATCCCAGCTACTCAGAGGCTGAGGCAGGAGAATCGCTTGAACCTGGGAGGCGGAGATGGCAGTGAGCTGAGATCCTGCCACTGCACTCCAGCCTGGGCGACAGAGTGAGACTCTGTCTCAAAACAAACAAAAAAAAAAAAAAGAAAAGAAAGTTGGGGATTGTGCGGGAGAGCCCCATTCCACACATATCCCCGTACCCCCTCCTCTCCCACTCTACTGCTCTCATTTCCGACTCAGCAGTGAGCCCAGATGCTGGGCAAATTTAAAAGAATTTTTGCCCTGGAGATTAAAATCCAAACTCCAAGCTGGTCACCTCTGCTCTGTCCCTCCCTTTGCCAGGATACAAGAAGCTTAGTCGTCTGAGGGGGGACAAAGGAGTATTGTTGAGGCGAGCCTGGTTATGAGAAGGCTTTGCAACTAAAAGCTTTTATGCTGCTATCTAAGCCACTCTGCCTGGGGGGACACTGTGTGCCTGTCCCAACTTCACTATATCAGTTCAAAGAGAAATTTCAGCCAGACACAGTGATTGCAGGAGGATATCTTGGGACTTGGCAACATTAATAGGTTAAGAATTTGTATCACAGCATTCTCATCCAAGTCACAGCTAGGTCCTGGGATAGGGTAGAGTGGGAAAATCTTTCTTTTTGTAGATCTGAGTCAAAAGGTTTCTCCCATAGGAGCCGGCTGAGAGACAGCCAAGCCTGAGGCGGGCGGTGAGGCAGTGTGCCCACTGCCTTGCAGAGGGTGGGGCAAACCCCATCTCTATTCTTTTTACCCTCCTTGTCCTGGACCTGCTAGAACCCTGCCACCTTCAGGAAAGCCTGCAGAAGCCCAAAGGGTTGATGATCCCAGAGACTCTATCTTGTCCGGGGAATTAGTTCAATTAGTCTCAGATGCCAATTAATTAACAAATGTGTATTGAGTGTCTTCTCTTGCCTAGTACTATGCTGTTTTGAGAACTGGGCTCCTGACTTCACGAGGAGCCCAGGCTGGGTGTGGTGGCTCATGCCTGTAATCTCAGCACTTTGGGAGGCCAAAGCAGGTGGATCATGAGGTGAGGAGTTCAAGACCAGCCTGGCCAACATGGTGAAACCCTGTCCCTACTAAAAATACAAAAATTAGCTGGGCGTGGTGGCAGATGCCTATAATCCCAGCTACTCGGGAGGCTAAGGCAGGGAGAATTGCTTGAATCCAGGAGGCGGAGGTTGCAGTGAGCCAAGATGGCACCACTGCACTCCACCTGGGTTACAGAGTAAGACTCCGTCTCAAAAAAAAAAAAAAAAAGAAAGAAAGAAAGAAAGAAAAAAGAAAAAAGAGGAGTCCAGTCCTCAAAACAGCACAGTGCTAGGGAAAAAAGTCATTCAACTTGTTATTCAATTCAACAACCACTAATGTGCCATGCACTGTGCTAAGGATTATACAGGTGGGGTTATACAGGTAGCAAAGAATGAAACCTAGGCATTTGGAAGATGAAAGCAATACAAGATGGTCTATAACAAAGCATTACCCTGTGCTCCATGTAATGGCTTTAGATTCTACACCTCCACGCAGAGGAAGATGTGCGATTATTTGTGTTCTACAATGGGGCTGTTTCTGTGGCCATGCTGTATCTCTACCATGTCTTATTTGTGGGTTAAACTCTGGCTTTGGCTCAAGATTGACCAGCATTTGTAAATACACACTTCTTTTTGTTAAAAGACTCTGCCCTTCTTTCTTGCCCACAGCTTAGGTCAAGGTCTCTTTCTCTTAGGTCCCTCAGCAAAGAACAGACATGCGAAGGGGAAACAATATCTTTGGAGGAATTTTTTTTTTCTTCATATCCATGGGCAGTAATGTCAGGTATAGAGCTGTGACCTCTCTAGGGAATACAGTAGAGGGATCTTAGGACAGGGAGGGAAGAATAGTGACACAAAGACAGTTTCCAGTGACACAAAGAGGGTTTCCAGTGACACAAAGCAAGAACGCAGAGGGGATGAATCCTTTGTTCTGGAACTGCATGTCTGTTCTGAGTGGATAGGATAAGAAAGGAACTGGCTGCTCAGAGACCCATTTTGACCTTGTAAATGCCCTGTAGTTGTTTAATGGAAGATTAATACTCTCTCACAACCTTGGGCTTTTGATATTTATTTTTTTAATAAGTGAAATCTCATATGTTCCCCAAGTTCCTGGGCTCAATCTTCCTGCCTCAGCCTAGTGAGTAGCTGGGATTACAGGTGCATGCCACCAAACCTGGCTCTGTTTTTACTATTTACATCCAAACTCATGTTCTAGGAAGACACTGGGCCCACTGGACCCCAATCCCTGTCATAACTGCTAATTTTTCACCAGGCTGAATTGAGCTGGCTGGTGCCCAGAACTCTAAGATTGCCAAAGGTCAGGTCATGAGGGTCTCTGGTGCTGCAATTAGGAGTGTGGACAAACATGGGTGGCTGTGGAGGAGTGAGAAGGGGTAGACAAAAGGAACACAGGCTTAGGACTTCCTCCTTGAAGTTATGCCACTCCCACCCAGAACCTCCTGCAGTCCAGCCAATGGACCACACCCAGCTAGCTTCACTTTCCTTCTTTCCTCAAATGGAGAAAATGGCTGAATACATCATTTCTCTTGAAGGTTGCAAGATGGGCTTGAATTAGAAGTAGGGACCCAACTTAACTCTGTCCCCAGACTTGTGTCTGCTCCTTCAAGTCTTGGACAACCGCCAAACCACAAGAACATACTGTATAATAGGAATCCAGTAATGCTGTTGTGGTCATAGTGTAATTGCTTTGAAGAGATAATAGGGACTCAGATAATATCAAAAGATGTGGGGCCCCTCTGATCTGAACATTGATCCCCAACTCCCCCAGGTCCCCATTGCCATATCCCTCCCCAGTATCTTAACGAGGAGAAAGGAGGCAGAACTCAAAGCGTTGGCATTAAACTTGAGGAATGGGTGGTTATGGGGGCACACTCTGGCTCTTGGACTGGCAGGTTGTGGCTTTATTGAGTTAGATGTCAACTTCCCTGAATCTCGGCTTTCTACTTACTCATGAGGATCAATACTTTTAAAACATTTTAATAGCTTTATTAGAAAAATGATTCATACTCCTTATAAAATGCTTACATAATATAGAAAAGAACAAAGCAGAAACTAATAACATTATATCAAATTTCTCCACTCAAAGATAGTCACTGTTAATCTGTGGGAAAAAGAATTCTACCCATATTTATACACATAAATATACATATAGTTATACGTATACAGTTTTACATAAAACAAATCATATTCTACATGCTTTTCTAGGCATTGTTTCACTTGACATTAAGTAATGAATATCTTTCCTTGTCAATAAATATAATTCTTCATCATACATTTTGATGGCTGCATAGTATTTCATTTTCTAGATGAATCATAATTTTAATACTTTACTTACTAGTCCTAATTGATGGACATTTCAATTGGATCCTTTCCCCCTCTTTTATTTTGCTGTTATTGCTGCTATAAATATTAGGGGCACCCCTTATTCTTCTCCTAACATAAATTGTGAGAAATAGTCAGTGATGTAACTCAAGAAAGGATGCAAGAATCACAACATGCCATGTCAGTGAAAGGAGATTTGGAGTGGGGAAAGTCCTAGTAACATTTTAGTAATTATTCCTTCTATAAATGGCTTCCAGTCTGATGTACATTACTACACATGCAGTTTATTATGCTTGACGGGAAAATATATTTATAGAAAGTTACTTTGAGTATTCCAGTGGATTTATTTCAACATTAACAATTTTGCCTCCCAAAAGAACCATGTTCTTCTCAGGAGTGTCTTTTGTTCCAGAGATCCTGGATTCACACAAACATGATGTCCTGTGCCCAGGAAATTCCTACTTTCAAGATCAAACCATCCCAGAAGCCATCTGAGAGTTTCTCCAATAGCCAGTGAGGCAATGTGCAGTGTTTGGCAGCAACAGCAGCCCCATGTCAGCCCCAGAGCAATGCCTACTGGCTTTCCATCCTAGGAATCTGCCTGCTCTGCTCCATCACCAACCTTATATATGAGACCTGTCTGTCAGCTCTACCTGATTCCTTTGCATGGGTCCACTTTAGTAGTTCCTCTTCTGGACCTGGACTAGGAAATCCAGAACCTATAAATGCAGAATTCCTTTTTGGAAATGTGCACTCTCCATACCACCAGTCTGAAAACCCCAGAGCTCACTTCTACATAAGCAAAGCTCCTAATACAATTGGGAGTCAGTCTAGTGCCAGCTCTGTATCCCATCACTTTATCTGTAGCAGAGCAAAAAGGATCCTTGACTTGCAGCTTGGACTTTGTGCAGAGGCATCTCTTCCTGTCCCCTGCCCGTGTAACATGGCTAGGTAAGATGCCTGCCTGGAATGAGTGCCAAGCTGACGGTCTGTGCATGCTGCTTTCGGTCTTGTGCTTTGCACAGTAGGAAGAGGTACGCGTTGCTTGGTGCCAGGTCCATGGAACTAAGAAAGGGGAGAATATTCTTTCCATCTTTTCCTAGTCTTTTATACAACTCAGTGTTCTAGCCCACTTCCTGAAACGATGCAAAATTGAACAGGATAAAAATATGCATAGTTTAAAGTATCCACTTTAAGCACAGCTTAAATCCCCATTAATCACCATATTTGGAGGTGACCAAAGCATGCAATGTCAGATCAGAAGGGAACGGATCTGGCCCTACACCTGACTGGGAGCCAGAATGCTGGGGCTCAGGGTCCTTGAAGAAAACAAACAAGCCATCCCGGCCACTAGATGGTGCTGAGAGATAGTCTCCAATGTGCTGGCAGTCATGTCCAGGGCTTCCATACTGAGGGCAGGTTTGTCATCAGAACTCACCCCTTTTTACAAAGAGGAGAGGGCAAAGAGAGCTTCCAGTAGGGTATGAGCCCTGACACACCATCGAAAACCCTGAGCACAACAAGGAGAAGTCCTGACCATCAAGGGAGATGATAGACCTATTGGTTCAGGCTAAACCACTAGGGGCAGGGCAGAGGGAGCTGCAATGGCTAGGTCTGCCCATTCTGTCCATGTGTTTCACTTATTTCCTTTTCTGTGAATCCCAGGGTACTTGTGGCTCACTCATTGCAACCTTTCAGCCTGGAAGGTGCCCCGCAGGGGAACCCACACATCCCTGAGCAGAGGCAAGCCCTGAGTGGCTAAAGGCGTGGTCTTTAGAGTCAGGCAGGGCAGGGTTTGTGTCCTGGCTTGGCCACTTGCTTGCTACCTGAGCTTAGCCATGTCACCTGGTCTTCGTGAGCCTCAGTCTATGCACCTATAAAACGGAGATCAAAATAGCTTCAGCTCCAGAGAATTGTGAGAATTAAGATGATTCCTCCGGCCGGGCGCGGTGGCTCACGCTTGTAATCCCAGCACTTTGGGAGGCCTAGGAGGGCGGATCACGAGGTCAGGAGATCGAGACCACGGTGAAACCCCGTCTCTACTAAAAAAAATACAAAAAATTAGCCGGGCGTGGTGGTGGGCGCCTGTAGTCCCAGCTACTCGGGAGGCTGAGGCAGGAGAATGGCGTGAACCTGGGAGGCGGAGCTTGCAGTGAGCCGAGATCGCGCCACTGCACTCCAGTCCAGGAGACAGAGCAAGACTCCGTCTCAAAAAAAAAAAAAAAAAAAAAAAAATCTGATTCCTCTGCTTCAGCCCGGGAGCCGGAGGTTGCAGTGAGCCGATATCGCACCATTGCACTCCAGCCTGGGCAACAACAGCGAAACTCCATCTCAAAAAAAAAAAAAAAAAAAAAAAAAAAAGATGATTCCTCTGCTTCAGCCCGGGAGCCGGAGGTTGCAGTGAGCCGATATCGCACCATTGCACTCCAGCCTGGGCAACAACAGCGAAACTCCATCTCAAAAAAAAAAAAAAAAAAAAAAGATGATTCCTCCTAAAATGTTTAGTGGGTCAGGAACAAAGTCAGCCCTCAATAAATATGGCTTTAAATGTTTCAATTTTTAATTAGGAGATTAGAAAGAAAGATTTCATTTGTTTGCAGTGCCCTGCAATGGCTGGCTGTGTCCCCAGTGTGTTTTGGTGAAGTTGCTTCTATTCCCATTCAGCAATTCTCAGATAAACAAACAATGTGTTTTGTACTGCAGCAGCCCCTCATTCCCCAGCATGGCCCTGGTGAAGTGTCCATTAATTCCTTATCTCCAGACTGAGGATGGCAGCCACGAAGGTCCTGCTTCTATTTTACAGTTAGGTGGAGGCACAAAGAGTTGCTGAGATGTCCTCAGATTGCAGAGCAAAGTAGTGGCTGAGCAAGAACTCACTCACAGCTCTGCATGTAGGACCCCACCCCAGACCTCTGGCCTCTTCCTGTCAGTGAAAGTAGTGGCTTTGAGGAGAGGAGGTCAAGGAGCATGAAGAGGCCCTCCAAAGTCCAGTTGCCCTGTACTGAGCCACCTACTCCTCCACGCTCTCCCTCTCCTACAGTGACCCACTGTGGACACTCGGCAAGCACATGATGATGTATGAACACAGGACCCTAGCTCACCAGACCTCTCATAGTTCAGCTCTGAGATGGGCTGGTGGGGACTCAGATAGAATGGAGTGTGAGGATGAGGCAGGGCTGGGAGACTTTCCTTTCTCTTGGCTTGGGTCTGTCTTCTGCTGAGGAGATAATAATAACAACTAGCATCTACTGAGTCCTTACTGAGTGCCAAGAACTGAGCTAGGTGCCAAAGCTGGAATTCGAACTCTGGAAGTTGAACCCCACTGTCAGCTTGAAAACCCATTGTCTACAGCGGCCACACATGTGTCCCAGAAAAGAAAAGGGTCATTGGCAGCTCTCTGACAAGCCTGGGTTTCCTTGGCTTCTTAGAGCCCTAGTCTCTCCCCACACAGGCTCCCTGGGCTGTTGGAGAACCTGCCACCTACTTAAAGCTGGTCCGTGCCCAGTTCCTCCCTCCCCGAGTTGATGTGAGCAGCCATTGTTCTCATCTTTGATGAAAGCTGTTGGAGAAATAAGACAGCTAGTTTAAAACTAGGATGTTGCAAACTCTAAAATGATCTAGAACGGCAGTCAGATGGCTGGATTTACCTGATCCTCATTCCCTGGTCTCCACCAGCTCCCAACTCAGCTGCTCTTTCTCCCTCCCTCTCCTGTCCCTATCCCATTGAGCCCCCATTCACCTGGCTCTCTGTTGCCCGTATAACCCGCAGCCGCAGCGGACAGAGCATTTTGCATTGATATGTGTTGTAATTACATCAGTTCCGCCCCGGCAGTTACTCTCTGAGAAAATCACTCAAGAGCATACTAGTCAATACAGACCCCAGACAGATGCGTGACAATGCAGACTCCTGGGCCCACTGATCTGAATAGCTAGGGGTGGCCTGGAATCTATATTTTCACATCAGCATTTTATGACATGAGGTTAGACTTGTAATCACTGCCCATCTCCTCATTGGAATCCTTCTCCACCAGGCCCTCCTTCCATGCTGCTCCTCCTGGATACTTTCCAGCTCCCTAGTCTTTGGGCACCTTGCTAGTCCTTTACACCTCTACACCTTCAAGTTCCCTCCTCATTTCATAATATCTACTAGATGCCAATAATATGCCAGGCACTGAGGCAGGCCCTTTATCTCCATCTTTATAATAACTCTCTAAGGAAGGAATTCTGATTCCTGATTTACAAACGAGGAACGCCTTCCTTCCCCTCCCCATCCTCTGCCTGGCTCTCCCTGGCTCCCATACCCACAGCTATACTGAACAGATTATTTGCGGTGATGTATGTGGTAACTGCATCACTTCCACCCTGTGTCCCTTGGGCGGAAGAGCCAGGATTCAAGGACAGGCATGTCTAGTTCTAAAGCCTGTGCCCAGAGTTCATAGGTCACACTTGTCACACTTTCCTTCCTAGCACAGTGGCTGGAAAATAGCAAGTATTCGACAGATATTTGTTAGTGAGTAACTGAATGAATAAATGAAAGAAGAGTCCATACTTAAAGTTAGGACACTTCCTCCCATCTTTCCATACCCATCTCACATGCACACACATACACACTCACACACACACACTGAGGATTTAGCCACTGGGCCATATTTTCTTTCCTTCCTACCTGGCCCTTTTCTGCATGTCTAATCACTGCCTTCCTAGCCCCACTTGGATGGTGACTCTTGACGCTCTGCTCCAACCCATGGTTACCTCACCTTTCATGTCCCATGGTGGCTAATCCTGACAATCACCGAAGAGCCAAATTGCTCCCAAAGATTCAGCAGTAGAAGTAACCTCCCGACTTCTTTGTGACCCAAGGCAGAGAGCAGAAGCCTGGACTAGGACTGGCCCCAAGTTTCCTGGGAGTCTGAGACTCCCTTCTCCTTCTTCTCCTCTCTCTTCCCCTTCCAACAGCAACTGAGAACCAGGTCCTGAAGGCAGGAGGAGGGGATCCCTTGATTTGAGGCTTTTTTGGTGAAATACGAGAGGGTCTCTTTGGAGCTCAGAGAAAGCAGGTGGGGATGGGAAGCAGGGTTTCTAGAAGGCTCATACATGGGAAGATGAATTGTCAACCATTTCACCAGCTCTCCTAGAGCTGTTCCTGTCTCTCAAGCCATCTGCTTATCCATTGCAATCTTGTAAACAGAGAGCTCCTAGACCTCCAGCCAATATTTGTTCAAAGAATAAATAACAAAAGCTTCCATTTTGTTAGAGATCACTTGCTGCATGCCAGACAACATACTATCTCATTTAATCATTTCAACAACCCTAAGAGGCCAGAATTACTATCATCATTATTTTACAAACATGGAATTAATTCAGAAAACTTCAGCAACTGCCCCAAGGTCCCACCACCACTTAAGTGATGAAGCTTGAACTGAGCTCTGGCCAGTTCCAAGTTCCCCTTTCCCTCCCATAGTGCTGTCCAAGGAACGAGGCCCAGACTAAGATGCTGTAATATTGACTCTGTAGGAATTTAGTTTTTAAACATTCTAGCCTAAACCATGTGGTGTGTGTATATAAAGTGACTCTCCTGTAACCCCTAGAGTGGTTAGTTAGCATCTGAAGTGCCCTAATCAGGAATCCGCACTCCAGAAAATGGTTACATAAGCACTTCAAACAACATCAAAATATACACCCAAGGGCTTAATGTGCTTGAGGGATGCTAGAAATAATCTTTTATTGGTGAAATAAGCAGTTTTCAAAACATGGAGTTGGCCAGGAAGATTATTTGCCCTTGCATGAATGGAGTGTGAGAGCCAGAGCAGGCCAACTGCCCGACTTTCTTGAAGCAGGCTGTGTGACTGTTTTGTGCCAGCTTGCCAATACATGTATATTTGGCAGAATTTGGCCTTAACTATTTTTAATATCCCACCTTCAGGAGATTACAGAAAAGAAGACAAATGGCCTCCCCTCACCTCTCACATCCCATGGCAGCTAATACAATCATCGAAGGACTAAATTGGCTCAGACCAGTTGACAGGGCCCCATCCCGGCCTCATCTTCTTTCACAAGAATGCCCTGGCATATCCTTCAACTCAGGCACATGATGGCTTTTCTTCCCATCTCTCTGCTCCATCCTCCATTCTCCTTTGTCAGGCCACTTGTAATAATAAACTAATATCCAAAGAAAGGGGCTCTAGGGGTGATGGTGGGTATTACAGTCCCAGCTACCTGGGAGGCTGAGGCAGAAGGACTGCTTGAGCCTAAGAGTTCTAGGCTGCAATGAGCGATGATTGCCACTGCATTCTAGCTTAGGCAACAGAGCAAGATCCTATCTCTTAAAAGAAAACAACAACAACAAAAAGTTGCAACTTGCCCAAGTCACATAGCTAAAAATTGGAAGAGACATAACTGAAACTCAAGCCTCCTAAATTCCTAATGTAGGGTTCAGTCCACCTCTACCACCCTCCCACAGACTGCCGAGGGAGGGGTCCTGCTCAGAGTTGGGCAATGGTGAGATGCACTCTATGGCCCCAAACTCACTGAAACTAACAACTGAGCTGAAAAAAATGTAGAGCCTCTTCTGCCCTCTTCAGAAGTAACCAGCTATAGGGGAGAGCATGTTCCTCCCATTCCACTCTCCACGGTGCATCCTTTTTCACTATATAACAAAGTTATATTAAATGAGTTCTGGGCCGAGGTGCGGTGGCTCATCCCTGTAATCCCAGCACTTTGGGAGGCCGAGGCAAGAGGACTGCTTGAGTCCAGGAGTTCGAGACCAGCCTGAGCTGGTCTCATAAATGAGACCCCATCTCTACCAAAAAAAAAACAAACACTTTTTTTATCTGGGTATAGTGGCATGTACCTATAGTCCCAGCTGTTCATGAGGCTGAGATGGGAGGATTGCTTGAGTCCAGGAGTTCAAGTTACAGTGAGCTATGATTGTGCCACTGCAATCCAGCCTGCAGAACAGAACAAGAAGAACCTATGTCCAAAAAAAAAAAAAAAAAAAAAGTGAATGAATGAATGTCTTCTTGGCAAAATCCAGAGAACTTGTTTTTGGGCTTCCTTAGGCAACTTCTGGAATGTTGAAGTGGATAGCCTGAGCATTGCCCCACAAAATGGGGCTAATCTATCCCAATCCCCATGAGCTATAAAGCTGTTTCCAAGTTCAGCCATTGAAGTCCCATTGGCCCAGTTAAACTTTCACTTTTGGCCTCCTGCACTACCAGCTTTCCTTAGTGTCTGGGCTCTCAAAACTTCTCCGTTTTGAGAATTGCCTGGGGAACTTTAGTTAGAGATTCAGATTCAAACCCAGGGTGGGGGTGTTCTTCATGGTGCCTGGGATGAGTCTTCCAAGGACCATTTGGAGAAACAGGCCCTGCTGGTATTTTGCTTCTGTTCAGGCCTTGACTGACAGAGAGCCTGCAGGGTTGAGGAAGAAGGGTCTGTTTTGAAAGGTGGATCCCTCCCTGCAATCGTCTCTATTTGCATCTTCTTTACTCCAGGCTCATCTAGCCAAATGTTGAGTTTTCCAGCCTCTCTGGGTATGAGATTGCTTTGGGCGATCTGAGATCTGCAAATGTCTGAGAACGAGGAGCACAGGGGCACGCTGATGACTGCCCTACAAACTGCCTGGCAGCCAGGGTCCTCCTGGGGTCTCCTTTAAAATAACATATACATAAGCTGGCCCGGAGGCCCAGGCGGGACGATCACTTGAGCTCCGGAGTTCGAGTCCAGCCTGGGCAACATAGCGAGACCAGAAAATAAGCAAGTAAGTTACTCTCTGGGCTGTCGTAACTTATTTTTTCTTTTTCTTTCTCCTGCAAATTGGAACTCATAACATTTGGTCTGCCAGACTGAAATATGGACTTCTGTTCCAAATATCCAGACGTTACAGTTCCCACAGGTAGCCAGGCAAATGCTGGAACCTTTGGCGGAGAGGGTCTGGTCTTGTCCCGCAGCCCGCGAGGGTCCCCCGCTATTTGGGGCCAAGCAGATCCTCGGGGCGCTCTGGACGCCCCTTGCGGCAGCTGGTGGGGCCTCCTCAGAGAGCTCGGGGCCGGCGCCCGGTACACCCCGCCGCCCTCCCCGCCGCCCCAGGGACGAGCCCAGCGGTGCGGAGAAGTGGGAGGCTGGAGCCTGCTGAGGTCATTTCCTGTGCCTCTCCGCGAGCTGCCTGGAGAGCTGAGCCCGGCGCTCTGCCTTCAAGGAGCGGGCGGGGAGTCGAGGGGAGGAGGGCGCCCGGCGGAGCGTTGAATGGGGCGCCGCAAGGCACGGCCGGGCTTTGTGCAGCGAGCCCGCGGGCACCCCTCCCGCTCTAGCCTCGCCCCGCCCCGCAGCCCGCGACCCCTGCTGCTGGGGAGCGGAGGGCCGGCGGCAGCCCGAGACTCCGGCGAGAGCGACGCAAGGTCGGCGGCGGCGGCGGCCCGAGGGCGCCGGTGTGCCCAGTGCGCGGCGGGGACGGCAGCGAGCTCGCTGGAGGTGAGCGACCCGCGCTCCCGTCGCTGTGTTGGGCTGGGGCTGCGCCGCGGGGGAGGGCGTCAGGCTGCGCGCGGGGGACTGCCCCTCCGGCCTGGAGGACGATCCCGAGCAGGTGCCTCCCTACCTGGAAGCGAGCTCCCAGCGGCGGGGAGCGCTGGAGCGCGGGTCCGGCTTGGCGAGCCGGGCGCCCCTCGGGACTCGCGCCGCGAGACCAGGAGGAGCCTCCCCCGGGAGGACCTGGAGTTGGGGATCGGCCAGATCCAGTCGCTCCCGGGAAGGGCCCTCGGAGCGGATGTGCAGGCTGCCACCTTGCTATCGGTGCTCGCTCCCTTTCACCCCTTCCCGCACCCCTCCCCACTTCACCTTAGGTTATTTCTTCTATGATTTCTGAGTGTTCTCTTAGGGACCCTATGGCTCAGGCTCGACTCCTAGGAGCAGGTCATTCAAGCAAAAAAGAAAACAGGTTGGGTGCCGAATGACACAGAGCATTGTGTCCTAGGAGTCTTAGCGAGGACTCGGTCGCCAGGAACCAGGGGCCTTAGTGGGGGTGGCAGAGGCGGTGAAGACCCTCATCTGGAAGGAAACTCCCCTCCTTGTGGGATTTCTGCTTGCCAGGATATCTCCTCCATAGCTTTTACTATGAATCCACCTCATAAAACTCTTCCAAGACAGAGCCTTGGTTCAGGTAAAACACTTGAAAGACCATTTAAAAAATTCACTGGGAGAATTATCAGTTCCTTCATCAAACTTTTTGGACTGTCTTCTATGTGACAGACACTGTGTATAGGGCTAGCACCATCACTTAACGCTTTATAGAACATCGGTATTAGTGTTTCTGCATATTATTGGCCCCATTTTTCCAAAGGAGGAAACTGGGACTCTGAAAAGTTGTGATTTAGGCCAGTTGCAGTGGCTCATGCCTGTAATCCCAGCACTTTGGGAAGCCAAGGCAGGAGGAGAGCTTGGTGCCAGGAGTTCAAGAGCAGCCTGGGCAACATAGGGAGACCCTGTATCTACAAATAAATAAAAATGTAAAAATTAGCTGGGTGTGGTGGCGTGGGCCTGTAGTCCCAGCTACTTGGGAGGCTGATGATCCTGTCTCTTAAAAAAAAATTGTTGTGATATGCCCATGGTCACATAGCTAAAAAGTGGAAGAGCCATAACTGAAACCCAAGCCTCCTAAATTCCTAAGGTATGGTTCAGTCCACTTCTACTACCTTCCCACAGACTGCTGAGGGGGCCTGCTCAGAGTTGGGCAATTGTGGGATGCAGCCTGTGGCCCCAAACTCATTGAAACTATCAACTAAGCTGAAAAAATGTGGAGCCTCTTCTGCCCGCTTCAGAAGTCACCAGCTGTAGGGGACAGCATGTTCCTCCCATTCCTGATAGAAAAAAAAAAATCCAAAGAAATGTCTGGCAATTTAAAGTGTACCTCATTTACCCCTAAATTCCATTTTCTGGGACTTCATCCTTCAGATTTACTCTGATGTATATGAAATGTGTACATCATTGAATATTCATTGCAGCATTGTTTAGCAAAAGGTTGGAAACAATCTAGATGAAGGGACCCTTCAATAAGATCATGTAAAAGCCACACGATAGGATATATTAAAGCTGTTACAAAGCGTGGAGAGAAAATGTGGCAGATATATATTTTGATGTAGGAATATCTCTAAGTTATATTGTTGAGTACAGTGTGTATGGTGGGCCACCATTTTTGGGTGGGTGTGTGAATGCCACATACGTATGAATGCTTGTAGATGCTCTGAATATCTCTGCGAGAACACACAGAAACCTGTAACAGTGGTTGCCGCTGGAGAGAACTATGGCTGAAGTACAGGCATGGGAAGAAGCCTTACTTTGCACTATATACCCTTTTGTGCAATGTTCTAAAATAACTTAAAAAATCACAGGACCTCCTCTCCAGATCTCCAGAGTTAGATCTGGTAGTGAGCACATCTTTTTTTTTTTTTTTTGAGCTGGAGTCTCACTCTGTCGCCCGGGCTGGAGTGCAGTGGTACAATCTCAGCTCACTACAACCTCCACCTCCAGGGTTCAAGCAGTTCACCTGCCTTAGCCTCCCAAGTGGCTGGGATTACAGGCATGCGCCACCACACCTGGCTAATTTTTGTATTTTTAGTAGAGACAGGGTTTCACCATATTGGCCAGTCTGGTCGAACTCCTGACCTCAGGTGAGCCACCTGCCTCTGCCTCCCAAAGTGCTGGGATTACAGGTGTGAGCAACCGTGCCTGGCCTAGTGAGCACATCTTTGGGCCACATCTCCTCTTAGGTTCTAGATGCTATTGGTTTGCCTTTTGTTTGCCGATAACAACAATAACAGTCATTTATTGAGTACTTAGTGTGCGCCAGGCTTTTATAATATCTCCTTTAATTCTCAAAAAGCCCTGCATGATGTGATATATGAAATGGCCATTTTGAAGGTTGGAAAATGGTTAAATGTTGATGGTTTCTTATGGTTCAACCAAATATTATTGTCCTGATTTTCAAATATTACTGCCCTCAATTTCAAAATGGAACTGAGTCTCAAAGAAGTTAAGCAAATGGCTTAAGGCCACAGGATTATTACTGCCTGAGCTTGTATTCAAACCCAGTCCTGTCAGTGCCAGAGCATGGGATCTTAGGTACTAAGCTGTTTCTCTTTGTTGTTTTTGTTCTCAAGGAATGTTGTACCTGGTTGTCCTGACCCCTTCTTTTGGTATTGAGGTTCCTGCGGCCTAGGACATGCTCACCTTTTCTGTCTCCCCAGACATTGTGTGGAATGTCATGTAGGCACCCAGCAGTGGCTAAATGGATGTTGTTAGCTTGATCAGATGACAATGCTGAGATCAGAGGAAGTTGTCCCTGTGTCCACTCACACCCTTCTCCCAGCTTCATCCCCAGAAAGGGGACACAAAGCTGTTTCTCTCCCACAATTAACAGGTAGTCAGCCTAGTCTGACAGAGCACTTTTAGAAGATGGTGGTCGCCCCTCACTAGCAAGTGGAAGTCATACAGGTACTCACACTCAGGGAATGAACCATACTGAGGTAACATGAGAGAGCCCAGTGGAAATTGTGCATGTAACAGAAGCCCCGTTGCCTTCCAGTGCCTCCTGCATCCTCCACAAGATAGAGGCAATGAGCTATTTTGAGGCCTGTGGTGACCTCTGACCTCTTTCTTTTAGGGTCCTGTATTGATTAGCTACCTTTGCAGGGAGCTACCAGGATATTCAGGCTGTAGCCTTGAGCCTCAAAAGCCACAATATCTTTATTCATCTTTATATCCCCAATCTTGCACACAGGAATCACTTAAAAGTTGTTTGAATTAAACTTAATCTTGGGGTTGGGAGTGATGGCTCACACCTGTAATCCCAGCACTTTGGGAGGCCAAGGCAGGTGGATCACCTGAGGTCAGGAGTTTGACCAGACTGGCCAACATGGTGAAACCCTGTCTCTACTAAAAATACAAAAATTAGCCAGTGTGGTGGCATCTGCCTGTAATCCCAGCTACTCGGGAGGCTGAGGCAGGAAAATTGAACCCGAGAGGTGGAGGTTGCAGTGAGCTGAGATTGCACCATTGTACTCCAGCCTGGGTGACAGAGCAAGACTCCATCTCAATAATAATAATAATAATAAAATAAAAACTTAATCTTAGGCTGGGCACAGTGGCTCAATACACTTTAGAAGAATGAGGCAGGTGGATCACTTGAGCCCAGGAGTTCGAGACCAGCCTGGGCACCATGGTGAAACCCTATCTTTACAAAAAATACAAAAATTAGCCAGTGTGGTGGCATCCACCTGTAATCCCAGCCACTCAGGAGGCTGAGGCAGGAGAATTGTTTGAACCTGGGAGGCGGAGGTTGCAGAGAGCCGAGATTGCACCATTGTACTCCAGCCTGGGTGACAGAGCGAGACTGCATCTCAAAAATAATAATAATAATAATAATAATAATAATAATAATAATAATAATAAAATAAAAACTTAGGCTGGGTGCAGTGGCTCAACACACTTTAGAAGAATGAGGCAGGTGGATCACTTGAGCCCAGGAGTTTGAGACCAGCCTGGGCACCATGATGAAACCCTGTCTTTACAAAAAATACAAAAATTAGCCAAGCACGGTGGTGCATGCCTGTAGTCCCAGCTACTTGGGAGGCTGAGGTGGGAGGGTCACCTGAGCTTGGGAAAGTTGTGGCTTCAGTGAACCATGATTGTGCCACTTACTCCAGCCTGGGCAACAGAGTGAGACCCTGTCTCAAAAGAAAAAGAAAAAAAGTAATCTTAGCATTTTGTCAGTTTCTGGTCAAAATCCTCAAACTTGCCAGAGAGATCCCAGGTCAAATTTGTGTTTTCTCTGATACAGACTCTCAGTCTGGAGTCACCTAATGACTTCCTGTGCCACCTTCCCACCCATCCTACTCCCAGCCCCTGCCTCTGAGGCATATCCCCACTGACTGCTGTGGCATTTCAGTCCCGGGTGTTGGAGGATTCAGGGGATGCCAAAACAGGTATCAAGACTATGGCAGTTGTTTGATTCACCTGCCAAGCAGTTTAGCAGGCTGGGTGCCAGCAGAATCAAGAAAACTATGAGTTTCATAAGACTGGCCAAGAGCTGATCATAATTTTAGCGGGGTATTGGGGACATAGGGATTTATTGTGCTATTCTCCCTATTTCTAATGTGTGATAGAGCATTCCAGAATAAAAATAGAAAAAAAAAATTGAGCTGAGTTTTGTTTCCAGCTCACTTCCCCTCTCTCCTTTCCCCATTTGTTTTTGCCATTAATGTATTTGTGTTAGACTAGCCTGTTAGTATGAGATATCTGCTACCACTACTGAAGCATCATCATGGGAAGAGGACAATTGTAGACACTGGGAGATCAGGATTCTTGGCCCAGTTCTGCTACTCCTTAGCTCTATGCAAGGCTCCAAGCAAGTCACAGATGTGATGAGTTTTCTCATCTGTTCATTGTGACTAATTGTGCTTGTCCTCCATCTCGGAGATAAAGAGAGAAATAACACATGCGTCACAATGCTTTGACAAGTTACAAACTCTACTGCAAATGTAAAGTATTCATTTCTGCTCATCCTTGTGCATTTTTATGGGAGGTATAAGTGCAAGGTGACTTAGCAGGTGAGGCTCAGCTTACTGGTATCTTCCTTTAACCTCCCTTATTTTATGGCTGTTGCTCTGACCACCTGCTTCTGTCAGAAGAGCCTCTGGGCCTTGGGTTTGGCAGCAGGCACCCTGCTCCTGATCTATTTCAAAACCTCTCTGCTCTCCTCACATGCCGAGGCAAGCCAAGCACGAGTCCCAACCTCCTCAGCAACTTGCCAGGGAGAGGGTGGTTAATCCTCTCCATCCACAAGGCAGGGAGAGGATTAAACAGACCACTTGATCAGTTCAGAACCATGATGTTATGGAGATGCTTGATTGGGGAAAGCATTCCCTAAACTAGGTATAATCTCAGATATCAGGGCTAGGCAGACACCAGTGACATATTTCCAAAGTACTTGGAGATTTTGATAATTTGGGTTTTCACTCTCCCAATAGAATCTAAGCAGCAGCTTTGACAATCAGTAAGAGGGAATCAATATTAATCGAACTCTTTCAACTATACAAAAGGATTACATTTCCCTTGCCCCTTGCTTTTATGCTTTTACTGTTATTTCTTAGCCCTGAACTGAGTTGCGATACTCCCAGGTCGTAGTCTCAGATCTGTCACTTTTCCTATTTATACAAGGAAAAGCAAAATCCCAGTAAAGGACAAGGAAAAATCAAACATGAAGCCTCCCGGCCTTCTCTGAGAGCCTTACAAGGTTCTGTTTTGTCTTTTCAGCTGTGATCTTAGCTCAGAGAAGGTCATGTTTTGTTTCTGTCTTTTGTCTTCCTGCCCGTTCCAGTTGGTCCTAGTCTTTTGAGATGGGGATTGCTGGGAGGTCACAATATAGGGATTGTTTAGATGACAGGGCTGGGAGATCAGCGCTGAAGTCATGTGTTCTGAGGAGCCAAGAACCGAGCTTACTCGGTCCATCAGTGGTTTAATTGTTGGGCCTTTCTCTGCAGGTCTTATTTTTTAGATGAAAAGTCAGGATACATGGTAAGTGCCAGTGCTTGGGGAGATTATGGTATCAGGATTTTGAGCCCAAGATGTCTTGGGAAATCTGGGATATAGGTTCATCCTTGTGCTAAGGCTTCTGAAAGATCCTAGAAACGATTTCTGCCATTTTCAAGTCTACCACACTCTTTGTGAAATTGGAATTCTTTTTATTTTTATTTTTGGATGGGTAAAGAGCGCAGAGTGGCAATGAACAAGGAATTTGGAACCAGAATCCCAGCTCCACCATTAACTAGCTGTACAATTATCTGTAAATTACTTAGCTTCTCTGTTCCTCAGTGTCCTCATGTGTGTGTGGACAACAGTGCTTACCTATTGTTTCACAGGTTGTTGTAAGGATTAAAGAGGCAACACATGCCTGGCACACAATAAAGACTCAATAAGCAATAGCTGCTTGTAGTGTATGATGGGAGAAAAATACGAATAAAAGTCACATGCGAGGGGAGAAGCACTATTGGTGATTAGCCCATCAAACAGAGGCTAACTTTGCACTGTGGTAGTATCTGGCAACAGTACAGGAGGTAGCTGGGTTTTCTGAGGCCATGTGACTCCTGAGGAAGGAAAAGGGGATTTTGAAAAGCAACAAATTTTTATTATGGAAAATTCCAGGCATATATTCAAGTAGAGAGATCATATAAAGAACCCCCATATACCCCTCAACCAGCTTCAAAAATTATCTACATTTTACTAATCCTATTTCGTATATCTCCTCCTCTACTTACCTCTTACCATGAAGTATTTTAAAACAAATCCCAGATATTATTTAACCTGTATATCATAAAAATTTCTGACAGATGACATTTAAAAAGATTATCGGCCAGGTGCAGTGGCTGACACCTGTAATCCCAGCACTTTGAGAGGTTGAGGCAGGTGGATCACTTGAGGCCAGGAGTTCAAGACCAGCCTGGCCAACACAGTGAATCCCCATCTCTACTAAAAATACAAAAAATTAGCCAGGCTTGGTGGTGCATGCCTATAATCCAGCTACTCAGGAGGCTGAGGCATGAGAATCACTTGAAGCCAGGAGGCAGAGGTTGTAGTGAGCCAGGATTGCACCATTGCACTCCAGCATGGCTGACAGAGTGAGACTCTCCCTCAAAAAAAAAAAAAATTATCACCCTAAAAAATTAATAATTATTCCTTAAAATTGTTGACTACTAGGGTGACCATGTGTCATGGTTTGGGACAGACCAAATTTATACTTTTTGGCAAGCATCATTCATCATAATGCCCTAGAAGGGGGAGTTGAAAAATCCTGATGATGGATGTGTCTCCCAGGCTCACTCTGCCTGCATCCCTCTCTCATGCACACTCATGCATCCTTCTTCTTCCTTTTCTCATCCTCCATCCAGTGTTTTTTCTCTAAATATGTCCAGGAGGCATCTGAGTGAATTCCCCTGGCTGGACATACTATAGGTGTCTACTTGATTTGTTCTGAATTTGTACAAATTTTTTTTCCCAAAGACTTGTAGCTTTCTCCAGAGGTTGCAGCAAAATATCTAGCAGTTTTCTGGTTTGCATCTTAGAACCTGAAGGAAATGGTGAGAATCTGTTCCAAAGTGGGATGGATGATTCGATGATAATAATGGACACAATCCCATCTAAATAGAAGATTGTCAAGGACATTCAAAGCATTATATTTTATTTCCATTTTTTTCTCATCTAACATCTTATATAGGTGAAATAGAATAAGAAATAAACTGGGAACCGGGGTTCTGCCTCTAATTAGCTATGTGACCTTGGATGCATCTGTTACCCACTTTAAGCCTTCCCTAAACACATCCCTCCCACTTTTCCCAGCTCCCATTCCCATTTATCTGCATGTCATTTGGCAACTATGACTACATTGTAATTAGATTTTCCTAAGAGTTCCTTGAAAAACACAAAGACAAGGAATTTCTCTTAGTTCTGTTTGCATCTCCATTGCAGAGTACAGGGTCAGGCATATAAGTAGCTGTTTAACGGATAAGTTTGTTGTGTGGATAATTGAAAAACAAATGAGCCCTACTTTTCACTTCTGTCCAGATGAGACTAGGTTCTCCTTAAGGTTTCTCAGGTTTCACGGTTTCCTGAGGCTCTAAGCTAACTTACAATGGAGCGGGACACACTGAGCTGAGGAAGGCAGGGAGGGACCCTGGGGATCAGTGACCGATTCTCTTCCCCAGCCCTGTTTTCTCTGTCCTTTGGTCCCCTCCCGTTCTTTCCCCACAGAACTCTTCCTCACACACTTATTTATCTTTTCCTCTTTCTGCATGCTGGTTCTTAGGGCTCCCCGGAATAATCCAGAAGTCGATTCCATCATGGCAGAACTCAAGGTGGACGCGCCGGCCAGCGTAGACTGGCAGAAACGCTGCCTGACCCTGGAAACCCAGCTTTTCCGGTTCCGCCTACAGGCCAGCAAGATAAGGGAGCTGCTGGCTGACAAGGTGAGTCCCGCAGAGCAGGGAGCTGCCTCTCCACACGCAGAGGTTTATGGCAGGGAGGGCCGTGTGAGAGAGGGAGAGTTGCGGAAAGTCAACTTTCAGTAAGATGCTTTTCCCCATATGCAAAATGAAACCCAAGGTAGTTTAAGACCAAAGCCCGAGGAGTTTACTAAGCTGTTATCTTGCTTGCGTCTTTGCTCGCTCATTAAGGCACACCAAAGACATGCTGCCGATCTTCTTGGTCCCCCGTCACTTCCGGAGTCACCTGTGGCTGCAGCGGAGAGGTTCTATTACTCCCTTAACATTTCTTTCTCAGTGTGGGGAAAGACAGTGTTTCGGGAGAAAACAGAAATCTCTACCCTTCCTCTCACCCTTTGTTAAACAAATGAGCTACAGGAGGTGTTCTGCTTTCCTGGTAACAAGGACACAGGCTTTGGAGCCAGACCTAACTTGGCTCTGCCACTTACTGGCTAGATGACCTTGGGCAAATCCCTTCACCGCTAAGACAAAAAAACACAAATGTCTACTTCTAAGAGTTATTTTGAGAATTATATCAGATCACATATGTAAAGGTCCTGACATAGAAGAGGTCTTAAATGGGAATAATTATTTTATTTACAGGTTTGAGTGGGCTGGTCTGGGAAACTGACCACCTTTCCTAATGTTTCTGTGGGAAGATAACATTCTATTTTATTTTATTTTATTTATTCATTTATTGAGATGGAGTTTCGCTCTTGTTGCCCAGGCTGGAGTGCAATGGCACCATCTCAGCTTGCCACAATCTTCGCCTCCTGGGTTCAAGCAATTCCCCTGCCTCAGCCTCCCAAGTAGCTGGGACTACAGGCATGCGCCACCACGCTGGGCTAATTTTGTATTATTAGTAGAGACGTGGTTTCTCCATGTTGGTCAGGCTGGTCTCGAACTCCCAACCTCAGGTGATCCTCACCTCAGGTGATCACCTCAGCCTCTTGAAGTGCTGGGATTACAGACATGAGCCACTGCACTCGGCTGGAAGATACATTCTAAACTGCTAACTTTCAGAGGCATTCTGGAGCATAACCCATCTACAGAGTGAAGACCTGCACTTAAAATTAAGTGAACCCATCATTATATGTATAGTTTTGTTTATAGTATCCATCTGCTTAGCAAACAATTCTTTCATAAGTACAAAGGGAAAATTCAGCTCACCCCTCTCCAAATAATGTCAAAGTCTCAATTAGTAAAGCCCAAATGGATGACCTGTTTTATTGATAGCTGGAGTCCAGCAGGACAAATCAGTGGCATCACCATGGCTAAGGGGAGTGGTCCTGGACTAGTCTGGACTAGAACTCTTGAACCTTGGGTCCGTTGGCATTGTTGTCTCCTAACTCAGACTTTGCAAAACAGAGATGCGCAGGGCTCCTACCAGGTACTGTCAATAGAAAGGAATGAATATACATCAGGAAAGGGCAGCAGACCTCAGACAGTGATTCTCAAAGTGTGGTCAGAACCGTTTGGCCAGAACCACCTAGAGTGCTTGTTAAGCATGCATATTCTTGGGTCCCACCCCAGTCCTCTCAATTGAAGTCTCCTGGCGGGTTGCTAATAATCTGCATGTTTAACAAGCTCCCAGAAAATCATTCTGTACACTATGAAGTTTGAGAATCCTGCCTTAAGCTGTGGTATCGGGGGAGGGACAAGAAGGAAGGAAAGGATAAGTAGGGATTGACTCAGCCAGGCAGTCTGAGATATAACTCAGAGGGAAGAGACTTCTGTTTCTAGTAACATGGACAACAAAATAACAAACAAAAAAAACCCCACTGTGAATCACCTGGAAATACTGGGTTAAATATTTAAAATATTCATGTAAATGCAGAGCTGAGCACAGAAAAAAGTAAGAAAAGTCCTCAGGTAACAAAATGAAGAGGGTAAAGCCACAGTGGTACTCGACTCTGACAGCTGATTGAGGGGCAGGTGGTATGTGGCTGGCCTCCCTAGAGTAATGTAAGGTTTGAAGTTAGAGTTTTAATATCGGTGGGGATAGAAATGAGGACTGGCCAGCTGGAGGTTGGAGCTGAAACAGACTTCCGCATAAAGTCAGGACTATTATTTCTTTTGATTAGTGTCAGTATGAACAAAATTTAAAAATAAAAAATGGTCAGGAATATTAAAGGGCTTACCCTAAATAACAGGGTAGACAAGGAAAGGAAAATCATTCACTGGCACAGGAGATGACAATAGCTTCTCAGACTTAGTTAAGGCTCTAGGTGGAAAAACAAGAATAGAGTCTCCCCTGAGAACCTGATGATAATGCTGGTTTAATGTTAGGATTTATACTACCTGTGTGGTTTAGGAAACCCAAGTTCTGGGCCAGTGATACCCCTGGGGAGCCTGGTAGGGACAGAAACAAAACCTCTCTGGAGACACAAGACCTCAATTCAAATCACACAGGATCCACACAGAAAAAAGCCTTAATGAAGAGGAATATATAATCAAAAATGACTAAACACTTGAGGAAATAATCTACAATGAGTGAGTATCCACATACACAAAAAACAATTAGACTAGATCCCCAACAACTTCTAATAATGGAACTGTTGGCAAGAGACTATGAAATAAATGAGTTCAAAAGTTTTGAAGACGTAACAAAGACATTGAAAGCATAAGACAAGAACAAGACACTACCTAAAAAGATCAGGTAGACTTGAAAACTAAATAGAACTTTTAGAAGCAAAAGTGTTTTCATTGAAATTAAAATGTATTAATGGATAGATTAAACGTCAGATTAGGCACCATGGAAGATAGACTTAATGGACAGGAAGACAGACCTAAGGAAATCATCCAGAATGCTGCCTACAGAAATAAAGATACAGCAGCTGAGACCTGGATGTTAGAATGACAAGGTCCTATATCCAACAAATAAGATTCCATGAAAAGATAGTGGCTGAAAAGTTTCCAAACTTGATGAAAGATGTGAAACCTCAGATTCAGGAAACAGAATGAGTCTAACCAGGGTAAGTTTTTAAAAATCACAGTTTGCTTAGATCATTGTTTGGCTGCTGTAAGAAAGAACCCCAAATAACAATGGCTTAAACCAAGCTGATATTTCTTTCTTTCTCATGTAACCTTCCAGACATAAGCAATCAAGCTTTAGGGTGATGGTCTCTGAGTATTTGAAGATGGGTCACCTGATAAGTCACATTCCAACCCCTTCCCTTTAAGTTAGTGACTCAGAGGTTTCATACCTTTCTTCTGCTGATATCCCACTGGCCAGATCTTATTCACATGGTTATACCCAGCTACAAAGAAGGTTTGTACATTTCTACAAACAGAAATGTAGTCTTTATTCTGAATAACTATGCGCTCAGCTAAAAGTTGGGGGTTCTATTTATATGAGAAAGAAAGAGAGGATAGATAATAGGGAAAAACCAGCAGTCTTTAAGTCTAGACTAATAGGAGGGATAACAAATAGAAACAGAGTATGCATACCTCAAATCAGTAGAGAGAGGAAATGAAAAAAGGAAAGTCTATTAAATACAGATAGGGACAAGAAAATAGTATATCAAAAAAAAGAGTAAACAGAAAGGACAAATGAAGTGGCAGAAATAAATCCAAATATATTGGTCATAAGGTGACATACATATTGCAGCACTGATGTATGAAAATTTGGAAACACTCTAAATGTCCATCAACAGAGTGGTGGATAAACATATTCAGTGTATTTGTACAGTGGAATACTACATTGCAATTAAAAATGAATCAAGTAGAACTACATTTGTAAGATCAGTAAATCTCAAAAATCAGCATTGAATAAAAAACATCTGAAGGATATATACAGCATCATACAGTTTATGTACTTCTAAAAACCTTCAAAGACAGTACTAATTGTTGTTTCTCATCCCAGATCCATGCTCATGGATTTTATATATTTGGGAATAAGCACATGATTTCAATTGAACAAAAGCTGTGTTGCTAAAAAAAAAAAAAAAAAAAGTTAAAACACTGTCTTAGATTACAACAGTTAGAACCATTTAATGGCTAATCTGGGGGTTGCAAAGTCAGATGCTTACAGGTAAGCTAGATAAGTGAAGAGAGCCAGGTGGATTCTGGGAGAACATGAGGGGACGTGCTGAAGCCACTTATTGCCATAAGAAAATGTAACCCCAGGTATTTTTACCATATACAAATGAGGTAAAAATATAAAAACAACCAAGTGTAGGGTCAATGCCAGGGGGAAGGGGGTAAAATTGGAGGGAATTACGCAGGGCTTCAACTGTATCTGTCATGGTCCATTTCTTGAAGACAAACATCAGAAGCAGATGTGACAAAAATTAAGGGTTAACAAAGCTGAATGGTGGATATATGGTTTTTTGGGATTTTTTTAGACAAAGTGACAAGTGACAGGCAGATACATGTGTTTTTTGTTTTGTTTTTGTTTTTGAGACAAAGTTTCTCTCTTGTTGCCCAGGCTGGAGTGCAATGGCCCATTGCAACCTCCCCATCCCGGGTTCAAGCGATTCTCCTGCCTTAGCCTCCTGAGTAGCTGGGATTACAGGCGCGTGCCACCATGCCCGGCTAATTTTGTATTTTTAGTAGAGATGGGGTTTCTCCATTTTGGTCAGGCTGGTCTTGAACTCCCATCCTCAGGTGATCCGCCCGCCTCGGCCTCCCAAAGTGCTGGGATTACAGGCGTGAGCCACCACGCCCAGCCAGCAGATACATGTTTTTAAAAAATTATTCTCATCAGGCATGGTGGTTCATGCCTGTAGTTCCAGTGACTTAGAGGCCAAGGTGGGAGGATTGTTTAAGCCAAGGACTTTGAGGCTGCAGTGAGCTGTGATCACACTACACTCCAGCCTGGGTGACACAGCAAAATCCTGTCTCAAAGGATATATATATATATTTTCTCTACATGTTTCTGTTCGCCTAAAGTATTTCATAATAAATGTTTTAGAGTGCCTGTCTACCCTATTCCTCAGGAGCCAACAGAGAGACTGGAAAGCCTTAACCACATTATAAACACCATACCTTCTACAGCCTCTGGAGTCTGGGTAAACTGAACTTTCATAATATTGACACCTTCTTGTCTTCAAGTCTGTCTCTGATCCTCATGTAACCAGAATGCCCTCACATGGAAATGTTAGGGGTGCATAGTGTGATGAGTCAAGAAAGGGGAAAGGCATAGACATGGGAGGAACAGCTGGGCATGTGGGAGGGAAGAGGGGAGAGACATAGATCTGGACTAGGGAACATGGGGTGGGAGACTTAAGTAAAGAAAAGGGCTGGGACCTGAGCCCGACACTGGACCTCTTGGCAGGAAATCTTAAGGCCACAAACACCATGTTAGTCAATGTCAGGATTGTGTCTGTCTTCTGCAATCATCCCTAAACCAGTAAGACAGGTCCAGCAATTCATGAGATGCTTTCCTTAGCAGAGCCAAGACAAGTTATAGATCACAGGAAGAGATGCCTTGGGTTTCTTAGGAGAGCTCCTGCTGGGGCCAAGAATCATGGCCAGTTCCTACCTGCACTGGGAGGAGCCATGTCAGTTGAGTCTTTGGCCGGCCCTCCCACCCACCTGCTCCCCTACCTCTCTACACAGCTGGCCCTGGGACATTACATGGGCTGATGACTGCAGGCTGCTCACTGCTGGCTATCCTGCAGGGTGAGCAAAGCCTGGGTGCTTCCCTGGGGGACCATCTCTGCTTAGGATCAGACCTGCCTGTGGGCTGCGGAGGCTTGGAAGAATGCCCTTCTTCCTACCTTGACACAGCCTACTTGCACCTGACTCCCTCGTACAAAACTGTCATTCTAGTCAGGGAATAATCTGTGCTAAAAAGAATTTTTTTTAAAAAGCAGGAACATCAAGGCTCTTAGATAATCCCTCACCTAAGGGAGAGAGAGCTGGATGAAGGGAGAGGACAGTCCAGACTGTGCCTTTGCTGTTACACCTCTGGGTCTGGTGTGCTATTGCCATGGTCACCCAGCCTGCCTGGGCCACCCCATTCTGGAGGCAGGTTAGCCATGGGTTCCCTTTCCTTCCAGTAGAGGAGGCTGAGGGAGTGGCTGATGACTTGAGATTCACATCTCGCCCTGCTCTGCTCACATCATTTTCCCTAGCTGTCTTTCTTGGCCTGCTGGAGAAGCCACAAAGGCTATTCAGATCAATTTAAAAATCGATACTGTTCTGAGAGGCCACATAAATGGATATTAAAATGTGATTCTTCCTTGGACTTTTTCATTCTTGCTAAACCTGTTTCTCAGTTATCCTATCAGAAAAGTGGGAATATAGTATCTATCCACAAAAGAGCTTTGTAGGAATTATAATTATGAATACATGGCATCAATATTAGAACTAATACAAAGCTTTTTTTTACTCCCTATCTGCTTCTTTGTGCCAAAAGGGCTTTGAGTGTATTAATAAAAGAAGAAATAGGCCAGGAGTGGTGGCTCACGCCTGTAATCCCAACACTTTGGGAGGCCGAGGTGGGCAGATCACCTGAGGTCGGGAGTTTGTGACCAGCCTGACCAACATGGAGAAACCCCGTCTCTACTAAAAATACAAAATTAGCCAGGCATGGTGGCGCATGTCTGTAATCCCAGCTACTCCAGAGGCTGAGGCAGGAGAATTGCTTGAAACCAGGAGGCAGAGGTTGCGGTGAGCCAAGATTGTGCCATTGCACTCCAGCTTGGGCGACAAGAGCAAAACTCCATCTCAAAAAAAAAAAAAGAAGAAATAATGTGACAAAACATTATTCTTTTTGTAGCTTAAAAACTTCTAACTGAAGCAGCGTTTACCAAGTCCAGTTCCAGTGCAACCATGTGTACTTTCGCTCTGTCACAACTGCTTGCCAGTTTCACCAGCCAAGGTTTTGGAGTATAACTCCAAACTTTTCGATCTACCTACCAAAAATTCGTAGTTCAGAAATTTTTCTGAGTGGGTAAATGGTTCCGTTCACTCCCCTTAAGCAAGAGAACAATGGATGTTGCTCCTCCACCTCATATGGATTATACAGAGGCAGCAGTTCAGCTTAAGTGCCAGTTTCACAACATATGGGTAGCCCAGAAAAACATATCCTAAAATATCTCATACTTTGTGACAAGGCCAGGTACCATAAAAGGAGAATACAAGGATGAGTTGGAAGTATGTTGAAGTTTGCATAAAATCATCATGGAATGGGTCTTAGCAGGTCTCTGTGCTCACAGATCTGATTTGTTTTGGGAGAAGATGCCTTCTAGGGCTTTTATTCTGTGGTGTGTGTGTGTGTGTGTGTGTGTGTGTGTGTGTAAAAGAGAGATTTTTAATTTTTTTTTTTTTTTTTTTTGAGACAGAGTCTCACTTTGTCACCCAGGCTGGAGTGCAATGGCGTGATCTCAGCTCACTGCAACCTCCACCTCCCAGGTTCAAGAGATTCTCCTGCCTTACCCTCCCGAGTAGCTGGGATTACAGGCACGTGCCACCACGCCCAGCTAATTTTTGTATTTTTAGTAGCGACGGGGTTTCACCATGTTGGCCAGGCTGGTCTTGAACTCCAGACCTCAAGTGATCTGCCTGCCTCGGCCTCCCAAAGTGCTGGGATTACAGGTGTGAGCCACTGCTCCCGGCCTTAAATTGTTTTTCTAACCCCCTATTTTATTATAAGGCTGCCCTCCTCACCATAGTATTTCTCAGGAACCATATATGGATGAGTTCTGTAGTGCTGGCGAACCATTTGAGAAGGGATGCTAATGGGGCTACGGCTCCAGGCTGCATCCCTGAAGGAGTCAGCTTTGTTTTGCATTCTGTGGCCAGGCTACTGTTTCTTACAATGTGGTCTGTGGACCACCACTTTCATCCACAAGCACTTTCTTTACAAGCACTTTCTGGAGCTATGTCTCTGACTTGCTAAAGAAAAGCTCTGTGGGCAGATCCCAGGAATCTGCATGGTGACAAAGCCCACATGTGATTCTTATGCCCTTGAAAGTCTCTCCTGCAACTAACCTCTGCCATGGCCTTACCTCGGGCGCCATTCAGCTGTCTTTCCAGTGGATCCCTGGAGTCCCATGGAGCCCACAGACAGGGCTTGGAGCCCTTTCTCTTCCCAGCTCCACATTCGTGTATTTTATGTATTTGGGAATAAGCATATGATTTTAATTGAACAAAAGATCTGTTGCTAAAAAAAAAAAATTGAAAACCATTGTCTTAATATTTTTTATTTTTTAAAATAAAAAGTCTCACTCTGTTGCCCAAGCTGGAGTGCAGTGGCATCATCCTGACTCACTGCTACCTCTGCCCCCCAGGCTCAAGCAATCCTCCCACCTTAGCCTCCCGAGTAGGTGGGACCACAGGTGCACACCACCATGCCCGGCTGATTTTTGTATTTTTAGTAGAGACAAGGTTTCAACATGTTGTCCAGGCTGGTCTCAAAGTCCTGAGCTCAAGTGATCCACCCGCCTCAGCCTCCCAAAGTGTTTGGATTACAGGTGTGCACCACCACACACAGCCAAAACAATTGTCTTTGATAACAACAGAGTTAGAACAATTTAATGGCTAAACTGGGGATTGCAAACTCAAATGTCTGCAGTTAATTTAGATAGATGAGACAATGAAGAGAGTGAGAGGTTCTAGGAAAATGTGAGGGGAAGGGCTGAAGCCACTTACTGCTACAGAAAATAGAAAATATAATGCTAGTGTGGCCAGATCTTTTGATTTTTTAAGAGAAGATGGAAACAAGATGTATATGGAATCTGGATTTTTACGTGACATGTGAGATTTGGATGTGAGAGGCAGTGTAGTGTAGTGGCTGACAGCATGTGCTCTGGAGCCAGTCTACTTGAGTTTGAATTCTGGCTTTGAATCTTAGTAACTGTGTGACCTTAGGCAAGTTACCTTACCTCTCTGTTTTAGCTTCCTGATCCACACAATAGGGATACTAATAGTACCTGCCTTCTGGGGTTGTTATGAAATGTAAATGAGTTAATGCATGTACAGTGCTTATGACAGTGGCCCTGTTTAGCTACATAAGTGTAGCCTAAATGTCCTACATGTATATACACACATGTGGTCCTGTTTAGCTATATACATACAGGCTAAATGCCCACAACACAGTGTAGGTCTTACAGGACACTCTTTAAATTAATAGTGGGCAACCTCTGGCTTAAACCCATTCTTTCTGTAGGTGAATCCTAAGTAGTCCGATCATATAATCTATCACCTAAAGCAGGACACTCTGGAGAGAAAGTGAAAGGAGGCTCTATTACTAGTCATGCTGAGACAACAGGTGAGCATCACACTGTCCCGGCCACACTGGTCTCCCTGCTCCTAAGTGCCATCTTTGTATAGGAAAAAAACCAACAAGCAGCTTTTACCTATAAATTTCTGAATGCCAGGCCATGCACATGTGCTTTACATGGGGCAGCTTGTAGAATCTTCACAGCGATCCTAGAAGGTGTCATTACTCTTTTTTTTTCTTTAACTGATGAGGAAACTGAGGCACGGAGAGGTTAAGGAATTTGTCTAAAGCCACACTGTGGTGGAGTCAGTGAGGTTCCAGTGCCTTACCTCTTAGCTGTGCCGTTCTCTCCCGTGGGTGTAAGGCAGCGGTAATAATGTTGAACCTCTCACGCCTGTAATCCCAGCACTTGGGGAGGCCGAGGCAGGCGAATCACATGAGGCCAGGAGTTCGAAACCAGCCTGACCAGCATGGAGAAACCCCATCTCTACTAAAAATACCAAAATTAGCCAGGCTTGGTGGTGCACGTCTGTAATCCCAGCTACTTGGGAGGCTGAGGCACGAGAATCACTTGAACCTGGGAGGCGGAGGTTACAGTGAGCTGGGATTGGCCACTCCAGCCTGGGCGACACAGTGAGATTCTGTCTAAAAAAAAAAAAAGAATATTGAACCCTTTTCTCAAAGGGATCATTGAGACCAAGATGGTGTGGCTCTTGGTTCAGGCCACTGCTGGGCACAGCAGGACTGTGCTGGGAGTACAGGAGAGTCCCAGGTGCTCCTGCCACCATGGCCTGGTATTTCACAGCATCTCACAGCGTGTGACAAGGAGCTGCACACTTGGGGGTTAAATACCAGATTGGTGCCAAGTGCACTTCATCAGGTTGCTGCAGCCAGTTTTAGGGCAGCTTATGAGTCTTATGTGCAGCTGGTGAAAGTAGATCCCTGTCAGCCACCTAAACCTGACACCTCTTTGGCTGGCATATTACGCCAGACCCACACACTGAAAGGACAGCTGAGGACATGGTCCTAGAGAACCCTGGAACAGCCAAATAAGGGTGCCCACCTATAGCACCAGCTTTGCAGAGCTCCAGGTGTGGCCTTTAAGCAAGGGTGAAGAAGAAAGATCTGCCCTCGTGAAAAGTGTTGATGCTGGGGCTAAAGTGTTCAGACACTAGTTTTAGAGAAAAAAGAATACTGCAACATAAAAGTGAATATGAAATGCTTTGAGTGTCAAGTGTCCTTGCAGGGTGGATAAGAAGGACTGGCCAGGTGCGGTGGCTCACGCCTGTAATTCCAGCCCTTTGGGAGGCTGAGGCGGGGGGATCACGAGGTCAGGAGATCGAGACCATCTTGGCTAACACGGTGAAACCCCGTCTCTACTAAAAATACAAAAAATTAGCTGGACGTGGTGGCGGGCGCCTGTAGTCCCAGCCACTCGGGAGGCTGAGGCAGGAGAATAGCGTGAACCTGAACCTGGGAGGCGGAGCTTGCAGTGAGCCAAGATCGCGCCACTGCACTCCAGCCTGGGCGACAGAGCAAGACTCTGTCTCAAAAAAAAAAAAAAAAAGAAGGACTGGGAGGCTTGGCAGTAATGAGGACCACCTGGCAGTGACAGAGGGTGACCCAGGGCTGGGAGGATACCCCGGGGGAGACCCCAGGCTCTGAAAGGTGCCTTGCCATTCCATCTGCTTCAGTAATAGCATGTTCATGGGATAGATAATAAAATACGGAGGGGAAAAAATGCTCGCTGTGTTGTCAATAACAGAGCGATTTCTGGTTCTGACCAATGTCATTGACTTATCACTCTTGACCCAAATGGAAATGCCTCCATGGGAGGTAAGACCCAAGTTTATCCTTTACTGAACCTTGGTCCCCATTTGCAAAAGAGCAAGACAAGTTTTTCCATCAGAGGAAGTCAGAAAATATCAGCCAATCATTTCAGAATGTCACAAATATGAATTATCATTTCCGATGGAAAGCCTATGCCTTCTTCTGAGCTACAGAGCAGATTAGTTAGGTCTCAGTAGTCCTGCTGAAGTGCAACCTAGGAAACTTACTGAGGGTCCAGGGCCTTCCCATTCAGTATTTCATTTTATTCTTGAAAAAGAAAATGCTCCTCATCATCGCATTCATTAGATTATTTCTGTGTGGGTAAAAAACCCCCAAAAACCCAACTGTGGCTAGCTCAAGCAAACGGGATTTATTAGAAGGATCCTGGGGCAGCTCACAGAACTGAAGGAACTATCCAGCAATCATGACTTGATGAGGTTTGTGCACCTTCTCCAGGGCACCTCCCTGGCTCCAGCCTCTGATCTCTTGATTCCAGATTCCTGGAGAGACAGAACCTGGCTGGCCCAGTTAGGTCTGGTGTCAAAGAGGGAAGGGTTATGCAGTACCAACACTGGGGGCCACCACTATGTATCAACCAACCCCCCACCACCAAGGAGAATTCCTTTTGCACTGGGCAGCCACCCCTATAAACATAATATTGATTTATGCTGTGCTGTTATCTGCCCCGTGGCTGCATAGCAACTGTGTGAAGGTCAAGGAACTCCTCTGGGACAGGCCTGAGGACTGTTTGACTTAGGACAGTCCATCTGGCTCAAACCAATGCCCAAAACTGACCAGAACCAACGCACCCACTCAGCTTCCATCGAGAGGTTTGAGTAGTGTTACTAACCCCAAGAGAGGAAGGAAAGAAGGGATGTGGGCATCCTTGGCTTGAACACGTGAATGCCTGTCACAGGGGGCCCTATCCATGGGAGCACCAGAGCATTTTTGTCCCATATGGGTTGTAAGTCTTGAGTTTTACTCGGGATCTTCAGATGAGCATAACTCTAACTCTCTGTCCAAGGGAATGTGCCCTGAAAGCATCTGTGTCTCCCCAATACCAGAAAGGAGAAGAAAATGGATGAGGGAAGGCCACCATGAGCAAAGAGGTCCCCCAGGTTCCCAAACCCCCCCAGCCTGCTGCTGGACAGTGAGAGGAAAGTTACACAGGGAGCTGAGAGTTGCCTTGAAAATCTTTACCCTGACACTCTTGAGCCATTTGAGATGGGCACTTGAGGCCTGGCCTGTGTGCAGTGTGTGCACAGTTCTCTAAAGTGGCCTTGATGCCGTGTTCACAGTAGGGACATGGCACCTACATCTCCCTTTTCTCTCTGGCCAAGCAGATGCAGGAGCTGGAGCAGAGGCTGCTGGAGGCAGAGCAGAGAGCAGAGAACGCCGAGACCCAGGTAACCAGGGGAGGGGATCAGCGGGAATATGCAGGGGAATGACCGTCGGCCCTTCCAGGCCCTTCCCATGGACACAGGTGGACACACACATCACCAGTAGTGCTGTGTTATACCTGAACAAATGAGTGTGCATGGAGCTTTCTGTGGGAGTAGAGTCTCTGGGTAAAGATCAGTGTAGCAAGTGGGTATAGTAGTCCAAATAGGCTAGACTATGCTATGGTAACAAATTAAGTCTGAAGTCTCGGTGGTTTATCACATTTAGTTCTCACTCATGGAACCTGTCCATTGAGGGTTAGCCAGTGATTCCGTTTCCACAGTCACTCAGGAATCCAGGTTAAAGGAGGCTTGCCTATCTTATAGCTGGACCACTTGGAATGCGCAGCCTTCTTGGTTGCCATGGCAAGGAAAGAAAGCTGGATGTATTTTTTATTAGAGATGGGGTCTTGCTTTGTTGCCGAGGCTGGTCTCAAACTGCTGGGCTCAAGCTATCCGCCCACCTCAGCCTCTCAAAATGCTGGGATTACAGGCGTGAGCCACCGCACCTGGCCTTATTTATTTATTTATTTATTTATTTATTTATTTTATTTTTTTAATAGAGACAGGGTCTCACTATTTGCCCAGGCTGGTCTTAAACTCCTGGGGTTTAAGCAATCCTCCTGCCTCAACCTCCCAAAGTGCTGGGATTACAGGTGTGAGCCACCACACCCACCCTGCACCAGCTTTTAAATACTTAAGCCCAGCCAGGTGTGGCAGTATGCACCTATGGTCCCAGCTACTTGGGAGGCTGAGGCTAGAGGATCCCTTGAGCTCAGGAGTTTGAATCTAGCCTGGGCAATATAGCAAGATCTTGTCTGTTTTAAAAAAATTTTAAATAAATAAATATATACATACATACATACTTGAGTCCAGAAATGATGCACCATTTCCACTTGGACCCCATTGGTTGGATCAATGACATGGCTCCATCTAGCTGCAGAAGGGTTGAGAAATATGGGTCAGCACATGGCTGTCCAGTGAACAGTAAATATCGCTACCACAGTGGGGTTGGGACAGTTGCTCTCCTAGGCTGTTTGTCCTGCCCAACTCATTCCTCCTGGGATCCACAGAGGTCAATGGCACAAGACCCAGCTGCTTTTTCCACTTATCGTCTCCTCTGCCCTCCTCTTACCCATCTCTCCATTACTAACTATGACCTAGAGTAGCCAAAACGAGTTTCTTCTTTGTCAGTCCTTCTTTTGCTCAGATTGGAACTTTATAAATGATAATTGAATTAATTGGCTCAGACTGCCCTGGGTAAGGGCTGTGCCTGGGAGTCACAGCCTGGGGCATCAGAGGGTGTCCCACCCACGTTACTGGCCACTGCACACCCCGTGTGAGTGATGGGAGACACTATGAGATCATTGCACTTTTCAGGTGGGTGTCATGGAAGAGAAGGTAAAACTATCCAATCTGAAGAATGTGGACTCTGAGGGGAGCCTGCACCGGAAATACCAAGAATTGCTGAAAGCCATAAAGGGCAAAGATGAGCTCATCAGCCAGCTGGAGGCTCAGCTGGAGAAGCAGGTAAGGGCTCATGCACAAGGGAGCACCATGCCCTCTTCGACATCTGTACCGCTGGCCCCCAGCTTCCTGAGCTGCTCCGCTCAAGCCCTCGAGTGCGGGGGAACTCGCTCCCTCCTGAGCCTATTCTTTTATGTGATAATTTAATTATAGGAAGGCCTGTTCCTCCCACATCTGCTCATTAGAAGCCAGGCAGGGGTTAGAGTAGAGAAAGGAGCTTGGAGGCAGACTGATCTGGGTGTGAAGCCCACCTCTAGCACCTGCTGCCTCTGACAGTGGGCAAAGTGTTTAAGTCACTGGTTCTTATTTTACACATTTATAAAAGAAGGGTGGAAACACCTCATAGAGCTGCTGGGAGAGGCAACCCATGTGACCTGTGCCTAGTGTCAGGCACGTGGTCAGTACTTGGTAAGGAGAGCTTTTCTTTCTCCATTCTCGCCTTGTTGTGCCCTGCCAAGATGAGATACTTGATACTTGGCTGTAGTATGATCAGAGCTGCACAGAGCTGGATGGTCAGTCGTGGCCAGCTGGTTGCCCAAAGTTTCTCAATGAAGCTGAAGAGGCAGAGACCAAAGTTGTTGCCTCCTCAGAAAACCAGGGTCTTCCCTCTTGAGCACATGGGAGCCCAGGAGAGGCCACTGCCCGGCATTTCAGCTCCACTCGGCACCTTTGCTCCTGAGAGGACTTCTGGAACATCTCCCTGCCAGTTCCTGTGTCCTGCCTTCTCCCCTTCACAATCTCACCAACTCCATCCCAGTTCTGTCCCTTTCCTCTGATACTGGCCTTACTTACCTAGCTTTCCCCTTGTGCCAGAGTGCCATCATTTCCAACTAAACACCCCACAGTCTGGACAGATGTCTTTTAATTTCCTACACATGCCTTCTCCATGTAGGAGAAGCCGATCCTGGTGGTGCCTTCCAACCATCATGGGCAGATTCATGTTAACCCATCAGCATTCACCCAATAGGCCCTTAATGGAGGTGCCTTTGTATACTGTGGGGTACCATGTGTTCTTGAAAAATGATGGAAAAATAGAATTTTGACACTTGGAATCTCTGATCAATTCTTCCATTGATTTTAGACATACCTTCTCTTCTGAGTAGCTCATAGTTAGAAGTGGCAGCATCCTGGGGGCTGGTGGACAAAATGACTCTTGCTAAAGCTCCTTAGGTCAGAAAAAAGGTCATTTTACAGTTGGAATCAGTAGGTCAAGCTCATAAAAGAAAGGGCACTGTTTTGTGAGTCAAGAGACCTGGTTTTAGTCCCAGCTGTGCCATGAATGGACAGAGGCAAATCATTTCTTGCCATAGCCTTAGTTGCCACAGAAGTACAAAGACAATATCAAACCAGGTCAGGGTTGGCCGACTTTTTCTTTAAAGTCCAGGTAGTAACTATTTTATGTTTTGTGGGCCACAGGTCTCTGTTGCAACTGGTCAAAGCTGCTGTTGTAACATGGAAGCAGCCATAGATAAGACGTAAATGAATGACCATGGCTGTATTGCAATGCAACTTTACTCACAAAAACAGGTCTGGGTGGGGCAAGCAGGTGGAGGACTGGCTGTGGCCTGAAGGCCATTGTTTACCACACCTTAAACTAGATGACCTTTAAGGTCCTTCCAGCTCCGAAATACTGAGAGTCTGACATTGTCTGACGCTGGGATTATAGGCGTGAGCCACCACGCCCAGCCAGGGTGCTCCTCTTTAGATGCAAACCTTTTCAATCATCTCCTCTTTTGACTACTTTGATGGAAATACCTCAGTTATCTGCAATTTTGCCTTATTTTTTGTTTTTTAACTATAAAGGTAATACATGCTTATAGTTAAAAATTAAAAAAACAGCCAGAGGAGTATAAAATGACAAGTCATCTCTCTCTCCCTCCCCAATCCTTGATTTCCACTCCTCACTATTAATGTTGCTTGCATATGGAGGCACAGCATTCTCCTTCCATGTCAGGGATGTGCCGTGTTTATTCAGCCAACCCCTTCTTGGTGAACACTTACACTATATCAGTTTTGAGTTTTTAAATGTTGTGTTACCTTATCAAATAATATTGCAACAAACAATTTCTGCTCACTGGCTTTGCGAGGTCAGTGGCACGCACACTTGACGTTTCTTCCTGGGGTTTCCCACCTCCAGTCAGTCACTCTTCTGGTGACTGTTAGGATTAACAGAAGGCCCTCTCTTTCTTGCAGAAGCAGATGAGAGCAGAGGAAGCAAAAACTGTTCAAGAAAAAGCTGCAAAGATCAAGGAATGGGTGACACTCAAGTTGGCAGAGGTGGGTTGGAAACTCATCTTGGAGGCCTGCTGGAAGCATGGCTGGGCCTGCCCTGACCCCCGGAGTTTCCTGCCCCCTTCTGTCTGGGGTGCCTCGGCTGACCTTCGTTCTGTCCAGCACTTGTTTTGCATTCGGCCTCCATGCCGAGACACCGTGGTTCACTTCCCCTTTCCTTTTGTCTTGGTTGGGTCTCCCTGGAGCTCCTGACTAGCTTGGTGCTGGATTTAAGTTTGCGAGAAGGAATGTGTCTCACTTCTGAAAAGCCCTCTCAGTTTCTTTCTGGGAAGCCCACAGAGGCCAGCGTCCACTCTCTCCACTTTCTCTTTTATTATTATTATTATTTTATTTATTTATTTATTTATTTATTTATTTATTTATTTATTTGAGACGGAGTCTCAATCTCTCACCCAGGCTGGAGTGTAGTGGCGCAATCTCGGCTTACCGCAACCTCCACCTTCTGGGTTCAAGTGATTCTTGTGCCTCAGCCTCCCTGAGTAGCTGGAGTTACAGGCATGCGCCACCATGCCCAGCTAATTTTTGTATTTTTAGTAGAGACAGGTTTCACCATGTTGGCCAGGCTGGTCTCGAACTCCTGACCTCAGGTGATTCACCCACCTCGGCCTTCCTAAATGCTGGGATTACAGGAGTGAATCACCGTGCCTCACTTTCTCTTCCATCCTCTTTGTTCTTTAACTATGTGTGTGTGTGGTAAAATATACATAAAATGTACCAATTCAGTGGCATTAAGTTCATTCACAGTGTTGTGCAGCCATCGCTGCTATCTATGTCTAAAACTTTTCCAAACAGAAACTCTGTACCCGCTAAACACTAACATCCCATTCTCTCTTCCCCCAGCCTCTGGTAACCTCTATTCCACATTCCCTCTCTATCCATTTTTGTAATTTATCACATGCTGTACCTTTATTTAGGAAAGTCAGGACTTGAAGCTACAGTGCTATAGCCAACAAACAGAAAACAACCTCCTTCTAAATAAAAGGAGTGGGAATTCCTGTTTGGAAAAGGACGAACATACATTTTTTTTTTTTAATTTTATTTTTGAGACGGAGTCTCACTCTTGTTGCCCAGGCTGGAGTGCAATGGTGCAATATCGGCTCACTGCAACCTCCACCTCCTGGGTTCAAGCAGTTCTCCTGCCTCAGCCTCCTGAGTGGCTGGGATTACCAGCACGCACTACGACACCTGGCTAATTTTTGTACTTTTAGTAGAGACGGGATTTCGTTATGTTGGCCAGGCTGGTCTTGAACTCCTTACCTCAGGTGATCCGCATGCCTCAGCCTCCCAAAGTGCTGGGATTATAGGTGAGAGCCACTGCACCCAGCTGATGAACATCCATGTTTTCCTCTGTCCTCCTTACACAAGTGGTTCACACCTGCAGGAG
Source organism: Symphalangus syndactylus (assembly GCF_028878055.3). NCBI lineage: Eukaryota > Metazoa > Chordata > Mammalia > Primates > Hylobatidae > Symphalangus > Symphalangus syndactylus. Next base: position 49,514,058 of record NC_072430.2, on the reverse strand, counting down.
GGTATTGGCTCATTTGGCCTCCTTCCCCTTCTTTGGATGCACATCTCAGGTCATCTGCTAGACTGCAAGTTCTTGGGGACAGAACTGATGCCTGGCTTACCTGCATATTCTCACAGTCCCAACCCTTGCTAAAAGATACTCAATAAAAGTGTGTTGGACTTAATTTAAAAGAAAATGCAGGCTGGGGCGGTGGCTCACACCTGTAGTCCCAGCAGCACTTTGGGAGGCCTAGGCGGGTGGATTGCTCGATGCTAGGAGTTTGAGACCAGCCTAGCCAACATGGCAAAACCCTGTCTCTACAAAAAATACAAAAATTAGCCGGGCATCGTGGCATGCACCTGTAGTCCCAGCTACTCGGGAGTCTGAGGTGGGAAGCTAAGGTGGGAGGATGGTTTGAGCCCTGGAGGCAGAGGTTGCAGTGAGCCAAGATTGCACCACTGCACTCCAGCCTGGGTGATAGAGCCAGACCTTGTCTCAGAAAAGAAAATAAAATGCAGCAGCCAGGCACAGTGGCACATGCCTGTAATCCCAGCACTTTGGGAGGCTGAGGTTGGCAGATCGTTTGAGTCCAGGAGTTTACCAGCCTGGGCAACATAGCGAGAGCTTGTCTCTACAAAAAATAAACGAAATTAACTGGGCCTGGTGGTGTGTGTCTATGGTCCCAGCTACTCAGGAGGCTGAGGTGGGAGGATCAGTTGGGCCTGGGAGGTGAAGGCTGCAGTGAGCCAAGATTGCTCCACTGCACTTCAGTCTGGCCAACAGAGCAAGACCCTGTCTCAAAAAAAAAAAAAAAAAAAAAAAGAATTGAAAAAATACGTCTAAACCTGTAGGCTAGGTGTCCTAAATCTTCATTTTTCTTTCTGCTCAGCTTGAGATGGAGAATCAGCATCTGAAAAGCCGTAATCAGCACCTGGTGGAGCAGGTGGGAGCCCTTCAAGATGCGCTAGAAGGTAGGCAGGCCAGGGTGCGCAGGTGTGCGGTAGGTGTGTGTGGTGGGCGTGGGGCTGGGGCTGAGCTACGGGAGCTCTCAATGTGACTGTTTTTACCCCAACCACAGCTATTCAGATAGCTCCTTCGCGGAAGCTGCTGGTGCCCCCCCACGGAGCTGCAGAGCAGGATTCTGTCCCTTCAGAGCCGGGAATCCAGCCTATGGGCCAGGACAGTGGCTCCCAGGCCCAGGGTCTGAAGGCAGCTGTGCTTGCACCTTCCCCAGGTGCCCTGCAGAGCAAGGACTCTGTTTCTGAAGCAGCAAGCCCCTTGGAGGATTCTAGTTCCAGCACGGTCCATTCTGGGGAAACGGTAGAGGCCAAGCCCCATCAACCTCATCTGGGAAGAGAGAGCCCTCCCCACCAGCCATGCATGAAGCTTCGTACCTTCAGATGTGGTTCAGCTTCCTGGGGTGAGAGTCTGGTTACTGCTGAGAGAGGGATGCTCCCTGGGACAAAGACCTCTGCCAGGGAAGGTGGTCCTGGCAGCAGTCTGACCCTACCAAAGGTGCGGGCTCCTGGCACCCCACGGGACAGCATCCAGTTGGCGAAAAGGCACCACAGCCAGCCCCAGGTGGGCCGTAGGCACTTTGACCGTGTGGTGAGCATTGAGATTGGGGCCTTCTCAGCCCTCCACCCCTCCGGCCTTCCTGAGCTGGAGTCCCGAGCTAGGTACCGGGAGGAACCAGAGAAGATGGAGATGGAGGAGCCACCCCCAGCAGGGAAGAATGAGGAAAGAGAGACCCCGAAGGCCCTTGGAGCTGAGCTGGAGGAAGTGGAGCTGGGTAACAAGCCACCTACACCCCCGCTGCACCAGTTTTCATCCTGGGTAAGAGGCAACCTCTGGGCTGGGCAGAGGAGCAGAGCTAATGACAAGAACACTGCTGGCTGAGCACAGCCATGCACTGAGCAGGAGAGGAGGCTGCTGGCATCCTCATGGTGGCCCTGGCAGGCAGGTACCATGGCGCCTGTGCAGACCACACAACCAGTGAGGGTCAGAGCTAGAATTCAGAATGATGTGAATGGCGGTTGGCTGTCATTTCCTGAGTGCTCACCGTACACCATACATCGAGCTGGGTGCCCTGCACACCTTTTCTCATTTAATCTTTGTGAGTCTTTCAGGTGGTCTGGCATGATGGTCAAGAGCATAGGCCCCAGAAGCAAACCACTAGGGTTGAACTGTTAACTACGTGACCTTGGGCATGTTACTGAACCTCTGTGCCTCAGCTTCCCTATCTATAGAATGGGGATAATAGTACATACTTTATAGGGTTGTTATGAAAATACTTAGTAGTGGTTCATAGTAGGTGGTAGGTAAGTATTGGCTATTTTTCTTTCTTTGTTTCTTTCTTTCTTTTTTTTTTTTTTTTTGAAACAGTTTCACTCTCATTGCCCAGGCTGGAGTGCAATGGCACGATCTTGGCTCACTGCAACCTCTGCCTCCTGGGTTCAAGCAATTCTCCTGCCTCAGCCTCCCAAGTAGCTGGGATTACAGGCATGCACTACCATGCCCAGCTAATTTTGTATTTTTAGTAGAGACAGGGTTTCACCATGTTGGTCAGGCTGGCCTCAAACTGCTGACCTCAGGTGATCCACCCTCCTGGGCCTCCCAAAGTGCTGGGATTACAGGTATGAGCCACTGAGCCTGGTTTTTTTTTTTTTTTTTCGAGACAGAGTCTTGCTCTGTCACCCAGGCTGGAGTGCAGTGGCGCGATCTCGGCTCACTGCAAGCTCTGCCTCCCGGGTTCACGCCATTCTCCTGCCTCAGCCTCCTGAGTAGCTGGGACTACAGGCACCTGCCACCATGCCCAGCCAACTTTTTGTATTTTTAGTAGAGACGGGGTTTCACCATGTTAGCCAGGATGGTCTCAATCTCCTGACCTTGTGATCCACCCACCTCAGCCTCCCAAAGTGTAATTTTTATATTTTTAGTAGAGACGGGGTTTCACCATGTTGTCCAGGCTAGTCTCAAACTCCTGACCTCAAGTGATTCACCTGCCTAGGCCTCCCAAAGTGCTGGGATTACAGGCAACTGCGCCAGGCCAGCTTCCTTACTTATAACATTGGATAAAATGTCTTGACATCTGTCTGGTAGAAATACTTCAGAAGCAATGATCTGGTTGGTGGCCAAGGGTGGGGACACAGATGAAGCATGACTGGCCACACATCATTAATCTTTGCCGAGCTGGGTGATGCGCACGTGAGATCATTCTTTTTTTAATTGAGACAGGGTCTTACTCTGTCACCTAGGCTGGAGCGCAGTGGTGCAATCTTGGCTCGCTGCAACCTCTGCCTCCTGGGCTCAAGCAATCCTCCTACTTCAGCCTCCTAAGTAGCTGGGACTACAGGCATGCACCACCACGCCTGGCTAATTTTTGTATTTTTGGTAGAGACAGGGTTTCACCATGTTGGCCAGGCTGACATTTTTTTTTTCTTTTCCTTTTTTTTTGAGACAGAGTCTTGCTCAATCTTGCCCAGGCTGGAGTGCAATGGTGCAATCACGGCTCACTGCAGCCTCAACTTCCTGGGCTCAAGCAATTCTCCCACCTCAGCCTCCCGAGTAGCTGGGACTACAGACATGCACCACCATGCCCAGCTATTTTTTAATTTTTTGTGGAGATGGGCTCACACTATGTTGTTGCCCTGGCTGGTCTCGAACTCCCAGGCTCAGGTGGTCCTCCCACCTTGACCTCCCAAAGTGCTGGGATTACCGGTGTGAGCCACCGTGTCTGGCCCTGTGTCTGACATTTTCCATGATAAAAAGTTAAAATAAAAATGAGACAGGCTATAAAAATGACTTTTCACAGGTCACTAGTGAAAATGGCATGCGGATATTAAGGGCTTCACATGGAGCCTGTGGGTAGGGCTCCTTTCCTTGCAAGGAGTAAGGTATGGTTTCTCCCTTTTACAGGTCAGGAAACCACTGTTCCCCACAGACTTAGGTACTTGCCCAAGGTCATGTAGTAGTTAGTGAGGGAGCCAGGTTTTATTTATTTATTTACTTGAGAGACGGTGTCTTGCTCTGTCACTCAGGCTGGAGTGCAGTGGCACAATCACAGCCCACTGCAGCCTTGTACTCCTGGACTCAAGGGATCTTTCCACCCCAGCCTCCTGAGTAAGTGGGACTACAGGTGCACGCCACCACACCTGGCTAATTTTTTAAATTTTTTGTAGGGATGGAGTATCCCTATGTTGCCAAGGCTGGTCTCAAACTCCTGGCCTCAAGTGATCCTCCTTCGTCAGCCACGAGAACCACCTTACCTGGTCTGAGAGCCAGGCTTTAAATTAGTTCCAGCTGCTTTGAAGCCCAGCTCTCACATTCCAGCTGTACTTCCTCTTAAGGGACATTGCCAGAGCTAATGTCAGTCTTTGATTCATGGGCAGACATCGCCTCCACAGATGCTGCTGGGGTGTGTAGCAGTACCATGGGGGACAGCTAAACGTTGGCTCCTGGCAGCAGGAGGAATGAGGTCACTTGGGAAAGGGGGTGGCATCAGGGTGGACTCACCCCACACCACTGCTCGGGAGACCTGTATTTCCAGGAGTACCTCCCAGGGCCTCCTTTTGAAATGCTGGTTTGAATCTGGGCTCAGTAGCTCATGCCTGTAATCCCAGCACTTTGGGAGGCTGAGGCAGGCAGATCACTTGAGGTCAGGAGTTCGAGATCAGCCTGGCCAACATGGTGAAACCCCGTCTCTACTAAAAATACAAAAATTATTTGGGCATGATTGTGCACGCCTATAGTCCTGGCTGCTTGGGAGCCTGAGGCAGGAGAATCGCTTGAACCCAGGAGGCGGAGGTTGCAGTAAGCTGAGATTGCGCCACTGCACTCCAGCCTGGGTGACAAAGGAGACGATCTCAAAAACAAAACAAAACAAAGAAATGCTGGTTCAGGAGGTGCACAGCCCTAGACTTTTGGGCTATATCCTTGGCAGTGACTGTTGACCAGCTTCTGGTTGTTTCAAGGACACCTGTTAAGACTAGAGACCCAGTTGAGCCAAGAGTGGGGCACATCGGGAAGACTAGGGGTGGAAAAGCACTGGTACTCTGGGCTGCCGGCACTCTTCTTGCTCTGGAGTCCAAATGCAGAGGTTGGGAGCGGGGAGTAGTCAGGCAAGGAATGTGCAGCTGCTACCAGAGAGAAGCGTTGCTCACTTTGCCGTTTTGCCAAAATACAGCCATTCACTGTGATAGCATAAGAGTGGGTCTTGGGCCGGGTGCGGTGGCTCACACCTGTAATCCTAGCACTTTGGGAGGCAGAATCAGGTAGATTGCTTGAGCCCAGAAGTTCGAGACCAACCTGGGCAACACGGCGAAACCCCATCTCTACCAAAAAAGATACAAAAATTAGCTGAGCATGGTGGCACATGCTGGTAGTCCCAGCTACTCAGGAGGCTTAAGTGGAAGTTAAGTTTGAGCCCAGGGATGTGAAGGTTGCCATGAGTCAAGATCTTGCCACTGTACTCCAGCCTGGGTGACACAGCCAGACCCTGTCTTGAAAAAAAACAAAAAGAGTGGGTCTTCTCTGTCTGAACAGGTTAAGTGTGTGTGTGCGAGAAGAGGGTGGAGGACGAGAGGAGGAATGGGGAGACGAGGAGTTATTCTCTCCTCTTATTCTGTATAGAAAGCGTGTCAGATGACATTCTCCCCAGGAACCTCAGCTGAACTCTGGCGATTAAGGTATTAAGGGGATGAAAGTATTAAGGGGCAGCGTCAGGTCTTCCCACAGACCCTCCCTGCCCCCAGCTAGGCCGCAAGGACCCAAGAATCAGCCAAAAGAATGTAAGGAGATCTCATCCTGTTTGCAATCCCCTTTGTAACTTGCTCCTGGGGAAAACAAGACACAATGCTAGCTCCTTCCCAGGCCCCTGAGGCATGATCACTCCTGTTCCAGGGAGAGCTTAAGAAATCACAGTGGCCAGACAGCCCAGCCTCTCTCTCTCCCAGGCAGGACCAGTGGGGCAGTAACCATGGGGGGGAGGCGGGCGGAGCAGTGAGAAATGTCAGAGAACATTTCTCAATCTGACCGTGTGAGAAATACTTATGTACCTTAGAGTTTGGAAAGCACTTTTTTCAGTTAATCCTTAAAACAACCTTGTGAGTTAGGCATTAGATAACCTTTTGTCAAACAGTCCTAGGTTTTGTTTTACCTAAATCCTTCAAACTTCAGTTTCATTTCCTCTGCAAAGTTAGAGGCCTGTCCTTGGTTAAATTCCATGACCACTCTGGGCAGAAATAATCCTTTTTATGCCAAATTTTACTTGGGCCTGGTGTATCTGCCCTACATGAGCACAGAAACTCCCTGCCCTGCTGCAGGGCCCTCCTTGGCCTCCTTCCTCACTGCCTCTCTGTCTCCTGCCGCCCCTCCAGTGATCTCAGCGTCTCTTGGCAGCACTCATCAGCTCTGCCCTCTCTCCTCCCAGTTGTCCCAGGGCTGCTGCTCCCCTCTGAGATGACACCCCGATAGGCACCCACCTCCCTTCCAATGCCATCTCCTAGCCTATCTGACCCCACCAGGTGACAGCACATCTAGCTGCCCCCCTGAGCCAGCAGGGCATTCCTCCAAAGGCTGGCCAACCTTCCCTCGTCAGCCTTGGTGACTCATGTCACCTTTGTTTTCCTTTAGGCTCAGTGGAGCAAGCAGATATAGAAGGTACAGGGAACCATGTGGGTTGTTTATGAGCAATCAGGACCATTAGGAAAAGCTCCTTTGGCCTGTGGCCTACTTCAGACCCAGGGGCCCCCTCAGGACGGGCATTCTCCCAGTGTCTTCTGCATGGGGGTGCTGGAGTCCTGTTGGGCTACATAGGCTTTGTAGGTTGGCCCTGAAGCCTAGCCATGATACGACATTATTCCTGCAGGGGAAAAAATGTGCCCTAAGTTCCCACATATGTTCATCACAGCACTACTCACAATAGCAAAGACAAGGAATCAACCCAAATGCCTATCAATGGTAGACTGGATAAAGAAAATGTGGTACATATACACCATGGAATACTGTGCAGCCATAAACAGGAATGAGGTCATGTCCTTTGCAGGGACATGAATGGAGCTAGAAGCCATTATCTTCAGCAAACTAATGTAGGAACAGAAACCCAAACACTGCATGTTCTCACTTACAAGTGGGAGCTGGACAATGAGAACACATGGACACGGGGAGGGGAACATACTTAGTGGGGCCTGTCAGGGGATGGTGGCGGTGGGGGAGTATTAGGGAAAAGAGCTAATGCATGCTGGGATTAATACCTAGGTGATGGGTTGTTAGGTGCAGTAGACCACCATGACACACGTTTACCTATATAAAACCCTGCACATCTTGCATACGTACCCTGGAACTTAAAAAACAAACAAATATTTTTTTTAAAAAAAAAGAAGCAATAGAGAATTTTTTTTAAATGTGCCCTAAGTTCCAAACAACCGGCTTACAAAAGAGCCCTTGTTGTGTGGCCCCAGTGGCTTCCTCATTATCAATATCCCCAACTTCTGGGGGTGGGATCTTGAGACCCAAGGGTCTCTAAAACGGGTAGGATTCAGAGCAACAGGTTACTGACCCATCTTCTCTTGAAACTCCTTTGCCCCAAAGGTGAAGGGTGGAGGCAAGAGAGGGAACTGTTGGGCACTGATTATATTCCAGGTGTTAAATGCTTACGTTAAGTATTTCATTGATTCTCACAGCAGCCTGAAAGGTAAGTATTATGACCTCCATTTAGAGCAGAGGAAAATGAGTCTCAGAAATGAAGTAACTTTCCCGAGATTTGTTAGCCAGTCACTGCCCCCCGCAGGTCTGCCACCCCCAAAGCCATGCTTTCTCCTGCACATGCCTGGAGGGGATGGGGTGGGCATCATGCCGGGCCCTGAGCTTCCTGAGACCTCTTGTTTCAGGAGAGCCGGATCTATGCTGTGGCCACATCGGGCATGCGGCTCTCAGATGTGTCTCCCAGAAGTAATACTGCATGCTGCGGTGAGTTCCAAGTGAGGCTTGGAGGCACCAAACACCCAAGGTGGGCAGGGTGGGCAAGCGGGGAGGAGAAGACTCCAAGCAACACCCAGGGCCAGGGTTGGCTGGCCTACCCTGTTCCCCTCCCCAGCAAGTGAAGTTCAGGTGAAATCACAGCAAGGCCCACCTAGGAGGGAAAGGGAAGTCATACAGGTTCAGCCCATCACAGGGAAGTAGCCAGTCACAGAGCTGGAAGGGATCTGAGAGGGGGGCCTCCAGCCCAGCCTCCCACCTGCACAGGCTTCCCATCTGCAGTGCCAGGGCCGTGGGTGGGAGGAGCCCCAAGTGTCCTGATTTACATGAACCCCACTCACTGGCTCTTCTCCAGCCAGCCACAACGAGGGCTGTGGGGTGGTCCCATAGCCATATGATTTGTAACTCACATCTTCAACAGTGGAACACTGTGCAAGCCTCATGGAGGAGAAAATGGTTAAAGGTAAGGCTTTTGGATTCTGTTGTGAGGGATCCTTTACCACATGGAGATCATGGTCCCCAAAGGGAGTCAAAGGGAGAAGATGAACAGGGCCCTGGCCCCCCTCTTGAGATCTGTCACCGGCCTGCTCCTGGAGGGAATGCCGTCTGCCCAGTTCTCTGCTTCCCCCACACCCCTTCCTGGGTTATGTCCTTGAGTAATCTCATTCTTCTCTTCCCTGCGCAGCTTCAAGCCCTCCTGCCCTTGCTTCCCCTGGGTCTTTCTCTGGCCTGGTCTACAAGAATGTCACTGTGCCTGTCTACACAGCACTGAAGGGGGTAAGAAACTGCTGCACAAACAGGGGGTGTCTCATCAGGAAAGGCCCCTGGCCTCATCGTCCAATGACTGAGGCGGGGCTCTAGGGCCAGGCGTCTGCACATGGTGACCCTGCCCAGGGAGCTCAGCCCAGCACGTGTCATTTTGTTTTGTTTATTAGGTTGTTATTGTAAAAATTCCACATTTACAAAAATTTGAATCAGTATGAATGTGGACAAGGTAAGAAGGTTAAGCCTATGCCCGCTCTACAGCTCGTCCCCCTCTTTTCTCACGTCTGCCCCACTCCCCAGGTCCCAGAGGGCAGTGGGGCTCCTTCTAGAATTATTGAGGTATATTCCAACTTATATTCCCGTAACGTCGCTACATTTTAAAAACAAAAATCAGATAGAATTGCAATATTTTCATACACATTTTTGTCTCTGTTATTGGTTTTTGAATAATAGTAATACTTGATAAAATTTTTTATAGAAGCATAAAAAACCAAAAGTGAAATTTCCTCTCACATGGCTTTTCCCTAATTCCTAAGCCCAAAGGAAGCTATCATGAATGGTTTAGTGTTTATTCAGTAAGGCCTTCTGATGCATTTATAAATATGCAGCACACTCTCACTGTCTCCTGTGTGCACACAAAAGGTGCTCATATACATGTCATTCTATGCCTTGCTTATTCACCTAACCACGTGAATAACCACGCATCAGGTCATCCTTCCCTACCTCCTCTTTATTTTTCCGAAATGGAGTCTGGCTCTGTTGCCAGGCTGGAGTGCAGTGGTGTGACCTTGGCTCACTGCAACCTCCACCTCCTGGGTTCAAGCGATTCTCCTGCCTCAGCCTCCTGAATAGCTGGAACTACAGGCGCACGCCACCACGCCCAGCTAATTTTTGTATTTTTAACAGAGACAGGGTTTTACCATGTTGTCCAGGATGGTCTTGATCTCTTGACCTTGTGATCCGCCTGCCTCAGCCTCCCAAAGTGCTGGGATTACAGGCATGAGCCACCACGCCTGGCCCCTACCTCCTCCTTCTATAGGTGTCCAGTACCCTTGGTATCGAAGCACCATAACTATTAATACCTAAAGCTTTCCTCCAATAATAATTTAGGCTGTGTCCCTGTTTTTCTCTAAAATGAATGTTGCCATGAACATCACTGTGCACATATATCTTTGTGAACTTATATCTACGTGTGTCTGTAGGACAGAGTTCCAGAGGTGGGATTTCTGGGCAAATTATATACATGTTTTAATTTTTGACAGGTACTGCCAAATTACCTTCTAAAAATGCCTTACACACTAGAGTTTTTTCCCCCATCTTCTCCCCATACTCTCACCAACGCTGAGATAGTCAGTCACTTTAAATGTTTGCCAATGGAGATGCAATCATTGATTGTTGCGACGTCCCCACACATTTTTAAAGCTCGCATGGCACACTTGATCTGTGGTGTAACTTTCTGGCCCCCTAGTGGCAAGGAGTGAGGGTCACAGTGGGCAGGCGTTCAGTCGTGATGGGCAGCTGCTTTGGGGACCACAGAAGATGGTGTGTGGGAAGGGAGGCCTGAGAAGCATGGAGGTCACGACACAGGAGTGAGGCCAGGAGGGACCTTACACGGGACAGTTGTCTGTTCAGAGTCCCGACTGGGGGTTGGCCACACCATGGGTGCTTGGAGCAGGAGTGCAAGCTGCAGGGTGGGAGAGGACTGTTTTGCAGCCTGAGCTGCAGTGAGGGAGGGGCCTGTCTTGCAGAGAGCCACACAAATCAGCAACATGCCCTTTATGGACGAGTCCTCCGGGTCCGATGATGACTGCAGCTCTCAGGCGAGTTTCCGAATCTCAGTCCCCTCCTCTGAGTCCAGGAAGACCAGCGGACTAGGCAGCCCCCGGGCCATCAAGAGAGGTACAGAGAAGGGGAGCAGGGGCAGGGTGCAACAGCAAGGAGCCCCTCACCTCTTCCCATGGGCACTTGAACATGGGGATCCCCGCTTGATCTGAGCTCGTGATCCCCCAGCAGCTCCACCCCCAGCCCCAGAGACCAGGTCTCCAGTGGGTGGTCAAGGCTCAGCAGCTCCTGGGCTGCGTGAGTCGGGGAGGTGTGGGCCCGGGACCTTGACTCCTCCTCCCTCGGCAAGGCGTCTCCATGTCCTCACTGAGCTCCGAGGGTGACTACGCCATCCCCCCGGACGCCTGCTCGCTGGACAGTGACTACTCAGAGCCTGAGCACAAACTGCAGCGCACCTCATCCTACTCCACTGATGGGCTGGGCCTGGGCGGGGTGAGCCGGGAAATGGGCTGGGGGAAGGTGGGAGCAGAATGTCAGCAGAGGCTGCTGGGACCCTCAGCACAAGACACAGGCAGTAGCTGCCTGAAGTGAGGGGTCCCTAGAGCTGGGGGATGGGGGCAGGGGGCGTGGGCTGGGGGGGGTGTGCAGTTATGGAGTCAGACACACAGACCCCACAAGGAAGGAAGGAGGGAGCCCAGAGAGCTCCTGGAGTACCAGCAATGGCCAGTTACTGATAGCCTACTGTGGCCCACCAGGCCCCATGAAGAGTTTTCCATATATGACTTTGTTTTATCACCTGGAATACTAACACAAGCTAACATTGATTGAACTCTTAGAGGGCACCAGGCACCGTGCTCAGTTTCCAGGCATTGTCTCATTTGTCCTCACAATCCTCTCAGGATCATTAGCCCATCTTATGGATGAGAAGCCTGAGGCTCCAAGCTGTGCCACTACATGCCAGGGCTACCGTCCCATCCAGATGTAATTCCGCATCCCTCGCCCCACACCTCTCTGCTGCCCCATCACCTCCCTGGCTCCATGACCCTCCAGTCCTGCCTGGCTGATGTGTCCATGGCTGCCCAGACCTGCCTTGCCCTCTCCCTGCTCTGTGCTGCCTGGAATGGTCTTCTTCCTCCTCTCAGTCTTTGAGGGAGAGGCTGAACTGTCCTAACAAGGCCGGCTCTCTCCTGAGGCTCTCCCTGGCCAGGCTCTCCCTCTAGCAGCCCCTGCTCTGCTACCTTCTCATAGTGAGGTCTTCCCCAGCTAACATGGGAGCCCTTCCTTGGCAGGACCACCCATGTTTTATTTAGTCCTCCCTGAACCGTAGCAGGGCATGGTACTCTGAAAATACACTGAGTAGGTACTCAATAATTTTGTATTTAATTGATGACAGAGTAGTGAGGCAGCTGGACCACGTGGACCTGTGTGATGTCTAGGAGCCCTGAGTGATTTCCCCTTTCTTCATCTACACCCTTCCACCCCTCAGGAGTCACTGGAGAAGTCGGGCTACCTGCTGAAAATGGGGAGCCGGGTGAAGACGTGGAAGAGGCGCTGGTTTGTCCTGAGACAGGGACAGATTATGTACTACAAGTCCCCGGTGAGAGTCTCCCCGCCCAGCACTGCAGTGAAAAGGTCTCCACGTCACACCCTGGACTATGTCAGATGGGATGGAGGAGGGGAAATGTGGCCCAAGGCCAGAGGGCAAAGGTCTGGCAGGTGGGCAGAGGCAACCTCACTGGGCCTCTGAGGCTTTGAGCCACACTTGGGGACCTAAGCCTGGCTGTGAGTTTCAGAATGAAATAGGGAGGTTCTCAGAAGGACCCATGTTCCTGATTAAGGCTCCATTTAGCTATAACCAGAATCTAGAATAAGTCACCCATCATAACACAGCCGGAATGCTGGGAATCATGTTTCCCTTTGCTTATGACCTGGAGGAAGATCTGCGGGTAAATGAGGTGCTCCGGAAAGGCTCCACATTCAGTGGCCTTCCTCCCGAATACTTTCTTTACAGAGCGATGTCATCCGGAAACCTCAAGGCCAAGTGGATCTGAACTCCCACTGCCAAATTGTTCGAGGGGAAGGTTCACAGACATTTCAGGTGAGCACGCTGCTGGCTGCTAGTATTTTAGACAGAAGAGGTGCTGGGTTTGGAGATGGCTGTGAGTGAGACAAAGATGGGGCCAAATGAGCATGAATGAAAGACTTCAGATCAACGTTTGGATGTGATCCTAACTTGTGAGTACAGGAAAGGAAGATGAGACAGAATATGAGAGATGGAGTGAAGGAAGGAGAGACGGGAAGGAAAAGATGAGGAGGAAAAGAGAGGAGGGAGCACTAGGGCAGGCAGAAGGCCGGCCCCTTGGGTTCAGGGACAGGTGCCACCTCGGAGCCAGGTCCTGGTTATTCCATTCTCCCAGTGTGCTGCCCCGCCCCCACATCTCGCCCTCCACAGCTCATCTCTGAGAAGAAAACCTACTACCTGACGGCCGATTCACCCAGCCTGCTGGAGGAGTGGATCCGAGTACTCCAGAGCCTGCTGAAGGTGCAGGCCACCGGGCCTCCAGCTCTGCCTCGGGGTGGCACCAAGCCCACTGTGAAGGGCTGGCTGACCAAGGTATAGGGTGGGGCTGATAGGGCAGGAACGTGTGCCTCCTGCGAGTCAGGGGAGCCAGGTGTGGGGTGCCGAGGGTGGTGGGTTCCCCCTTATATGGGGCTCCTTTCTCTGGGAGCCTCCTCACAGTGACTCGCTGGCCAGCCCTCAAACACGGTCTGGCCACACAAGGTGATGGCGAGTGATTCCCCGGAAACAAATCAGGGTTGTTGGAACAATTATTCTCAAGAAAGAGAAGGGAAGGGACTATCTTGTATCCATTTTGAGGTCATTAGGGGCTGTCACCCACCCCCACCTTATACCTGCCTCAGTGTTAATAGTGGGAGGAAGAGACCTGGGCGAGGTAGGTATGGCCCCTCGAAGACTTAAAGTATCCTAGGTCTGCCCGAAAGACATTTTTGTTAGGGCTTTTCTGGTTGAAAAGAGCAGAGAAGCAGTTGTTAAACCCAAGAAAATGGAAGTTAACAAGGAAGTACATTAGCTAGACCAGAACACCAGCAGGAACCAAGGCGACTTGCACTCAGCAAGCTCAGGGCTGGCAGGCTCGCTGTGTGCCTGCTTCTCGTTCAATCTGTTTATGTCATTCTCCTCCGCTTGTGTGCAGCTTCTGTTCCTTCATAATGCATGGTTGCCCAAGGGCTTCAGCCTACTGTTTTCCCTCCCTCCCTCCCGGCACCCTGACCACTGTGGCTTCTGCCACCTAACAAGTTCTTCCCATTTTCATATGCCTGGAGGGGACATCTGATTGGCCTGGCTAATCGTTTCATGGCAGGTCATAGGTCACTGAATAGCCCATGATGGCTGGGGTGCCGCAGGGTGTTACCCTCACTGTGAAAGGGGTGGTTCCATTAGTAGGGAGCCCAAATGGCATCTCCATCTCTACCATAGGTCAAATCTGTCTCCCTGTGGCTTCTTTTTGCCAGTCCTGGATTTACTTCTAGAGTTACCTAGTTCTCATAATGCCAGTTCATTTCTGTCTTACAGGTAAAGCATGGCCACTCCAAGCTGGTCTGGTGTGCTCTTGTTGGGAAAACTTTCTACTACTATCGGAACCATGAGGACAAGGTACTTCTCGGCCTCCCCACAATACCCACTCTCCTGCTTCCACCGAAGCACATGACCACCACTCCATGTCCTGATGAAAGTCCCTACCCCACGTAACCCCACAATAAATACAAAATCAGTTGGCTGGATCCCTCCAGAGTGTGAGATTCTGCGTGTCTGGGTCTCTGGTGCTTCTCCAAGCAAGCCTCATTCTGCTGCCAGCCTGGCTGGGATGCTATAGTCTTCACCTCCCCATCCTGTCATCAGTCCATATCCACGATTCCCAGCTCCACGGAGCCTATGTATTCAGAGAGAGGAGACTCCCTTGTCCCCCACTGGCTCCCCATTTATGGAAGACTCCTGTCCACAGCGACCCCTGGGCTGCCTGCCTGTGCGGGATGCACACATAGAGGAAGTAGATCGATCCTGTGACTCAGACGAGGACTATGAGGCTGGAGGAACCAGACAGTTGCTTTCCTCCCACTGCACCCTGGTGATCCACCCCACAGAGCACAGCCCCACCTACCTCCTCATTGGCACCAAGCATGAAAAGGTAAGGAAGAAGTCTGGGCTTCCAGGGCCAAGCTTGGACCTGTGATTCTGATCTTCCCTTCTCTCTTTCTCCTGAGCTTCCCAAAATTCAAGTTTATTTCCTTTTGGACACTTTGGCAACTAATATTCTCTGAATGGGAATATTCCTTTATACTGAATTTATTCCCAGTGACCAACATTGCTTCACTGAGGTCATGTAATAGAATCGCAAATTTGGAAACTTGGGTTCATGTTCACCTGATCCTCAGTCTTTCCAGGTAGCCCTGACTCATGCCAACCAAACTAGCTGAACCCCACATGGGCTTGGCCCCTTCAAGGAGTCCTCCCTGGAGCTCTTGCTTCCACTCTTCCCACGCCGTCCCCATCCGATGGCTTTCTGCCCTCTTCCAGGATACGTGGCTCTACCACCTCACAGTGGCTGCAGGTGGCAGCAGTGCCAAGGTGGGCACTGCCTATGAGCAGCTCATTGGAAAACTGATGGATGGTGAAGGAGACCCAGGTAAGGCAAGGGTGGCCACCATGGCTTGGGTCGGAGGGTAGTGGCTTGGTGACTATTGGTCAAGATCCCAAAGAAAGCAGTGTTGTACCCTGAAGCTGATTTTAAAACATCTGAGCCACAGAGGGGAAGTTCCCATCCAAGCTCCAGGGCCCCTCTGTCTCCGGCTGAGATACTAAGGTGACCATTCTGCATCTGGGAGAGTTTATCTGGGATGCAGGCTTTCCAGGGACCTGGGTAAATGTTTTACTTGGATCAAGCTGCCCCGTTGCTGGCTGGGCAGAGGGTTGAGGAAAGAAGGTAGCTGGTTAATCTATAGTTAGAGTTTGTAAATCAACAAGGGAAGCCTAAATTGGGATCGGACTAACCTGCTTAGAGTCTTTATTTTGCTACTGATTCTCAGGGCCCTGAGGAACTAATTAATGGCATATACCACACACACCCCTTTACTACTGCTCTGAGGCTTGTTTCTGACCAATTCATATGCTCCTCCATCCAGACTTGACACAGTAAGAAAGAGGCCTCCCCTGCACACATCCACCTGCACTCAGACACCCACAACCTTGCACACTTACCCCTACTGCCATTCCACGAGAAAGGCCATGCGTATATGAGGGTGCTCATTGCAGTGCCCACCTGTACACCCCACACTCTATGGATGATAAACCCAGCACAACCCAAGTGTTGCAGATAAACCACTATCTTCCCCATAAATTAAAGATGGCGGTGAGTGGGAGGTGAGTCCCCTCCCAGTAGTAACTGCCCCTGCTCTCTGGTTCTGTGCTTTGAGCAGATTCGCCGCTCTGGAGGCACCCCATGCTGTGCTACAGCAAAGACGGCCTATACGCCTCCCTCACCACCCTGCCCTCTGAGGCCTTGCAGACGGAGGCCCTCAAGCTCTTCAAGGTAAATCGGGGTGGTGGCCAGGCCCACCGCTGGGATACTTGGAATACTTGGGTAGAGAAGACCTGTGCAGGTGGGGACAACCCACAGAGGGATCTGGAGAGGAAGGGAAGGAAACTTCCCAGGGTCCCTATCACTTCCTGGATGGCAGGAATGTAATCCTATCACTGGGAGGGAAGCCTCTGGAACGTCATGCACAAGTCCTTGGGAAATGCCAGTGAAAACTCTCCCTGGAGGAGCTCCCCTCCTCCTGTAGTTAAGCAGAAAAGGCGAGGTATATGTTGCTTCTGGACTGAGAGATTCGGACCTATTTTAGCATGTCCTTTGTGAATGTCTGAGTTTTCTGTTTTTGTTTTTGTTTTTTTAATGAATTTGTCTTGTTTATGTAATGTAATGAGAACATTTTAAAAAGGAAAGCTTCTATCCGCAAAGTAGCCCATAGCCCCTTTTAGTAAGCAGAGATGCCCTCCAACAGTAGCAGTGCTCCCTCTTAGAAAGGGCTGTCAGTAAACTTTAACCTCCCTGGAGCCCTTGGAAAATGGCCAAGCCGTTGAGTTCTCTGAACCCAGGGGATGCTGGTCTGCCTGTGCTCACTGCTGTTCCCTCCCAGTCCTGCCAGCTCTTCATCAACGTGCCGGTTGAAGCTGCCTCGGTGGATTACCATGTGTCTCTGGCCCAGACCGCACTGCAGGTCTGCCTGGTTCACCCCGAGCTGCAGAGTGAGATCTACTGCCAACTCATGAAGCAGACCAGCTGCCGCCCACCTCAGAAGTACTCCCTCATGCAGGTAGGCATGCCAGGGGTGGAGCAGCTGACAGAAGCCATTGGCAAGGGCTGCCAGGTGGGAAAGGTGGGAGGAGGTAACTGGGCAGGTATACGGTAAGCCCAGCCAGTGGGCAGCCTCTGTGCTCCAAGCTGCATCAGTATGGCTGAGCTGTCTGTGCACAGATGGGTGATTGCATTCTGGACACAGCCTGACCAAGTTGGCCATCCCAGTACCCACAGCAAGTTGGGGGCTCTGGTTTGGGGAAAGAGTGCTGAAGGCTCTGTAGCTCAGGGCTATGAGGACAGGTGGTGCTGTAGGCCCAGCACTCACCCCATGCTGTCTGTGTCCCTGGCAGTGCTGGCAGCTCCTTGCTCTGTGTGCTCCACTTTTCCTGCCTCAGCATCACTTCCTCTGGTATGTCAAGCAGCAGCTCCAACGTCATGCAGATCCCAGGTGAGTGAACCTGGCCGTTTCCTCTGCCACTTGAGCACTGCCAACTGCTGCATGAATAAGAGGGATGAGAGGAGTCTAGGGCAGACCAGATCACTCTTGTCCTCTGAAACCGCTCAGTGGTCGTGGAGACTTCACCCATTGCCTTGTGCACAAATGGGCACATGGGGATCTGGGCATGCTTAAGCTTCTCTGTGCACCAATCCATGTATCCACGGATGTACTGTGGCAACTCTCACATGAAGCCACACTGCCCCCAAACTGTCCCCAAATGCTATTCTGTTGTTATGTCCTCTGGGTTCTGGAAGAAAATACCCATGCCAGCAACCTGTTATATGAAGGTCCTGAATGACAAATTAATGTCCCAGACCAGAGTCTTCAGGGCTTTTCTCACAACCTGCCCCAGCTACAGTTTTGGTCCTGGCTGAGTCTAGATAGGGATCTGGGGTGCCAAAGTGGCAGAGATGAGCAAAGCCCATAATACTCCCCTCTTCCTTCTGTCTTTTTAGAAGTGAAACTGGCCAGTATGCCACCTACTGCCAGCGGGCAGTGGAGCGGACCCTGCGGACCGGGGAGCGGGAAGCCAGGCCGTCGCGCATGGAAGTGGTGTCCATCCTGCTGCGTAACCCCTTCCACCACTCCTTGCCCTTCAGCATCCCTGTGCACTTTACCAATGGGACTTACCAGGTGAGCAGCTGGGTGTGCTCCTTGCCCTGAGTCTCCTCACGTCACCATCCAGAGAATACCTCTGGGCCGGGTGGATGCTAAGGCTCCTTAGGCTTGGCAGATTCTTCACTGTTGCCCCAGAAGTAGATCTTATTAACTCATTGCATGAACAGGGAAGCTGAGATGCTGGCCAAGAAAGTGGCATAAGAAAGGGCCTCCAGGCCGGGCGCGGTGGCTCAAGCCTGTAATCCCAGCACTTGGGAGGCCGAGGCGGGCGGATCACAAGGTCAGGAGATCGAGACCATCCTGGCTAACACGGTGAAACCCCGTCTCTACTAAAAAAATACAAAAAATTAGCCGGGTGTGGTGGCGGGTGCCTGTAGTCCCAGCTACTCGGGAGGCTGAGGCAGGAGAATGGCGTGAACCCGGGAGGCGGAGCTTGCAGTGAGCCGAGATCGCGCCACTGCACTCCAGCCTGGGGGAGAGAGCAAGACTCCGTCTCAAAAAAAAAAAAAAAAAAAAAAAAAAAAAAAAGAAAGGGCCTCCAAAAGATTGTTGGTAAAGAAGGGACCCAGGTATGCCCAGTTCATTTACAGTGGATGAGCTCACATCCCTCATGCACTGGCCCTTTGCCTGTGAACACAGAAACCAACTTGCTTTGGCCTCTTTTATTTGCCCTTGCTCCTTTCCATCTGCTGTACCCAGACCCCTCCACCATCTCTAGTGAGCTCCTCTTGGGAAGTTCACTCAGGGACGGAAACTTCTCCCACCTCAGGTGGTTGGTTTTGACGGCTCCTCCACGGTTGATGAGTTCCTCCAGCGGCTGAACCAGGAGATAGGCATGAGAAAGCCATCCCACTCTGGCTTTGCCCTCTTCACGGACGATCCCTCGGGCAGGGACCTGGAGCACTGCCTGCAGGGAAGTGTCAAGGTGACAGCCTCCCACTAAGCCAGCTGAGCCCCTCCCTGCTCAGGGATATTGGTGGTGGGGAAAGAGCCCATCTGATGGGTGCCTGACTGTTTGGTAGCTCATTTGGTGCTGAGCCCAAGGTGCTGCCCTAGTCAGCATTTCTGTGCCATCCTAAAATGTACCTGGGCAGGGAGAAAAAAGATGTTGTGTGCCCTTGTCTCTGGAGACAAGATTGCTACACACCTACTTCCCTTGAGTGGCTGTGCAGCATCCAGAAGAAAAGCCTCTTCTTGGCTTGGTGTAGGGACAGCGAGGCCCCACAAAGCCACTGCCTACACATGCCCACTCAGAGGCTCACAGCTGTATGCTTGGACCCCCTGGACGTCATGTGGTACCCAGCACCTCACTTTTACCTTTCTGCCAGGGCCTATGCCATGCTTATAGGTTGAACCACACTTTTAAAGAGGCAGGTCCTTATGGTGCCCCTATAAGTAAAGGCCGTTGAATGGGATTTAAGATCAATCTTGTATTGTGGTCTGGGATTACTGTCCTGGGGCATAAGTGTTTGTGAGAACGTGCTCTAGCACTTTGATGCCTATTTGGCTCCAGTGTTTGCTTGTCTTTAACAGGACAAAGGCTTCTATGGTCTTTTAACATTGCCTGGAAAAACTATGCCACATACCTTCTTTGCCAATGTCTGGGCATCTGTGAGGCTTTGTTACATGGTAGGCCTCTGGGCATATTTGTTGAAGAGGAGAATAGCAGTCAGTGGAATGGAAATGGAGCTGGTGATCAAAGGCCATGGGGCTGCCTAGCCTCTGGGGAGGCCCCTCAGCTGGTGCCGCCAACAGGGCAGATTTCTTGCTTTATTGCTCACCCTGTCCAGGGTTCCCTCTGTTTGTGAGGGAGCTGCTGCCACCTTGGTTCCAGGAAGCATGAAGCTCCACAGGTCAGCCTCCTAGTGGGAGGACCTTTCTTTAGTTTTCTTTGCTCTTCTGCTCTGAGTCCAGCCTTGGCTGGACCTTGATCCCTTCTCTCCTTATCAGGAAATTTTCTGACTTTCTTCTTTTGCCTTTTCAAGATCTGCGATGCCATCTCCAAGTGGGAACAAGCCATGAAGGAGCTGCACTCCAGAAAGTCTGAGGGTGGGACACGCGTCGTGAAGCTGATGTACAAGAACAGGTCCTGAGCACTGCACGAGAGTGGGGCCAAACACAAGGGCTGCCACTGGGTGCCAGCTCATCGCCTCCTCGACTAGACAGCCTATCCAGACCGGGGGAGGGACCCACAGATATAACACTGCCTGGCAGTCACTAGCTGGGGTGCAGGCGGGCTCTGCTGCTGATGCTCTGTGAAACCCTGGGCGGCTCAGGCCTTCTGTCAGCCTTCCCTGTACTGCGTGTGCATGTGTGTATATGCACACACACACACACACACACACACACAGACATTTGCCAAGTAAACAAACCAGACCCTGGGCAACATGGCAAAACCCCACCTCTACAAAAAATACAAAAATTAGCTGGGCATGGTGGCATGTACCTATAGTCCCAGCTACTCAGAGGGGCTGAGGTGAGAGGATCACTTAAACCTGGGAGGTTGAGGCTGCAGTGAGCTGAGATCGCGCCACTGCACTCCAGCCTGGGCAACAGAGTGAGACCCTGCCTCGAAAAAAAAGAAAAGAATAGAAAATAGACCAACCTCATGGGATGGCTAAGTGTGTTACTTTATGAGAGTGAAATTTTGTATAAGCACCAGCTAGTTAAAGCTAAAGACTAAGTACCTCTTATACCAATTCCAGGAAATACAGAAGTAGACATCCTGACTTTCTATCAATTTGAGTAAGAAAATCCCATCCCTCCATCTCAGTATGTCCCCAGGCAAATAGTTTCCAATAGTCTCTTGGACTCTTACCTCAACCAGTCCCCTAATCTATAACTCTAGGTACCAGATTTCCCTTACTAAATCCAGTAAGCTTAATGGTATCTTCAGAATGAACCATGCCCTCCTGTTGGTATGAGATCAGCATGACCCTGCATCTGCTCTGTGTCATACTCAGTTATATGTTTCTGGAGGCAATACAAAATAGGCTCATAAATAGTGGGAAAAGAGTAGTTATCTTTTTGGAAATAAAGGTAACAGACCCAGAGAAAGCCCCATCCCTGTTTGGGATCCCTGCTGAGTCCTGGCTTCTGATTCTCTTCTCTGCAGGCTGTACTTTCGCAGTCAAGTCAAAGGGGAGACGGACCGAGAACGGCTGCTCCTTGCCTCTCAAACTAGTAGAGAGATAGTGGCAGGGAGGTTTCCTGTCAACAAGGAATTGGCTCTTGAGATGGCTGCCCTGATGGCCCAGGTAAGGTTCTGTTCAGGAAGCAGGAGGGTCGGGTTGCCAGCTTAGAATGAATGCACCATGCAGCCTGAAACACAGGAGAGATTCTGCAGATCCTGTGGTGCTCAGGAGAGGGCAGCTTTGCCATCTCTGGGATGGAGAGCAGCTGACTTCTACAGAGCAGAGCTCCTCACTCACCGCAGATACAGGATGCGTGCAGATGGCTGGACTTGGAATCCAGAGACCTGGGTTTGAGTCCTATATACCTTCCAACTATGAGGTCTTAGCCAAGTCACTTCACTTCTCTATGCTTTAGTTTCCTTCTCAGTATACCAAAACCAAAAATACTTGGCCGGGTGCAGTGGCTCATGCCTGTAATCTCAGCACTTTGGGAGGCCGAGGTGGGCAGATCACCTGAGGTCAGGAGTTCGTGACCAGCCTGACCAGTGAAACCCTGTCTCTACTGAAAAAAATAAAACAAAATAAAATAAAAATAAAAATTAGCTGGGTGTGGTGGTGGGCTCCTGTAATCCCAGCTACTCGGCAGGCTGAGGCAGGAGAATCGCTTGTACCCAGGAGGTGGGGGTTGCAGTGAGCCAAGATCATGCCATTGCACTACTACAGCCTAGGCGACAAGAGCAAAACTCTGTCTCAAAACAAAACAAAACAACAACAACAACAAAAACAAACAAAAAACCTCTGCCAGCCTCCACAGGGTTGTACTAAGTATGATACCTGGATAATGTGTATCATGTAATATATGTGGTAAACTTTATAAACCATCAGACCTTCTAAGTAGAATTAGGAAGAGGAACACACATTCACACTTGGACTCTCCTTCCCATTATATTTAGAAGGCCATCTTGCCAAAGGTATCTGGGATACCTTCATGGCTCCCATAAGAGAGTCTGACACCTACTATATACCCACAAAAATTAAAAATTAAAAATTTTTAAAAAAGAATAAGAATCTGGATTTACATGCTGGAAAGGAAGAGGAAGCAGTAATAGTTGATCTTTATAATTATAAACATCAATACTCTCTAGGAGGCCCTGTACTAAGCATATATGCATCCTCCATTGTAGTTTTTATTCCCACCTAATAGATGAGGAAATTGAAGCTCAGAGAGTTTAAGTAACTTGATCAGGGACACAAAGCTGGGATTTGCGCCAGGTGTCCAACTCCAAAGGCCACATTTGGAACACTCTGCTGTACTCTAGGATCTGTAGCATCTTCAATTCTATAGCCCATATTTTTGGACTGGAAGCCAGAATTTCGACATTGTTTTCCCTTGTCGGCTACCAATTAACTGTGTCTTTGGAAAAGGCACTTCACCTCAGCTGCAAAATCAAAGTTGGTCGGTGATCTCTAATATTCGAGGGCCCTAAGTTTGTTTCTCTAGTGTCTATAAAACTTGAGATGAAGTGTTTTTCTAAAGTATTTTTCACATCCACTCGCACCCCACCAGTAGGGTAATAAAGAAATGGTTTATTTCACCTCTCAACAGCCCCCACCTGGCCCATCCACTGTCAGATTTTGACTGGTCTCTTCATATGCTTCTACCACAGGTAGAATATGGGGACTTGGAGAAGCCTGCCCTGCCAGGCCCTGGAGGCACATCCCCTGCTAAGGCTCAGCATCTTCTCCAGCAGGTCCTAGACAGGTTCTACCCCAGGCGCTATAGACATGGGGCCCCCCCTGAACAGCTGAGGTAGGTAGGCTGCAAGGTCTTGCAGCAAGTCACTGTGGGGAGGCCTCAGGCCTGGAATGAAGACATGTTGGCACTTCACTGGCACTATTTCTCTCCATCTGCCCACACCAGGCATCTGGCAGATATGTTGACCACAAAATGGGCAACATTGCAAGGATGCTCCCCTCCTGAGTGCATCCGCATCTACCTGACCGTGGCCAGGAAATGGCCTTTCTTTGGTGCTAAACTTTTTGCTGCTCAGGTAAGTGCCAGTGGAAGGAGCTGCCCACACCCTTAGGTGTGTCCCCAACTGCTCATGTTTGAGCCATACCAATTTGCAGCCCCTGCCTTCATACCAGTAACCACTAGAGGTCACTATCCCCCTACCATTTCTGGCCTACTCGAGATTTCCACGGTCCAGAGCAGAATTGTGATTGCTTATCTTCATTTGTCCTTTGTTGACTGCCCCAAAAGAAAAGATGGGATCAACTAATTCACACACACAAAGATTCAGACTTGATATAACAGCCCTCTCAAGAGTGCTTTCATTTTTAAAGTTTGAAAGAACAATGTATAACCTAAACAAATACATCTCCACTGGTTTGACATGGCATACAGGGGAATCAAATTACTTAGGCAACAGTTAATTTCACCTCTGTATGAAGGCCAGGTGGCCAACAGTAATTTCAGAAGGAACTTTTCTTCACTGGGTGTCTGTTGTGCATAAACATTATAGATAATTACAGCTCAAAGCTGGGCAGTGATTCTGTTTACTGAAGCCACAGATCGGAAAATGGCCATTCATTCATTCAACAAATAGTTGAGCTCCTACTATGTCCAGTGCTGGTTGTCTGAGGTTATAAGAGGTGAGAAAATCAGACACAGTCCTTGCCTTCCTAGAGCTTCCCATCTAGTGCAGGAGATGTATATTCATCAAATAATCGTATTCATTTTTTTCTCTATATATTTAATATATATTTATAAGCCATCACAAGTGCTATGAAGGAGATGTACAGAGGTGTTATAAAGGCATATAACGGGGACCCACTTGGTCTGGGAGCTTAGGAAAAGCTTCTGAAAAAGGTGACATGTCCAATGTCTATCTGCCTCCCTTTGGGTTAAGAGAGAGATTTTCTGGATTACCATACTGTAGTCCTGGCAGTGAAAATCAGTCATTACAGGAATGTCCACTAAATAGTCACTTTCTTACTGATAGGGCCTAAAGCCACAGGACTGCATTCTTGCTTTCCTATTTCTTTTACAGCACCTAGGAGATTGGTTGAAGTCAATCACTTATAGTCTCCAATCTTCGGCTTGGAGACTATAGGTGGAATGCCGTGTTTCCAAGACTAGGAGAAAAACACCTGTTCCCCATTCCCCTAACAGAGCAGCCAGGGCTGGCCTCTATTCTGTAGCACAGAGCTTTCCATCCAGTGTGCTGTGGCAGCATGGGTTCTAGGGACACCAAAAGAATGATCGCCTCTGCCTTTGAGATGGTTAGTAGGTGGCCAGAGCCCCAAGGCCAAGGGTCTCCTGTCACAAGCAGCCTTGTCTATTTCCTGCATACACTGTACAAATACCATCTTTGTTTTCCAAGATGAGGTGGCTGGAAATCACTGCTTAGCAGATCCCTGGATGTGCCTTCTTTCTCAGAAAGTTCTTATAGTTCAAAATCTCTAACTATGGATATATCTGATGGGTTGTTTGTTTCCCCAGCCTGCCCAGCTGTCTTCCAAGGAGCACGCTGTGGTGTGGATTGCTGTGAATGAGGATGGCGTAAGCATCCTGGACCACAACACTATGGTATGAAAGGATGCAGGCTGCTCCCTGACCCCTCCTCTTCCTCAACATGGTCTTTTCTTCTCCCCTGTGGACTCAAAAGCCTGAACCAAGTGACCATGGCTGCCCTACCCCCACTCCTGCCCAAGCACCACTGTCCTCTAGTCTAGACACTGCTTGTAGACATTCAAGATGGAGATCTCCAAATTATGAGATCTCCTTTCTTGTGCCTAGAAGAGACAGGGGATGCTGGTTCCTAGCTTGGGGAACAGGTGGAAAGTTTCCCCAGAACTGATTGGTTCCTTTCCACAGCAAGTGCACGTCACTTACCCCTACTCTTCAGTGACAACCTTTGGTGGCTGCAGGGATGACTTCTTGCTTGTGATTAGATCTATCCCAGACAAGAGCTCTGGAAAAAGCCACATTGAGAAGTTGATCTTCCGGATGGCTGCTCCCAAGGTAGGTCTGACAGCTGCTAAAACGTTCTACTCTGGCAAGATGTGGTGGGCTTGGAACTTAGAAAGGAAACTGGGGTTATGCTAGTGCTCTACAAGGGCCCTGCCCAGATAAAATTGTTGGTCTTGTCTGTAATTAATTAGTATTCCAAAGGTTCAGATGGTGTTGCATCTCTGTATCCATGTTCAGCTAGTAGGTAAAGGGACATATTCAGAGGGAACTAACTCTGGCCTAGCTACTATTATGCTCTTCACTTTTTCTTTTTTATTCTCTCAAGCCCCAGCATCACGCAGTCCTCAGTTGGGTACTTACGTGCTCTTCTCTTCCTTGCAGCAGGCCTCAAGGCAGGGCAGATTCCTCTTTAAGGTGCTCTCATGTTACTCCTGGGTTCTGCTGACCCAACACTAGCTACAAAGTGGGACAGTTCCACAGTGCTCCCTCCTCCTTGTTGTGGGGAAGACCGCAAAAAGACCTCTTTGCTTTAATGACTTTGTTCCTACTCAATACAGGAAGTGTTGACCAGCAAAAATAATAATTACAAAGGCTCAGGAACCTAAGTTCTGATTTGTTGTTCCTGACTCCCCTGTGATTAACTGGAAACCCTGTTGTTCTCCTTTTTAATCCTAAAGTTAGAGTTTGCCAAACCTACTCCTCCTTTAATACCACCCCTGCTAAAGGGGAGGATCTCCAGATCCCTTTCTTAAGAAGGCCCCTTCCCTGGTTGTAGAGCTAACCAGAGCAGAACACTGGGCCTCCTTTTCTCAGAAGGGCACTGTGCATCTCAGAGGATCTCCAGACCAACAGGAGCCCACACCACTGGGCCTCTTAACCGCACAGTTATGATTCCCTTTGGATATTTTCTCCCAGGTGGGTATTTTAAGAGATTAAATAAACTGAGGCCCAGGAACTCAGCATAAGAGCTAATAAGTAAGAAAGCCAGGATTCAAGCCAAGGCTAGTTCAATTCCTTCACATCTCTGACCTCCTCTTAGATTGCAGAAGCTACCTTCATCATGGCCAGCTATATGAACCATTGCACTACAACTGTGAACCCACCCACCAACCCACCCGGAGCCTGCCAGCTGTGGGAACTGGATGGACAACAGTTCTTTTCTTCTGTTTCCTGTGCTACCAAGGGGCCAACGTTGCTGTGAATATTTCTCCTACCCGATTCCCCACCACCACTAGTGCCTCTGGATTTAGAGATATATATCCTAGGGTATGATACTACTGTGATGGGTCTAACAGCCCCTGGCTACTCTTGTTCTGTGAAATGTGTATTTTAGTCTCTGTGAAGCCTTTACTGTCTAGGTGCCTTATAATGTTTCAGGGCTCAACTTTTTAAAATCCAGACCCAGTGTTAAAACCACTTATTCGTTTTTTCATAAGAATAATGACTCCAGATGCTACCTGATTCTAGACATAGACAGGGATGATCCACTGTTACTGAGGGCATCAGTGCTATAAGTTAAGTCTTTCTGCACTTTCTGCACTCTCAAGGAAGCTAATTTTCTTTCTAGGGGGGCGGGGGACACAGTCTCACTATGTCACCCAGGCTGGAGTGCAAAGGGTTCAAGCAATTCTCCTGCCTCAGCCTTCGGAGTAGCTGGGATTACAGGTGTACGCCACCACACTCGGCTAATTTTTGTATTTTTAGTAGAGACAGGGTTTCACCATGTTGGCCAGGCTGGTCTCGAACTCCTGACCTCAGGTGATCTGCCCACCTTGGCCTCCCAAAGTGCTGGGATTACAGGCATGAGCCACCGCCCAGCCCAGAAGCTAATTTTTTAATATTGTATATGGTCTTATTTATACTGGAAGTTTTGTGAACGTTGCTAAATAGGATAGGACTAAAATTTCCAATTCTCCTACACTCTGTCAGAAGCCTAGAACTCACTAAACTGGGCTGCTTTTCCCAAATGGGAAAGGTGCTGACAGAGTTGGAGAAAAAAGAATAGACTCACTTTTCCCCATTATTGGTATGTAGGCATTGGTACAGCCCCTTCTGGGGCAGTCTTTGCAGGATAACATGCTATCCCTGCTAAGATTCAAGCTGTTTTCCTCACACTGGACTGTAGGCCAAACCCAGTACCACACAATGTGCAAGCAAGGGCAGGAGGGAGGTCCAATCTGACCCCTCCCTGTCTCATTTTAATGACTGGACAGCGCTTGGTGAAGGCTGTGTTCACTGTAGTGGGCCATCATTTGTTTCCTTGTTCTTGTAAAAGACCAAGCAAATGCACTCTGCTTTTTGCTGCTGTAAGACCACCAAAAATGAGTCAGAAACACAGAAGACTATTTCAGGCATGTGGGCCTGGATATGCTCCTTGAGACTTCCAGCAAACTTCTGCTGGGAATTAGTTTGAGGGTGATGGTACATATGTGACATTTGCCCTAGCCTAAGAGTAGCAGGTAAAAGAAAGTTTCTTTCATCTTTTGCCTTACTGATAATACCATAATCCCCCTCAATTCAGACCTTCTGATTGAGTGCAGAGGAGACTAGACAGTCTCCTCCAGATGGTGTAGACACACCCTCCCCTAACAAAAACAAAACGAAAGAGTTCATACTCTGATTTTCCAACATCTAAGAAACTGAGTTTTATTTCCTAGCTCTAAGGCAGCCTTACTGTGTGTCAATAAAGTGCTGAAAACTGTATATTTAGCAGTAGCACCCAAAACCAAGCCTTTAACCCCAACAATGTGTGTATATTGTGCACAGCAAAAACTGCGAGGCCAGAACTAGTTTATCTGAACACCTCAGCTGCTGTAAGCTTCTCCTCTCTCACCCCGTAAACTGACAAGCATGATCAAAAAAGAAGCACATCCAAGTTTCTGCCTCTTTTAAATGTACTTGACTTTGCAAGGCAAGTAGTTTTACAGCCATTTCTGTTCACACCTTTCACCCCAGGACTTGGGGATCTAGCTGAGACATTTCTACCTCGAACAAGTCACATGTACCACAGGTTCCTGAATAATTCCTGCAGGGCTGGTGACAGACATAACAGCTCTGGTTTTATAATATCTTGGGTATCTCTAAGGCCAATAAGGATAATATTATCTATCCAGAGAGTTTAAAAGAAAAGTAGGAGTCTGCAGGAAGAGTAAACAAGAATGGAGCTGTGTTCACACTGAATTTGGGGTCAATCTATTTCCCCCAACCTCTCTCCTCCCCAACCCTTCAGGAATCCTCCTTTAGTTTATTAATTTTATACAGAAGAAACTGCCTTAGAAACAAAAGATTCAATAATTTGCTTATTTATTCTTTGTTAACATGAGAGTCCCATGTCTGAAAACCAAAGTCCAATTTCTGTCTGGCCTTTTGTCCCATCCCTCTTGGCAAAAGTAGCTTTTGAACTGATTAAAAGAAAAAAAAAAAAAAACATGCTGAGTAACAGAAAAGCATTAATGTGCTTGACACCATGACTGAAATACCATGATCTTGTTTGTCAATAAAAAGCAGCTATCTGTGAACCAGGTAACTGTTTTGGAAGATCTGTTTATTAACAGTAAATAAATAAGCCCTGTACAGAACACAGGCACTAGGTTGACAGACTCGTCTTTTGTAGGAGATTTCTTCCTGCTAACCAGTACCTGGAGGGCTTGTTTTTGTCGTAACTTTACACAAGGGGTACTATTGGAAAATATAGCTTTCTCAAGACATCTGATGTCAGTTTCCCATTGTTTTGCTTCACAAACATCAACAAAGTAAACCTGAACATGCTTAGCAATTTCCGAAAGTGTTCGTTGCTGACATTACTTTTGACATACTGTGTCAAAATTCTTAAGGCCTTCCCTCCTTTGGTAAAGTAGGCAAAACCTTACAAGGAAAACACTATAATACACGGAAATATACTGAGTTAGATTTCCAGTCACCTGTTCTATGGCTCTAAGATGCACTACATCCATCATGGTTCCTAGGATTATGTCCACCTGATGGTTTGGAGTATGGAAAACCAGCCCCTATGGCTTAAGAGTCATCTCCCATGGAAGACAATGCTGGCCTTCTGAACGCTGGGGCTCATGGGCTTGTTGATGTGGCTTTCTGGTGTGCCAGGATCTCCTGGCAGCTCCTGTATACTTCAATCAAGCAGTCCAGCCGGGGCTTGGCACTCTGAATTCCAAAGGGGAGAAATGCGGAGTCAAGGTGAGAACATAAGGGAGTGCAGCGGTGCTGCATCCACTTGCAAAATTTTTTTTTTTTTTTTTTTTTTTTTGAGACAGAGTTTTGCTCTGTTGCCCAGGCTGGAGTGCAGTGGCGCAATCTCGGCTCACTGCAACCTCCGCCTCCCAGGTTCAAGCGATTCTCCTGCTTCAGCCTTCCAAGTAGCTGGGATTACAGGTGCTCGCCACCACGCCCAGTGGCACAATCTCGGCTCACTGAAACCTCTGCATCCCGGGTTCAAATGATTCTTGTGCCTCAGCCTCCCAAGTAGCTGGGACTACAGGCATGAACCACCATGCCCAACTAATTTTTGTATTTTTAGTAGAGACGGGGTTTCACCATGTTGACCAGGCTGCTCTTGAACTCCTGGCCTTAAGTGATCCACCCACCTTGGCTTCCCAAAGTGCTGGGATTACAGGCTTGAGCCATGGTGCCGGGCCCACATGCAACTTCAATCTCTCACCCACATCAAGGGGTATAAATGACACAGCAGCGAGCTCATGGAGTTAAGAAGTTTAGGCCTCAGCACACCTTGCTGGAAAGAGTCCCAGCTAGGCTCACAGCCCAGCTTGTGAATTGTGCGAGGTGGGAGATAAATGATAGCTTTTTAATATGTCTAAATTTCATGAACTCCATCTCTAAGAGTAAGCAAGAGGAAAAACAAAATGGACCCTTGAGAAATGTCACAAGTTGTAAAACAGCCCTCAAACACAAGAAGGGCAGTTTAATATGTAAATATTGGAAGATTTTTTGTATAATGAAATGTAATAACCAAAATTAAAAGAAAAACCACAGAATGGAAAAAATATATGTGAAAGTATATTTAATAAAAGTACACTACCTAAAATATATAAAGAATTGTTAAAAATGTATAAAAATAGATACAAATACATAATATTCAGATTCTACTTGACTAATAGAGAAGATAGGTAGTTTAAAATAAGAGGAAATACTGATAGGTGATACAAGGAAATATGAAAAGCCTATCATTTAAAGAGATACAAATTTAATGCCTTTACCTACATATTAAGCTAAAAAAGCTAAATCCACTATTAGCCAGGATGGTAGAAAAAGAAGTACAAAATCCCCAAAGTATGGTAAAGTTGTCCAATCTCTGGAGCCCGATCTTAAACACTAGAAATCCATAAAACGATTCACAAGCTTTAATAAAATAATTTTGAATTATAATGCAAAATAATTTTTTAGCTTATCTTAAATCCTTTGTGAAAAAGGTGAGGCAGGGTTAACTGTATACAGAAATACATGCATAAATACCTACCTCTAAATTTGTTATTTTGTAATTATGTTTGTATAATTTATTACACTTGTATAATTTTTGTTTTTTGAGATGGGGTCTCTGTCACCTAGGCTGAATACAGTGGCATGATCACAGCTCACTGCAGCCTTGACCTCCTGGGCTCCAGCAATCCTCCCACCTCAGCTTCCCAAGTAGCTGGGACCACAGATGTGCACCACCACGCTCAGCTAATTTTGGTATTTTTTGTAGAGATGGGGGTTTTACCATGTTGCCCAGGCTGGTCTCGAACTCCTGAGCTCAAGTGATCTGCCTGCCTCAGCCTCCCAAAGTGTTGGGATTACAGGCATGAGCCACTGCACCAGCTGATAAGTGTTTTTTTGTTGTTGTTTTTTTTTTGTAAGAGCAAAACAAAAAAACCCAGGCATGATTTTAAAAGCTGGCAAGAGTGGCTAAATAAACTGATATTTCGACGTATTATACAATATAATTATTTAAAATAATATAATGGCCTTTGTAGGATACATACATATTAAATTATTTACAAAGCAAGACACACAATAGTGTACAATGTGAGATCAATTACCTCTATCTAAAAAAAGTGTACAGTAGTAGGCTGACAGAGTCAAAGTAGATGAATGGTGATTTATAGGCAGAAGTTGCTATATATTTGATTGTGTTCTTTAAAATGTGCATAAGGCCAGGTGTGCTGGCTCATGCTTGTAATCCCAACACTTTGGTAGGCTGAGGCAGGAGAATTGCTTGAACTCAGCAGTTCAAGATCAGCCTAGGCAACGTGGCAAGACCTCATCTCTACTAAAAATAAAAAAAAAAATTAGCCAGGCAAGGTGGTGCACACCTGTAGTCCCAAGTTCTCAGGAGGCTGAGGCAGGAGGATTTCTTGAGCCTGGGAGGTGGAGGCTGCAATGAGTGGTGATCACACCACTGCACTCCAGCCTGGGTGACAAAGTGAGACTCTGTCTATAAAATAAAATAAAATAAAATAAAATAAAATAAAATAAAATGTGCATGAATATTTTTAAGGACTATATTTGCCTCAGAGAGGAACTTCTTAAATAACTGAAATCCTAATTATCACTCAAAACAGCTGTCAGGTATCTTCCAATATTCTGACAAAAGGAATTTACTGGCCAGGCGCGGTGGCTCACGCCTGTAATCCCAGCACTTTGCAAGGCCGAGGCGGGCAGATCATGAGGTCAGGAGATCAAGACCATCCTGGCCAACACAGTGAAACCCCGTCTCTACTAAAAATACAAAAAGTTAGCCAGGCGTGGTGGTGGGCGCCTGTAGTCACAGGTACTCGGGAGGCTGAGGCAGGAGAATGGCGTGAACCCGGGAGGCGGAGCTTGCAGTGAGCCAAGATTGCGCCACTGCACTCCAGCCTGGGCGACAGAGCGAGACTCCGTCTCAAAAAAAAAAAAAAAAAAAAAAAAAAGGAATTTACATTCCTAATGAAAAGGTTGAGGAGTAATTGGAGAATGGAGAATGGTAAAAGCGTTCTATGCTCACCTGGAAGACGGGTACTACTTGGGATATCCCATGTGGTTCCACTGGATCCTTCAATAAGATGCAGAGGTAGTAAATCACCTTCTGCTGTAAGAAAATAAATCAAATAGCAAAGTCTAAGTAAAACTCATTTTGCATTCTTTTTTTTCCTTTTTTTTTTTTTTTTTTTGAGACAGAGTCTCTCTCTGTTGCCCAAGCTGGAGTGCAGTGGCGCAATCTCGGCTCATTGCAACCTCCACCTCCCAGGTTCAAGAGATTCTCCTGCCTCAGCCTCCCAAGTAGCTGGGATTACAGGCGCTTGCCACCATGCCTGGCTAATTTTTTGTATTTTTAGTAGAGACGGGGTTTCACCATGTTGATCAGGCTGGTCTGGAACTCCCGACCTCAGGTGATCCGCCCACCTTGGCCTCCCAAGGTGCTGGGATTACAGGTGTGAGCCACCATGCCTGGCCACATTCTATTTTTCTAAGGGAAGGCTCAACACTTTTTCACAAATGGTTAAGTAGTAGAACACTTGATAGCTTTTGAAGTGGGAGAAAAGTATATTCTCATTCTTTAAATGAAAAAAGACAGGGCCAGGCGTAGTGGCTGAAACCTGTAAACTGAACACTTGGGGAGGCCACAGCAGGAGGATGGCTTGAGCCCAGGAATTCAAGACCAGCCTAGGCAACGCAGTGAGACAGCATCTCTGCAAAAAACAGAAAAAACGAGCTAAGCATGGTGGTGCATGCCTGTAGTCCCAGCTACTCAGGAGGCTGAGGTGAGAGGATGGCTTGAGCCTGGGAAGTTGAGGCTGCAGTGAGCTGTGATCAAGCCACTGCACTCCAGCCTGGACAACAGAGTGAGACCCTGTCTCAAAAAAAAAAAAAAAAAAAGAAAGAAAGAGAAGGAAAAAATGCCAGTGATAATTTTGAAGTTGGTCTTGAAGATAAAGTTGAAATGCTAATTCCCTATCCATGAAAACCTGCTGCATCTCTTTAAAAATAAAGAGATTTACCTTTTAAATATAAGTCTCACTTTTATGGTTTTAGTTTAAATCTGGGAACATCCCATGGGCTGGCTACCTCCTCCAGAGAGGCCTGTAATACTTACCTTTTAAATACTTACCATATAAATAGCCTCATTGATGACAATATCCTTGACCTTGCCCATTTCTATGAAGGTAGTGCTTTCTTTGCCTGAAGCATAAGATGAAGTCATCTGAATGCCAAGGGAATCAATGATCAACAGAGTCTCCTGATCAATCTTCACAAAATGGAGATAACCAAGCAGACCTAAGAGGGTGATGAAGATGGCAGCAGAGAGGATCATGCTGTTCTGAAGAGAGAGCCAGACACAGGCAGTAAGATTACCAAGTGGTACCAGTCAACTCCAGGCAATGAGGAAAAAAGCCTTTCTTCTCTTGTCAGATGAGGGGAACACGCATGGAGGAAAAGGAAATTGCTTTTATTTGGGTTCTGAGGTGCTATGAAAGTATACAGTGAAACAGATCCAGACAACAAATGGATATGTCTAGGGGAAACCTCCATCAGCAAAATGTCCACCATCACAGCAATCTCAGAAGTTTTTCTTCCAAAATTCCAACTTAAGGGCCTAAATCAGCTGAACACGGTAGTTTGCACCTGTAATTCCAGCTACTAGGGAGGCTGAGGCAGGAGGATCGTTTGAGCCCAGGAGTTTGAGGCTGCAGTGAGTATGATCATAGAACTGCACTCTAGCTTGGGTACCAGAATAAGACACTGTCTCTTTAAAAATAGAAAGGACCCAGCCGAGTGAGGTGGCTCATGCCTGTACTCCTAGCACTTTGGGAGGCCAAGGCAGGTGGATCACAAGGTCAAGAGATCGAGACCATCCTGGCCAACAGGGTGAAACCCCGTCTCTACTAAAAATAAAAAAAGTAGCTGGGCGTGGTGGCACGTGCCTCTAGTCCCAGCTACTCTGGAGGCTGAGGCAGGAGAATCGCTTGAACCTGGGAGGCGGAGGTTGCAGTGAGCCGAGATCGCACCACTGCACTCCAGCCTGATGACAGAGTGAGACATCTCAAAAAAACAAATAAAGGACCCCAAATTTTTCCTTTCACACTCCCTCAGCAGAATACAGGAGGGAGTTGTGTCCTGATAAACCCATTGTAAGATGAAAATGCATTTCATATTGAGTTCTAGCACTCAAAAAATTAAAATTAAAAAATGCATTTAATATACCTATCAAGCATCAGAGCTTAGCCTAGCCTACCTTAAACATGCTCAGAACACTTACATTAGCCTACAGTTGGGCAAATCATGTAACACAAAACCTGATTTTATAGTAACGTGTGGAAAATCTCATATAATTTATTCAATGCTATACTTAAAGTGAAAAACAATGTTTGTATGGGTACTTGAAGTACCGTTCCTACTGACTTTGTATTGTTTCTGCATCATCATAAAGTCAAAAAAATCCTAAGTCAAACCATCATAAGTTGGGAACCATCTGTATATAGTGCAAAATCACAGACTGAACAATTACAAAGTGCTTAGCACAGTGTAGCAGATACTACAGCTTGCCTAACAAACAGCCACCCACCAGCCAATTGAACTGTGAGTGAATCATGATTGGTTCCCACTCCTTCTGCCAATGACTGCTTTAAAAATGGGCATGTGACACAACTCTGGCCAATGAAATTTGAGGGGAGATCTGCTGGTGGGGCTTCTGGAAAACTTGAGTTTATCTTTAAAAATCTGCAGAAGAGACATTCCCTTCATCATGAGGTTTAGATACCTGGAACTACTATGGCCTCTGCCAGACCCAGTGGAGAGCTAGTAGAGGGCAACTAGAGGACGCTGAGGGTGGACGTGCAGTTTCTGCACTTGGAGGACCAGGTGGAGGACAAGTAGGGCACACTAAGGGTGTCAGCAGTAAGATGACAAGAGCCGGAATCAAATGAGTCTCTATGTGAACTCTGCAGCCCTCCTACCTTATGACTTCTTGTTAATAGAAAAGGTTCCTTATCTCTTAAGGCTATTTTAGTTGTTCTGTGAGGGCTCAAAAAATGGTGTCTATTATTTATTCCCTTGATTCTAAGATAAATGTACAATCTTTAACATTTCTGAAGTTAAAATGTGTTTTCCTATTGGTGTGTGTTTCTTTCATGTGGCATTGTTTTATCTTTTTTCCCAGAAGATTGCATTCATTCATTAGAGACGGAATTTCACTCGTTTCCCTGGCTGGAGTGCAATGGTGTGATCTCGGCTCACTGCAACCTCCACCTCCCGGGTTCAAGTGATTCTCCTGCCTCAGCCTCCCTAGTAGCTGGGATTACAGGCACCCGCCACCACGCTCAGCTAATTTTTTTTTTTTTTTAGTAGAGATGGGGTTTCACTATGTTGGCCTGGCTGGTCTTGAACTCCTGACCTCAAGCAATCCACCTGCCTCAGCCTCCCAGAGTGCTGGGATTATAGGTGTGAGCCACCGTGCCCGGCAAAGCTATGATTTAGAAGACTGGCACAGGAAAAAAATTACTGATGACATAGAATCAAAGAAATTTTGTAATTTTGGACTGCATTCCTTGAGCACAGGAAGTGTCTTACTATTCTTTGCACTGACAAGACACCCTCCTTTATCTACTTCTAGTCAGGTTCCTCTAAGCTGTCTAGGCCCTGACCTTGACATCTTTGTTGGGCCTGCACTACCCACCCAGTTGTAGCAAGAATCTTGCTGAATCTGTTTAGAAAGAACTCCCACCCTTGGTATTTGATCAGCCTGGCGTGCCTTCAGCAAGAATCCTGTCAAGTCAATTTAGCCAGAATCCCACCTTGCCCCTGATGTTTCCTTTGGGTAATTTCCCATCCACTGACTCCCATCCTGCTCCTTGGCTATAAATCTCCACTTGTCCATGCTATATTCAGAACTGAGGAAATTTGGAATTCTATACTGAAGTTTCTTTTTCCCCTACTGTAGTAGTTACTGAATAACATCTGGTTTTTGTACCATTTCAGCTACTCACTAGCTCTGGTTTTCTTTGATGGTCTCTTTCTACTTTTTCATAGTTAACCCATAGTGTTAGATCAGGGATCTGTAAACTATTTGGGCCTGTGGTCTGGTTTCATCTGGCCCATCTCAAGCAAAGAATGATTTTTAAGTTTTTACAGGGTTGTAGAAAGAAAGAAAAGAATATTGAGACAGACCCCACAGAACCTGCTATATTAACTATCTAGTCTTTTAATGAAAATGTTTGGGCCAGGCATGGTGGCTCATGCCTATAATCCCAACACTTTGGGAGGCCAACATGTGGGGGGGGGGGGTATCGCTTGAGGCCAGGAGTTCAAGACCAGCCTGGGCAACCTAGTAAGACCCTGTCTCTACAAAAAATGCAAAAATTAGCCAGGTGTGGTGGCACATGCCTGTAGTCCCAGCTACTGAGGAGGCTGAGATAAGAGAATCGCTTGAGTCCAGGAGACTGAGGCTGCAGTGAGGGGTATTCACACCACTACACTCCAGCCTGGGCAACAGAGTGAGAACCTGTCTCAAAAAAAAGAAAGAAACCTGTCTCAAAAAAAAAAAAAATGTTTGCTTATCTCTGTGCTAGATAATTATTTGTTGACTGATGAATGGAGGATTCAGTACTGGGTCTCTGATGATCCAGAAAGATCTAATTTTGAGTTAATTTCATTGAATAAGCATTAAGAAGAATGGAGAGGAATACAATTCAGCCCTGACCCTTATAGATTTATTAAAGGCAAGATTAATACATAGAAAATATTCTGGAGGATACTCTGATACTGACTATAAGTGCCAAAAGAAAAGTTTAAAAAAAAAAAAAGAAAAAGACATTAAAGCACACAAGAATATCCCATCACATCCAAGGACATAGTATTTAATTGGTACAGGGGAAGTGGTGGTTAGTGACCAATATAATTAGTTGAAAGGGAAGGGGGAAGAACATTCCAGGTTGGAATAAACAAGGGAACAACCTGGAACTTTAATAGAACTGTGAACTCAAAAACAAGAAGGAATGAAGGGATGAAGAACAATAAATCCTTAAGGATTTGATCCATGTCAGCTTTCCAATAAAAGCAATCCGTGCCCTACTATCTGCATTTTTTTCAACTGCATTTTTCTGTGTAGAATTCAAACAATTCAATATGAATTTGGGTTGGGGTTAAGCTGTATGTTTGAATGAATTCCTTCAATCAGATTTCTTCTCATTCCAGATATTCATTACTCTCATAAACAGTTCTGAATAGGAAAGGTAAGAAATTTTGGCACACAGAGCCCTTAGAAAGTGTTGCAGTAGAGTTTAAAGGGAGATGCGGTCACTGAGTCCTGGAGTATTTGATGGGGGTAAGCAGAGTACACCAGCATGAGAGAGATAAGTACGGAAGGGACCTGGCATAAAAGCAGGCTTTTGTTTTTAAATTTTGCCTAAGATCAGCTATACAATGGTATAAAGGAAAAGAAAGGGTCTCAGAGTCAGAAAGCCCTTGGTTTGAAGCCCAGATCTGCCATTTACTGCTTTGAGACTTTGGATAAGTCATTGCTCTTTGTGAGCCTTGGTTTCCTTCGTTCTAGGGCTACAGTAAGGAATTCAGTAAAGCATCTGGCAGTCAGTGGGCATTTAATAAATATCTATTTCCTCCTCCTCACATGACCACATACGTAGGCTATAAGAACTCAGGCTAGTACTAAAATTCAACTATACAATAAATTAAATTTTAGGGGGGCTATCAAGTCAACTTAATCATCATTTTAACTGACTTATGAACAAACTTTTTTTTTTTTTTTTTGAGACAGAGTCTCCCTCTGTTGCCCAGGCTGGAGTGCAGTGGCGTGATCTCGGCTCACTGCTACCTCCACCTCCCGGGTTCAAGCGATTCTCCCGCCTCAGCCTTCCGAGTAGCTGGGACTACAAGCGTGCGGCACCACACCCAGATAATGTTTGAATTCTTCATAGAGACGTGGTTTCACCATGTTGGCCAGGCTGGTCTCCAACTCCAGACCTGAAGTGATCCGCCCGCCTCAGCCTCCCAAAGTGCTGGGATTACAGGCGTGAGGTACAGTGCTTTGCCTGAACAAACATACGGTTTGATACAGTTACAGTTTCCTACAATTAGGGCAGTCTTAATTCTGCATATTTCTATGCTAAATTACCATGCTCTGAAACACGCTTTGACAGCAAAAAAGCTAATGGATGCAGTAATGGAAACAATATCCAAGTTACAGAAATAAATAGTCCTGCTGTACTTAGCTCTGATTAGATCACTTCTGGGATAATACATTCAATTCAGGCACTACATATGAAACTAGAAATTATCCTGAAAATTAGGATAATTCTTTTTATTTGAGAGCTGTCACAAAGTTACTGCATTTAACCCTCACAATATCATGAAGCTGGTATGGCAGGCATGAATTCTATTTTAGAGATGTAGAAAAT
This sequence comes from Symphalangus syndactylus, assembly GCF_028878055.3. Taxonomy (NCBI): domain Eukaryota; kingdom Metazoa; phylum Chordata; class Mammalia; order Primates; family Hylobatidae; genus Symphalangus; species Symphalangus syndactylus. Next base: position 49,475,551 of record NC_072430.2, on the reverse strand, counting down.
TGAGGCTCAGAGAAAACAGGAATGAATCTGGAAATTGAGCACAGCTATCACACACGTCCAAAATTTCATAATCTTTTAGAAAGTACTTGAAATTGGGGAAGGGTTTGGGAGGAGAGAGGGTTAAAAAACTGCCTTGAAAAACAGAGATTAGGAAGAACTTTAACACTCTATCTATACACACAGATAAACACACACACTTGTGGAGGCAAAGACAGTTTGTGGAAGTCTACATAAAGTATTGTTAGCAGTACTACTTTGAGGAGCAGAAGGGATGGACGAGGAAGACCCACTTAGTAGTTCCCTGAACTCTTGGAATTAAATTACTGCGCGCCTATACTACATAGAACACATGGAAGTTAAAGTTTTAGGCCGTCGCGCAAGAACTAGATGTATGCTGAGTGAACCCACCAAGCAGAGCACAGCCACGGAAGGGGAATGTACTGTCCAGGAGCACACAGTTCACTAAACGTCATTTAAAGAGCTGTCCAGCAGCGGAATATCGTCCCCAGAACCCGTGAGTTCCCGCCCTCCTGTCCTATCACTGTAGGAGGGGCCGACCAGAGGTCCGGGCTCGACCACAGACCCCAAAGACCCCAAAGACCCTCCCAAAGCTGAACCCCCTCCTTCGAGCGCGGGGAGGGGCCGACTTGCCATTACCTCGCAGAGGGTGAAGAGTCCGTAGGCCGCCAGCCACACCGTGCAGGTGACAGCGGTGAGCGAACGCAGCGAGAGCCGAGGGCAGCTGAGGCAGAATTCCCGGCAGGACGGGGAGTAGTAGCGGCGCTGCAGCGCCAGGCGGCCGCCGCGGATATCCGAAAAGCTCCGCTCATCCTCCATGACGCCCCCACTCGGCCGCTAGCGCTGCACCGCGCTCGCCCGCCCCAGCCGTCTCGCCAGCTCTAGACCCGCTTCCGGCAGTCGCGTCACCACGCCCCGCCCTAAGCCTGCGCAGCCTCAGTTGCGCGCCGAGAGCTCTGCCGGGGGCTGATGGCTGCGCGTTCTTCCGGGCCGGCCTTCACTGTCTTCGAACAAAGCTCGTTGGGGGCAGTAGTTCAGTGGACAGATTAAAATCGTTTTTAGACCGGGCGCGTTGGCTCACGCCTGTAGTCCAGCACTAGGAGGCCAAGGCGGGAGGATCGCTTGAGCCTGGGAGGTCAAGGTTGCAGTGAGCGGAGATCATGCCACTGCTCTCTAGCCTGTGCGAGAGAGCAAGACCCTGTCTCAAAACAAACAAACCCACAGTTTGTTTTTGTTTTGAGATGGAATGGCGCGACCTCGGTTCACTGCAACCTCCGTCCCCCGGGTTCAAGCTATTCTCCTGCCTAAGCCTCCTGAGTAGCTGGGATTACAGGCACGCGCCACCACGCCCTGCTGATTTTTGCATTTTTAGTAGAGACAGGTTTCACCATGTTGGCCAGGTTGGTCTCGAACTCCTGACCTCAGGTGATTCGCCCGCCTCGGCCTCCCAGAGTGCTGGGATTACAGGCGTGAGCCACCGCACCCAGCCCAAACCCACAGTTTTAATCATGCTTTTGCTTGGCAAGCCGATTTCTCTAAGCCAGAGTGAGCCGCAAGGAGAGTCCACGGGTATTCATTTCACTTACTCTTTTCCTGTGCCGGGTAGTTTGAGGTGCTGAGGATGCAGCAGTGAACAATGTTGATAACAGTCTCTGCCCTCGAGTAGCTTCCTTTCTAGTAGGAGACAATATGGAAATAAGAGAGTATCGTTGTCAATACTATGCTGACTGGCAGGGATGGACTGAGGACTTTACATAGGGCAGTCAGGGGAAGTCTGTAAGTAAGAGGACACTGAGTTACAAGGGTGACGAGCCAGACAGGACTGAAGGAGCTCTGGAGGAGGAATTTGCTAGAAAGAAAGACCAGGAAAGACAAACCCCTTGACGTTGGAACAAGCTTGGCTTAATGAAATAATCAAAAGGCCAGAAAGGTTGGTGTGTGGGGAAAACAGTTGGAAGTTGGGGAGGTAGGGTAGGGGTCAGATCCAAGAGGGTCTTGTGGGGTCTGGTAAGGAGTTTGGATTTCACTGCCTGAGAGTTCTCTCTCCCAAATGGCTGCTTGGACCGTGGTAGACAGGCAAGACCTGGCTGGGAATTAAGCAGGAGCGGGAGATGCAGAAGGAATGGATAATAAAATTACTAAACTCATAAGTAATAGTGGCCTGTGGGTTCCATTTTTACTTCTGATGTGGCCCAGGATGTCTGTGTGGACTGTCAAAACACTTGTGATGGGCTGGGCACGGTGGCACATGCCTGTCATCTCAGCACTTTGGGAGGCTGAGGAGGGCAGATCACTTGGGTCAGGAGTTCAAGATCAGCCTGGCCAACATGGTGAAACCCCATCTCTACTAAAAATACAAAAAAATTACCTGGGCATGGTGGAGCATGCCTGTAATCCCAGCTGCTCGGGTGGCTGAGGCAGGAGAATCACTTGAACTTAGGAGTCCAAGACCAGCCTGGGCAACATAGCAAGACTGTGTCTATATTAATTAAAAAAAAAAAAGATCCATGGCATAAAGGTCTCACCAGCTTTAAGTCTGTCTGATGAAAGGTTCTGTTTCTTCATCTTCATTCAGAATTTTGTTTTCCTTTTTTCCTAAAGGATTTCTTCAAGCACTTCTTTATTTTTCTAGTTTTATTTCTGTGCCCTGAATCTGACAATTAATACACCCCTTTTATTAATCCGTTTTCACACTGCTATAAAGAACTACCTGAGACTGGGTAATTTATAAAGAAAAGAGGTTTATTGACTTACAGTTCCGCATGGCTGGCAAGGCCTCAGGAAACTTACAATAATGGTGGAAGGCAAAGGGGAAGCCAGGCATGTCTTACATGGCAGCAGGAGGGGAGGGGGGAAGTGCCACATTTTTAAACCATCATATCTCGTGAGAGAACTCACTCAGTATCATGAGACCAGCATGGGGGAAATCCGTCCCCATGATCCAATCACCTCCCACCTCGTCCCTCCCCTAACAAGTGGAGATTACAATTTGACGAGATTTGGGTAGGCACAGAGAGCCAAACCATATCACCCCTTTTACTATTGCATATATCATGTGTTTTATAATTTAAAAAGTGATATTTGTTTATTGTGGAAAATTTGAAAAATACAGAAAAGAAAAAAATGTAAACCACCCACATTTCCATCACTCAGAGATAAGTACTGTTAATGTTTTGGGGAAGCCTGTAGTCCTGGAGTTCTTAACTTGGGCTCCACGGATAGAATCAGTGTTTCATTTTTAGTTTCATTAACTTCTAATTAAAATTTAACATTTCTGGGGGGAGGGAGGAGGGATAGCATTAGGAGATATACCTAATGCTAAATGACGAGTTAATGAGTGCAGCACACCAACATGGCACATGTATACATATGTAACAAACCTGCACATTGTGCACATGTACCCTAAAACTTAAAGTATAATAATAATAAAATAAAATAAAAAAAGAATTGGATGAAGTTGGAAGACTTAAAAAATAAAAATAAAAAAATTAACATTTCTTTTGATTATGAATATAGGCAACAAACTAGTATTAGTAGAGCTTGTGATTTTTGTCACTGACAGAAATCACAGATATTTTCACAATAATTATTTCAAAATGTCACTTCTAGTCATTGCTACTTCAAAATTGCAGTAATTATTAAACCCATCACGAGCTATTATTATTTAATGTGTCAATAAAGAAACATATCACTGTAACACATTTTTAAAATATTTTGATAATCATATTTTAATTTAGTTGATTTTCTTGGAAGTCCTATGTATTTATACATTTTAAAGCATTATTGTAATAAAGGGTCCATTTGTTTCACCAAACTTCCAGAGGGTCTACAATACAAAATGTACCTGTACAGCCTAAGAAGTTTCTTTTATTTTTCTTTCTTTCTGGTTTGTTTTGTTTTGTTTTTTTGAGACAAGGTCTTGCTCTGTCACCCAAAGCGGAGTGCAGCAGTGGTACAGTCACGGCTCACTGCAGTCTCAACTTCCTGGGCTAAAGAGATCCTCCCACCTCAGCCCACCAGGTATCTAGGGCTACAGGCACACTCTACCACATCAGGCTAATTTTTGCATATTTTGTAGAGATGGCATCTCGCTATGTTTCCCAGGCTATTTTCAAACTCCTGGGCTCAGGTGGTCCTTCGGCCTCAGCCTCCCAAAGATTTGGGATTACAGGCATGAGTCACCATGCCCAGCAGGCTAAGAAGTTTCACAATTATAGAGTCATAGAAAGAAAAAGGCCAAATATACTTTACTTAATTTTTTAAAAATACTCAATTATTAGGAATAAATACTGTGGTAATCTAAGATCTCTAAAATCCTTTTTCTTTTTAGAGAAAGGATTTCTGATACTGCTCTGTTACTCAGGCTGCAGTGCAGTGATATGATCATAACTCATTGTGACCTTGAATGCCTGGGTTCAAGTTCCTCTTGCCTTGGCCTCCTAAAGTGCTGGGATTGCACGCATAAGCAACTGCACCCAGTCACTAAAATCCTTATTACTGCTTTGTGGGTTGTTTGTTTGTTTGTTTGTTTGAGACAGAGTTTTGCTCTTGTTGCCCAGGCTGGGGTGCAATGGCACAATCTTGGCTCACCACAACCTCCGCATCCCAGATTCAAGCGATTCTCCTGCTGAGGTCAGCCTCCCAAGTAGCTGAGATTACAGGCATGCGCCACCATGCCCAGCTAATTTTGTATTTTTAGTAGAGACGGGGTTTCTCCATGTTGGTCAGGCTGGTCTCAAACTCCTGACCTCAGGTGATCTGCCTGCCTCAACCTCTCAAAGTGCTGGGATTACAGGCATGAGCCACAGTGCCTGGCCCTGCCCTTGTTTTTTGTTTTTTTGAGACAGTCTCGCTCTGTCACCTAGGCTAGAGTGCAGTAGCACAATCTCTATTCACTGTAACCTCCACCTCCTGGGTTCAAGCGATTCTTGGGCCTCAGCCTCCCAAGTAGCTGGGATTACAGGCGCAAAGGTTTTAGCTTTCTTACTGGGATGGATAGGCAAAGGTATGTCTGTTCCATCTTTCAGAAATGGAAGTCTCCTCATCTGTCCATTTAAGGAAATGTTTTAATTGAGGTATATCCTCCAAGCAGTAAAACAGTCTGTGACTTACTTTTCCATACTCTAATGGTGTCTTTTGATGAACAGAGGTTTTAATTTTCATAAAGTCCAGTTTATCAATCTTGTCTTTTATGGCTAGTGTTGTATAATATTTTATCCTGTTTAGGAAGCTTTGCCTGTCTTGCGGGCATGGTGGCTCATGCCTATAATCCCAGCACTTTGAGAGGCTGAGTCAGGAAGATCGTTTGAGCTCAGGAGTTCCAGACCATGCTGGGCAACATAGCGAGATTCTGATACTACCAAAAAAAAAAAAAAAAGCGGGGCATGGTGTCACAGCTACTAGGTACTAGGGAGGCTGAGGCAGGAGGGTTGCTTGAGCCCAGTAAGCCCAGCTTACTGTAGGAGCCTCCCCAGTAGTTGGGACTACTGGTGTGCACCACCACGTCTGGCTAATTTTTATATTTGTAATAGAGACGAGGTTTCACCATGTTGCCCAGGCTGGTCTCAAGCAACCTGACTGCCTCGGCCTCCTAAAGTGCTGGGATTACAGGTGTGAGCCACCGTACCTAGCTTATTAATATGTTTTTTGTATACTTTTTCTCATGTTAATGTGTGATTTGTTGTCAGCCATTAACCTAGCAATGGAAAGAAAAAATACTTGTTTTTCCCCGACATTAATCTATCATAGTTTACTTACTGTCACCCTGTTGTTCTCATAGCCAGTGAAAATGGCTAGTAATTGTTTCAAGTGAGGAAGAATGACAGTGGAAAAAAAATAGAAGAGAGGAAACATAGAAAGAAATCTATTGGCAGAATCTGATACAGCACAGAAAGTAGTGGTTTTTTTCACGGAGTCACATCTCCATCTTGTGGATTTCTAGAACAGTAGAGCTTAATCTTTTCAACTTAAGTCTAGGAACACACCTGGCTTTTATGTGGAATGTTTCTCTTCCCTTGTAATATCAGGATACTTTTTGTTCTTGTGCACTAAAGGTTTTTTAATGTAATAAGCCAAGCTTGTGAGAAAGTTTAGATAAAAGATGGATCTAATTTGATGGGCATAGGTTTTACAAATAGGTTCAATTAGACCATAACACCCTCAGCTCAGTTTCATGATTTTGATCAAGCCACAACTGTGTAGGCTTGGAAATAAGTTACCTTTATGTAACTATTTTTTAATGAAGATTTCAAAGGAAAGGTAAAAAAGCCCTGGTTTTTGTTGTTGTTGTTTGTTTTGTTTTGTTTTTGTTTTGAGACGGAGTTTTGCTCTTGTTGCCCAGGCTGGAGTGCAGTGGCGCGATCTCGGCTCACTGCGACCTCCACCTTCTGGTTTCAAGCGATTCTCCTGCCTCAGCCTCCTGAGTAGCTGGGACTACAGGCACGTGCCACCACACTCAGCTAATTTTTTGTATTTTTCGTAGAGACGGGGTTTCATCATCTTTGCCAGGATGGTCTCCATCTCTTGACCTCGTGATCTGCCCACCTCGGCCTCCCAAAGTGCTGGGATTACAGGCGTGAGCCACCCTGCCCGGCCAAGAGCCCTGGTTTTTAAAAAGCCTGATATATTCAAAGTGTGGGAGGTAAACGAGCAGCAGTGGCTGGGTGCTTCTCCAAAATGCAGATTCTTGGGTCTCACACCAAACCTACAGACTCAGAATCTGAGTTTTAGCAAGATTCTCAGGTGATACTCTTAGACATTAAAATTTGTGAAGTACTGAAAGATATAACTCTTAATACTGGATTCTCTACCCTGCTGCATAGTACAATCAGCTGGCGAGCGCTTAAAAACCACTACACCTGGGCCCACCCCAGGTAATTAAATCAGAATGGGCAGTGAGGGAAGGAGAACATGAACATGAGCTTTGTTTTTGTTTTTGTTTTTTGAGATGGAGTCTTGCTCTGTCACCAGGCTGGAGTCCAGTGGCGCCATCTCGGCTCACTGCAACCTCCGCCTCCCAGGTTCAAGAGATTCTCCTACCTCAGCCTCCCAAGGAGCTAGGACTACAGGCGCGTGCCACCAGGGCCAGCTAATGTTTGTATTTTTAGTAGAGACGGGATTTCACCATGTTGGCCAGGATGGTCTTGATCTTTTGACTTCGTGATCCGCCCGCCTCGGCCTCCCAAAGTGCTGGGATTACAGGCGTGAGCCACCACGCCCGGCCTGGACATGAGTATTTTTAAAAAGCTCCCAAGTTATTTTTATGGAGCTGCCAGAGTTGAGCACTCTTGGGAGGATATCTTTCCCTCTGCCATCCCAGGCTGTAATGTTAGAGGCCTGTGAATTAACTGACAATAGACTTTAAGAGGAGAAAATGTTAATTTACCTACTGGGGTGTTGTGTAGTACAATGTAACTCTCTGAATAGCCAGAGATAAAGGTTTCCAGTAGGGCCTTTGTATTTGTGGATTCTGCATCCATGAATTCAACCAACCAAGGGTGGAAGATATTCAGAGAGCTGGTTTGGTGGCTCACGCCTGTAATCTCAGCACGTTGGGAGGCTGAGACAGGAGGATTGCTTGAGCCCAGGAGTTTGAGACCAGCCTGGGCAACAAAGTGTAACCCCTGTCTCTACAAAAAATCAAAAAAATTAGCCGAGTGTTGTGGCACATGCCTACTGTCTCAGCTACATGGGAGGCTGAGGCAGCAGGATCCCTTGAGCCCAGGATGTCAAGGCTGCAGTGAGCCATGTTCATGCCACTGCACTCCAGCCTGGGTGAGACCCTGTCTCGAAAAAAAAAGAAAAAGAGAAAAAATAATGTCTGTACTGAACTTGCATAGACTTTTTTCTTGCCATCATTCCCTAAACAATACAGGATAATGGCTATTTACATATAATTTACATTGTATTAGGTATAAGAAGTAATCTAGGGATGATTTGAAGTATACAGGAGGATTGCACAGGCTATATGCAAACACGATGCCATTTTATATCAGGAACTTAAGCGTCTGTAGATTTTGGTATCTGAGGGAGGTCCTGGAACCAATCCCCCACTAATACAGAGGGACAACTGTATATACCACCTTAAACAAAAGGAGGGAGGCTTAGGGCTTCAATGAGAATGTGTGGAAGGTTCTATTGGGTTTTTTGATGCCGAATGAAGCAGAATTAGGACTTTCTGGTGCTAAGCCTCAGTCTTCTCCCAATCAGGAAACTTCCTCCCAGGAAACCTCAGAAATTTATTTGTCACAGTCCTGGAGGCTGGGAAGTCCAGGATCATGTTGCCTGCAGATTTGGTGTCTGGTGATAGCCCATTTCACAGATGACGCATTCTTGTTGTGTCCTCACATGGTACAAGGGGCAAGGCAGCTCTCTGGGCAGTTTTTTACAAGAGCACTGAATAGGAAACAACAAAACAAAACACAAACAGTTTGATTCTCCTGTTGTTTCTCACAACACAGAAAACTTCTGTGACCAAGTGTATGGGGGGTTTTCCCCATACACCAAGAAAGCAATTCGACACTATCCACCTGGAAGTCACATCAGATCCTACAGAACTTGTCCACAGCTCAGTCCCACAAAAGTGCCCCTGACTTGAGACATAAATTGCAAGTCCAAGCTTCTGGAACTTCCCACCAACCAGCTATTAATTGGCATTCCCACAACGCTCCTTTTGGGCTCAGTTAATTTCCTATAAACTCTGTCTTTGCTGCAACTCCCACTGTTCTCGGTGGCTTTTTGCAGGGCAGCAGGCAAGAAGAATCTGTCAGGCTGTGACATCTGTGCCACTTGCTCATAAAGGCTCACAGAACTCAGGGGAATACTTATGCTTACTGGTTTATTATAAGCATATTTTAAAGGATACAAATGAATAGCCAGATGAAGAGATACATGGAGGTCTGGGAAGGTCCTGAGCTCAGGCGCTTTTGTCCCATGGAGTTGTGGTGCACTGCCTTCCCTGTACCCCATATGTGGAAGTCCCCTGAACTCAGTCCTTTTGGGTTTATATGGAGGCTTCATTATGTAGACCTGATTGATTAAATCACTGGCCATTGGTGGCCAACTCAACCTTCAGCCCCTCTTCCCCTTCCTGAAGGTGTGTGTGTGTTGGGGGCGGGGCAGGAGTATGAATTTCAAGTCCCTGAGCACATGGTTGCTTCTCCTGGCCCCTAATCCTGTGGTTACCTAGGGACTTTACAAAACTCACCTCCTTAACAGAAATTCAGGTGTGGTTGAAAGGGGCTCATTATAAATAACAAGAGCCTTTCACCTTTATTGCTCCAGAGCTGTTTTAGGAACCAAGGACAAAAGGCCAATTTAACAAAACATATTCTTGAAGAGGAAAAGGGGAAGGGGGTGGGGATCCGCTAGGGGCTGGCACTAACAGGACTGGTAGCTCCAGCTTTCAGAGGAGAGGAGTTTCTTGGCCCTGGAGAAAGGACGAGTCTGCGCAAGGCCCCTGGAGGCGCTGTGAGATTGAGAGGGACAGGCTTCCCTGGTGAGCCCGGTCCCTTCCCTTCGACCTTGGGAGGGATGAAGGGAATGAGGGGAGGAGAAGGGCCAACGGAGAAGGCAGAATGGCTAGTCAAGGGCTGCCTGGGTGCTGCTTTTCCCCAGGGCTGCCTCCACTCCTGTGGCTGCTTCGAGGGTTGCCAGCCGGGGGCAGAGGCTCCAGCCTACGGTCCGGCACCAGGCTGTTGAATGGCTATTCAAGGATCCACATTCCCTGAGAAACCACCTTTGCAGAATTTTAAGTAATGAAATATAACGTGACTGACTCCATTTTGCTTCTAGTCTTGCAAGTTAATTGTTTGGGGGTTTTTGTTGGTTTTGTTTTTGTTTTTGTTTTTGTTTTGTATATTCTAGTGTAGAGACCAAGATAACTATAAGAGGAATTTAGTTTAGAGCTAAACTTTGAGGCAAGGAGAACTGACCCCCCTCCTTGTTCGGAGATCGAAGCCACATTCATATGACATGGTTACAATTATGGTAGGGGCTTGAACTTTGCTGAAGAATTGTGGTAGGGGCTTGAACATAGTTAAAGAATGAGCTGCTGTTGCTTCCTCTGTTTTCTGTAAGTTGCTTACTGCCCCAAAGTCACGTAATGGGGGTCTCAAGATTGATAACTTCCTCAACTACTACTATAGATGACCTCACTATTATGAAACCTAGAGACTTGGTCTTGGAGATCCTTTTCAGATTTAGCATTTCAGTAGGTCAAGAGAGGCCCCCTGGTCCTGAGACCACCCACACTTCCTGGGAACTGACTCAGCTGTGTAAAGACAGTTTTAGAGGCCCCTGTGATTCTATCCCCAACCAATCAATTGTTTCAGTTCCCCAGCTCCCTGCCTCCCAAAGTACCCTTAAAAAACCCTAGCCTCCAAATTCTTGGAGAGAGGGGTTTGAGAAATTTCTCCCTGTTCTCCTCACTTGGCTTGACCCTGCAATTATTAATTAAATTCTTTCTTTGCTACAACGTCTGCTGTTCTCAATGGTTTTTTTCAGGGCAGCAGGCAAGAAGAACCCGTCAGGCTGTGATACCTGTGCCACTTGCTAATGAAGGGCCACCAGCTGCTGGAGCCATACCTGATGGTGACTGTGAACGAGGTGCACGTGGGCCAGACCAGCACCAATGGAGGACCACCAAACCCATGTACAATGAGGAGCTCTACACTAATGCCACTGATGGCAGCCATTGTCCATGAGATGCCCCTGGGCTATGACCACTTCACGTAAACATGTACCCTGTAATTCTTTCTTTCCTTTCTCTTTCTCTCTCCCTTTCTTTCCTTCCGTTTCTTTCTTTCTCTCTCTCTTTCTTTCTCTTTCTCTTTCTTTCTTTCTTTCTTTCTTTCTTTCTTTCTTTTTTTCTTTCTTTCTTTCTTTTCTTTCTTTCTTTTCTTGAGAGGGAGTCTCACTTGTTGCCCAGGCTGGAGTGCAGTAGTGCCATCTCAGCTCACTGCAACCTCCACCTCCCAGGTTCAAGCGATTCTCCAGCCTCAGCCTCCTGAGTAGCTGGGACTACAGGCATGTGCCACCACACTGGCTGATTTTTTTTTTTTTTTTTTGTATTTTTAGTAGAGATAGGGTTTCACCATATTGGCCAGGCTGGTCTCCAACTCCTGACCTCAGGTCATCTGCCTGCCTCGGCCTCCCAAAGTGCTGGGATTACAGGCATGAGCCACTGTGCCTGGCCACATGTATCCTGTAATTCTATCACTGGTAAACTGAGTTCTTTCCCTACTTTGTATCGGTTGCAAGGAAAGAACAACCGATTGGAAAAACAAAAGGCAAGCAGGTTTTATTTCTGGCCATGAATAGAGAGCTCTTGCTCTAAAGCAATGTTCCCCAACCTTTTTGGCAGCAGGAACCAGTTTCATGGAAGACAATTTTTCCACAGACCAGGGTGGGGGGGATGGTTTTGGGATGATTTAAGTGCATTATATTTATTGTTTACTTTATTGCTATTATTATTACATTGTAATATATAATGAAATAATTATACAACTCACCATAATGTAGAATCAGTGGGAGCCCTGAGCTTGTTTTCCTGCAACTAAATGGTCCCATCTGTGGGTGATGGGAGACAGTGACAGATCATTGGGCATTAAATTCTCATAAGGAGCGTGCAACCTAGATCCCTCACATGCATAGTTCACAATAGGGTCCACACTCCTAGGAGAATCTAATGCCGCTGCTGATCTGACAGGAGGCGGAGCTCAGGTAGTAATGCCAGCGATGGGGAGTAGCTGTAAACACAGACGAAGCTTCACTCGCTTGCTTGCCCACCTGCTACTCACCTCCTGCTGTGCAACTTGGTTCCTAATAGGCCACAGGCCAGTACCAGTGAATGGCCCAGGGGTTGGGGACCCCTGCTCTAAAGACACCTTCTCCCAGAGCCATAGGAAGCTGGGGAATTTTACGGAGTGAGATGTGGGAAGGGGAGGTATGTAAACATGTGCTGGAGCCCAAGATCATAAACATGCATCTTCATACAATGCATGTTCAGAAAATGGTGGGGATTTTCTTCTATGGGTGGGATTTTGATATTATAATGATATCTTAATGATCTAAAGGTAACAAGGAGCTTCCAGTTCTGGTTGGCACCAGTTTTGCACCAGCCTTATCTTCCTCTGGTAATTGATGAAGGGTTCTGAAGCTCTTGTGGCTTCTCAGGCCATCTGGAGTTCTTTTAAGCAAGGTACCTACAGATAAAAAGACTAGAAAAACACAGTTTAAGAAAAAATAATGAACTTTCACAGCTGTTGATGTTTTAAGAAAATAGGCTGGGTGTGGTAGCTCATGCCTGTAATCCCAGCACTTCGGGAGGCCAAGGCGGACAGATCACTGGAGGCCAGGAGCTCGAGACCAGCCTGGCCAATGTGGTGAGAACCGCCCCGCCCCCCAACTTTTATACTAAAAATACAAAAAAAATTAGCCAGGCGTGGTTGCTGGCACATGTAATCCCAGCTACTCGGGAGGCTGAGGCACAAGAATCTCTTGAACCCAGGAGGTGGAGGTTATGGTGAGCTGAGATCGCACTACTGCACACCTAGGCAACAGAAGGAAACTCTGTCTCAAAAAAAGGAAAGAAAATAATAAGCTTTCCCAGCTATATTTCTAGGGCTTCCCTGGTAACAACTCCAGTGTGGACTAAAAGGAAGAAGCTGAGGCAAAATTAATATAACTAGAGAATTTATTTGGGCCAAGCTTGAGGATTGCAATATAGGAGCATAGATTCAAAAGATTGCTCTGAGCTATTTTTTTTTTTTTCCACTGGGAGTGGCTGTGCACCGCCGGCATGGCCAACACCTTGAACACCTTCCAAGGCTGGGTGTATCTGCAGCCAGAGGGGAAAGTGTTTGTGGTAATAACCCTAATAGGGCAGGACATGGTGGCTCAAGCCTGTTATCCCAGGTACTTAGGAGGCTGAGGTGAGAGTATTATCTGAGACCAGGAGTTCAAGACCAACCTGAGCAACATGGTGAGATCCTGTCTCTAAAATAAAAATGAGCCAGGAGTGGGGGTGCACCCCTGTGGTTCCAGCTACTTGGAAGGCTGAGGTGGAAGATTTCTTGAGCCAGGAGTTCAAGGCTGCAGTAAGCTGTGATCGTACCACTGCACTCCAGCTCAAGTGACAGAATGAGACAGTGTCTCCAAACCCAACCCCTCCCCACCAATAAAACAGATCAATGGAAACAAGATTATTCTCACATACCTGAGGCAGTCCACCTACTACTCTTACTGCAGGAAGTTTATCTGGGGAGTATTTGGGAAACAGGGTTATCAATGCCAAGTGTGCACATGTGTTGCCCATAAACACTGCCATCATCTAACCATTACAGCCTGTATTTGCCAAAACAATATTAACCAAGAAGATTCAAAGATTGCCAAACAGGTTCAGAATCAACATCTCACACAAGTTCAGCATCCACAACTACAAATCACTACCGCTTTGCAACCACTGTGGCGCCCCGCTTTGGGGGATAATGGGCCCTTTCATTTCTGAAGGCTCCAGTGTCATGTAAAACTTTGATGAAATAAATTTGTTATAATTTTCTTTTGGTTTTGTTTTCTTTTTTGAGACAGGGTCTCTCTCTGTCACCCAGGCTAGAGTGCAGTGGCATGATCACAGTTCACTGCAGCCTCGACCTCTTGGGCTCAAAGGATCCTCCTGGCTCCTGTTTCCTGAGTAGCTGGGTCTACGGGTACACACCACCACACCCAGCTAATTTTGTTTATTTTTTGTAGTGACAGGGTCTCGCTATGTTGTCTAGGCTGGTCCTGAACTCCTGGGCTCAAGCAATCTTCCTGCCTTGGCCTCCTGAAGTGCTAGCATTATAGGCATGAGCCACTGCACCTGGTTCTTTTCTCTCTTGTTAATCTGTCATTTGATATAGGAGTGGTGGCTCTTCCTTACGATGGATGAGGAAAGGTATCACACTTTTCTGCCACTACACTGCCTTTGAGAATTTGTAGTTTACCCTTCTCTGAGTTCCCTTGGATTTGCAGTAAACAATGGTGTGCTGGAGCCTGCTCTTAGCAGCTTGCAATTTTTAGGAATTTTGTGAGCCAGTTGTCGAACACAACCTTCATTAAGAATCAGATTACAGTCTGGGTACGGTGGCTCATGCCTGTAATCTCAGCTTTGGGAGGCTGAGGCAAGGAGGATCGCTTGAGCCCAGGAGTTTAAGACCAGTCTAGACAGCATAATGAGAACCCCATCTCTCCAAAAAAAAAAAAAATTTGCTGGGTATGGTGGCACGCACCTGCAGTTCCAGCTACTCAGGAGGCTGAGGTGGGAGGATTGCTTGAGTCCAGGAGGTCAAGGTTGCTGTGAGCTGTGATGGTGCCACTGTACTCCAGCCTGTAATAATTTAATTACATAAATTATATTAAAACCAAAGATAATATAGACTCCAGACTTATCACTGCCTAATTATTTTACTATGTCTTCCTATTATTTCTGTCCTTGAGGTTTTTTTGTGTGTTGATTGTATCTGTATGGCAGAAATACTGTATAAATGAGCACCTCTTCACAACTCCATGTTCAGTGACATCACAGTGGGAGTTCATAAATAAGAAAGTATTTACACCCCAGAAATCAGCAAACCTGACAATTGCGTCTTACTTATTCCCACTCCCTCACAGTTCCCCACCCCACAACTCCCAGCAACCTATTAAGGGATAGAGTGTGTGTTAGAAGCCATGCAATTAAAGGAAAGAGGCCAAATCTCTAGATTCTCCTACAAAGGAAGAAGAAAAATAGAGCAAGCTGGTTTGAACCTGAGAAGGGGTCCTAGAGCTATGCACTAACAGGGTACAAGTTTTAAAGTAAATTTTTAACCAACTCATTCTTTATGACTTTAGAATTTTATTTTTGAAAACAGATTTTTAAATTAAATGCCTGTTTTGAAAATAAAAGCAGGTATTCATTTTGAACTTTGGGGTTTGTTTTTTGTTTTGCTTTGAGTTGCTGTTTGATGAACTTTGGGGTTTTAAAAATGAATTATAGGCAGTACATTGAGCTCCATAAAGACAGTGCCGGGGCAAGTGAGAGCCGGATGGGCACTAGGCGACTCTGTGCCTCGCTGAGGAAAAATAACTAAACGTGGGCAAAGGAGATCTTAAAAAGCCAAGAGGCAAAATGCCATCATATGTATTTTGTGTGCAAACTTGTCCGGAGGAGCATAAGAAGAAGCATCCAGATGCTTCAGTCGACTTCTCAGAGTTTTCTAAGAAGTGCTCAGTGAGGGGGAAGACCATGTCTGCTAAAGAGAAAGGACAATTTGAAGCTATGGCAAGGGCGGAGAAGGCCCGTTATGAAAGAGAAATGAAAACATATATCCCTCCTAAAGGGGAGACAAAAAGTTTAAGGATCCCAATGCACCCTAGAGGTCTCCTTCAGCCTTTTTCTTGTTCTGTTCTGCATGTGGCCCAAAAGTCAAAAGAGAACATTCTGGCCTGTCCATTGGTGATTCTGCGAAGAAATTGGGAGGGATGTGGAATAACACTGCTGCAGATGACAAGCAGCCTTAAAAAGAAGGCTGCAAAGCTGAAGGAAAAATACAGAAAGGATATTGCTACATATTGAGCTAAAGGAAAGTCTGATGCAGCCAAAAAGGGAGTTGTCGAGGCTGAAAAAAGCAAGAAAAAGAAGGAAGAGGAAGAAGAGGGAGAGAATGAGGAGGAGGAAAATGAAGAAGATGGTGATGATGAATAAGTTCAAGTTGCAGTTTTTTTTCTTGTCATTAAAGCATTTAACCCCACTGCACACAACTCACTCCTTTTAAAGACAAAAAAAATTGAAATGTAAGGCTGTGTAAGACTTGTTTTTAAACTGTACACTGTCTTTTTTTTTTTTTGTATAGTTAACACCCTACCAAACGTGTTGTTAGATAGCCCTGTCCTGGTGATATTTTTAATAGCCTCCATACTGTACCTTGTTTGGTACACTATGGGGGCTGTAAATTGACATGGATATTTAAAGCAGGTTTTTGTTGGTGCACAGCACAAATTTGTTATATATGGGATGGTAGCTTTACATCTTCAGTTGTCTCTGATGCAGCTTATACGAAATAGTTGTTGTTCTGTTAACTGAATACTCTGTAATTGCAAAAAAAAAGTTGCAGCTGTTTGTTGACATTCTGAATGCTTCTAAGTGCATATAATTTTTATTATTGTTGTCCTTTTAAAAATGAACTATAAACTATTTCAGACATGGAATAAATAACAATTTGAATTGTTAAAGATAATAGGACTACAGGTTGAGTATTCCTTATCCTAAATGCTTGGGATCAGGAGTGTTTCAGATTTTTTATTTTTTTAATATTTGCATATACATATGAGATATCTTGGGAATGGGATGCAACTTTAAACTTGAAACTTACTTATGTTCATATACACCTTATACACATATCCTGAAGGCGATTTTATATTTTAAATAATTTTGTTCATGAAACAAAGTTTTGACTGCATTCTTTTATTTCCATTTTTATTTTTATTTATTTATTTTTTTGAGATGGGGTCCTCACTCTGTCACCCAGGCTGGAGTACAGTGGCGCGATCTCGGCTTACTGCAACCTCCACCTCCCTGGCTCAAGCAATTGCCCTGCCTCAGCCTCCTGAGTAGCTGGGATTACAGGCGCACGCCACCACGCCTGGTTACTTTTATTGTGTTTTTAGTAGAGACGGGGTTTCACCACGTTGGCCAGACTAGTCTCGAACTCCTGACCTCAGGCAATCCACCCACCTCGGCCTCCCAAAGTGCTGAGATTACAGGCGTGAGCCACTGCGCCTGGCCCTATGTTTATTTTTTTTAGAGACAGGGTCTTGCTGGGTCACCCAGGCTGCAATGCAATGTTGCAATCATGGCTCATAGGCATGAGCCACTGCACCTAGCATTTTTTTTTTTTTTAAAGACTAGTCAAGTGCAGTAGTGAGAAGGGGAGAAAAAAATAGAACAAGGTGTTCCATCTGTAACTGACTGTGGCCAATCTATTAAGGTAACTCACTACCTTCAGATGAAACTGACTGCATTTTGACTGGAACTGTCCAGTATGGAATTTTCCATTTGCGTCATCATGTATGTGCTGAAATTTTGGATTTGGATTTTAGATTTTTGGATTAAGGATGCTCAACCTGTATAACAATCTCCTGTTCACTCTCCCAGTGCATAATAAAGTGGAACTAGTAATTTATCTCTGACTAAACTATAGATAGTGGAAAACCACTGAAAATGACAGGCAGGATTAAAGTAGCACTTTGGAAAGGTCAGTCTGGTGATCCACAATAAATGCCCAAGAAGCAAGAGGTTTTTTGTTTTTTGTTTGTTTGTTTGTTTTTGAGACAGAGTTTTGCTCTTGGTGCCCAGGCTGGAGTGCAATGGCACAATCTTGGCTCACTGCAACCTCCGCCTCCTGGGTTCAAGCAATTCTCCTGCCTCAGACTGATGAGTAGTTGGGATTACAGGCACCCGCCACCATGCCCAGCTTTTTGTATTTTTAGTAGAGACAGGAGTTTCTCCATGTTGGTCAGGCTGGTCTCAAACTCCCAACCTCAGGTGATCCACCCGCCTCAGCCTCCCAAAATGCTGGTTTTACAGGCGTGAGCCACTGCGCCCAGCGGAAGCAAGAGGTTTTTGCGGTAGCACAGGAAGCCCTGAGGCAACCTGTGCCAGTATCAACTTCAGAAAACATTTAGTAAAGGGGAAAAAAAAATTGAATATAGTGATGGGCAAGAAATACAAAAGTATCAACATAATTTCAATGAACTGAACAAGTATGACAGTATCTGTGACTGTGAATCCCTGACCACGCCCCCACCCATTCCTGGAGGGCTTGTTAAAACATAGGTTACTGGTGCCCTACCCCTAGAGTTACTGATTCTGTAAATTTGCAGGTGGGGCCCAAGAATTTGCACTTCTAACAAGTATCTGGTGACCCATAGCAGGTGCACATGAAGGAAGAAGTTTCTTGCTGCTTTTTATTTTTTTGAGATAGGGTCTCACTCTGTCACTCAGGCTGAGGTGCAGTGGTGTGATCATGGCTCACTGAAGCCTCGACTTCCTGGGCTCAAGAGATTCTCCCACTTGAGCCTCCCGAGTAGCTGGGGCCATTGGCACATGCCACCACACCCAGCTATATATATATATATATATATATTTTTTTTTTTTTTTTTTTAATTTCTGGTACAGTCAGCGTCTCACTATGCTGCCCAGGCTGGTTTCAAACTCCTGGGCTCAGGAGATCCTCCTGCCTTGGCCTCCCAAGTGTTGGAATGACAGGTGTGGGTCACCATGTGCAGCCGATTTCTTCTTGATGCTGTATCCAGGTGATGCTGATGCTGCTGGTCTGGGACCACACTTTCGGAACCACTGCCTTATAGCGGTTATTTTGCTAAGGCCTCAAAGACATCATTGTTAAACCAGCAGGGGGAGACTATACAACACAGCCTCTAAAAACAAAATGTCTTAGGGTACTAAAGCTCCTTTGGAGTTATGGTGTTGCCATGGAGACCTCTGAACTATTTTGGAGAGCAGGGTGTAAATTGACATCAGGTGAAATAAATTTCAGGTGTTTATGTAAAAAATTGATTTGGTAGAAATAATGTCTAGATTCTTGCATGCCATGGTGTCTTGGTTAAGAACTTGGAATGTGGAGTCAGCTCTGCCACTTACAAGCTATGTGGCTCTGGGAAAATTACTTATGTCTTTGATATTTTCTTCGCTTTAAAAAGTAACCTGTGGTATAGAATTGGAGGGGTAAAGTTCTTGGAATGCTGAGATTATTAAATTATTATTAGTTATTAAAACTCTAGTTACTTAGTACTTACAGCTCTTTAATTTAGAAATATTCTAAATACGTTGCTATATTTGCTTTTTTAATAACCAGCGCTCCCGTTATTCAGGTAAAGAATTAAAAACATCTAGAAGGTAATTGCTTTGTAAATCCTAACCTCTTTCATTCAAAATACCTAAGGTAGATGGCTCCTTATAAACGTGCCCGGCTCAGAGAGCTCTCATCTATGTTATATCTCCGAATCCAAATTTCACTGATGCCCAAAGTTTAAGAGTGTTTCCTGGGCTTTGGGCTTTGAGCTTTGAGATAGAACGAAGCAGATGGATCCTGGCTTTGACTAGGTAGGGCCAGACCAGGCCCGACACAGCCAGCCCATCTGTAGAGTCAGCATCAGCCGGGCGTGAAGATTCGTGTCGGCTGCGTTCCGCCAAGTTCAGGAACCTGGCATGGGCCGGCCGCCTCCCGCGAAGGGACACACCTGTTGGTCACCGCGCTGTTACTGGCCAGACCCGGATATTGGCCTTCTGGCGTCAGCGGCAGGGGCATGTCCCTGGCCGGAGAGCACAGGCCAGAGTGGGGTGACGTCATCGAAGGCATGTCCCCGCCTTACAGAGCGGTGGGCGGGGCGTGCGAAGAAGGTGTGCCGGGGGCTGGTTGGAGGCGCGGGCGGCGGGGTCGGGGCGGGGCCAATGTGGCGGTGACGTCACGGGGCGGGGCGGAGGCTGGCGCGGGTAGGTAAGCGCAGCGGCGGGCGGTGGCGCTCACTCCTGGCTTCCAACCGCGCTGAGCCTCTGCCTTGGAGATTCTCAGTGCTGCGGATTATGTCCCTAAGGGGCAGCCTCTCGCGTCTCCTCCAGACGCGAGTGCATTCCATCCGGAAGAAATCCGTCCACTCCGTGGCTGTGATAGGAGCCCCGTTCTCACAAGGGCAGGTGAGAACTGGCACCTGGCACCGCCGGGCAGGATCCTCCGCCCCCCAGAACCTGGAGACAGCGGCGGTAGGGTGCGGGGGACCGGGAGGCAAGGAGAGAATGGGGAGAAATGGCGAGGGGAAGAACTGGCCGGTTCCCGCGACTGGGCACCGTGGGAGCATGTGGGATTTCCCCCGACAGAGGATGGAGAGGGAGGGAGGGGTGGAGGGCACCCTGTTTGGGATGAGGGTGTGTTTCTGCGGCCTCCCCAGAAAGACCGAGAAAACAGGTGATGGAGGGGAGAGGATGAGGAAGAGGATTCCTTGGAGGGGCTGGAGGAGGCGAAACTGGTCAGAATCCCCAGTGGAGAATCGATGGAGGAGGTTAAAGGGAGAGACCGAGGATTTATGTCTTCTAGATCCTTTTACTCATAATTAGCATTAACTGGGAGGGAAATTGGAGCTGGCCTTTCCAGCGCGGGAGGCCGGGAGGAGCTGTTTTGTTCTGTTCAATGAAGGAAACCTGCAGTCCGGAGCGCTCAGTCGTCTCGAAGCCCGGTCTCTGGCCCGAGCCCGCCCCACACACGCCTAGCTCCCGGGTCCTAACCTTGCTCAGCCTCTCTCCCGTCTTGGCTTGGGCAGGTGAATGTGATTCCAACAATGGAATTGGAAGGACAGTCATAGATGGAAGGGCTGATGCTGTCACAAGTTTTCAGAGGAACCTGCTGGGAACTAAGTGTACCAAAGTGGGTTTTTTTCAGACAGCTTCTCTACCTCTGTGTAATTTGTGTGACTGACAGAAAAGAAAAGGAGTGGAGCATGGTCCTGCTGCCATAAGAGAAGCTGGCTTGATGAAAAGGCTCTCCAGTTTGGGTAAGTGGTTAGATTTTTAGATATTAGTGCAGGACTAGTAACAGACCACTTCAGAGTCTTTTCTCTGACATCCAGGGACTACACAGCTTTGTGTTTGGGAACAGTTTGCCACATCCCGCATCCTCCTTTGGATTCCATCTGCGGCTTAAGATCTATCAAGGGGTCATCAGGAAAGTCTTCTTGCAATAAAGAGTGTGTTGGAACGCAAGGAGGTAGAGTGAGGCAAGGTCTGAACAGCTGCCAGGGAATGCAAGTGATGCTAAGAACACTAGCTCCAGCTTCAACTGCACAACCTTTCCCTTAAAATTCCATTTTCCTAACTCCATCTTGAGATGCTTATGATTCATCAGTCTCGCCAGTTTTCTGTCTTCAAATTATTTCCTCTCTAGGGTTAATATCTTTATTACTGGAAGCAGTAATATAGGTCTTATAGGTTCACTGACTTATAGAACTAATAGGCTTAGATCTGTATTTTCCATGTTTTTTTTTTTCCTTTTTTGAGATGGAGTCTTATTCCATCACCCAGGCTGGAGTGCAGTGGTGCAATATTGGCTCACTGCAACCTCCACCTTCTGGGTTCAAGCAATTCTCCTCCCAAGTAGCTGGAATTACAGGTGCGTGCCACCACACCTGGCTAATTTTGTATTTTTAGTAGACACGAGATTTCACCATGTTGGTCAGGCTGGTCTTGAACTCCTGACCTCAGGTGATCCGCCCACCTCAGCTTCCCAAAGTGCTGGGATTATAGGTGTGAGCCCCTGTGCCTGGCTATAAATGCCATTTCTATAGTAAGGGAGAACCCTTCTCTTAGTAACAGCACCAAATTTGAATATCTTTATAAGCAGGGTGCGGTGGCTCATGCCTGTAATCCCAGCACTTTGGGAGGCCGAGGTGGGTGGATCACCTGAGATCAGGAGTTCGAGACCAGCCTGACCAATATGGTGAAATCCCTTCTCTACTAAAAATACAAAAATTAGGCATAGTGGCATGCACCTGTAGTCCCAGCTACTCAGGAGCCTGAGACAGAAGAATTGCTTGAACCTGGGAGGCAAAGGTTGCAGTGAGCCGAGTTTGTGCCACTGCACTCCAGCCTGGGTGACAGACTCCATCTCAAATAAATAAATAAATACCTTTATGGCAGGAAGGTTCTTCTTTATATCCAATCTAAATGTTTCTAGCCTCCGTTCAAGGCCATTTGCTCTGTTCATGTTTGGATCATTCACATATCTTTTCTGGTGATATAAGTGCAAAATGTGAGGCAGCACGGAGATTATGGAGGTAATAACACAGAATCTAAGTTAACTCCCCACTGTTGCTCTGAAATCTTCTCTGCTGGTCATAAGTCCATTCCAAGTTAAGTCATCTCCTTCCAAAAGCCAGAGGAATAATGAAGTCACTGAAACCGCCTTGAGTTGAGGTGTCCTTCATGTACCTTCACCTACATATGGATATGGTGACTTGGATTCAATATTCAAACCTTGTTTATTAAATAATTGCAGTTTCTTCTTTCCTAAGGCCTCTCAGTCACTTTAATAACTCTCCAAGTTCACCACCGAAGACTAAAGACAAACTGCTAAGATTTAGTCTTCTTTTAATGTGTGGCAAGTTAACTAATGGGAGGAGGTTTTTATTCCCGCCTATAAATGAGCATACTGTCTCTTAAAATAGCTTGTACACACTGCCTTTTTAAAAGAATCATTTTACACTGAAGACGACAATCTCTGGTTATCACTATTTTTAAATCCTGGAGACATCTCTGCAGTCCATCTGAACTCGGCCAAGCATTGCTCAAAATGCTCTACCGTCAGTAGGTTCTGCCTTAAGAGACTCCTGACAAGAAGTGGTTTCAGCCTCTTCTGGAGGAGACCTCTATAACAATCAGCTGAGGCTGCTGAATGAGGGGGAAGGGTACATTCATAGCAGCTTCTCTTACTTATGCTTTGTAGACTTCCTTTCCTGTCACAGCTCTTGGTATTTTTCCACTTCAACCCAGGTGAAGCTATTCTCCTGTAAATATTACTCCCTCTACTGCTTCCTCTTTAAACTCCAACCTAAAGTGATGGTGAAGCTTCAGTTTATATGGCCTTCCCTTTGACTTTTTTCTCAAATATATTTAATTGTACAATTATATCCTTACCGTGTAGCTGATTGGTAGCTCAGTATCACCAGCAGTCTGAAATAGAATCTCATAGCCTATTAAATAAAACTGTGGCTCGAAGCAGATTTCTAGCATGTGGTTTTGGCTAATCTCCTGGAATATGTTGGAGAAAAGTACCAAGAGACATTTCAATTGCTCTGTTCCTAAACAGTACCAAAATAACTTGAGTGTTTTGAACACTTTCAAATAAACAGCATGGGTCAAATTTCAAACGAGAGACTCATGGAAAGGTAACTTGCACAATCCCTTTGTTCCTTGCCTTTGCTCTGATGTCACAGGCTGCCGGTGTTACCGTAGCATGAGTTAAACTTCCTGTTTTCTCTCGAATGAATGTATTTGACTTAGTGTCTGGGCTTGTTTTATTTCCTTGGGCTTAGTAAGGACTCTCAACAGTTCTGTCAGGTAACCTTTTCTTTTTTTCTTTTTCTTTTTCTTTCTTTCTTTTTTTTTTTTTTTTTTGAGACGGGGTCTCACTCTGTCACCAGGCTGGAGTACAGTGGCGCGATCTTGGCTCACTGCAACCTCCGCCTCCTGGGTTCAAGCAAATCTCCTGCCTCAACCTCCCAAGTAGCTGGGATTACAGGTGCCTGCCACTGCGCCCGACTAATTTTTGTATTTTTAGCAGAGACGGGGTTTCACCATGTTGGCCAGGCTGGTCTCGAACTCCTGACCTCAGGTGATCTGCCCGTCTAGGCCTCCCAAAGTGCTGGGATTACAGCCACCTTTTATTTTTCTTTGAGAGAGGGTCTCTGTCACTCAGGCTGGAGTGCAGTGGCATAGTCACAGCCTACTGCAGTCTCAACCTCCTGTATTTAAGCAATCCTCCCACTTTAGCCTCTTGAGTAGCTGGGACTACAGACACATGCCAGTATGCCTGGATAATTTTTTTTTTCTTTTGTTGAGCCGGGGTCTCACTATGTTGCCCAGGCTGGTCCCGAACTCCTGGGCTTAAGAGGGCCTAAGAGAAATGAAAAGGCATTGCTCTGGCAAGACTGAGGAGCAGTATATCTGCACTTGATTTTGGTTAGCTCTGCGAACCATGGTAATTTGTGAACTCTAGCCACCTGTTACCAGGGTGAGAAGGAGTGGGCCTTGTACTCCTTTCTCCAGTTTTTCAAGAAATTTGCACTTCAATGGGAAATCTGTGTTGTTTTAAAATACTGTATAGTGACATCATTGAAAATGGTGGTGTAAGACCTCCAAAAAAGGAATGAGAACTGTATTAGTCTGTTCTTGCACTTCTATAAAGACATACCTGAGACTGGGTAATTTAAAAAGAAAAGAGGTTTAACTGACTCATGGTTCTGCAGGATGTACAGGCTTCTGCTTCTGGGGAGGCCCTAGGAGAATTATAATCATGGCGGAAGGTGAAGGGGAAGCAAGCATGCCTTACATGGCAGGAGCAGGAGGAAGAGAGCGAAGAGGGAGGTGCTACACACTTTTAACCGGATCTCATGAGAACTCTGTCATGAGACAGCACTAGGGAGATGGTGCTGAACCATTAGTAACAACCCCATGATCCAATCACCTCCCACCAGGCCAGACCTCCAACACTGGGGATTACAATTCAACATGAGATTTGGGTGGGAACACAGAGCCAAACCATATCAAGAACATCGGCAAAAATGATCAGAATCAGCTTTATTCGGAACTCTGCAAATTAACCAAAGGCTTCTAGCAATCTGGGGAGCATTTATTCAAGAAAAACATTGAATCTCAGTAAGAACATTAAGATTTGTGGCATTTTAACTTGTCCTGTTCCCATGATGCCTTTTCCCAGATCAGCTGTAGCCTGGACAGCCAATAGCCTGCAATCACAGTGAAACCAGGAGGCTGGCAGTTACTGGAAAAAGGAGAACAGAGTCAATTCTCCTCATAGACCATCCCCAGAAAGTTGTCATTTGACTGGTCTGGTGGTTTCCTAAAATTGTCCATTCACAAGGCTGTCTTTATTTGACCAACACAAGTCAGTAAGGAAAGAATAGTCTTCAGTAAATGGTGCTGGGATAACTGGATATCCACATAAAAAAAAAAAATCCCTATCTCACACCATATATGAAAATTAACTCAAAATGGACCAAAGTCCTAAAGGTAATGCTGAAACCATATAACTGTGAGAGAACATAGGACTGGATTTTTGTGACCTTGGGTTAGGTGTTGGTTTCTTAGATATCCCACCAAAATCATAAGTGACAAAAATTAAACTGGACTTATCTAAATTAAATACATCTATGTTTCAAAGAGCACTATCAAGAAAGTGGAAAGACTTCATCAATGTAATGGAAACCCCCCTCCCCCCAAAAAAAGAGAAAAGAAGGTAAAAAGACTGCCCATAGAATGGACAAAATATTTGCAAATCACATATCTGATAAGATTCTAGTGTTCAGCAAACAAATAAAATAACCGTAAAAAGACAACCCAATTTAAAAATTAGCAATAGATTTAATTAGCCACTTCTCCAAAGAAGTTATACAAATGGGCAATAAACACAGTCATTACGGAAATGCAAATTAAAAACTACAATGGCCAGGCATGGAGGCTCACACCTGTAATCTCAGTACTTTGGGAGGCTGAGGTGGGCAGATCATTTCAGGTCAGGAGTTCGAGACCAGCCTGATCAACATGATGAAACTCTGTCTCTACTAAAAACTACAAAAATTAGCCGGCTGTGGTAGCACATGCCTGTAGTCCCAGCTACTCAGGAGGCTGAGGTGGGGGAATCACTTGAACCTGGGAGGTGGAGGTTGCAGTGAGCAGAGATCGTACCACTGCACTCCAGCCTGGGCAACAAAGTGAGACTCTGTCTCGGGGGAAAAAAAAACTACAATGAAATACCATTTCACACCCACTAGGATGGCTATGATAAAAAAGATAGACAATACCAAGTATTGGTGAGGGTATAAAAAGATTGGACCTGTCATACACTACTGGTGTGAATGTAAAACTGTGCATCCACTTTGGAAAACAGTTTGGCAGATCCTCAAAGTTAAATGAATAGTTACTGTATCCTCAAGCAATTCCATTCCTATGTATATACCCAACAGAATTCAAAACATATATTCACACAAACTTTTTTTTTAGACAGAGTCTCACTCTTTCACCCAGGCTGGAGTGCAGTGGTGCAATCTCGGCCTCAGCCTTCTGAGTACCTGGGACCACAGGCGAGCACCACCATGCCTGGCTAACTTTTGTATTTTTAATTTTGCCATGTTGGCCAGGTTGGTCTCGAACTCCTAGCCTCAAGTGATCCACCTGCCTCGGCCTCCCAAAGTGCTAGGCTTATAGGCATGAGCCACTGCACCTGGCCACGCACAAACTTATATACAAATATTCATGGCATTATTCATAATGGTCAACGTGGAAACTCAAATGTACATTAATTGAATAGGGGAGGAAAATTTGACATATCCATACAATGGAGTATTATTCAGTCATAAATGGAATGAAGTACTAATTTATGCTACAACATGGATGAACCTAGAAAACACTCTAAGTGAAAGAAGGCAGACACAGAAGGCCACATGTTATATGATTCCATTTATATGAACTGTCTAGAATAGGCAAAGCCATAGAGACAGAAAGGAGATTAGTGGTTCCCAGGAGCTGGGAATGACTGCTAAAGGGCATGGGTTTCTTTCTGAAGGGTGATGGAACTGTTGTAGAATTAGGTAGTGTTGATGGCTGCACAACTTCTTGAATATATTAGAAAGCACTGAATTATAAATTCTAAAAGGATGAATTTTATGGTATGTAAATTATATCTCAATAATTAAAAAACTAGGCAATTGTGATCAGTAAGGAGATATATATATATATATATATATATATATATCAGAAACTTCTGAATTGCTAATATTGATCTATTTTGTGACTTGGGTAGTAATTACAGGGTGTTTACAACTGTTATACTTATGTAAGTTTTATGTGTTTATATTTTATGAAATATACAGTAAAGACACATTACAAATAATGTCTGTTGATAAATATGGATCTTTTCAAGCTCTAGTTTTGGGCATTGAAAAGAGATGAAACTGGTATCTCTGAGGTGCCTTTTGAACAGTGTCATATCTTTGGGACAAGAATTGGTTGCTAGGTTGACTCAACAGCAAATATCAGTGATGTTTCTGAAGAGACTGTAAGGCTGTATGATCCACCAAACCTTCTGCCTCTGCCATTCACACTCTTCTCTTAAACACTTAGCAAGGCATAGTGGCTCATGCTTGTCAGTCCAGCACTTAGGGAGGCCAAGGTGGGAAGATCATTTGAGGCCAGGAGTTTAAGATCAGCCTGGACAATGTAGCAAGACCCCATCTCTACGTTTTTTAAGAGTCTATTTCCACAGCAAGGAAGAAATGAAAGTACAGCACCTGTCCCACTTCCCAAAAAAGGCTTTGCCTAGGGTCTGCATATGTGACTGGAAGCTAAATTATTGGAATAGCTTGTTTGTTTAAGGTTATTAAAGTTCTGAGTTCTTTGATTTCTAAAGTCATTCTGATATGTATTTGGAAGAGTAAATGTCTAGCAAATTGGCTTTATATTTCCTTTAGAGATCTAGCAAAGACTAAACCTGCTTTGGACCTCATCTGTGCCACAGTGCCCTTGGGGATGGGCCACCTGTAGCAGAGGAATAGGAGCTGAGGCATGAGCTGATAAGTGGCATCACTTTAGGGCCCTCTCCAGTCTCACCTGGAATGTCACTAATAGTGACCTATTTCTTGGTTCAAGCTTTTCATTTTCTGGGCCTCCTTTATATTGCAGATTCTTTTATTTTATAGATAGGTCTCACTATGTTGCCCAGGCTGGACTGTGGGGGCTATTCACAGAAGTAATCATAGTACACTACTGCCTCAAACTTCTGGGCTCAAGTAAGCCTCCTGCCTCAGCCTTCTGGATAGCTGGGATTACAGATGTGCACCACTGTGCTCGGCTGCAGATTCCTTTTAGGAGGTGAATACATAATCAGTAATTTGCTAATGCCTTAGTAAAAACTTAGTGATGTGCCTGCATAGAGGGAAATCTATAATAGACACTATTGGGATTTGGCAAATTTCAATGTAGCCATATATTTCCCATTTATGACAGCAAAGATTTTAACTTAATATCTCTTATTTAACTTAATACCTCTTATCAAAAGTTTTTTGATACTTAACATTTACCATCTTCTAGACACTGTGCTAGGCATTTGCTATTATCCCATTTTCATAATTAGTAAAAAGCAAATTTTGACCACCTCAGCCATTAGGATGGCTACTATCAAAACAGAAAATAAGAAGTGTTGATGAAGATGTGGAGAAATTGAAACTCTTTTACACTGTTGGTAGGAACATAAAATGGAGCTGCTATGGAAAACAGTATGGCAACTCCTCTAAAAATTAAAAATAGAATTACTATATGATTTAGCAATTCCACTTCTGGGTATGTACCCAAAAGGATTGAAAGCAGGATCTTGAAGTAGTTGCGTACCCGTGTTCACAGCAGTATTAACAATAGCCAAAAGGTGGAAGCAACCTTAAGTGTTCATTGATGGATGAATGGAGAAACAAAATGTGGTACATATATATAATGGACTATCATTCAGTCTTTAAAAAGCAGGGCTGAGTGGGGTGGCTCATGCCTGTAATCCCAGCACTTTGGGAGGCTGAAGCAGGAGGATTGCTTGAGTCCAGGAGTTTCAGACCAGCCTGGGCAACTTAGCGAGACCCAATCTCCATATGGGGGGATAAATTAGCCAGGTGTGGTGGTGCATGCACATAGTCCTAGCTGTTCAGGAGGCTGAGGCAGGAGTATTGCTTGAGCCCAGGAGGTTGAGGCTGCAGTGAGCTATGATCACACTACTGCATTCCAGTCTGGCAGCATGGACAACAGAATAAAGCCTCATCTGTTTAAGAAACAAAGAAACCTGACATATGCTGCAATATGGGTGAACTTCGAGGACATTATGCTAAGTGAAATAAGCCAGTCACGAAAGGACAAATACAGCATAATTCCATTTATATGAAGTTTTTAGAGAAGTCCAATTTATAAAAACAAAGTAGAATATCAGTTACTAGGACTTGGTGGGAGAAGGAAATGGGGAGTTAATTATTGCTTAATGGGTACAGAGTTTGTTTTGCAAGATGAGTTCTGGAGATGGATGATGGTAGTGACGGTAGTGTCCGATCAACTTCTCAGTCTTCTGGGCTCTTACTACAAAGGAAGAAACTGTACTACCCAGCTTTCTTTTTAAATAGAAATGTTATTTATAGTTTATAATAAATGCACTGCATAAAAACTTTATAGCTTCATTATTGTGAAATGTGTTCAAGATCCTACAGTAAAAGTGAAACATTCGCAAGGAATTGCATTAATGAAGACTACACAGAAAACCTTTCTAAGGATTTGTGTGGATCCGACAGATACTTGGCAAATTTTTGAGTTGTACATTCTTACAGAAAGTCCATTTAAAAGTGACCATTTGTAAGACAAAAATATAAATAATTTCAAAAATCTTTAAAAAATCATCCTAAATGCATGATCTTCACCTCCAGCTTCTGAAGAGCCCTCATTCTCAGTGTCTTCCTTCCCGCATTTCCCACCACAGCCATCTCATGATCCTCAAGCTCATGCTTTTCCAGCTCGGGTAGGGACTCTCTCAACTTTCTCCCTGTCATCCCCCACATCAGTTGTATTGACAAAGAACCTCAGAGGATGAGGGTCTAGTTCCTGTATTAGGTTGGTGCAAAAGTAATTGCAGTTTTTGTTGTTGAAATGGATATCATAGATAACAGTGCCCGTGGTAAGGGTTCAAAATTAACAGTGGAAAGAAAAATAGTTCTTTTGACTCTCAAGTAAACAATTTGGAAAGTAGTCCAGAGCTGGTTTAGTGGTTCTGTTCCTTTAAGTTCAGACCTAGATTCTTGTCTGGTGCTACTGGCAAGGCCTCTGCCTAATGGTGGCCAGATGGTTGTAGCCTCAGCAGCAGGATGGAAGAATGAACAAAGAAAGGGGCAAAGGCAGTTCTCTTCCCTTCCCAAGAAGTTGCTGCGGGACAGGGTTCTGCTTATCCTATTGTCCAGAACTAGTTCACGTGACCACATCCAGTTACAAGCGAGGTTAGTAAATATAGTTTGTTTATTTATTTATTTATTTATTTATTTATTTATTTATTTATTTTAGACAGAGTCTCGCTCTGTCGCCCAGGCTGGAGTGCATTGGCATGATCTCGGCTCACTGCAACCTCCACCTCCCAGGTTCAAGCAATTCTCTGCCTCAGCCTCCATAGTAGCTGGGATTACAGGCACCTGCCACTGTGCCCAGCTAATTTTTTGTATTTTTAGTAGAGATGGAGTTTCACCATCTTGGCCAGGCTGGTCTGGTCTCGAACTCCTGACCTTGTGATCCACCCGCCTCGGCCTCCCAAAGTGCTGGGATTACAGGTGTGAGCCACCACGCCCAGCCCATGTAGCATGTAGAATGTAGTCTTTTCTAAGAGGTTATGCTCCCAGCTAAAAACCTTTTCTTTCTGGAAAAAGGGAAGAATGAATTTTGGGTGACTAACACTCAGCAGTGCCCTCTCCCTGTGCTCTAGACCCCCTCCCCTCTGACAGTCCCTGCTCCAGCATTATCCCTCCCCTCATCTCGTGTCATGGCTCTTCTCTCCTAACCTGTCCTTTTGGCAATTAATTGTGCAACCCTTACCCTCCATGTCCCCCTTGACCTTAGGTAGCCCTCTAGCTGTTGTCCAGTTATTTTGTTTATCTTCAGAGCCAACTTCCTGGCTTTTTCATTGCCCTTTCACATTTCAGCTTGTTATAATGTGGCTTCGTAGGCCATCATTGCAATAAACCTAGTATTGCTGCAGTATCTGACCTACTTTCTAATACAATGAACAGATGAACAGTATAACATTCACCTTATTTGCACCACTAATCTTGCTTTCTTTATTGAAACCAACACTATTCTCTCTTGTCTTCAACTCTTCAAATTCCTCTAGTAAATCCTTTCTTTCTTTCTTCCTTCCTTCCTTCCTTCCTCTCTGTCTGTCTGTCTGTCTGTCTGTCTTTCAGGGTCTCACTGTCACCCAGGCTGGAGTACAGTGGTACGATCTCAGCTCACTACAGCCTCCACTTCCCAAGCTCAAGCGATCCTCCCACTTTAGCCTCCCAAGTAGCTGGAACTACAGGCACATGCCGCCACACCAGCTAACTTACTTATTTATTTTTAGATACAGGGTCTCACTGTGTTGCCCAGGCTGGTGTTGAACTCCTGGCCTCATGTGATCCTCCTGCCTCGGCCTTCCAAAGTGTTGGGATTACAGGTGTGAGCCACTGCATCCGGCCTACGTCCTCTTTTTCTAGCTACTCCTTACATGTTGGTGTTCTCAGGATTCTGTCCTTGATTCTCCTGCTTTATCCTGTCTTGGTTGGCATCTGCTTCCATGGCTTTACTGTCACCTGTATGCTGATGCCACCCAAAGCTCTATTTTTTTTTAATTTTTTGAGACTGGGTCTTGCTCTGTCACCCAGGCTAGAGTGCAGTGGTGTAATCTTGGCTTACTATAGCCTCTACCTCATGGGCTCAAGTAATTCTCCCACCTCAGTGTCCCAAGTAGCTTGCACCACAGGCTTGTGCCACCATACCTAGCTAATTTTGTTTATTTTTTTCTTTTTGATTTAGAGATGAGGTCTCACTATGTTGCCCCAGGTTGGTCTCAAACTCCTAGACTCAAGCAATTTTCCCACCTCAGCCTCTCAAAGTGTTGGGATTACAGGCGTGAGCCACTATGCCCAGCAAAAACTTTATCTCTAATACTTATTTTTCCTCCTAACTGCAAACCTGTATACAGATGTCTTCCATGTATCTTATCTTTTTAACTTTTTGTTATGGAAGTATTCAAACATAATGAAAGTAGAGATGGTAACATAACTGACTTGATATATCCATAAACCAGCATCATCACCAATACGTTGCAATGTTTTTTACACCATCTCCAGACCATTTTGGAGTAAATCAGACATCTTGTTTCATGGACTGGACAGCACCTTTGATCACACACAGTGTATCCTAACTTTATTATGGCCACCCAGAGGGGAAACAGACTTCTCATATCTTAACACAGGAGGTGGTTTTGCAAATTGGAGCAAGGTGCCCACTATTTGTACCCAGGGGAGTTAGGCTCTTACCCTTCTGTAGGAACTGAGAGGTTGAGGCACTATCTCCCTAAATGTTTGCATCTCCAGGAGATGGCTTCCTGGGTCCTTGAAGAAGCATTCCTGGGTTGTGAGACTTGTGGAGAGGCCTATTTAGTCGTCATGAAGATTCACATAAATTTGAAAAGCACAGAGAAATTATGAAATAAAAGGGAGGAAGGGAGGTCTCTTTATTTTCAACAGGGAGAATTAAGCCTCTTAATTATTATTATTATTATTTTTTGAGGTGGAGTCTCTCTCTGTCACTCAGGCTGAACTGCAGTGGTGCGAACTCGGCTCACTGCAAGCGCCGCCTCCTGGGTTCACGCCATTCTCCTGCCTCAGCCTCCCGAGTAGCTGGGACTACAGGAACCCGCCACCACGCCTGGCTAATTTTTCGTATTTTTGGTAGAGATGGGGTTTCACCATGTTAGCCAGGATGGTCTCGATCTCCTGACCTCGTGATCCGCCTGCCTCGGCCTCCCAAAGTGCTGGGATTACAGGCGTAAGCCACTGCGCCCAGACAAGCCTCTTAATTTTTAATTAGTATTGTTCACATTGCCTGATCAAGTTACACTTTTTGGGTTTCTTTTGTTGTTTTTTGTTTTTAAGTTTGAGTTGAATTCAAATGAAGTCCATATTGCTTTATACTTTAAGACCTTTATAGGTTCTCTCTTTTTTTTCTTCTTTGCAGTTTATTTAGAGAAGAATCTAGGTCATTTGTCTGCAGAATTTCTCTGTTTAGATCCCTGCGGTGTCCTATGACATGTTCTATGGCGATGTATACTTCATCAGAGGTGACATTTCAGCGATACTGTCAGCCATTGACTATTGCCTAGAATTATCCATTTACTTGTCTCCATGTGCTTTCAACAGGATAGTCTCTAACACATCAATGTCAACATATCCCAAACTGAACTTATCATCTTCTCCCTCCCTTCCCATGCCCCTCTATTGCTGGACTCTCTGTTCCCTCTCATTTCTTTCTTTAGCTTCCTGTGGCACTCTGCTTCTCCAGATCATTTTCTACACTGCTGTCTGAGCACTAGATCCAAAATGCAGATTTGATTTTTCTTCCCTGCTTAGAAACCATAGTTGTTCCCCACCACATTTAGGACCTGGGCCTTGCCCCCTCCTCCTGCCGCATCTCTTTGCAGTCCTCTAGGTGCACTCTGGGTTCAGAGGAATTGTGCATTGTTCTATAGGGCTGAAGGTATCCTCTCCTCCTCAGTAAGCATTTCCTCCTCCTCTCTTATTCCTGGCTAATGTCTTCCAGACTCAGATATTGCTGCTTCTGAGAAGTTCTCCTGACCCTTCTCTTCCTGGGTCTGTTCCCGCCACACCCTTTGCACATCTGGTTCATAGCAATTAGCACTGGGCTGGGCTGCCACTTTCTCTGCCTGACATCTCACCAGCCTGTGACCTCCTTGAAGTCTGCACCATACCTTATTTCTGCATTCCTAGGATTTAGTGGAGTGCTAGGCACACAGTATACTTTTGTTGAAGGAAAAAAGGGAGCAAAGCATCTTAGCTTTCTCCTGTAACTTCATTCACAAAACAACCCTTGATGAGTCTTCCCAAACCAGTATTTTGCTTCTCTGAAAATGATCTGCTACTTAGAAGCCATCTGGTCTCCCAGATTTTTTAAACGTATGACTCAAAGGATAACTGCCATATATCAAACTTTAACTCTTGCAAGCTAAATGTTAGTAGGGGCCAGGTGCGATGGCTCACACCTGTAACCCCAGCACTGTGGGAGGCCAAGGTGGGTGGATCACTTAAGCCCAGGAGTTCAAGACCAGCCTGGGTAGCATGGCAAAACCCTATCTCTACCAAAAAAAAAAAAAAAAAATTAGCTGGGTGTGGTGGTGCGCTTCTGTAGTCCCAGCTACTTGGGAGGCTGAGTTGGGAAGATGGCCTGAGCCTGGGAGATGGAGGTTGCAGTGAGCTGAGATCACACCACTGCACTCCAGCTTGGGCAACAGAACCAGACCGTATCTCAAAAAAAAAAAAAAAAAAAAAAAGCTAGTAGGCAGTAATAATGAGTTACTGCTCCCTTTTTTGAAATACATTTTTAAACCAGAACATCAGTAGATAATGACTGCTTTCTTCAAGTAAGGCTGACCTCTAATTACTTTAGACAGATGCCGCATTGTTATTTTAATATCCAAAATAGTACAATTCAGAGGCAGAACCTAAGAGATTACAGTGGTTGCCTTAAATAATTAACCTTTGAATAAATTTACTTATCCCTCTCTATTAATGACCAAACCTTGGAGGAAGGAGATGTTACAAGGGCTGGTTGGAGCTGTCTCCTCTGAAACTCTGAAGAAATGAACTGGGACAGATATCTCAAGACACATGGTTCTTTGGCTGGGTGCACAGTGGCTCATACCTGTAATCCAGTATTGAGAATAAATATATGTGGTAATGCTCAGCTTTGAAGGGAAGAAAAATGGACCCTTCCTGGCTCCCTCCTCTATGCCAAGAGAAGAGAACCACAGCCTAGAAAAAGTAGAAAACACCTTCCTGTGTGACCCAAGAGTTGAGTCACCGTAGGTTGTGGCATTGTGGTTAGGGATTTCAGAGAAGTGGTATTCTAAGATTTACTTAGCCTTGCCTTTGTATTCTTTCATAGGGAATGTAGGAAATTCAAACTACGTGTGAGAGCAGGACTCTTTAAGAGCCATTCCAGTGAGAAATCAGTGGGCCTGCATTTGTCTGCCACTTCTTTTTTTTCTAGTAGGGATGGGGTCTTGCTATGTTGCCCAGGCTGGTCTTGAACTCTGGCCTCAAGCGATCCTCCTGCCTTGAATCCCAAAGTGCTGGGATTACAGGCACGAACCACCATGGCCAGCCTGTTTGCTACTTCTCACCAGAAACTGTTTTATCAAAATGACATAACAATATTACAGATTTTGGGAAGTCTTAGGTTACACCATCAGTTTCAAGGAAAAGGAAAATAATAGGGTGGGGAGAAAAACCACAAAGATGCCTCATCCAGTTGAACTAATCTGTAATCTCTAGCATGCATCAGGTCTTTCCTTGTTATCTCATTGAAACCACTGTGTGAGGTAGGACAGGTTTAGAAACTGAACCTGACTAGAGATCTGAACTCTCCTAGGAAGTTAGGGGGCAGATGGCAGGCATTCTTTTCTTTGCATCTAGTGTAGCATTTGGCTAACTAAGGCTGTCTGAGTATTCTGTGCTTTCAACCCAGATAGTAGGGAATGCAGTCTGTCTGGTTTGAGGTTTCTTGGGCAGACTCACCAGGATGCTAGACCAGGGTCTGGGGCAGGGAGCTACCCATCAGAACTGGTAACTTGCAAAGCTGTAGTCGCCAGCCTGATATGTCTTCCTTTAAATCCTTTCTGGAACAAGGCAGAGTGTAAACATTTTTTTTTTTTGAAATGGGGTCTCACTTTGTCGCCGTGGCTGGAGTGCTGTGGTGCGATCTCGCCTCACTGCAACCTCTGCCTCCCG
This sequence comes from Symphalangus syndactylus, assembly GCF_028878055.3. Taxonomy (NCBI): domain Eukaryota; kingdom Metazoa; phylum Chordata; class Mammalia; order Primates; family Hylobatidae; genus Symphalangus; species Symphalangus syndactylus. Next base: position 49,440,145 of record NC_072430.2, on the reverse strand, counting down.
GGTTCAAGTGATTCTCCTACCTCAACCACCCAAGTAGCTGGGACTATAGGCATGTGCCACCATGCCCAGCTAATTTTTGTATTTTTAGTACAGATGGGGTTTCACCATGTTGGCCAGGCTGGTCTCGAAGTCCTGACTTCAAGTGATCCACCTGTCTCCCTCCCAAAGTGCTGGGATTACAGGTGTAGGCCACTGCACCAAGGTGTAAACAATTTTTAAACATCACATGCTCTAAAAAACAGTATTTTATCCCTGGGGACTGTTGCTATTTCTTCTTCTCGTTAGCTACTGGAAAGATTGAAGTTTTATCAACATGTTAACAGTAGCAGGTCTTGTCTTCTCAGAGGAGCTAAACAGTCTCGTTCTGAATGGATATGCTTATGTGACTTCATGAAGCCAGAGCAATCCTCCTCTTACCTCCACCCCTGCCTGTGCTGGAACCAGGTTCTAGGGTGCCATCAGCTGAAAGTCTGTCTCAGAAAGCCTGAGCTGGTTCATTATGGTCTACAGGTGCTCAGAGGGTTGACATGAGTTTGGTTCAGAGGGGTGTACATTCCAAAGCCTATCTTTAGAAGATGACAGCATCTGTTCTCCTTAGGCAAGAAGGACAGATGTAGCTGGAGAACTAATTAGCAGGAAACATAACTGGTGTTGTAAATCATCTCAGTTACTATCTTGAACTAAATTTTCAAGTGTATTTTGCATTCATATATATATATATATATATATATATATTTTAACTCAAGGATCACATTCATGCAAAGGCATCTATTAACACCATGTTTGTATCATTTGCTCTTGAGGTTAACACAGTCACTTTCCTTGAGTCCCCAGTGCCACTATCTCTGCCCGTCTTTCTCAGTCATGGTCCTCACTGCCTCTGAGAAAACCTACCTGCTGCGGAGGCAACATGAGAGCAGAGTGGGGAGGAAGGAGATGTTACAAGGGCTGGTTGGAGCTGTCTCCTCTGGAACTCTGAAGAAATGAACTGGGACAGATATCTCAAGACACATGGTTCTTTGGCTGGGCGCACGGTGGCTCACACCTGTAATCCAGCACTTTGGGAGGCTGAGGAGGGTGGATTGCCTGAGGCCAGGGGTTTGAGACCAGCCTGGGCAACATGGGGAAACCTTGTCTCTACAAAAAAATGTAAATTAGCCAGGTATGGTGGCACATGCCTGTAGTCCCAGCTACTCTGGAGGCTGATAAGTGAGAATTGCATGAGCCTGAGAGGTTGAGGCTGCAGTGAGCCATGTTTGTGCCACTGCACTCCAGCCTGAGTGACAGAGTAAGACTATTTCAAAAAAAGACAAGGTTCTTGAGGTTGTACAGTCTTTGGGAGTTAAATGCACCAAATAAAATTCAGATCTCTGCATTTTATTGGTAGTAACCAGACGAGTTTACCTAAATAACAGTCTCTTCAAAGGTTATTACCCAAATTACATTTTATGGATAAGAGAAATTCTACTTACTTCAAATGGCCTGAATTAACCCTGGCATCCCCCATTCCCCACCCTCCAGTTTAGACTTCTAGTAACATTGCAACTTTATTTTTAATAAGCTAGTATTTCAGGTACAAGCTTGTTCTAAGAATTAGCAGTCACATCCCTTTAAAATTCCAGGAACTCGGCCGGGCGTGGTGGCTCACACCTGTATTTCTAGCACTTTGGGAGGCCAAGGTGGGTGGATCACCTGAGGTCAGGAGTTCCAGACCAGTCTGGCCAACATGGTGAAACCTGTCTCTACTGAAAATACAAAAATTAGCCGGGCATGGTGGCAGGCACCTGTAATACCAGCTACTCAGGAAGCTGAGGCAGGAGAATTGCTTGATCCGGTGGGTGGAGGTTGCAGTGAGCCAAGATCGTGCCACTTCACTCTAGCGTGGGTGAAAGAGCAAAACTTCATCTAAAAAAAATTTTTTTTTTAATTTTTTAAATTAATTTCCAAGAATTCCTTTTGCATGGGGCTAAATCTGCCATGTATAATATTTGAGTCTGTAACTTTAAAAGCTATTAGTACCCTCTCAGCACCAAGTGAGGATGCAGAGTCTTTGTTTTTCTCCTGATTTCACTGACTTGTTATTCCTGACAAGTCACAAACATTTATATCCTATTCATATTTAGAAACAATTTGGAAAAACTGCACACTAAGAGGCCCCTAGCTTTTCTCCATGTCTGTTATTCTACCAATGGGCTGCCTGTGGCTCAGCAGACCCTCCTTGTGTGTCAGCCCACTTTGAAACCCATCTCTCTTGACTTGCTAGGAGCCCTGGTAGCAACAGGGGTCACAGCAGTAGGGAGAATGGGATAGTCTTATGCTGTCAAAAAAAAAAAAAAAAAAACACACACACACACACACACACAAAAAAAAAACCTCACTCATCACGTAATCATATATGAGTCTCTAACCAAAGGGTGATTCAGTTGCTGTTAAACAGTTGGAGCTATTCAGCCTTGCTGAAATTCTTCCTCTGCAATGTGTGGATAGTGATACCAGCAGAGGATGTGAGAATGAGCACATATCTGTAGAGCTGTGTAGCACACTGTGTAGCACAGTGTGGTGTGTAGAGGCGGACAGTTATTATCCATTTCCTGTCTGTGGGTTTTTTCGGGGATTTACTCACTAGCCCTGAAATAGAAGTGCTGTTCACAGATATTGCTAAGGTCAGGTAAGGCTGTTTTGATTTCTTCCTTACCGCCTGGTTGCATCATTCTGTTGATGCACTTGCGTTCCTGTTCCACTCTGATAGAGCCTGCAGAGGTTTATCAAGGCCAAAGGTAACATCTGGGTCTGAAAGAGCAGAGTAGTACTCGGTGTATTTTATTACCAGCACTCAGGAGAGAAGCAACAAGGCTGTGTCAGTGTATAAACAGCAAGTGAAAAATGAGAGCCTTTCACATTGTTCCAAATCTGTTTGACATGAGAACTTCCTTGAAATTTCAGGCTCCTCTTGGCATACAATGTCCTCTTAAAAGAGAAGAAAGAGCAGCAATGAAACACTAGGTCTCACCTGACCTGGACTTACAGATGAATTGACCTGATGCACAGTTAGAGAAAGGGAAAGTTCCCTCAGGCATAGCAGCCAGACACATATTCCTTACACATTACAATGTTTGCATTTTTCATCATTACCCTAAGCTTCTTGAAAAATTAGTGAGACCATTTCTTATGACCTATGAACCAGAAGAATTTGCCACAGCACTCTGATAAAGAAATAGCTTTAAGGCTGGGCATGGTGGCTCACACCTGTAATCCTAGCACTTTGGGAGGCTGAAGTGGGAGGATCACTTGAGGTCAGGAGTTCAAGACCAGCCTGACCAACATGGCAAAAACTCGTCTCTACTAAAACTACAAAAATTATCTGGGCATGGTGGTGCATGCCTGTAATCCCAGCTACTTGGGAGGCTGAGGCAGCAGAACCCCTTGAACCAGGGAGGTTGAGGTTGTAGTGAGCCGAGATCAGGCCATTGCACTCCAGCCTGAGCAACAGAGAAAGACTCTGTCTCAAAAAAAAAAAAAAAAAAAAAGAATAGCTTTAATATTACTCAGTTCATCCTGCTGTTACAAAAAGTTAACTTCTCATCAACCTCCTCACTCCTCTTAAAAAAACTGTAGCAGATGGGTTACAATTCATGTTTTCTACAACAACATACTAGAACCAGGGTTCAGACAATCCTAGAACTAGGGTTCTGTTCTACCAGTCCTTTGGGTACTGGTAGTACCCAATACTATTGGCACAGTGGGCATTAGAGGAGAAAGTTCTTAAGAGGTGACATCAGGCTGGCATCATGTATTTGTTGATTCAGTTCTGTAATTAACTAGAATAGTTTAACAGAAATTTGTAATCCTAGAGCAACTTTCATATTTTGTTCTTAAAGGTTATGGCAGTAGAATAAAAAAGTACTCACTGTTGCATAGATTGCTAGCTGTCCACCAAAATCCATTCGCATTCTCTTCTGGACATAAGCTAGACCTGCATTTGCTGGCCAGTGCCAAAAGTGAGCAGGAGTAATGTGCCACTTTCAGGCCAGAGTCTTGAAAAGAGGAGGTGTGCTTTCTCAATGCTTTCTTCCTTTCCTGTTGCCTTGAACCTGGGGAGACCTAGACTTAGCCACACAGATGGCAAAGTCCTAGGCATGGGAGCCACAAGCCAGGTCTCTGAATTACTGCATAAAGGAAAGCCTCCTGCTGACCTGGAATACCTATGCTGGATGCTAAACAAACAAGAAATAAACTGTGTTTGAGCCATTATTTTGGGGGAGTTGCTATGGCAGTTAATTTACTCTAATAACCTTACTTAAAATAATATTATGTATTATGCTTATAACTAGGCCAGGCATGGTGGCTCACACCTGTAATCCTAGCACTTTAGAAGGCCATGATGGGAGAATTACTTGAGCCCAGGAATTGGAGACCAGCCTGGAAAACACAGTGAGACCCTGTCTCTACAAATAATCCAAAAAAAAGAAAAAAAATGATTAAAGTCTGAAAGGATACAGTAGTAAAACCTGGGGAGTAGGTTTTGGACCTCTATTATACACGTTATCCAATTTTACAGAGAATTTCAAAGCAAAACAGTGCAAGTACAAACTATTTGTCATAGGAGTTCTTCTTTGACGCCCCTGATCCTCAGTGAACTTCCCCTGACTCCTTTAGGACTCACTGTCCCAAGTCCTTACGTGGCACTGAAACTGTGCAAATTATAGAGTTGAGTTGGTTCTTCCTGAATATTCTAGGGGGAAAAAAGAAAGAGCAGAGTTGGGAGCAGGAAGGTAGGCCATTCAGGCAGGGCCTCTCAAGGTATAAATCCCTTTAGAGGGGGCTGGCCCTTAGCTTTGTGGATGCAGAAACACAAGGTTGCTGAGTGCATAGCTCATCAGGCTTTCAGACCCACAGACTCATGCTAACCATGCTGGATCAACCAAAATGCCCATGCATAATTATGTTAAGCAGTAGTCTATCCAGTGTCCACTGTCTAGAAGCTCTTGCCCATATTAAGGCATGTGGGAAACCAACTGAATAGTCAGAAGGCTGTTTGGTGAGATGGCATCGGAGTAAATGGAGTTAGACAATGTGGACAGAATCCACCACCCAGGTTGGGAATTAATCTGATGAACCCCCGACAGAAGTTAGTACCCTTCCAGCACCTGTAACGAGAGCAGAGTGGTGGCCCGAATTAGCGACCAAAATCCTATGAAATTCAATCTCTTCCTGGGATGTTGCTGTAAGATTGCCAAATTCTCTTTAGGTTCATTTTTCGGCTTTGTGCAGCTTTTTTCTAATATAAGTGAGTACTGTTTTCTGTCGCATTCATCTGAGCCTACATCCTGGTTTGCATGACTGGACTTGGGTAGTCCCCAAGTTCTGTGACTTATCCACTGGATTGAGCACTTTAATTCCCCTGTATTTCTTCTTGGTCATATGATGATTGAATGAAAGTGCTTGGCAAATAGTTCTGAAAAGTTAGTTAATATTATTTAACTCCAGTTTGGGGCCTTTTATATGACTATTCCTTAAAGTGCAATGACCAAAATATAAATTTATGAAGATTATAAATCTTTTATAATTGTACACCTAATATTATAAAACACCAGGCATACCCTGGTGTCTTACATCTAGTAAGAACCTAATGGTTGATGTGATTTAAGGAGAGAGCTGAGATAAACATGGAGCTGAAAGTAGAAACATCCAGGAATTGTCCATTCAAGATCTGTACAGTACGCTGGGTGCAGTGGCTCACGCCTGTAATCCCAGAACTTTGGGAGGCTGAGGCAGGTGGATCAGTTGAGGTCAGGAGTTTGAGACCAGCCTGGCCAACGATGGCGAAACCCTGTCTCTACTAAAAATACAAAAACAAATTCACTGGGCGTGATGGCGCACACCTGTAATCCCAGCTACTTGGGAGGCTGAGGCAGGAGAATTGCTTGAATCCAGGAGGTGGAGCTTGCAGTGAGCCGAGACTATGCCACTGCACTCCAGCTTGGGTGATAGCACAAGACTCTGTCTCAAAAAAAAAAAAAAAAAAAAAAATCTGTGCAGTCCAGGATTGTGTTGTCAACGAGGAAAGACTTGATATTGACTTGAAGGTTAATTAAAGCTTTCATTCTCTTAAGTCTAAAATATCCTCTCCATATTTTGAGATTTGGTGAAGTCCATAATGACTTTACTCATACCTTTTTGTCTTTTTTTTTAATAAAAGATTTTTATAGATGTTTAATTTGGTTCACATTTTTCTCTTGGTTCACAATGTCTTTGGCCTGTTGTCATATTTTTCTCCTCCCACCCCTGCTCTGCTACCTTTTTATCTAGTTGTCTGGATCTTCTCCAGGTTGGGGCCTTTTATATGACTATTCCTTAAAGTGTAATGACCAAAAGATAAATACAGAATTCTTGCTGTAGGTGTATCTCACCTTTAAGAATAGGTCTGGGTGACACAAGGGCTGGGGAAGAAAAAAAGAATAGGATAAAGTTTTCTGTCTTGTTTCCAATATCTCTTTCAGTGGCAATTCCTTGGTTGGCCTCATGGGTTTTTGTTATGGTCACTGCTCCTCAAATTTTTATATTTCTTCAGAATTTTGGCTTTGGATTGAGTTTGGGTTCAAGAGGTAGAGCTCAAAATTATAATTTAAATTCATGATGAGTCCATGCTGCTCTTAATCCAAACCTTTAACACAAATCTCTGCAAATATTAAGATATGCCATGTCTATCTCGTTACTGCCCCTTCCCCACCAATACCAGGACCCTAAGAATACAATCTATGTCAACGTTCTGTTCTCTGATAGTTCAGATCCCTTTTTGATAGAGTCACATTATTTAGTCCTCACCCTAAATGTAGCATCCAACTTAGGTGGGAAAATATTCAAAGCTGTGAGAATATAGCACTAGTTCTTAAAGTGTTGGACTCATGAGGAATTCCTTAGGAGACAAATTGCATAGTAAAGGATAGAGGTTGAGCATCCCTAATCCAGAAATCCAAAATTGGAAATGTTCCAAAATCTGAAACTTTTTGAGCACCAATGTGACATTACAAGTTACCCTGAACACACTGTATTAATGGTATGTCATATTTTCTGCTGTTAAGTACTTATGTGTGAAAAAGTAAGAAAATAACTGCCTATCAGTAGCATATAAATTCAGAGTCAGGAAGATGGTGATGCCAAACAATCAGACTGTCCACATGGGTGGCTGTGATGGTGACACCTTTGTTTTCTGATGGTTCAATGCACACAAACTTTGTTTCATGCACAAGATGATTTAAAATATTATATAAAATTACCTTCAGGCTATGTGTATAAAGTGTGTATGAAACACAAGTTTTGTGTTTAGACTTGAGTTCCATCCCTAAGATATCTCAATATATATATAATGCAAATATTCCAAAATCTGAAAAAAAAAAAATCTAAAACACTTCTGGTCCCAAGCCTTTGGATAATGGGTACTCAACCTGTACAAACTTTGGAGCCAGATGGCCTAGATTTGGATCCTGATTCTGGTACTTAACAGCTGTGAAGCGGTTACTTCTCTTTGCTTCAGTTTCCTCATCCACCGAATAGGCACATTTTAGTTGCCTCACAGAATTGTTCTGAGTCTTAAGTAAGAATTTATGTTAAGCAGCTAGAACAATGGCTGGGATCTTGTAAATAATCAATAAATATTAGATATTTCTTTTAGGATGTTTCAGATTGGCTTTTTATTTATAAAAGTTTATAAAATGTGAATTTCTTGGCCAGGCAGGGGGCTCATGCCCACAATCCCAGCACTTTGGGAGGATGAGGCGGGAGGATCAGTTGAGGTCAGAAGTTTTGAGACCAGCTGGGGCAACATAGCAAGACCCTACTTCTACAAAAAAGAAAGTTTAAAAAAAATGAGAATCTCTTTGTGTATTTTTGCTAAATTAATAGTACTTAATTTCCTTTAAAATTGTTGGTTCTTAATTTTCTTTAAAATTGTTGGTTCTTTCTGATATTTTATTTCTACTCTATCACTCTGGGATATCTGAGGTCTAATTGTTAATCATTTTTTTATTGTTGGGTTAAGTCAATCGATATCTCTTAGTTTCAGTTTCCAACATCTGCAAAACTATTCATAATAGGATCGAGATAATCTTCCCACAATCATTTGACATTTTAAATTTTACTGTGACAAAATGATTATGATGTGTACTTTGTCACGTATTATCATTGTGGCCCAGGCTAGTAAGAGTTGGAGATAGCACAGAAAATTCATTTTGTCATCCCTCATTTGCTTCCAGGCTGCCACCTAAAAGACTTTGGAGATTTGAGTTTTACTCCAGTCCCCAAAGATGATCTCTACAACAACCTGATAGTGAATCCACGCTCAGTGGGTCTTGCCAACCACGAACTGGCTGAGGTGGTTAGCAGAGCTGTGTCGGATGGCTACAGCTGTGTCACACTGGGAGGAGACCACAGGTAAGCTGGGAGCCAGGCGTGGTGAGGGGCTGGATTGATTACATGGTGCTTGGGGCTCATCACTTAGCTTCTTTATCTGTTTCTTCATCTGGAGAAAAATACCCTACAGAATTTTTAGGGCAGATATTAAAATAAACAGCAGGCATTTAAATGTCTAAGATCCTGAGCTGCTCAAGGGGCATTGTGGTTTTCTTTGTATGACACATTGTACAGTAAGAACATGTACATTCTGACACAGCAAGTTCAGAGGTATACTAGGCAAGGTTCCTAGGCACTGTGTTAACATGCTTGTCTCCTGGAAAGCTTTCTTGAGACACTATGTTATGACTTTGGAAAATTAGAAAGATCCATTGATAGGCTGAATTTGAGAGTTTTTGTTAGCATTTCTGCTAATAGACCTGTTAGAAATCCCCTTTGGCATGTTACTACATTTTCTTTCTTTCTTTCTTTCTTTGAGACAGGGTCTGGCTCTGTCGCCCAGGCTGGAGTACAGTGGCATGATCTCGGCTCACTGCAACCTCTGCCTCCTGGGCTCAAGCCATCTTCCTACCTCAGCCTCCCAAGTAGCTGGGACTACAGGTGCATGCCACCATGCCTGGCTCATTTTTGTATTTCTTGTAGAGATGGGTTTTGGCCATGTTGCCCAGACTGGTCTCGAACTCCTGAGCTCAAGCGATCCTTCTGCCAGGGCCTCCCAAAGTGCTGGGATTACAGGCATGAGCCACTGTGCCCAGCTGTGGATACATTTTCTGCCTCCACAATATGGACCCTAGTGACTCATGCAATCAGTCCCTTGATCCTGTCTCCTCCTGAATCAGCATGTACTTTATTGAGCACTGTTCTGATATTTTCTCAGCAGTGCTAGAGATTGCAGGAAATTTGTGATATATTAATGCCTAGATGAAATAAATATACATGGAATAAACAAAAATATTGAATTCTACAGAATTTCAAAGGAGGAAGAGATCAGTCTGGACTAAAACAGATTTCACAAGGGAATGTGATTTGAACTAAGCAATGAAGGTCTTCGGTAGGAAAAAGGCACTGAAGTACCAGGAGTATTGAGCACTCCATACATATTCTCAGTTAATCCCGCTAACAATGCTAGGTGGTAGATATGGTTTTATCATTTACTGCTGGAAGCATGTAGGGACAGAGATACAAGAACTTATCCAAGGTGGGCACAGTGGTGCATGCCTGCAGGCCCAGCTACTCAGGAGGCCGAGGTGGGAGGATCGCTTGAGCCCAGGAGTTTGAGGCCAGTCTGGGCAACACAGTGAGATCAGGTCTCTTAAAAATAAATAAATAGGTAAGAAAGAAAATATAACTTATCCAAGGACTAGAACCAGGAAATAGAGCTGGGATTCAAATCCAGTGTGACTCTTCTGGTGATTATTTTCCCTGAGGTGCTGAGAGAGCTTTTCAGATCACTGAACAGAAATGAAATCTTTGTTACATCTGGAGAAGCAGGTAGATTCCTCCTTGGGAGTAAAAAAATAAAAATAAAAAAAAGACTCAGGTTGAAGAAAATGGTCACACCCAGGTTCTCTACTGAGATGACTAGGCCATTCAATTAAATCAAGCAGAGGGCAAGTCTCCTGCCGCCTTTCTCAGTGTGGTCTCTGGAAATTTATTTAGTCTGTCTGCTGGTCTGAGTTCTGGTCAAGTCTCACTGTTTGGGGACCACTGATCAATGTGATTACCACAGATCTTGTTTTCTTTTCCTGTGGCTATCCATATTGCAGCCACGTTACTGCTTACCAGCTCAATGTTAAAGCCTAGACAATATGAAATTATGGAGAGGAAGGGATAAGTGCATAATTTGAATAGCTGTTGAACATTTTCAAGAAGAAGCATTTTTAGGTCACTGCTCCTTTTATGTAGTATAACATATATTACTACCTTAATCATCAAAGCAACTCTGATTTACACAGGCCAAGTATTATTATTATCCCTATCTCACAGAAAAGGAAACTGAAATCTAAAGAAATTAGATGCTTTGTCTTCAGACACACAGCTATTCCAGGACTAAAACTCTAGTATTCTGACTTAATCCACTGCCTTTTCACTAGACCATGCTATTCCTCAAAAGACCCAACCACTGTGGGACATGGCACCTAGAATAGCTGTCTCATGCTATATTGACCAAGAAGGATGGTTGCAGTCCTAAGATGCTTAAGCTGCATTTCCCATCTATGTCAAATTCCTTGGTTACTGGGAAGCTTTCCAACATTTATTTCATCAGGTGTATTCTTAGAATTGAGACAGAACAGTTGGCTAATGTAAGCAGAGCCCAAGGACAAAGGCAAAAACAGAAATACACTTTAACATGGTGGGCATGGTGGCTCATGCCTGTAATCCTAGCACTTTGGGAGGCTGAGCCAGGTGGATCACTTGAGGTCGAGTTCAAGACCAGCCTGGCCAACATGTTGAAACACCGTCTCTACTAAAAATACAAAAAATTAGCCAGGCGTAGTGGCGTGTGCCTGTAATCCCAGTTACTCGGGAGGCTGAGGCAGGAAAATAGCTTGAACCCAGGAGGTGGAGGTTGTAGTGAGCTGCGATTGCACCACTGCACTCCAGCCTGGGCAACAGAGCGAAACTCCGTCTCAAAAAAAAAAAAAAAAAAAAAAATTGAATGCCATGCTAATATATATAAGGTAACATGCAATACATCTTTTTACTCAGTGGTCTAAATTAGGTCTTTAATTGGTTTACCCTGTTAATGTCTCCAAGAGCTTTTCTTTCAGATTTTGTTGAGTCGTTACCTATAGACTGTACCATTTACCTAGATTTTTTTTTTCATTTTTGGAGACAGGGTGTCACTATGTTGCCCAGGCTGGACTTGAACCCCTGGGCTCATGTGATCCTCTCACCTCAGCCCTCTGAGTAGCTAGGATTACAGGTGTACACCATCTCTCTGGCTTAACTTGATTTCATTCATTGAACAAATATTTGAGGTTCTTTTCTGAGCCAGGGCTAATGGATAAAATTACCTGGATTTGGGGACAGCAGTGACATCTGTCACACTGCAGGGTAGCCAGTCACCAGCTTTGAATCTCTAGGGCTTTATATTTCTTCCTGTCTAAATCACTCAAGTTTAATTTTTGGGAACTACAACTACAGGTCTTGCCTCACCCAAACCCAGCCTCCATCTAGGCCCTGGCTTTGCCCTGTGGAAAGGGTATAAGTTGTTTTGGCTGAGGACATTTGTTATTGGTCATGTTTGCCAAACAGAGGGCCTTCAAGATTGTATTTGTTCTTTGCAGCCTGGCAATCGGTACCATTAGTGGCCATGCCCGACATTGCCCAGACCTTTGCGTTGTCTGGGTTGATGCCCATGCTGACATCAACACACCCCTTACCACTTCATCAGGAAATCTCCATGGACAACCTGTTTCATTTCTCCTCAGAGAACTACAGGATAAGGTCAGTGGGCCGAAATGAAAAGAAAGGTGAATGGCTTGCAGGGTTTTGCTGGAGTTGGTCTAGTTCAGTAAGATTTTGGTGAAGGGTAGGTTGAGTGTGGATTACCACTCCTTCATTTGTTCATCACTATTATGGACCAGGCAGTCTGCCAGATGCTAGGGGTATAAAGACTAGGACATGGTCTCTGTTCTTTGTAAGAAAGCAAGGAGGGGGTAGTAACTATAGCAACTCATATGCCCACAGCCTGAGGACTTCTTGGTTAGAGGCGCCCAGGCCATACTCTCTGACACACTCACCTAGAAGACAAATAAAACCATGATGACCTCTGGGTAATATTTTCCTGAGCAGTTCAGAAGATATAGGAGTCCATGTTAGGCGCAGATTAGAATCTGTATATCCCTCCCCTCAGTGAGGGACCAAGTCAAACCAGGGCACTACAAAGATTATTCATTGGGAAGAAGTCTTGTGTCGGCTGTTGGCAACTTGAGATGGCAACCCAACCAGGTTATGCTTCAAGAACCAATCTGTAAACAAGTCAGTAATGTGCAATGGGATAGAAAAGGGCTAATCAGCAGTATTCGTGCTACTAGGTAAGTTAATGAGAAACCAAGACAACCTTAGAGATTTTATTTGTCTTGAGAAAGCAATACTGTGTTCCTCAGCTGCCCTTCTGAAACATTTCCACCTTGTATCACTTCTTCCCAGATCAAGTGTGTCCTGTGTTGCTCTAAACTTACCCTGTAGGTGGCAGAAGAAAGCAGATTGCATACCCAGGGAGGCACATGATAATGATCTTGGTGAGAACAAGAATTCTTGATTAATCCTGTCCATTTCTCCCTTTCATAGGTACCAGAACTCCCAGGATTTTCCTGGATCAAACCTTGTATCTCTTCTGCAAGTATTGTGTATATTGGTCTGAGAGACGTGGACCCTCCTGAACAGTAAGTTGATGCATTTGGCTGAAGTTTAGGGCCTGTCCTAGCCAATTATGTTCCATTTGAAAGGCTGATGCTTAACTTGGTCTATTGTAGGTCACTAAAACAAACCCACCCTGTCCCCCAAATACATATTTGTTAAAAATGCTCTTTAAACTAAGGACTCCTTCCTTTGTATCTCATCACAGTTTTATTTTAAAGAACTATGATATCCAGTATTTTTCCATGAGAGATATTGATCGACTTGGTATCCAGAAGGTCATGGAACGAACATTTGATCTGCTGATTGGCAAGTAAGTAACTATAACTGATGTCAGGGCAAACCCCCAATGGGCAACACACTTTTAGCCTGTTTCTTGAGGACAGCAGCTTTACTTTTAAAATACAAAGCAAAAACATACACATAATTTTAAATAGTTCAGAAAGGCAAAATATGAAACACAGGTCATATTCTTCCTCTGGGTTTTTGGGAGGAGGTTTCCTCTAAATCATTGCCTAGATCTTCTGTCTCATAAATTTTTCTTTATCTCCATCTTTAATGCTTATCTTCTGAGATGACAAGCATTTATTGTTTCAACTGTCCCATTCTTCCCAGCCTCACGATTGTTTCATCTGAGTTTTATGTTAAGCAAATCTTGGCAGTGTAGAAAGATGGCAGATGAATACTAATCAAATGGTAGTTTTAAGAGCATTTTCCCAATACCAAGTCTTTACTTCTGGGTGATTAATGTCAGAATTGTTATCTGGTAGTACGTCATTTCGTAAGCTGTTAAGAAACTTAGTTGTTAGCTTCAGCCTTTGGACACTGGGGCTATAATGAAATTAGAAATGGAAGATGTTAAAACTGCAGACCTAAAATTAGAGTTCACTTCAGCTGCTGTTATGTTCAGAGAATAACAGCAACCATAACTTACATCAAGCCAATTTAAATTAGACTATATCAGAGCCCAATCTCATCTAGAAGTGAAGAAATCCCTCTATTGACAGTTATTAGTATAAGAGGTTCTAATACCCAGTGTAAGGCAGAAATATACACTGGAGTTAGTCTGTCTGAGGCATGCAGAACAAATGGCAGTACCATGAAGTGGTATGTAGGAAGTTAATATTGCCAATCTCAGTAACTTCCAAGAATAGGAAGCCTGGAAATGTATTAACAGCTTTATTAACAAAGTACTAGGACTAACAGCAACAAAATCCAGGAGTTACAACCATAAGAAGGATGAGTGTCTAAGGACAACCAGTTAAGTATTAAGTATTATTTCATCTTCTTCCTTTCTAGGAGACAAAGACCAATCCATCTGAGTTTTGATATTGATGCATTTGACCCTACACTGGCTCCAGCCACAGGAAGTCCTGTTGTAGGGGGACTAACCTATCGAGAAGGCATGTATATTGCTGAGGAAATATACAATACAGGTATGTAGCAACCAGGTCTGCAGGCTGTTAACTACATAGGTAAATATGCTTGAGTCTCTTGCCTGCCTTTAAAGGATCTTTTCTGCTATTCCACATCATTGCAGAGTTTGTTTTTGCTTAAACTTTTGTAGCTAAAAATTATACGGCCATGCTATATAGTCCTTTATGCTATATAGAAAGGATATAGTCCTTTAGAGTCATGCTTGGACATGGCTCTTACCAAATTACACTAAGGTAATAATGAGTAAAAAATTGTATATTTAAACAATTAAATACAAGAATCAATTGTCAAACTGATGCAGTTCTTTGAGTTATCTAAAGGCAGATTAAGATAAGAAGGCAAGACCAAGGCTGTAATTTGCACTCTAAGAGATTGGTTCATTGGGAGTTGTGAATTTGGAGTTAAAGCTGATCTCTTGAAGAAATCTGCAAACTGGACAATATCTTGGGTCCTTTATGTAGGGTAGGTCTTGTACTAGAGCCTGATGGGATTTCTAATAAGGGGGATACAGTTAGATGAGAATGGCTGATGGAAAGAGTACTAAGATGAATTCTACGTTATCAAGACTGGCTACTTGTCCAAAACTCATACTTGTTTGCAAACAGTTGCCATTTCTGACAGAAAGCTTCTGATTTTAAAGCTACTTCAAATGACCTTTCATTCCAAAATTTAAAGAACTACCAAATCATACTGCTTCAGTAACCATCTGATGGAACTAGGGTATAGATAGAGACCCCAGATTGAAAGGTTCAGGGCTATAGAGAACCCTTGACTAGCTGAGATGGAAACTGAGATTGAGAAATGGTCTCCTTAGCGCCACAGCCTGCTAGAACCTTAGGCAGTACAGAAAGGCAGGCAGTACTGGTCTAATTCTCAGATCTGCAATCTTAGATGTTGCCAGTGGTCATTAGGTTATTGGCCAGAGAACCTGGGAGTTCAATTCTCTGCTTTGCTTCCTAAAAACACCACTTAGAGCAGGGGTTAATAACCTCTAGCACTTATATATGGCATGGCTTGTCTCTTTGCTCCCATGCTACAATATTTTATTCCAAAAAAACACTCATGGGGCTGGGCACAGTGGTTCATACCTATAATCCCAGTACTCTGGGAGGCCAAGGCAGGAGGATTACTTCGCCCCAGGGGTTTAAGACCACCGTGGGCAACATAGTGAGACCCTGTTTCTACAAAAAATAATTAGCCAGGTGTCCCAACTACTTGGGAGGTTGAGGCTGCAGTGAGCCATGATTGTGCCACTGCACTGTTATAATGCTGTCAACTAGATACATAAAGCAGTTTGCTTAATTTATAGGGTGGCAATAGTCTGGAAACATAAGTCATGTATATATTTCTAATAGTGCAAACCTTGATTACCACTTCTGGGATATGCTAAAGGTGCAGGTTTAGTCAGTGGAAATCAGAGACAAATCAGGAACACAGGTCCATGTGCAGGAAATGATGGAAATGCTACAGTAATACACCTGTTGGTTGCAGTTTAGCACCATACACTCAACTATGCATTGCTAATAAGGGAAGATGCTGAACGGACATGATGGCATTGAGCACATCATGTACTATAGTGTAATATCAATAAACCATTAGGTACATTTGCCTGTTGTTTCCAGATTTTATGGCCACCCTAAATATTCTTAGATACTTGTATTCCTGAATACTAGCTTGTTCAGGTCACCCTTCATCCAGAATAACCAACTAAAAAGTTAAATTCTACAGAGAAATGAGGCATTTAGAGGGGTGAGCATGGTAGCAGGTCTGGATAGGTTCTTCTGGTTTAAGCTTCCCTTCCACTTGCTCCAGGCCAAAGGAACACTACCGAGAACTTTGACATAAGTTCTCAAACCTTAACAGAAGGTAACTGAAGTCTAGATAAAATAATTAACATATGGCTGAATTTTCTCTTGATCAAGTACAAGATACTGGGACAGTCTGCTGGGAGACAAAAAGAAATGTTAGATGTGGAACCTGCCTCCAGAGCTCAGGCCTGCAGGGGTGAGAATGAAGTTTGCAGTAATAACTACAATTCAGGGCATATGGTGTGGTGCTCTAACAGATACAGATAACGCATTAGAATTCAAGTGGGAATGGAGTTTGGCTAGTGAAACTGGGAGATTTCCTCTGCCTTCATACTTGATTCATTTCCAGGCAGGCATCTGGAAGGTTCCTAGTCATACTGGAGATGGCATACATTTTGCCAACAAGTAGGATGAAAACCTCCCCCACCCAACACCAAGCCTTTTCCTTTTCCAGAACGCCTGACAATTATGCCTGTTATGTTAGTTGAACAGGGATGGTTTATTTCATTATCTTAAAAGGTTTCTTTTAATCTACTGTAGCATAGCAGTGTTTTAACTTAAATTCATGGCCAAGAGGATGAGGTGCAAGGGGCTTCCTAAAAATAGCTATTTTCTACTATAAAATGGACTCTTGTTTTTACCTTGGCTTGTTCTCCCTGTCCCAGTGGGATGACCCTCACTGAGAGGAGCAGCAAGGGAATCTGAGGTTTTGTCACACTTTGTTCTTCCAGGGTTGCTGTCGGCACTGGATCTTGTTGAAGTCAATCCTCAGTTGGCCACCTCAGAGGAAGAGGCGAAGACTACAGCTAACCTGGCAGTGGATGTAATTGCTTCAAGTTTTGGTCAGACAAGAGAAGGAGGGCATATTGTCTATGACCAGCTTCCTACTCCCAGTTCACCAGATGAATCAGGAAATCAAGCACATGTGAGAATTTAGGAGACACTGTGCACTGACATGTTTCACAATGGGCATTCCAGAATTATGAGGCATTGAGGGGATACATGGATACTAAATGGTTGTCTGGGTCAATACTGCCTTAATGAGAACATTTACACATTCTCACAATTGTAAAGTTTCCCCTCTATTTTGGTGACCAATACTACTGTAAATGTATTTGGTTTTTTGCAGTTCACAGGGTATTAATATGCTACAGTACTATGTAAATTTAAAGAAGTCATAAACAGCATTTATTACCTTGGTATATCATACTGGTCTTGTTGCTGTTCCTTCACATTTAAGTGGTTTTCCATCTTTCCTCCCTCCTCCCACAGTCTGGCTATACAGTGCATCCCTGAACTGTTAGCCCACAGCAGCAATAAGCTTATTCTATCCACATCCCTAACATCATGCATTCACAAGGTCAAAGTTCTGGTCCACAAACCCTTCCCCATAGAAGTTCAATGGCTGCGAAAGAATTTGTAGTAAACCAGGCCTCCCAGGATGGCGAGCTCCAGTAAGATGATAATGGAAAGCAGCAGCTTGTTGGTTGTCACTCTACAAAGAGAAGCAAAGTGGGGAGTAGTCAGAAGTTTGGATAACCTTCCTTCTAAACATTTTGGGGTTAGACCTGGGACCACGGCTGGATACTCTGAGGCTGTATGTTTGATCACACAGCCACTTAGCAGGAAGTACTCATAAGGTTCTTTAGCTGTCACTTAGGGATAACACTGTCTACCTCACATAAATGTTAAACTGAGACAATAAAAACCAAAGCATAAAAATGGATTCTGAAATGTGTTCAAATAGTAGTTACTTCCTTTAAAAATAGCTTTTTCTAGAAAGAAGGGTTAGCTGGAAAAAGTAATCAAATATATATCCAGCTCAGGATGGGTCCTGCCCTAGGATAAGTAACTAGAAGCCTGGGTAATACCTTTCAATCTCTTGTAAACTACTTCCCTCTGCCCTATTTTTCCCTTTGCTCTCCTATCAATCAACCCAAATGGATGTTATAAAGGTAGTAGAGGAGCTTAAAAATTTTACTATCTGTTGTTTACACAAAGAATCCAACCTCTGGTTCTCATGTTCACTCTAGGTTTCTCCCTATTCCACAAGGAATTTATCACTGTAGGAAAATCCCACCCCTCCTGCTAGTTCCATGAGTGGGTTGTAGTTTTGTTTCATGCTAGGCCACCTGTGCCCAAGGTCATGTACAATACCCTCTTACCCCCAACTTCAACCTCAGTGGCAGTATTTCTGCCCTGGATTTGTTGCTGTTAGCACTCAAGGATTTTGTTTTTTATTTTTGGTAAAGACTACTTTATTGGTGGCAGTTAGTACAATTCAAATATTGATCTTCAAAGAAGGACTTATTTATCAGGCTAGGAGTCCATACAGAGCTGAATGAAACTGAATCAAGTCATTGCTGTGACTGAAGTCAATCCTGTTTCTTGGGAAATGAAACCACAGCCAGCTGATGCATGGCATATGCTGTTTCACTAACTGAGAACCATGGTGGCTCTATACAGGAGGTCATCAGCTCTACCACCCTTTAGATGCACTGGAATTCCATTCTTCTCCTGAAACAGCTTGTGTTTTCTGGACCTTTATTTCAAATGCCTGCATGAAGCAATGCTCATGGTCCTCTGGGCAACCTGACAGTGCCAGCAGATTCTGCAGCATCTTGGCTCAGTTACTGCCCACGAACCCTGACAACTCCACAAGGGTTTTATTTTTAAAAGTCCACTTCTTCCCTACAAGATAGAACTTCCAGAAAAGGAGCTGACTCCCATGAAGGGCAAGCAGAGCCAAAAGCAAGTACTACGCAAGTGAAAACTGCTTTCTAATCAAGATTTTACAAATTTTCTTTTCTTTTTTTTTTTTTTTTTTTTTGAGACAGAGTCTCGCTTTGTCCCCCAGGCTAGAGTGCAGTGGTGCCATCGGCTCACTGCAACCTCCACCCCCCCAGGTTCAAGCAATTCTCTGTCTCAGCCACCTGAGTAGCTGGGCTTACAGGTGCCCGCCACTACGCCTGGCTAATTTTTTTTGTATTTTTAGTAGAGACGAGTTTCACCATTTTGGCCAGACTGGTCTTGAACTCCCGACCTTGTGATCTGCCCGCTTCAGCCTCCCAAGGTGCTGGGATTACAGGCATGAGCCACCGCACCCGGCTGAGATTATAGAACTATATTTCAAGGAATAGGAAGCTGTTATTCCCAAGTGTTGCCTTCTCTAAAGAACATCAGCTGTGATTAAATGTCCTTTCAGTGGAGAAATTTTTCACTGCTCCAAGTCAAAGCAGTATATACTTTCAACAAATGATTTTATCCTGAGTTATTTAATTATCCAAGACCATATTCCTTAGTGTATTTATTCTGGTCTGCTGGGTGGTCCTGAGTATACAGGGACTATGCGTCAACTGCTGAGGTGCTTTATTAGGACCTTTGTAAGTCACTATTTTAAGCTTTTTGGTTGAAAGCCATTGAGTTAAGAGAAATTTCATGACTTTAAAAAAACTTACTTTCTGGACATTGAACGGAGAATCTTTCGACTTTTGCTCAAGCTTTCACTTGTGTTTACCAGCTGAGAAGAGAAAATAGTGATTATTTCCCTCTTTAAAAAGTATACTCTGTACAATTGAATATCCCTAGATTAACAGTAGGCATTAAGGGATATATGTTGAAAAATTCCAAGAAATCAAGCCAATTTAAATGATGGCCTTTGAGTGTTAAGTAGAGAACCTGGAAAGGACAAGATATTTTAGTACTCATCAAGTAGGCTTAAGAATCATCTTCCTAGGTTGCTGCTGGGGATGGACTCCTGAGACTGAGCTAATCTTCTACCGTGGCTACTCCAAAAGGGAAGGCTTCAAGTGTAGCAAGCAGACCGGCCAGCCAGTGACTGTAGAGCAACTGAAGATTTGAATTTCATCAGCCAAATTCCAGGACAGCCTCTTGAGTTGGCATTTGTTTTTGTAGGCTGATCTGTGACTGCTTTTGGAATCTGGTTATCTTTTTTCTTTGCCCTCTTAAGAGACAGTTACGTTGAAATGTGAAAAGAATTAACCTCCATGGAACTTTCAACTGCTTGCTACTAATCTGGACAGCTGGAGGATATTTCACCTCCAGCAGATGGCTACTTGCCATCTGTTCCCATTCCCCAGTGGCCTTGGTAAGCTGACCTCTCAGCTCATTCCTTGGCTTTTATTTATTTGAAACAGGGTCTCACTCCGTCACTCAGGCTGGAGTGCAGTGCTGCAGTCGCAGCTCACTGCAGCCTCGACCTCCCAGGCTCAAGCAATACCCCCACCTGTCCCCAAGTAGCTGGGATCACAGGTGCACGCCACCACACCCTGCTCCTTTTTTTTGATTTTTAGTAGAGATGAGGTCTCGCTATGTTGCCCGTGCTGGTTTCAAACTCCTAGGCTCAAGCCATCCTCCCACCTCAGCCTCCCAGAGTGCTAAAATTACAGGTGTAAGCCCAGCCTCCTTGGCTTTTAAATTCAACCAATCTACCTGTTATGTTCAAAAACCAAAACCCACACAATCTGTAAGCAAGTTACATTCTCCATAGCTTGCCTTGAATGTAGTACTTTATTATGAATTTTCACTGAAGAGGGCAGGGCATTACTCTGACTTAATGGAGAATTATAGCTATTAAGAAAATCTACTCAAATCTTCACACTGAGCTAGTATTTTCCTGTCCAAATCTTGGCCACAGTATGTTTTTCAAATTGATTTGCCTTCTGCTATTAAGAATACAGCATTCCATTGGTAAATTGTACTAATTACAAAATTCCGACCAGGCGCAGTGGCTCACACCTGTAATTCCAGCACTTTAGGAGGCTGAGGCAGGTAGATTATGAGGTTAGGAGATCGAGACCATCCTTGCTAACATGGTGAAACCCCGTCTGTACTAAAAATGCCAAAAATTAGCCAGGCGTGGTGGCGGACGCCTGTAGTCCCAGCTACTCGGGAGGCTGAGGCAGGAGAATGGCGTGAACCTGGGAGGCGGAGCTTGCAGTGAGCTGAGATTGCACCACTGCACTCCAGCCTGGGCAACAGAGCAAGACTCCATCTCAAAAAAAAAAAAAAAAAAAAAAAAATTCCAGCTGGGCACAGTGGCTCATGCCTGTAATCCTAGTGCTTTGGGAGGCCAAGGTGGAATGATTGCTTGAGCCCAGGAGTTCAAGAGCAACTTTGGCAACATAGTGAGACCCCGTTTTAACAAAAAATTAAAACAATTAGCCAGGCACAGTAGCACATGCCTGTATCCCAGCTACACATGAGGATCACTTGGGCCCAGGAGTCTGAAGCTACAGTAAGTTATAATTGCACTGCTGCACTCCAACCTGGGTGACAGAGCAAGACTCTGTCTCTAAAAAACTAAAAAATTCCTATGTAGGTTTACTCATTTATGGAAAGGAAAAAATAAATGAGTTATTTTTCTGAGGCTCTCAGAGTGACAGTAGACTAGAGATCCCTGATATAGTCATCATTTGGTTTAAATATTTGTTTTCTTTCCACAATGATCCAGCTTACCTTACTGGATAATCCTTAGAGATTTTTTCCCTATTACTTTTTTTTTTTTTTTTACTTTTACTTACATAATCGTAAGGGGTTATAGTCCAGCACTGAAGCATAATTTATAAATCTATAAACTGTGGTACTATTCTTTGAAATCTGGAAAATAGCCTTGGCTCTAAATAACAGGGTATAAGCAGATGATGTTTTCTTAAGAATAGCAGAATACCCTATTAGATGTGTGAGAAATTAAAATCTCAGATTGGAAGCTTTGAATCCTTAAGTGCGTTTTGACATATTATTTCTCTTGCCAAAGAGAGAATGCAGCCACTTTATCCTTATTAATTCCTGTAATCTTATAAGCATAGAAATCAGGTTCCTTCCATCTTTTTTTCCCTTCACTGAAGCAAAAATTTCCAATGATATCTAAATCTTAGGGGTAAAATTGCTTCTAAGAGAGATCTCTCAGCCAAGCAAACTAAAAATTGAGCAAAGCAGCCGGACACAGTGGCTCACGCCTATAATCCTAGCACTTTGGGAGGCCGGAGTGGGTGGATCACCTGAGGTTAGGAGTTCGAGACCAGCCTGGCCAACATGGCGAAACCCCGTCTCTACTAAAAATACAAACATTAGCTAGGCATGGTGGCGCATGCCTGTAATCCCAGCTACTCAGGAGGCTGAGGCAACAGAATCGCTTGAACCCAGGATGCGGAGGTTGCAGTGAGTGGAGATCACGCCAATGCACTCTAGCCTGGGTGACACAGTGAGACTCTATCTCAAAAAAAAAAATAATAATAAAAACTGAGAAAAGCATAAGAACTTAAAAAAGACTATTCCCTGAATACAGAACTGCTGTAGCTTTTGGCCTTAGTACAGTTTCCAGGTGCAGTGGCCCCCTAATTGCCCCATACTTGCCCCTTTCCCTGTCTGCCCAGACTTACTCTACTCTTGGTACGTTCTAACTGGTCTCGTTGTTCCCCCAGCTCTTCTATGATTTCTGAGCCAATCTGGTCAGTCTCTGTGGCAATCCGATGAGAACGTTCAATACTTTGGGTGGCCCGGTTCAGGCTTTCAGTGCCTTGCAGAAGCATTGCCCTTTGAGACTGTAGCCGATTCTGAAAGGAGTATGGAGAGAAATGTTAGACTTTTTCCATTATAAATTCATTGCCAGCATATTCCTCATGACCTTCTCCATGTTAGAAGGGATATAGTGAGCAATAATTTTCATTCCTTTTAAGACAGAACCAAAGAAGCTAATGATTCTTTTCAAGGTCACAGACTAAAGCAGAACCTGAAATCCAATCAATAGGATCACAATACCCCCAACTCCACTGCCTTTTACAGTTATGTGAGGCAAGGAAAGATGGATTAAAAATACCAGAGCACTTTCCTTGTGTTTGTGATGAATCTGAACTGGTCCATGTGCCTGCTGGACTATCAACTTCTGAAAGGTGGCAGCCCAGATGTGGGAGCTACCTGATAATACATATAGCCTGTGACTTCAATAGTGCTATGAGCAAACCAACTAAACTCTGCAGCCCTAGAAAAAGGTTAATTCACTGAAGATTCCCACTCGACTTGTATGAGGATTGACGGACCATGAATAAGCTATTCTGTTCTTCGTTTTAAGCCTCCAGCACCTGGTATTTCCAGGGGGCCTCTCATCCAAGTACTAACCTGGCCTGACTCACTTAGCTTTGAGATCAGGCAGGTTCAGGGTGGTACTGCCTAGATGACTACATTCTTCTTTTTCAGCATCTAAAGAAATCATGTAGAATTCTGAGACACTACCACATTCTGGAAAAAACATATGTGGTTACCCTCTTGGTGAGCCCCAAAAAGAACTTCACCTAAGGTCAAACAAAAAACCTTGAGGCTGCCACACTGGGGGTGATTTGGTCTCAGGGAAGTTAGTATCTGGGGCTTGAGCAAGCTTCCCCACCTGCCCTAATTTCTCAACTGCCCTAATTTTCTAAATCCCCACCGAAGTTTTACTCCACCTGTAATCCTAAATACAGACAGCAGGAAGACAAAAGTAGCCTTGTCAGGCCAGAATTAACAACCACTGACAGAAATGGAGCAGCTCCAAGTTCTTAGCTGTTCAAAGTGTGTGTGTGTGCGCGCACACACACACACACACACACACACACACACAAACACACACACACACAATCAAAAGGGACCCAGCTCACAGAGGCCTATTACAGAGCAGGTGACCACTGGTGGTATGACCATCAAGGAGCCAAAAGATTGGCTCCCACAGCAGAAGCAGCAAGATGCATTTTCTTTCTTTCTTTCTTTATTTTTTTTGAGACGGAGTCTCACTCTGTCGCCCGGACTGGAGTGCAGTGGCAAGATCTCAGCTCACTGCAGCCTCTGCCTCCTGGGCACAAGCAATTCTGCTGCCTCAGCCTCCCGAGTAACTGGGATTACAGGCACCCGCCACCACGCCCAGCTAATTTTTGTATTTTTAGTAGAGACAGGGTTTCACCATGTTGGCCAGGCTGCTCTCGAACTCCTGACCTCAGGTGATCCACCAGCCTCAGCCTCCCAAAGTGCTGGGATTACAGGTGTAAGCCACTGTGCCCGGTGCTCTGTAGCATTTTCACTTAATAAATGGCATACAGACCAGTAGACGAGGAAACCACTGAATGAGGTTCAAATAAAACCAGTTAGGTTAGCACAAAGGAAGAAGGAAAAAGGTTTTCAAAATAAAAGATGAAGATTTTCAACTAAGTAGGCTAAAAAATGACCAAGAAAGGATCAGATCACATAAATGAACTTCAGACAGATTTGGAACAATAATTTTACTGAAGGTATGGATACCTAAATTATGTTTTAATAATTTCTGAAACTTGCCAGGCATGGTGGCTCACGCCTGTAATCCCAGCACTTTGGGAGGCCGAGACGGGTGGATCACAAGGTCAGGAGATCGAGACCATCCTGGCTAACACGGTGAAACCCCGTCTCTACTAAAAATACAAAAAAAATTAGCCGGGCGTGATGGCGGGCACCTGTAGTCCTAGTTACTTGGGAGGCTGAGGCAGGAGAATGGAGTGAACCCGGGAGGCAGAGCTTGCAGTGAGCCAAAATCATGCCACTGCACTCCAGCCTGGGCGACAGAGCGAGACTCTGTCTCAAAAAAATAATAATAATAATTTCTGAAACTCATAATTTTAAAGCAAAATTGTTTGGACTTCCTCCCCAACTCTGGCAACATGACTAAAGTCACTTTTACAACTCCCACTTTAACCAGCTCCACCTGCCTGCCTTTTTCCAGTCTCCCTTTACAAGTGATCTTCTGTCAGCTTCTAATCTGTGACAATCCCTCATGCATCCATTTGAAAATTTTCAGTACTTCATTCTCAAGGGATCTAGTTTTGGCATCAGCAATGTCAAGCCAATATCATCCTGAATGTCTCTTAAACTATAATCAGGATGCATCGTGAAACAGGATTTGTTTAAAATTGTAGTATGAGCCTTTCTACCTCTGTTCAGTCTGCACTGGTGGGCCCCTTTCCATTTCTCTGCCACGCTACTTGCCAGAGAATTTCTACTTTGTGTTGTGTTTGTGGAAGACAGACCAAATGCAGCACATTTAATCTTTCAGACGTTTTATTCCTTTAACGATCTAGCTGCTCTAGATGGTTGCAGAATACAGATGTTCAATTAGTCCAATTTTATAAATCAGAATCCTGAAAGCTAGAGAGGCAGTCTCGCTCACTTTCCATTACCACAGAATAAAATGATAAAAAGCTCCTTCTCGAGAAGTGCCCTGCATTGGCTACTGTATCTCAGTTGTTGGGCCACCTTGACATCAAGGTAAAGGAAAACTTGAATTGATTTTGTAACAATATTCTGATAAATTAGAAACCTAACTGAATTTTCCAGGCATACCCGAGAAAGTGATTCTAAAATTTATATGAGAGAATAAAAAAGATCAAAGAGAAAACAAATTAGATCAATGGGTCAGAATACAGAATCCAGATAATAAGAATAGGTAACATTTACATACTACTACATACAAAGCACTGGGTTTTTTTTATTATAAGACTGTATTATATTAAGGATAAAAAGAAATCTAAATATGCATATGGTTCGAAAGGCCTGCATTAAATAGAGCAGATACCAAGGGGTAACAAGAACTGGATGCAGAAAAGAGGATAAGGGTGAAAAAAATGAAACAAGAGTCTAGTATACACTGATAACATGAAATACCCGAACAATATAGTTAATTTTTGTACCACAGGCCCTTGAGGGAAAAAAACAAAACAAAACAAAAAAACAGCTAAAACTTACCATATGCTCATTCTCTACAGCATATATGCCATATTTCATGTCTCCTCGGCCTCCAGGTGTGGCTGTCAAAGGTGTGCTTCTCACCTCCCGATGGAGTTTAGCAAGGTCCTTCCGGTAGCTTCGAAGCTTAGACATCATGGGGTTTCGGAAAGACAGGGGTGCATAACGTAGCTCCTCCTCCATCTCTGCCAGCTGGGAAGGCAGAAAGTAGTGAGCAGATAGCCTGGTTCTTCCCTCACTCATTTGGAAATATGCCTAGTTTGGACTAATCAAACTACTTATTTATTTGGACTACACCAAGTAAATAACCATATGCTCCATGAGGCAGGGACCATGTCTGGCATGTTCTCCTCATTCTGAATGCCTTGCAGAGTGCCCAGCAAGCACAGAGCAGGCATTCAAAATATATGAACTGAATGAATGAATGTTAAAATAGAAGTACTTTATAGCTTACTAAACATTTTTATATACATTCTCCATTTAATCCTCACAACAAATCAGTAAGGTAGGAAATGCTCCATTTCATATATAAGACTTAAAGAAACTGGCTCAAGATTACACAAAAAGAAGGAGTCCGGGCCAGGCACAGTGGCTCAAACCTGTAATCCCGGCACTTTGGGAAGCCGAGGCAGGAGGATCATTTGAGCACAGCCTGGGCAACATAGCAAGACCTCATCTCTACATTAAAAAAAAAAAATTAAACAGAAAAGGAGTCAGGATTCAAAATCTTCAAATTCTCTCAGCTCTCTTCAATATACCAAGTTTTTAGCCTGGTATGATTGAACATTGCCATCAAGAAGTGCTTTGTAATCTACTGTATTAAAAATGATAGGGGTCTGGCATCAGGGTTCTTCCCTTCTCCTGCTCCTCTTTCTGAAAATCAATTAAGTTTGTCTCCATGTCAGAGAGAACCAGGGGCCTACCCCAGAGCAGGCTGCTTTAGGGGAATCAGACTTCCATTTTTCTGGGGTAAGTAAAACGTAACACCTGGACACATTCACAAGAGGCCCTAAATTATTTTCATCTGCCTGGAATGGTAGGCATAGGATTATTACTTTTGCTGAGTTTGGAGAAAACAAGTATCTGAGCATCAAACAAATCAGTAGTAGCTAGAAGGTTTTAAAAATGCTACCAAGGTATTAACTGAAACAGGAGAATGGCTACAAACAGGTATCATGGATATGCCCAGCTGTACACAGGTATTAAGAAAAGCTCCCAGTACTCCCATTAGGAAGAAGATAGTTCCCACAGTCTAGTGGCCTGGTCTTTCTTAAAACAGATGCAAAAGAGAGAAAAGGATGCAGATGTGCTTCCTTCTCAGAACTTCATTGGGATAATTGGGAAATTGAAACGTTGATCTTCAACAAGCAAGAAGGAAGTTCGCTGGCCAAAAGAGAATTTTTTCTCCATCTGCTCTAGGGTAGCAAATACAGGGGCAACTATTTCTGCGGAGTACTAGCAAGGACCAGAATTTTGGCCCCAATCTTAATGGGTTTGCTGAAGCTAGAGTATGATGAGATGGAGTCAAAGGACTCTTGCTTCCATAGGGCTGGGGCAAAAAAAAAAAAAAGTTTTTTTTTTTTTTTTTTTTTAAGAAAAGCCACAGGTGAAGAGAAGCAGTTGTTAAACTGTTCAGTAAACGGAACCAACTTCTGACAAACTTTGGGTACCAACTGAGACTCATGCATGTCTTGCCTGAGGTACTAACTCCAGCTCCTACGTTGTCTCTTAAGACAGAAAGGGACATGGTTAGAATTACCTCTAAACTACATTTTCTGTGACAGTAAGTTTAACAAAGAACAGTAACTTTTCTTTTTTTTTTTTTGGAGGCAGGTCTCACTCTGTCACCCAGACTGGAGTGCAGTGGTGCAATTGTGGCTAACCAAATGCTTGACCTCCCAGGCTGAAGTGATCCTCCCACCTCAGCCTCCTGAGTAGCTGGGTCCAGAGGCATGCACCACCACGCCTCGGTAATTTTTTTTTGTTTGGTAGAGATGGGGGGGTCTCCCTATGTCACCCAGGCTGGTCTTGAACTTCCGGCCTCAAGTGATCCTCCCACCTTGGCATCCCAAAGTGTTGGGATTGCAAGTGTGAGCCACCGCACTGACCAGTAACCTATCTTAATGGCCAGCTCTTAAAAACAGATTTTAGGCCAGGCACGGTGGCTCACGCCTTGTAATCCTGGCACTTTGGGAGGCCGAGGCGGGCAGATCATGTGGTCAGGAGATCGAGACCATCCTGGCTAACATGGTGAAACCCCGTCTCTACTGAAAATACAAAAAAACAGCCAGGTGTGGTGGCACCCGCCTGTATTCCTAGCTACTTGGGAGGCTGAGGCAGGAGAATGGCATGAACCCGGGAGGTGGAGCTTGCAGTGAGCCGAGACTGCGCCACTGCATTCCAGCCTGGGCGACAGAGTGAGACTCCGTCTCAAAACAAACAAACAAAAACAACAGATTTTAAAAGACTGCTTGGGTAAAAGTATGAGAATGCCCTTACTACTCACATCAGCAATATATTACCAAAGAGTCATATTTCAGGAACATCTTCAGGCTTCACCCATTTGTTTGCCAAACCTCCTCAACAACCATCCCCATCAACTGGCTTCATTTAGTAAGAAATAGTCAAAATCAAGATCAATGGACAGGAACAGTTAATCTGTGATCAGTTCACAGCATTACTTCTGGAAAGGACCAACACCAGGTAGAAGAAACAAAATTTGTTCCTTGTTCTCACCGTTTCATTTGCTTCCTGTTGCTTTTCATCAAAATCCCTGATCAATTTCTTCTTCTCTTCTAGAAAAGATAGATAAGTTTCAAATGCTTATTACTATTTCCACACATTTGTAAAGGCCATTCCCTCTGCTTAGAATAAGCTTCCTACGGCAGGGCCTGGTGGCTCATGCCTGTAATCTCAGCACTTTGGGAGGCCAAGGCAGGTGGATCACGAGGTCAGGAGTTCAAGACCAGCCTGGCCAACCTGGTGAAACCCCGTCTCTACTAACCATACAAAAATTAGCTGGCATGGCGGCAGGCACCTGTAATCCCAGCTACTTGGGAAGCGGAGGTAGAGAAATGCTTGAACCCAGGAGGTGGAGGTTGCAATGAGCCGAGATCGTGCCATTGCACTCCAGCCTGGGCGATAGAGCGAGACTCTGTCTCAAAAAAAAAAAAGAATGTTTACCAGTAGTGACTCTCTGAAACCCCTCACCTTCACTCCCACAGTGAACCACTTCTAAGTTAACTCGTACACTACTTTTCTTCAAAATAAAAATTCCACCTACTCTGCTTGCTGAGAGGCTGTCTGGTGTGGTGCTTGTTTTTCTCTGCGTGTGGCACCGGCAATGACTTGAATGATGAGAACGTTATTCATTCCCCTTTCAGCCTTTCCCATTCCGTCCCTTTGGTTGAGTGTATCTTTAATACCTAAAAATTACTAATCTCCCCTTTGAACAAAAATAGAACAGGCTTCAGCTTCAGAACAAACATCTAACTAAAACAGTATTGTCTTCATTGTATTTTCTGATCATTTATACTACAGGTTTTCCATCTAAAATATGATAGCAAGTTTCATTTTTAAATAACATTGTTTTAAATAAATGTATTTTACATGAAATAAGTTGACATAAAGAAAATTTAAGTGACAAGGCTGGGCGTGGTGGCTCATGCCTGTAATCCCAGGACTTTGGGAGGCCGAGACAGGTGGATCACGAGGTCAGGAGATCGAGACCATCCTGCCTAACATGGTGAAACCCCGTCTCTACTAAAAAATACAAAAAATTAGCCTGGCGTGGTGGTGGGCGCTTGTAGTCCCAGCTACTCGGGAGGCTGAGGCAGAAGAATGGCGTGAACCCAGGAGGCGGAGCTTGCAGTAAGCTGAGATCATGCCACTACACACCAGCCTGGGCGACAGAGGGAGACTCCATCTCAAAAAAAAAAAATATATAAAATAAATAAAATGTAAGTGACAGTAATAATGATACTTGGATGGCAAAAATTATGAAGGTGGTACCAGAATGCTGTCACCCGGTAAACATTTGTATGGGGGAAAGGCATACAAGTGCCTTTCCTGGTTAGTCAGCGGGGTGAGGTTCTGGTGCCAGGTTCGGGCCTGCCTCAGCATGTAAACTTAGATAATTTCCTTCATTTCTTTGGGACCTCATCTCCTCCTTCACTGACTATAAAATGAGAAAGTAGGTCATCCCCTCACATCTAGCAAGCAAAAATTAGCTCTGTTTAAGAGGAGCTTGATTTAAAAAAAAAAAATTTATACATCCAAATGAATGTTCTCCCTGGAAATCTACACATAATCTACTTATCACCACAAAGTTACCAACGTTTACAATGTTTGTTTGTTTGTTTCAAGACGGAGTCTCACTTATCACCTAGGCTGGCAAAATACATATAATATAAAATTTACCATTCTGACCATTTGTAAGTGTATAGCTTAGTGGCTAGGTACATTCACACCGTTGTGGAGCCATCACCACTAACTGTTCTCCAGAACTTGTTTATCATCTCAAACTGAAATTCCATACCCATTAAACACCTCCCCATTCTATGAATTTCACTACTCCAGGTACACCATTAAGTGGAATCATACGGTATTTGTCCTTTGTGTTTAGCTTATTTCACTTAGCACAAAGTCAAGGTTCATCTATGCTGTTGCACATATGGGGATACGGCCTTTTAAAGCTATGTATTTTTCAATGTGACTCCTAAACACAAGCCAGCAGCACTTCCACCAACTAAAGAGCAATTTTTTTTTTTCTTGAGACAAAGTTTCGCTCTGTCGCCCAGGCTGGAGTGCAGTGGCTCAGTCTCGGTTCACTGCAACCTCCGCCTCCCAGGTTCAAGTGATTCTCTTGCCTCAGCCTCCCGAGCAGCTGGGGTTACAGGCACCCACCACCATGCCCGGCTAATTTTTTTATATTTTTAGTAAAGACAGCATTTCACCATGTTGGCCAGTCTGGTCTCAAACTCCTGACCTCAAGTGATCCATCCACCTCAGCCTTTCCGCTGCAAAAGAGAACAGATGAGCTGGGCTTATGGAGAAATGGCACGTGGGTATTCAGTTGCTGTCCTAAGATTTTCTTAGATGATTTGTCTACTCTGATTTTCATCTTAAGACCTGGCTTTTTTTTGAGACTGTGTCTCACTCTGTTGCCCAGGCTGGAGTGCCATGGCGTCATCTCAGCTCACTGCAAACTCCAACTCCTGGGTTCAAGTGATTCTCGTGCCTCAGCCTCCTGAGCGGTGGGATTACAGGAGCATGCCACCACACCCAGCTAATTTTTCTATTTTTTGGTAGAGAGGGGGTTTCACCATGTTGGCCAGGCTGGCCTTGTGTAGTCCACCCACCTAGGCCTCCCAAAGTGCTGGGATAACAGGCGTGAGCTACTGCACCCGGCCAAGCCCTGACTTTTGAACCCAATCCTACATAAGATGTAATGTCACTGTAATGCTTTATATGGATTTACATTTTGTTAATCACAACAGCATCTAATGTCAGTTGTATCTTTTTTTTTTTTTTTTTTTTTTTTGAGACAGTCTCACTCAGGCTGGAGTGAAGTGGCATGATTACGGCTCACTGCAGCCTCGACCTCCCAGGCTGAAGCAATCCTCCCACCTGCTCAAGCAATTCTCCTGCCTCATCCTCCCAAGTAACTGAGACTACAGGTGCACGTTACCACACACAGCTGATTTTTTTTTTGGTAGAGATGGGGCCTCACTATGTTGCCTAAGCTCGTCTTGACTCCTGGGCTCAGGCAATCCTCGACCTCAGCCTACCAAAGTGTTGGGACTATAGGTGTGAGCCACCACACCTGTCCATGTATTCTACTTTTTAAGTGACCGTAAATCATTTCGGATGCATATGTTCTATAATCTCAACTTGAGACAAAGTTCCTCGGAAACATGGAAATTTATTTTATCATTTTTACTGTGCCATAGATCCTAGAACTATAAACCTCCTTAGATGTGTCTACTGCCTGAAAGAGCAAATGACAACACACCCTTTACTATGTCTCATTCACTGTTGTGTGACACCCCCTTAATATACACAAGATACTTCAGACATTTTTCTCCATACCACTCACAAAATCCATGGCTGTTTGTTGTTTAAAAAAAAGTAGAGGAAGGTTCACCATGGCAAACGGTATGACTCTTGACCATCTATGATGTAACTGAAATGAGCACCAAGGCAGCTATTACTATTCCTGAGGGGACTGTATTCTTAGCTACCAGTACTGAAATAATGCCGACAGTCAAAAACGGCTACTTCCATGGAGCAGTATTGCATTATTTTGTAATAAGCTGTCCCAAAAGTGCTGAGCATCATCACTGCTCTGAGTCAGCACATCTCCAAACTCAGGTAAGCTCACTCCTGATCCAAG
Source organism: Symphalangus syndactylus (assembly GCF_028878055.3). Taxonomy (NCBI): domain Eukaryota; kingdom Metazoa; phylum Chordata; class Mammalia; order Primates; family Hylobatidae; genus Symphalangus; species Symphalangus syndactylus. Next base: position 49,407,973 of record NC_072430.2, on the reverse strand, counting down.
CCAGACAGTAAGAAGCAGTACTGTACACATACACACATTCCCTTCCTAGCTCCTTCCTTTCCTAGACTTTTCTACCACTGTGTTTAGTCATAAATTCTCCTCCTTTATTCTTCCTTTGTTAATGGGTATGAAAATCTGCATTCTCAAGAGGTAAATTCTAGAATGATTCCAGGAATGTAACTACATAAATGAAAGGGGGAGAAGAAGACCACAGAACCTCTCTCCTTTCACTAACTTCTGTGTGCTAGAATATTCCATTTCCTACCTGATTTTATAAAACACATTTCCTCTTATAAGTGCTCTATAACAACATACTTTTACAGAACTTCACTATGTTTATGAGATCCTTTCTGGACTTCTAAGATTTAAAACAAAACAAAACAGAAACCTTTGAAATCATTTCTTGTGATGATAAAGCCAGAGGCAGATAATTCAAGAGGCTGATCTCTACCCAACTGACAGGGATCAACAGCAGCTTTTAAAAAATTCTTTAGGCTCAGAATTATGAAACCAATGAATGCTAGAGCTAGGATGTACCTCAGCGATCATCTAGTCTAACTTCCTGCCTTTACCACTGAGGACACTAGACCCTGGAGAAACTGAGTGCCTGCCCCACAGTCATCGGAACAGCAAATGTATGGCAGCACTAGTTCTGCAGTGTAAGTGTGTTGACTTCCAGTCCAAGGCTTTTCTGTACATTAAACAACTGTATACTGTATACAACTGAGGGGCATTTTTGTGCTCCCAGAGTATACCCTTTAACAACTGGTAAAATCTGTTGAAAAAACAAAAAACCTCTTCCTCTTTTTAGGGAGTTAGAATTGATGCTACAATCAGCTACAAACAGCAAGGTGGCATCCTGGGGAGAATGGGCACCATGAACAAGAATGAACCACTTCAAATGCCATTATCCCCCACCCCACAAGCCTGCCCAAGTCAGTCACATGTGAGGGACTCTCTGGGACCAACTCTGTCTCCTTTGGGAAACTGGGTGGATGCTGACATGGAGTAAAATGGAAACAGACAGCTCTGAAAAACAGAACTACAGAAAGCCTACCTTAACGTTTGACCAAGGTGGGCAGCCTCTCCTCCTTATGGGGATTTGAATTTCCAGCCCAAGAATGCCTAATCTTGGCCCTTTAAAGTTGTGGAAATAACTTCAGTTTCACCAGCTCATAAATATGTGGTTACTTTGCTTTTGGCGCCTCACTGTGGCAAAATGGAGGACTTACACCCTTTATTTGTATACCTTGACAGTTGACTAGATCCCATACCATATAAGAGTTAAAAGCAACAGATCCCTCCCAACCAACCTGTTTCCTCATCTGCAAATAGGGACTATAAGACTACTGACCTCGTAAGGGTTGTTTGAAAGGGTTAAAAGAAATAATACACATAACATTCACTTAGCAAGTGCCAAATATAATAAGGGCTCAATAAATAGGAACCACCATTGTTTCTGAAAGTAAATACTCAGGAAGAACCTAAGAGCAAAAACAAAATTCAGTAGAAAATATGAGGAGTTAGAGGCCGGGCGCGGTGGCTCACGCCTGTAATCCCAGCACTTTGGGAGGCCGAGGTGGGAGGATCACGAGGTCAGGAGATCGAGACCATCCTGGCTGACACGGTGAAACCCCATCTCTACTAAAAATACAAAAACTTAGCCCGGCGTGGTGGTGGGCGCCTGTAGTCCCAGCTCCTCGGGAGGCTGAGGCAGGAGAATGGTGTGAACTCGGAAGGCGAAGGTTGCAGTGAGTCGAGATTGTGCCACTGCACTCCAGCCTGGGCGACAGAGAGAGACCCCATCTCAAAAAAAAAAAAAAAAAAAAAAAAACCCATGAAGAGTTAGAATAGTTAAAATTCTACAGTCTGTAAGTAATTGGTGCTTATCGGCCAGCTGATTATACTACTCCACAGTGATTATTTTTTCTGGCTCCGAAAATAATAGGGTCTTGTGTTATACATACTGATCTAAATGATTTAAAATGGAAAACTTTCAATATTTTTACGATACACATTAAGACATATGGAGAGATGTCTTCAGGTATGACAAAACCAAAACTAGAAATCATGACCACAGGCATTTAACATATTGATTAGATTAAGAAATTACAGCACATTATAGTAATCTGAGGTAATTGGAGAGACCTCTTCAGAGGTTGTAAAACCAAGAGTAGAAATTACGGCCATAGGTAGTTAATGAAATATTAAATGGATTAATAATTATTGTAAGTGGTAATGGACAGTTACTGACACAAAAACTTCCTAAAATAGGACACATTGTCTCTAGTATCATTCAAAGGCAGAAAGTGAATGGAGACTGTACTTTGGAGAAATACTGTTTTTGTTGTTTTAATAGGTGGAATATACCCATTTTTAAAGTAATGAAAATGTGGACAACAGAATAGAAATAAATCACAATCATATATCAATATTTTCTTTCCAACAATTCACACACTATTCACATATTCCATCATCCAACAGGTATCTATGGAGCACCTAGTCTGTGCTAGGCACTGTTCTGGTACTTATGAAACACAGTGAAAAAAAGACAACATTGAGCTTATATTCTAGCTCAGTGGCTTTCACACCTAGCCTTCATCAGAAACCCCCTGGAGGGCTGTGAAAACACACTGCTTGTTAAAACTTTCTGATTCAATAGGTCTGGGGTGGGGCCTGAGAATTTGCATTTCTAACAAGTTCCCAGATGATGCTGATGCAGCTGGTTCATGGACCACAATGAAACCACTGTCCTAGTGAAAAGAAGACAAACAATAAACTATAAATATCATAAATGTGGAAAGCGTCTAATATGTCAGAAAATAAGTACTCTGGAAAAAAAAAGGTAAGATAGTTGTATACAGGGCTGGTATTCTTAATTTTCATTTAAATAAAATGGCTAGTAGCTCTATTATCAGGCAATATTCTAAGGACTTTACATATATTAACTCATTTACTCCTCACAAAAACCCTATGAAGTAGATATTATGATTTACCCCCATTTTGCAGGAAAAACTAATTGGGTTAAAGTAACCTGTCCAAGGTCATACTGCTACTAAAAGGTGAATTTAAACTCAGGCAATCTGGCTCTTGAATTCTTGCTGTTAAATATTATATTATATGGCCTCTCAATTCACATATTTCTTCATAAATTTTTTTTTTTTGAGACAGAGTCTTGCTCTGTCATCCAGGCTGGAGTGCAATCATGTGATGACAGCTCACTAAAATTTCAAACTGCTAGACTCGAGTGATCCTCCTGCCTCAGCCTCCTGAGCAGCTGGGACTGCAGGTGAGCAGCACCACAGTCAGCTAATTTTTTTTTTTTTTTTTTGTAGAGATAGGTCTCACCATGTTGCCAAGCTGGTCTCCAACTGTTGACCTCATGCAATCCTCCTGCCTCAGCCTCCCAAAATGTTGGGATTACAGGCATGAACCACCACACCAGAATATTGGGATTACAGGCATGAGCCACCACACCTGGCCCCCATACGTTATTTTTAATGGCAGAAGAAATATTTTGTGAGGCTAGAATGGACATATGTCATGATCTCTGTTCTACAAGTACCTTTGATATTCTCATCCACAACCCAAACTCTGCTTCTCCTCTTATGTTTCTTATTTAAGTTCATCATTCACCCAGCTGACCAAGTGAAAAAATTCAGACACCCTGGAACCTTTCTCCCTCCCTCCTCATATCGGTTAATTTCTGCCTCAAAACCACCTCTTGGGCCGGGAACAGTAGCTCACACGTGTAACCCCAGCAATTTAAGAGGCTGAGGTGGGTGGATCACTTAAGCCCAGGAATTCGAGAACAGCCTGGACAACACAGGAAACCCTTACTAAAAATACAAAAAATTAGCCAGGCCTGGTGCCATGCAACTGTGGTCCCAGCTACTCAGGAGGCTGAGGTGGGAGGATCACCTGAGCCCAGGAAGCCAAGGCTGCAGTGAGCACTGATGGTGCCACTGCACTCCACCCTGGATGATGGGAGACAGGAGTGAGACCCTGTGTTAAACAAATTCCCCTGTTAGCAAGGCGACTGCCCAAAAGGCTCTTAACACAGTCCCCTGTACCCAGATTCTTGTGCTCTCTCTTGTCCTGTCTAGCCATTAATGCCCTCCTTCTAAAAGAAAATCCACATTAATCAACTGCTTAAGTCCTTTACTGACTTTCCATATCAAGTCCAATGTCTCAATGTGACACTGAGATCCCCTCACAATCTGGCTGTTTCACCTGCCCCTCTACTACTACTTTCCCACATACATTCTAAGCTCCAGAGTTGGGAGTATTCCATGTTTTACTCCTGTGTTGCCGCTTCGCACTTCCCGTCTAGCAAACTCCCATTCAACCCCTTATATTCAGTTTGAAATTTTTTGAAGCTTCCCCCTCTTCCCCATGCTCAAGTCCAGCCCTTGTTATGGTCTCAGAGAACTTTATTTTAGGATTAATCACACACTTTGTTGTAAGGCTTGTTTCCTTTTTTTTTTTTTTTTTCTGAGACAGAGTCTCGCTCTGTCGCCTGCAATCTCTGCCTCCCGGGTTTAATCGATTCTCCTGCCTCAGCCTCCTCAGTAGCTGGGACTACAGGCACACACCACCACACCCAGCTAATTTTTGTATTTCGAGTAGAGATGGGGTTTCACCATGTTGGCCAGGATGGTCTCCATCCGTGACCTTGTGATCCGCCCGCCTAGGCCTCCCAAAGTGATGGGATTACCAGCATGAGCCACCGTGCCCGGCCGTTTCTTTCTGTTTAAGGTAAGAATTCTGGAAGTCCTCAGAGCCCAGACAGTGGCTGATACATAATAATTCTCAGTGTTTACTGAAAAATGACTGAATTTAATTACACAGCATAAGCTACATGCAAGGGCTGTATTATGTACATTATGCTGTGCCTAATAATTCATGATGGGCATTAAAGCTCTGAAAACTTTATGATGTGGTCTCTGAACTAGAAAAAGAGGATTCAGAGATGAGGCACCATGTGTTTGCTTAGATAAATTCAATTTATTCAACAAATATTTATTGAGCAGCGTGAACGAGGTAGTGAATAAGAGGTAAAGTTGTTGGACTTATTATAATTCTAGGGATATGTATATATTTTCTTTACTTATCCATTAAACAACTATGTCTGTTACCAGCAACTTGAGTATTTTGAGGTTGGGCGCAGTGGCTCACGCCTGTAATCCCAGCACTTTGGGAGGCCGTGGCGGGCAGATCACTTGAGGTCAGGAGTTTGAGACCAGCCTGGCCAACATGGTGAAACCCCGTGTCTACTAAAAATACAAAAATTAGCTGGGTGTGGTAGCACGCACCTGTAATCCCAGCTACTCGGAAGGCTGAGGCATGAGAATCACTTATCACTAGAACCCAGGAGGTGGAGGTTGCAGTGAGCTGAGATTGTACCACTGCACTCCAGCCTGGGCGACAGAGCAAGACTGTATCTCAAAAAAAAAAAAAAAAAGCAGAAAGAAAAGAAATTCACATATTTCTGATTGTCCTCTTTGCAGGATGGAGAAAAAGGCTGGGTAGACAACAAAGGTGAATGTAACTATCTTAGCTCTATGTTGCTATAACAGAATAGCTGAGTCTGGGTAATTTATAAAGAAAATAAATGTATTTCTCAGAGTTCTGGAGGCTGGGAAGCCCAAAGCTGAGAGGGCTGATTCTTTCAAGGGCCTTCTTGCTACCCATGGGTCACCCCATGGCAGAAGATGGAAGGACAACAGATCAAGAGAGCAGGCAAGCAAGAGAGGGCTGAACTAACCCACTCTCTCAACAACCAACCCACTCTCACGATAACAATCCAATCTCTGAGGATGGAGCCCTCATGGTCTAATCATTTCTTATGGGTCCCACCTCTTAATATGATTAAAATGGCAAATAAATGTCAACGTAAGTTTTAGAGGGGACATTCAAACCATAGTAATAATGAATTCAATTTTCTATTTTTCAAAGCAATGTTCTTTTGCATTATCTAGCCTTATAGAAATCGGCATTGTAAAAATTAATTCAGTGCCACGTTGAAAATGCAGTCTACATTTTTTTTTTTTTTTGAGAGAGTCTTGCTCTGTGGTCCAGGCTAGAGTGCAGTGGTGTGATCTTGGCTCACTGCAACCTCCAGCTCCAGGGCCCAAGTCATCCTCCTACCTCAGCCTCCCCAGGAGCTGGGACTACAGGCATGCACCACCATGCCTGGCTAATTTTTGTATTTTTTGTAGAGATGGGGTTTCACCATGTTGCCCAGGCCGGTCTCAAAATCGTTCAACACAGCAATACTCCTGCCTCAGCTTCCCCAAGTAATGGGATTACAGGTGTGAGCCACCATGCCTGGCCTGCAGTCTACTTTTTTCGTTTTCTTTCTTTTTTTTTTTTTTTTTGAGACAGAGTCTCGATCTGTTGCCCAGGCTGGAGTGCAGTGGCATGATCTCGGCTCACTGCAACCTCCGCCTCCTGGGTTCAAGCAATTCTCCTGCCTCAGCCTCCTGAGTAGCTGGGACTACAGGCAACTGACACCATGCCCGGCTAATTTTTGTATTTTTAGTAGAGGTGGGGTTTCACCATATTGGCCAGGCTGGTCTTGAACTCCTGACCTCAAGTGATCTGCCCGCCTCGGCTTCCCCAAGTGCTGGAATTACAGGTGTGAGCCATCATGCCCTGCCTGCAGTCTACTTTTCAATCACATAAATCAGATACCACAATGCTTCTGCACAATATCTTTTAACTGCATCCCATCATATTTAGAAAAAGGCACAAGTCTTTCACCATGGTCCACAAGGCCCTACATGATCTGGCCCTGCTTACCGCTCTCGTTTGCTCACTCCATCCCAAACACATGGAACTTCCTGCTCTTCGCTGAACACACCAAGCTCATTTCTGCTTAAAGGCATTTGCAGTGCTATTCCCTCCTTCTGACACTCACTTCTCCTAGATTTCTGGTTTACTCCCTCACTTCATTCAAGTCTCTGTTCAAATGCCATCTCCTCAGAGAGGACTTTAACAACCACCCTATTTAAAACTGAAGTCCCAAGGAAGGTGGATCACTTGAGGTCAGGAGTTAGAGACCAGCCTGGCCAACATGGCAAAACCCTGTCTCTACTAAAAATACAAAAAAAATGAGCGAGGGGGAAGCCGGGCGCGGTGGCTCACGCCTGTAATCCCAGCACTTTGGGAGGCAGAGGCGGGCGGATCACAAGGTCAGGAGATCGAGACCATCCTGGCTAAAACCCCGTCTCTACTAAAAATAAAAAAAAAATTAGCCGGGCGTGGTCGTGGGCGCCTGTAGTCCCAGCTACTCGGGAGGCTGAGGCAGGAGAATGGCGTGAACCCGGGAGGTGGAGCTTGCAGTGAGCCGAGATCGCGCCACTGCACTCCAGCCTGGGCGACAGAGCAGGACTCTGTCTCAAAAAAAAAAAAAAAAAAAATATTAGCGAGGGGTGGTGGCGCAACTGTAATCCCAATTACTCCAGAGGCTGAGGCAGGAGAATTGCTTGAATCTGGGAAGTGGAGGTTGCACTGAGCCGAGATTATGCCACTGCACTCCAGCCTGGGTGACAGAGTGAGACCCTGTCTCAAAAAATAAATAAATAATAATAAAATAAAACTGAAGTCCCATCCCCTATTCTTTTACTCTGATTTACTTTCCCGTATTCTTTAACACTGCCTCTTAATAGTTATATATTGTTTATCACCTACCCACTAGAATGGGGATGTTCGTATCTTTTTCACTGTAATTTGCAATATTCACCAGCACCTAGAACGGTGCCTCACAATTCACCAGCACCTGGCACACAGCACCTATCACACAGCACCCTCACAATAAATACATATAAATACATGAATTTCATTCTCACCAGTCATTCAATTCCTATGACCTTGAGTAATTCGTTGAGCAAACACCCAAGCTCTGACTCTTAAATAAAAGCAATAAAACAAAGTTTTGTCCTTGCCACCAAGTTCTATATATCCGGAGGCCAAGAACTATACAGGTTTTCCTATGGATTTAGGGCCAGAAAACTCTAGCTCCTCCAGACAGAACTTGCAGCAACCTGAATCATGAAATTAAGGGTAGTAAACAGTCTCAGCAGTAAAAACGTTCAAAACAAGACCACATCTAAATGCCACAATCAGGTTTTAAAGGCCAGCTCTCTACCCTCCAATAACTGGTATTTACCAACACCCGCAAATTATGACTCCTTTGGGTTTTTAACCCTTTTTCTGTGCTACGGATCCTCTGTCAGTCTGGTGAAAACTAGACCTGTCTTGAGACTAGTGCTTTTAAATGCATAAAACAAACAAAAACAGCTACGAAAGAAACGCACTCTGCATTACAGGACCGCAGATGCAAAAGCCCCTCTGCTCTATTTGCCGCAGTGAAAAAAGATGAGAAAATGTGGAAGGTCATAGAAGGATCCCAGGGAACTGAACCCCGAGGTCCGTCCCTGGGCGCTTCCCCAATTCACTCTCAGTGGCAGCAGGGAGACCTGTGGCTGGGACAAGCCAGCCCTAGGGGGCGTGTCTGAGGACGCGGAGGGAGGAGACGCGGGCCCGGGTCTGGGAGGAAGGTGGGGGAATCTTCCTTCCAAAGCGCGCGGGGCTGCGCTCCCCACGGCGTGGCCCACCCCCGCCTCACCGGTCCCCGCCGTCCCCAGCAGCCGCTCGGGCACCCCTTGTAGGTCTTCATGGAGGCCGCGGAAGATCTCGTGTAGCTTCTCGAAATGCTCCGAGGAGGCGGCGGAGGAGGCCATGGCGCAGGCCGCGCTCGAGCAGCGGCCACCGAGATTCGGGGCCCTGGGCCCTCTCCTAGCCCGGCGGTCAGCCTCCCAGCCCAGTGGCCATAACGGCGACCGCCGCACCACCGCCGCCCAGGACGAGGCTCTTCCGGGGCCGCGGCAGGGTCCTCCCGAGCCGGAACGCCCACCTTCTCCAGCCGGTGATTGCTGGAGCGCCGGCGCGAAAGCCTGACGAGAAGTCGGGAGACTGCGCGGCCTAGGCGACTCCTGAGGGAGCGGTGCCGCGCCGGGGCGAGCGGCAGTCGCAGAACCCGAGAAGTGCCGGGTCCGGGATGGGGAAAGGCCGCAGCGAAACGGCCCTAGGGGACCTGCGGGACGGGCAGCTCGGCCGCCTTCCTCCCGGACCCCGCCAGCCGGCGAGGGGCGGGCGCTGCAGTGCACGCCGGGGGATGTAGTTTGGCTCGGACGAGAGCGTCTCGTCCCGGGGTCAAGCGTTGCCCCGGGTGCCAGGTTCAGCCTGCGAGGCGACAGCGGGCTTCGGCCCGATTTGATGTATGTTTGCGTCTAGACGTCGTCCTCACTGTCATCGCGCTTTGCTTTGCCACCCTGACCCGAATTCCTCGTTTCGCGTCTTGACTGTTAGCTTTCGGCCCTGGAAAGATAGCCGGGCCGGGGGCTCTCCCTGCCGTCGGGAGGCGGAGCACTTTTCCTGGAAGGCCCAGCGGCTTCCCCAAGCTTTCAGAAGTGGAACCCGGCCGGGCGAGTGGCTCGCGCCTGTAATCCCAGTACTTTGGGAGGCCGAGGTTGGAGGATTGCTTGAACCCAGTAGTTCGAGACCAGCTTGGGCACAATAGCTAGAGTTCTACCGGAAACCCAAAATAAGAACCAGGCATGGTGGCGCGCACTTTTGGCCCCAGCTTCCCCCGGAGGCTGAGGTCCCACCACTGCACTCCAGCTTGGGAGACCTTGCTCCCAAGTGGAGCGAGACCTTGTCTCCAAAAAAACCAAAAATTCAAAAGTGGAACCCAGTTAGGATGACCTCGAAATACTCTAGCTGCTAGGCCCGACTAATTCTCCTCGTGGAGACTAATTCTTCTCCTAGGCTGCCTCGTGCACTTGTTCACAACAGGTGTTTGTCAAGCGTAGGCATTGCGAGGGATCTGGGCATGTTGGTGAATAAAACATTTACCCTCTGCTCCAGGGGAATTTATAATCTGGTGTGGAAGGTGGGCCTGGCTTCATTAGGTCTCATCTGCCACTAAGTGTCACGTGTTAAAAATTACAAGGTCCTTTCCTGCATTCCATGCGTATAAAATTCCTGTCCTCACGTCGGGCATGGTGGCTCACGCGTCATCCCAGCACTTTGGGAGGCCGAGGCGGGCGGATCACTTCAGGTCAGGAGTTCGAGACCAGGCTGGCCAACATGGTGAAACCCGTCTCCACTAAAAACACAAAAATTAGCCAAGCGTGGTGGTGGGCGCCTGTAATCCCAGCTACTCGGGAGGCTGAGGCAGGAGAATCGCCTGAACCCGGGAGGCAGTGGTTGCGGTGAGCTGAGATCATGCCACCACACTCCAGCCTGGGTGACAGAGCAAGACCCTCTCTCAAAAAAATTAAATTTTTATTTTCACCGATTTCATGGTTTGCTCAAGGGGTCTGTTCTCAAAGGTTTGCTTGGGAGCTCAATTTTAAACTGCCTACAAATATTAAAAGATGTATGACTGCTCAGGAGAAAATGCTTTGCTAATTTGTATCTCCTGGGCCCTCATTTTTATTAGATCAAGTTCATTGGCTGTTGATTCAACACAGTTTGGTTAAGCTCTTAATATGCACAGAGCATAGACATGACAAAGTCTGAGGATAGTGAGTATACTGTGTAAGTCCCACAACACAATGCTGGGACTTGTCACAGTACAGAAATAAGGGGCAGGTGCAAAAAAAAGATCAATAGCCTGGGGCTGGGTGCCGTGGCTCACACCTGTACCCCAGCACTTTGGGAGGCCGAGGCGGGAGGATCGCTTGAGCCCAGAGTTTGAGGCCAGTCTGGGCAACAAAGCAAGACCCTGTCTCTAATTAAAAAGAAAAGAAAAGAGAAAAAAAATGGCCCGGAATGATCAAGAAATGTAGAAAAAGTGTCTGTGAAGAGTGTCAAAAAAGGTTAAGTAGGAAATGGTGAATGAATAATCAGATTATCATACAACCTAAATTAATAGCATGTGGATTGAGATTACACTGTAGCTAGACTCTGGAACAAACTATTCTTTAGAATGAGAAATCATTGCATAACCATAATAATGAACAGTGTTTTCTTCTTTTGACTGTAATCAGACTTTTAATTCTTCGTTTTTATTCTGGTAAATGAAAACAAAAAATAATCAAAAAGAATTTTTATTTGTCATTGACAGTTCAATATAAATTAAGTAAAACATTAATTCATTTATTCTGCATTATTATCAGAATTTTTCTAATTTTTCCATAAAATGACCATTTCTAAACATATAGCTTAATGGTCAAAACAAGTGCAATAAAAGATTAATTTACAAATATCAGAAGTGAAGACTGTGGTCCTATAACTCTTTTCCCCACCAAAGTTAAAATATAATTGTCATTCCAGGAAATCAAAATCTTTTAGAATAGCACACTCCAAACAAGTGATGCGAACACTACTAATTCCTCAGACTTCCTTTGGCAGCATTACTTTTGATGAGGAGTCTCCAAATAAAATACAAAATTTTGGCACAGACATTTTAATCTTGTCATGACAATGTAAGGAAATGCCCCAAAAGATTATTAAATTGACCATAATTACTAATATCGGTCCCTAAGATAATTTTTCTGAATGAAGAATTGGTTTTTTTCTTTTTGTTTTTAGTTTTTTTTTTTGTTTTTTTGTTTTTTTTGCCACACAGGTTTTTGTTCAGACCTCATCAGTCTTGGGTGCTTGCCCTCAATTCCTCCATAGCTGTGTTAGTATATTTAATGTCTTTTGCTATTTTCTTAATCCTTAACTAGTCCCTTCATTTTGTGCATTATCTTCCAGTATTCTCCTTCTTTTTTTTTACTTCTTCCCTGATACCCATGTGCTCTTGGTGGATAGTTACCAACATATACAGAATCTGCTTCCCTTTGCAGCGTTTCATTTGCGTAAAGACTGGATGGCACTAGTTTGCTCCATCTCTGATTATTGTGGCTGTTTTGAACTTTGTGAAAATACTCCCTTGGCACACATAAACAAGAAGACACACAAAGATATACACAATTTTTAGTAGAGGTGGGGTTTCACCATGTTGGCCAGGCTGGTCTTGAACTACTGACCTCCGGTGATCCACCATGCCTGGTCAAGCCCTGCTCCTGAGCCAAGTCATTGTCATTCATGTTAGCAGAGGTTGCAGTGTGGCCCTCTTGAAGTGAAGACTGGTTGGTTGGGAGGAACTGAATTGTGAACAAAGAAGCTAGTTCAAATTCACATAAATCATCCCTGCTATAGCTTAGATTCTCCTAGGTAGTAGTTTCTTTCAGAAGGAAAATGAGCTGTGCAGGTCATATGAGGGTCTTCTTATCCTATTATGCTATCTCTAGTAACTCTGGCAGTAACAGAAGCAAAGTAAATCTGGATATGACAGACATTTAGACGAATCTGGCAGTACACTGAGTTTTAACTGGACACCAAGCAGGCAAGGCTGGAAGGTTTTGCTCTCTTTGTGCTAAAGGTTTTGGAAACCTTGAAGGAGAATCATTTTGACAAGAAGTACTGTATAGTCTGCTGCAGTCTTCTCTTGGGTCCAACTGGCACTGCCTGTTAGTCTATTGGGAGGCCCAGCAGGTCACAACTGACGTCCCACAGCCGCCTTGCTATTGTCTCATTACGAGCTTGGGCAGAGACCCATGCCACATGACAGTCACTGGAAGGTAAAGAGAAAGGTATGAAGCACAGTGTTAAGAATGAAGCCTGCCATCTGCCAGAGATAAGGAATATGACATAAAAACAACCAGGGATCACATGTTCTCCATGTACTTCACAGGGCCAGTGTTTGTCCTTATCTCTTCATTCTCCAGTCCGTAGCCAGAGAAAATGTAATTCCCATTTTAGATCTCCTCGCTAGACCACCTCTCATCGGAATGCTTTGTTTGATATATAATGCATACATTTGGTCTTTATATTCCCCTATTTATATAATTTAATATCAGTGCCTGCCTGACACCCATGTATATCCATCTTCTTCAAGTAAGTCCATAAGGCCCATTCTACAGGGCCTTGGACAATGTCATATAGCTGAGATCCTGCTATTCACATTGGTCAGAGATGCTTGGAGTAGTAAAAAAAAAAAAAAAAAATGCTTATTTCTGGACTACTTGAAGTTATACTGTTTGTAAACTCATGAGAAGTAAAGCCAGCTTCGAAAACAACAAAAGGAAAAGGCAACACAGAAAAGAAATGGTAAAACCAAGGTACCAGGTGTCTTGGTCCGTTTTGTGGTGCTGTAACAGAATACGACAAACTGGGTAACTACAATGAGCATACAGAAACTGGCTTATGATTATGGAAGCTGAGAAGTCCAAGATCAAGGGGCTGGCATCTGATGAAGGCCTTCTTGCTGTGTCATAACAAGATGGAAGGCATCACATGGGTAAGAGAGGGAAGGGGACCCAAGTCATCCTTTAATAAGGAATCACTCCCACGATAATGAACCCATTCCAGAGATAATGGCATTAATCCATTCATGAGGGCTGCCCTTGTGACCTAATTTACCTCTTAAAGGCCCTGCCTCTCTACACTGTTGTATTGAGGCTTAAGTTTCCAACATACGAACCTTGAGGGACACATTCAAATCATAGCAAAGTGTTTCATATACCCTCTCTTCATTGCCGTAATTCCAAGTTTTTTTTTTTTTTTGGAGGCGGAGTCTCACTCTGTTGCCCAGGCTGGAGTGCAGTGACGCGATCTCAGCTCACTGCAACCTTCGCCTCCCAGGTTTGAGCAATTCTCCTGCCTCAGCCTCCAGAGTAGCTGGGATTATAGGTGCCTGCCACCATGACTGGCTAATTTTTGTATTTTTAGTAGAGACAGGGTTTTGCCATGTTGGCCAGGCTGGTCTTGAACTCCTGACCTCAAGTGATCCGCCTGCCTCGGCCTCCCAAAGTGCTGGGATTACAGGCGTGAGCCACTGCACCCAGCCTGTAATTCCAAGTTTTATAATTTTATAATTCCAATGCAGAAAATTTTCTTAGGGACATACTCATTTTCATATTCTCTGGATCTGGTATACATCTGGTAAGCATTCAGTCAAAGTTTTTAAAAAAATGATTGAATGGATTACAATCTTTAAAGTCATGTGAGGAAACAATTTTTAAAAGTATACTATTTCAAGAAAATTGCTTCCTCAGTATTCTAAGCAAATTCTGAAGGTGAAAGAGTTGACAAGTCTGAATTAACTATATATGCAAACTCTTAACACTATGTCCAGTAAGACGGTGGGATTCAAAGTGTGCACCACAAACCAGCAGCAGGAGCATCAACTGGGAGCTTGTTAGAAATTCTCCAGCCCTACTCCAGACATACTGAATGAGAATCTCTAGGGTTGTGGTCCAGGAATCTGTTTTCAACTAGTTCTCCAGATGATTCTTGAACACACTAAAGTTTGAGAAATACCATTTCAAAATATCATCACATTTACAAAACAAGTCTTATCAGTACTTCTGTTTAAGAAGACCCAACAGTATGACCAGTACAACTTGCCATTTCTTAGTGAAAAGATCATCAGTGAGAACCACAAGGCTCTGTATCACTCTCTGGAAATGACTCAGCCTTTGTAAGCCTCTGCGTCCTCCACTGCACTGTGCCTTATACTCTTCATAAGGTTACAGTGAAGAGCAAAGAACACAGTTGACATGAAGCTTCCTTGTAGGCTATAAAAAGTAATCAAATACTACAGCAAGAGCTTTCTGGTTGTTTTTTTTAGACAGGGTCTCACTGTTGCCCAGGCTGGAGTGCAGTGGTGCGATCGCAGCTCACTACAACCTCCTCAGGCTCAGGTGATCCTCCTACCTCAGCCTCTCAAGTAGCCAGGACCACAGGGACACGCCACCACGCCTGGCTAATTTTTGCATTTTTTATAGAGATGGGGTCTCATTATGTTGCCTAGGCTGGTCTTGAACTCCTGGGCTCAAGTAGTTTGCCCACCTCAGCCTCCCAAAATGCTGGGATTACAGGCGTGAGCCACCGCGCCCAGCCAAGTAAGAGCTATTTAAGTGTGCCTATGGCATCAGCATGGTCACAGTATTGACATTTCCAGGGGGATTTTGCTAAGAATTAGTATAGGTAAAAGATAAACTAATTTCAAAACTTACTGCAATGCTATAGTAATCAAGATAGTGTGATACGGGCATAAGGACAGACATACAAATGAACAGAACAGAAAAGTGAAACATAAACCCTTATATTTATGGTCAATTGATTTTTGACAAACTTACTGTTATACTCCAATTGTGTTCCCCCAAAATTAATATGTTGAAGCCCTAACCCCCAGTGTGACTGTATTTAGAGATAGGGCCTTTAAGGAGGTAACTAAGGTTAAATGAGGTCTTCAGGGCAGGGCCCTAATCCAACAGGACTAGTGTCCTTATAAAAAGAGGAAGAGACACCAGGAGTGTGTGTACATAGAGGAAAGGCCATGCAAGGGCTCAGAGAAAAGGCATCCATTCGGAAGTCAGGAAGGCAGGCCTCACCAGAGACCAACCAGGCCAGCACCTTGATCTTGGACTTTCAGTCTCCAGAAGTGTGAGAAAATAAATTTATATTGTTTAAGCCACCCAGTCTGTGGGATTCTGCTATGGCAGCCTGAGCAGACTAATACAGATACCAAGACAATTCAATGGGTAGAAAACTGTCTTTTCAACAAATGGTGCTAAGGCACTGGATATCCACATGCAAAAGAATGAAGGTTGACCCCTACCTCATATCATATACAAAAATTAGTTCAAGGCCGGGTGTGGTGGCTCACGCCTATAATCCCAGCACTTTGGGAGGGTGAGGAGGGTGGATCACTTGAAGTCAGGAGTTGCAGACCAGCCTGACCAACATGACAAAACCCCATCTCTACTAAAAATACAAAAATTAGCCAGGCGTGGTGGTGTGCACCTGTAGTCCCAGCTACTCGGGAGGCTGAGACAGGAGAATTGCTTGAACCCGGGAGGCAGAGGTTGCAGTGAGCAGCTTGGGTCACAGAGCAAGATTCCGTCTCAAAAAGATAATAATTATAAAATAAAATAAAAATAGTTCAAAATAGATCACAGACCTATGTAATGCTACAACTATAAAACTATTAGAAGAAAACAGGGGTTGCTATGGTTTGAATGTATCCCTTAAAAAATCACATGTTGGAAACTTAATCCCTCTGCCTTCATGAACAGATTAATTAATAAAGGCTTTGCCCTCATACATGGATTAATATCACTATCATGGGAGTGGGTTTGTTCTTGCTTGCCCTCTCACATATGTGATGCCCTCTGCCATATTATGACACAGCAAGAAGGCCCCAACCAAATGCCAGGCACCATGTTCTTAGACTCCTCAGCCTCCCGAACCATGAGCTAAGTAAATTTCTTTAGAAATTACCCAGTCTGTGGTATTCTGTTATAGTAACAGAAAACTGTCTTTACTAAAGACAGTAGTAAATCTTTGTGACCTTGGGTAAGGCAATGATTTCTTAGATACGACTGCACAAGTAACAACAAATAGATAAACTGGACTTCATCAAAATTTAAAAGTTTTATATTTCAAAAGATACCATTAAGAAACTTAAAAGACAACCCACAGAATGGGAGAATATTTGCAAATTATATATCTGACAAGGAACTCGTATCTAGACTATTAAGAACTCTTGCAACTCAACAATAAAAAGACAATTATCCAACTTAAAAATGGGCAAAGGACTTGAATAGACATTTCCCCAACAAAGAAACAAATGAACCAAAAAGCGCATGAAAAAATGTTCAACATCATTAGTAGGAAAATGAAATGAAAATAAAAACAAGATATTCCTTCATACTCACTAGGATGGCTAAACTCAAAAGGAGAGACAATAACAACTGTTGTTGAGGATGTGAAGAAATTAGAACACTCATAGACTGCTGGTGGGAATGTAAAATGGGGCAGTCACTTTGGAAAAGTTTGGCAGTTCCTCAGCAGTTAAACACAGTTACCATATAACCCAGAAATTCCACTTCCATGTACCCAAGAGAAATGTCCACACAAAAATTTCTACACAAATGGTCACAGAAGTATTATTCAAATAGCTAAAAAGTGCAAACCCAAATGCCCATCACCTGATGAATGAATAAATAAGATGTGGCAAATCTATACAATGAAATGTTATGCAGCAATAAAAAGAAATGAAGTACTGACATATGCTTTGGCATGGGTGAACCTCGATAACATTAAGCTAAGTAAAAGAAGTCAGTCACAAAAGGCCACATACCATATGATTCCATTTATATGAAATGTCCAGTAAAGGCAAATTCTTAGAGACATAAAGCAGACTAGTGGTTGCAGGCAGAAAGAATAGCCAGTGCAAAAATCTTAAGGCTTCAATCAAAACAGACTTTTATGTTCATTTCTTGATGGTGGTCTACACGGCTGCTGTTGGATCTTCGAAATGAATTAAGAATCCATAGCACAGGAAAGGCTCTTCAAAAGTCAATCCAATAGTAAGTTAAGAATTTAGAGCTGACTTTCTTTAAACCACTCAGTCAAAACCGAGATAAAGGGTTATTATTTTTTTTTTTTCTTAAAATCTCTAGGGAAGAAGAATCCAGTCACTCTTGGAAAATCAATCCAGTATACTATATAAATCTATCTTCTTATACTTCAGAACCACATTTCCAACTATCTGCTATACATTTCTACTTGCATGCCTTATAGATAACACACACGCAACATGTACAGAGCCAGGTATTACACAGTGGACAACTGTTACTCTTTGGCTGAACATTCTACTTTCTTTTGGCAGTAGCAACCTGATTTCCTTCTGCAGAATTACCTTTTCCCCTCAATATAGTTTGAAGAGAGCATTAATAAAGTCCCTGTTTGCCTCTAATCAAAAGAGTAAAAATGAAGGGATGGGAGGAAGGAGATCCAATGCTTCCTCCCTAGAGAGTGGATGATAAGCAATAAAACCTAAACACTAAAGATAGCTGGCATTCGCTCACTCTAGCAGCAATGCCCCGGCTAGCTGACTGCCACTCTAACTCTTCTTAGCCTGGCTCTTCAGTCTTCCCTTTCAACCTAGGGGTCCCTCCTCTCCCTACTAATATTTTAATAAATTTCCGGCCGGGCGCGGTGGCTCACGCTTGTAATCCCAGCACTTTGGGAGGCCGAGGCGGGCGGATCACGAGGTCAGGAGATCGAGACCACGGTGAAACCCCGTCTCTACTAAAAATACAAAAAAATTAGCCGGGCGTGGTGGCGGGCGCCTGTAGTCCCAGCTACTCGGAGAGGCTGAGGCAGGAGAATGGCGTGAACCCAGGAGGCGGAGCTTGCAGTGAGCCGAGATTGTGCCACTGCACTCCAGCCTGGGCGACAGAGCGAGACTCCGTCTCAAAAAAAAAAAAAAAAAAAAAAAAAATAAATTTCCTTCTTGCTTAAGCTAGACAAAGTCCCTTTCAACTGCTTTGGAATCCAAGAACCCTAAGTTCCACACATTACTTTTCCATGTCTGCTGTCCTAGTTAATGTCATCATCAACCTCATTCAGGCTTGAAATTCAGGTTAGCAAAGCCTCCCTCATCCCCTCATTTAATTAATCATCCAGTGATAAAAATTCTGCTGCTTCAGGGCCTCTTTCACATTACCATTCCTTTCATTACAACTTTCCGGAACTCTCTCTCTCACTAGGTTAATTATTCATTCATAAAACAAAGTTTCTAAAGCACAGACCAGATTATGTCTGTCTACTGAAACAACTCTGGGGGCTCCTCCACAAGGCTGGCATTATAGGCCTCTCATAATCTGTCTACCTTTCTTTCCAATCTTAATGCTATTTTCAGCTACTTCCCTAAAATTTCAGGTCATTTCAACAATAACCTGAAGTAGAGGTAAAAACATGTTAAAATTTTGATCTTATGTGATGCCTGGGATTTGCTTCAAAATAATATGGGAGAAGAAAAATATGGAAAGGGGTAGAGAATGGGGATAGGGCAGAATTGGCCATGGGTTAATGGTAGCTGAGGCTCCATTATATGCAGGCTCAGTGCACTATTTTATCTACCCCTGTGTTATATTCAAAATTCTCTACATTTAAATCATTGTAAATGTCTTCGCTTATTTGAGAGGGGAGTCCATAGGTAGTAGTATTTCAATCCTGAAGACAATAGAGAAATACAGATTCAAATTCTTTTTTTTTTTTTTTTTTTTTGAGGCGGAGTTCCGCCTGACCTTAAGTGATCTGCCCGCCTTGGCCTCCCAAAGTGCTGGGATTACAGGCGTAAGCCACTGCGCCCGGCCTCAAATTCTTTTTAAATTCTTTTTAATGTAAAACAATAGAATTAGGAATCCAAAAAAGAATAAAGAAAACTAGACCGACATAAGAAAGACAGGAAGAAAAGAAACATAATGCATAATTATCAGTATAAAAGATGGCATAAAATCAAATGTAGCAGTTATTACAAAAAAGACAGTCAAATTCCCCTACTAAAAGGTAAAAACTCTAGAGCTAAAAGACAAAAGCTATATTAGACAATGTACTTTTAAAAAAGGGTATACCCAGACAAACCCAAATTATTTCCTTTGAGCAATAAATCTCATCTGCAAAAAGAGATAACATTCATACCTGAAATGATTCCCACTTAGAATCTCAAGACCTTCTGTTAAGGCACAGTGCAGGCTGGTCTGGGCTCCCTGCTGAGGAGTCTTGATGAAAAAGGAGAAAAGCCACCATATCCATCTCATGAAAGATGAGTGCCGAACCAGTTCAGATTGGACTGTGCCAGGGTGTACAGAATACGTCGTAACGCCAGAGCCTGGTTGGGGGTGGCATGAAGAGAGGGGAAGACAGGACTTGATTTTGCAGAATGGCCCAAAACAGAAAAGGACGTAAATAAGCATGTGACCTTCACATATGGACTCTTTTGCCCATGGTGACTTCAGAAGTACTGCTCACAGTAATTTATACTTCCATCTCACAGATTTAAGAAGGCTCTAGAGTAGACAGTGCTAAGGACCTCTGTGTATTTGTGACTGGAAACTCCCCTGTCAGGAATCAGCAGAGCCAAGACTCATCCTCTCAGCAGCACTTAACATCGTTGACCACCCCCTTCTTTTTTAGAGATGGGGTCTCCTACTCCCTATGTTGACCAGGCTGGTCTTGAACTCCTGGCCTCAAACAATCTTCCCACCTTGGCCTCCCAAAGTATTAGAATTACAGGCATGAACCACCACACCCACCCCGTCCCCCCCCCACTCTTTTTTTTTTTTTTTTTGAGACAGTCTCGCTCTCTTGCCCAGGCTGGAGTGCAGTGGCATGATCTTGGCTCACTGCAACCTCTGCCTTCTAGGTTCAAGTGATTCTCCTGCCTCACCCTCCCAAGTAGCTGGGACTACAGGCGTGCGCCACCACACCACGCTAATTTTTGTATTTTTAGTGGAGACGGGATTTCATCATGTTAGCCAGACTGGTCTCGAACTCCTGACCTCAAGTGATCTGCTCACCTTGGCCTCGCAAAGTGCTGGGATTACAGGCGCCCATCCCCTTCTTAAAGTCTTCTTTTTCATTGGCTTCCATAAGCCTACACCACTTCTGGTTTTCCTAATCTTTCTGGCTGCTCTGTCTCAGTTTTCTGGACCAGTTCATCATCTTCTACACAAACATTAAATGTTGGAGTTCTCGTGGCTCACCAGACTCCCTCTCCATAATTCTACGGTGCTCACATTTTGTCCGCAGTCCAAACTGCTCCTCTGAACTGCAGACACACTGGGAGTCAACACAATGTGGTGGTTATGGGCATGGATTTTGTAGACAGACTGCCCAGTTTCAAATCCTGGCTCCACTCATTAGCTGTGTAACCTTGGGCAAGTTCCCTTTTGTGACTCATTTCTTCATCTCTAAAATGGGAATAATCATAATACCTACACCTCACAGGGTGGTTATGAGGATTAAATGAGTTCATATATGTTAAAGGTCTTAAATGTGTGCCTGATGCAGCTGGCGTGGTGGCTCACACCTATAAGCCTAGCATTTTGGGAGGCCAAGGCAGGTGGACTGCCTGAGCTCAGGAGTTATAGACCAGCCTGGGCAACACAGTGAAACCCCGTCTCTACTAAAATAGAAAAAATTGGCCAGGCGTGGTGGTGTGCACCTGTAATCCCAGCTACTTGGGAGGCTGAGGCAGGAGAATGACTTGAACCGGGGAGGCAGAGGTTGTAGTGAGCTGATATCGTGCCACTGCACTCCAGCCTGGGTGACAGAGCGAGACACTGGTGCAAAAAAAAAAAAAAAAAAGAGTGCCTGATGCATGGTAAGTGCTAAATGACACTTTTGCACATGCTATTTCAGGCCCCCAATCCTTTATTGAAAACGTTGGGGCCAGACATACTTCAATTTTTTTTCTGATTGTAGAAAGGTAATATGAAATGTACACATACACTGCCTACTAATCTAATCTCCCTAGTACGGGAAATATTTTGCTGCCAAATGAGTTTTAGTGTAAAGCTTTGAAGAAACAGAATTTTTCAGGTCTTTGTGGACTGACAGCTGCAGACACAGCTGTATTATTCCCAACTGCCTACTCAACATCTCCCTAGATGACCATAGTAATGCAGACTCAGAGGTCCCAAATTGATTTCTACTTTTAAAGCCAAACCCGGTTCTTGCAGTGTTCCCGACACGCCCAATCAGGCAAAAGGGTTCTTGATGAATGCCCACCTAAAGCATGCATCTCCAGTCAACAAGCTTTCCCAAACCAAATCTCTCTCAGAACTTTCTACTACCCTCCAATTCCACCACCTAGTCCAAACTACCCTCATTTCTCGCCTCTGCTGATGAAATCAACTGCTGCAACCCCTCTTGCCCCCATTTTGAAAAGGCTTTAATTTTAAAGGTTTCCCATTGCTCTTAGAATAAACACTAAAATCCTTACTGTGGCCTCTGAGGGTTTGGCCTCTACCTACCTCACCAGTCTCAGCTCAGATCTTTATTACTCTTGCTTTCTACAACCTACCAATGGTAACCTTCACTGTTTCTCAAACTGAGCCTGGACCTTTGTACATTCTCCTCCTTCTGCCTGGAATGTTTCTCAGCCTCCACATTTTTTTTTTTTTTTTTTTTTTTGAGATGGAGTTTCACTCTTGTTGCCCAGGCTGGGGTGCAATGGTGTGATCTCGGCTCACCACAACCTCTGCCTCCCAGGTTCAAGCAATTCTCCTGCCTCAGCCTCCTGAGCAGCTGGGACTACAGGCACACGCCAACATGCTCGGCTAATTTTGTATTTTTAGTAGAGATGGAGTTTCTCCATGTTGGCCAGGCTGGTCTTGAACTCCTGACCTCAGGTGATCTGCCCACCTCAGCCTTCCAAATTGCTGGGATTACAAGCATGAGCCACCACGTCTGGCCCCCACCTTTTTTTTTTTCATTTTTTGTGACAGAGTTTTACTCATGACGCCCAGGCTGGAGTGCAATGGTGTGATCTTCGCTCACTGCAAACTCTGTCCCAGGTTCAGGCCATTCTCCTGCCTCAGCCTCTCCAGTAGCTAGGATTACAGGCGCCTGCCACCACACCTGGCTAATTTCTGTATTTTTAGTAGAGACGGGGGTTTCACCAAGTTGGCCAGGATGTTCTCGAACTCCTGACCTCAGGTGATCCACCAGCCTAGGCCTCCCAAAGTGCTGGGATTACAGGGGTGAGCCGCCGCACCCAGCCTCAGCCTCCACATTCCATCAGTACCTCTAATCCATTTAATTTCTAATCATCCTTCGGGGCTCAGCATGCAACTCATTTCTTCAGAAAAGTCTTCCCTGAACCCTCAGACTGAATAAGGTCCCCCCAAGACTCCCACTAAAATCCGTTATAAGTCCTGGTACTTCTCCTTTGTAACATTTATCACAATTATAATTAAACAGCCACAACAAAAAGGAAACAATCCAGATGTTAAGGAAATACAGAAATACACTAAGGCACTTCTATACTACGAAATACAACACAGCCAATACAATTAAGGGGTAAAACCATATGTACTAAATGGAAAGATCTCCAAGATACTGTGTTGGAGTTTCAGTTCCTTGTGCGTGATACATACATATGTAAATGCATAGGAAAATTATTGGAAAGGGGCACACAAGCTGTTGATAATGGTCACAGGAAGGGAGAAGAGCAGGGGGAAAAGGGGAATAAATGAAGGTGGTTTTTCACCTTAATTCTACATACTTCCATATGCTTTGAACCCTTTTTTTTTTTTTTTTTTGGTAGAGGAGATGAGGTCTCACTATTTTGCCCAGGCTGATCTTGAACTGGCCTCAAGTAATCCTCCGGTTTTGGCCTCCTAAAGTGCCTGGGATTAAAGGTGTGAGCCACTGTGCCTGACCTTATTTGAACTTTTTACAATGAGAATTATTCATGCATTACTAGACTGATTTTACATTTAATAGTTTGTATAAAGACTTGCTAATAGTCTTTCTCCCCCGTTAGATGTAAACCAAACCAAGGAAGAGACTATACCTATCTTGTTCACCAACTCACCCCCTGTCCCCTAACCCAGTGCACGGAACAACATGGGCACCGAATACATGTCTGCTGAATGGCTGAATGAATGAATCTTCTGTCAAACCAGGGTTATTTTACTGCACCATAATGATTTTCCACTGAATCCTCACAACTATCAGAGTTACCGCATTCACGTATTAGTGAATTCTCACCACTGGACCCATCTTTCCACCTCCAGGCCACCCTAGCTCCCTGATCAACTCTTTGGATAGTTTTCACCATCCAGTTACCCTTATCTATCCTAAACTGATAAAAGATGTCATGCCCTGGGCACAAACTGGGCATAAGGACTGAGCTAACCACCAGTTTCCTTCCCATCTCACAGATGTTCATTTGGTAGGATGATCCTATTCCAACTATGGGGCACCTGTGCCTGATTCCTTGAGCCTGCATTCTGCCTGCCTCAATTCCTAGCATAGTTCACCCTCGATTTCCCTTCTCTTTATTAGAAATCCAGAGTAGACAGTGCTAAGGACCTCTGTGTATTTGTGACTGGAAACTCCCCTTCTCAAGCATGTATTTCCCTCTTATTTGACGCTTTGCAAGGGAGACCTTGCCCCTCCATATTCCCAGTACCTGTTTTAGTCTACTGCCTTTATCTAGTGCCAGTTCAGGTCCTTCCCTCCTACTCAGTCTCACTATGAGTAAAAAATCTTGACTTGCTTATGAAGCCTGAATTAATTATGACAATAAACTGTGAAGTAGTCCCATTTACATATGAAGAAGGAAGTCTTAAAAGTTAAGTAATGGCCAGGTGCGGTGGCTCACACCTAAAATCCCAGCACTTTGGGAGGCCAAGGTGGGTGGATCACCTGAGGTCAGGAGTTTCAGACCACCCTGACCAACATGGTGAAATCCTGTCTCTACTAAAAATACAAAAATTAGCCAGGCCTGGTGGCACGCACCTGTAGTCCCAGCTACTCAGGAGGCTGAGGCAGGAGAATCACTTGAACCTGGGAGGTGGAGGTCGGCAGTGAGCCGAGATTGCACCATTGCACTCCAGCATGGGTGACAGAGCGAGATCCCGTCTCAAAAAAAAAAAAAAAAAAAAAAAAAAAACACGTTAAGTAACTTGCTATAGATCACACAGCTAGTAAGTAGTAAAGCCAGGCCTTCAGACTCAAAGTCAGAGTCTCACTGTCCCAGCCAGCCACCTCCAATATTCAGTTGTAGACTACTAAAACTGTACCCAATTATAGCCACGGAAGCAGGTCCTCTCCAGGTGATGGGCTCTGGAAACAGTTTCCATTACTGTGCTTTTACCTGCCTCTCTCTGACTCATGTCTCCACACTCATTTCCTCTAGGCCCACCTTTTAGTCTCCGGGCCAGTTCCTGGGTGAAGAGGATGTTGGCTAGCTTGCTGTGACAATAGGCAAGGCCTGCATTGTAGAATTTCTCGCCCTGCAGGTTATGGAAGTGGATCCTTCCCAGGTGATGTGCGAGGGAAGACACATTTACTATCCTTGATGGGGCTGATTCCTTTAGTTTCTCTAGCAGCAGATGGGTCAGGAGGAAGTGACCTGTTGAGAAATACTAGAATTAATGAAGTTCAGAGCCATGTGGGAATGACAGGAGTCGTGGTGAGCAGGCCTCAGCTATGGGAGGCAGATAATTCAGAAATAAGGTCTTTCCCTCCAACTTTTCATTATCAACTAGAAAACAAGTTTAATGAAGGTTTAGGGAAATAACAACAGCCAAAGACATGAGGCATCCTTATACAAGCGAGATAGGTCTAGACTATGTGAATATGAAGTCCCAGCTCATTCCTACTTTGGTTAATCTCATTCTTAAGAGCTGGTTGGCTGGGTGCAGTGGCTTACGCCTGCAATCTCAGCACTTAAGGAGGCTGAGGCAGCAAGGTGCCTGAGGCCAGGAGTTCAAGAACAGCCTGGGCAACATAGCAAGACCCTGTCTCTACAAAAAAAGAGCAGATGACCTATACCTGATGCTGGCCACAGGGATCACTACTAAGAAAGCAACACAGTCCCCTAAATCAGTTAGTCTGTTAAAAAATGCACCAAGGCAAACCAAATCTAAATCACAGATTAAAAAGCGGGCAGAACCTGGAGCAGCCCTCAGGTATTCCTCAGCTATCAGGTAGGACCAAACTATTATGCACACATGGTCTATTATGGTCCTGAGGTTCAATCACACAACAAGAAGGCCCAATCTGACCCCTAAGTTTCCCAAAGAGAATTTTGGGTCTCTCTAGCTTTGTGATAAGGCCAGATTTCTTACCCAAGTGGTTGACTCCTATGTGCATCTCAAAGCCATCTGCTGTCTTCGAGTACGGACACATCATCACTCCTGCATTGTTGATCAAAATGTGGAGGTGCTTTTCCTCTGCAGGGACAAGACGATGGAGCATGGAAGTGGCTAGCCAAGGCTATTACATCTTAGAAAGCTGCCTCGCGCTCAGGCTTTGAAAGTGAGGATGCAGGACTTCAACCTTCCCTCCATTTTTCCTTCATATTTATTTTCTATTGTTTTTCATTTTAAGACTTTAGTTGAATCCCACCTACTTTTACTATGTGGCAAAATTCCATTTTATACTACCGAATGACCTTCCTGATCTTTGTAGTTCGGGAGCTACTTACTCACTGCTTTTGGGAATTGTTTCATCCACCTCTCTCAATAAAAAGACTTCCCAAGCTAAATGGAAAGATTTCAAAGCAAGAGAAAAAAGAATGTTCTCTATGCACCTCTGCCCTGGGATTCAGGTCCCTAAAGAAATAAACACCTGCTTCACCTCTTTATCGCATCTTCCAATTCTCTCTCATGGTTCATTTCCTCATGTGGTTTGTAATTTATGACTATGAGTTCACACCAGTGAAAGTTTTTTCCTTGAAGGCCTAGATCCCTGGGCTATAAGGGGATATGCCTATAGAGTGCTCTTAGATTTGCTTTTGATGAGACACTACAGGTTTTTATGTTAATTTCCCATAGAGTATTACACACACATACAAAAATCAAACCCATAAATATCCTTGTATCATTTGGTGGTATGAATTCGGACCCCACAGATGATGCCAGCTCGGGTTCTAATTTTTTGCAGATGAGTCTTTATCCATCTTGTCTAGAGAGATGGTAAACTTCTTTGTCATGTCTCTGAGCTGGTGGCCAGGATTTTTATTAGCCTCTATAGTATGGACCAGATGGCCCTTTGTGAATCTCAACTTTGTGTAGAACCTCAAATACAGCTCCAGCTCTCAAAGGCCTGTGGCCTCATCTCCTATCCCTGTATAAGTATTTAGACCCCAGACCCTAAAAAGCCTGTACTGAGTGCTGAGACTCCCATGAGGTTTCTGGCTTCAGCTCTTGCTCACTGCTATGATGTTTTGAATTCACTTTTTGTTTCTGCCTCTGGAAGATATCCCTTTGACATAAATCATGTCCCAGTGACTATGAGTTCAGCTACAAAGTTTTTGGCTATATTTTATACACCACTTCTATAAGGAAGAGGGACCTTTTCCTTTTAGTTAAATCTGCCATGTTGACCTCAAGACCCACAACATAGTCTCTCTAGTTCTACACTTACCGGCTAAGAAGCCCTTAGCAAAAGCTCGAATAGACTTAGTATCAGACAGGTCCAGTTTCCGCACGAACACCTGCTGGTTCCCTGTCGTGGTCTGGATCTCTTTGGCCACCAATTCCCCCTTTTCCACATCCCGGCAAGCTAAATATACTCGAGCTCCTGTCAGTCAACATATGAAAGAGAAATGGTCAGCTCTGTTTTTGAGCTGGCATTATAAATCTAATGTTATTTCCAATACTTTTTTTAAAAACACACATTTTTACCCTTTCTTCACAAGAGAGGTATCTGATTAGCAAATAGGTAAAGAAAAATAAGTTAATAATATTCATTAAGGGTCCATTATATGTAGAGCATAGTACTAGTTTCAGATCAGCAAATCAGTGGAATCCTTAGGTGTTCTTGAATTCCAAAACTGGGAAGAAACAATGAGAATGAATCATCATTACTGTGAGGGGTAAAACAGCAGTAATAGGAGGGAATTGAAAGGAAGTAAACTTGCCTCTCTGAGCCAGCTCTTTGGCTGTCTCTTTCCCGATACCTGTGTTAGCTCCAGTGACCACAACTACTTTCCCAGGAAGCTGAGCAGTTGATGTACACACCCCACTGGACAGCATTTTCCTGCAGATAGAGAAGGAGAGCTCATCAATTCTTCATTCTCCTGTCTCAGCCAGTAGGTTCCTGCAACTCCGTGTCTTCTGGCTGAGGTTTGCTTTAGTTCTTTCCACTGTTGTCCTTTTAAGGAAACAGTGTCCGTTTAAGGAAAGTTGGAGGAAAGATGACAAAAGTTTTCTGCTTTTGCTCAAAGACAAAAGTGATTCTATTACAAGGGCAAAGCTTACAGCTGTTCTCTGCAGCACAAGAACTGGATGAATATCTGATTAGCCAGGCACCTGGCTTTGGTTTGCGCTCTCCCTAAGGCACCTGTGACTTAGGAAATCACAAGATTCAGCCCAGATGAAGAAATAACTAGTTTCTGTAGGTCAATCTGTCCACAACTGGCATTTTATGGCCTTGAGAAATGGCTAATCCAATACAAAAAGTTAAAATTATGAAAGCTTGTGACTCTGGGACAAAAGAAAAAAGAAAAAAAAAACCCACACGCATGCACACACACACTTAAAACAAAGAGAAGATTATGTATGCACAAAGGGGAGCTGGGATTCAAGTCTTGCTTTGTCTAATTAGAGTCCTTGTTTCTTTCTTTCTCTTTTTTTTTTTTTTGTTTTTTTTTTTTTGAGACAGAGTTTCACTCTTGTTGCCCAGGCTGGAGTGCAATGGCGTGATCTCGGCTCACTGCAACCTCCACCTTCACTGCAACTTCCACCTTCACTGTAACCTCCACCTCCCAGGTTCAAGCGATTCTCATGCCTCACCCCCTCACCCATGCGCCACCAAGCCCAGCTAATTTTTGTATTTTTAGTAGAGAAGGGGTATCACCACGCTGGCCAGGATGGTCTCAAACTCCTGACCTCAGGTGATCCGCCCACCTCGGCCTCCCAAAGTGCTGGGATTACAGGTGTGAGTCGCCAAGCTCAGCCTAGAGTCCTTGTTTCTAAGCACTACACTATATTGCCTTTTCCAAATGAATGAATGCACAAACACAGATTGGCGGTTTTCAGACTGGCCTATTCTCTTCTTGGCAATGTTGGGACTCTGGTTAACCTGGAGACCAGGAGATGCATTCTTAAAGAGCATTTCAGCCTTTTCCATTGAACTTGGAATTGCAAGGTACATACTCTTAGCCACTGAAGCTACCTGCTTAATGCGAAAATGCTGACAGGGAGGCAGATTAACTCATGGTTCCCACAAAGCATCACCTCCCTCCTCAGAGAACAAGCCTCCAGGCTGTTTCCCACATCCCCTTACTGTAGCTCCAGGAGTGACAACTTAGTACTGTACTTAGTTCTTTCTTCTCCTTAACCAGCAGGAATGAAAGAGACAACTATAAAAGTCCAGCTCTGGCCCGATTCCCATAACCCTGCTGAGTTGGGAATACAGCTCCTGGAATACATATACATATATATATATATATATATTTTTTTTTTTTTTTTTTTTTTTTTTTTCCAGAAAAACCCCTCTGGGGTATGAGCACTATTTT
This sequence comes from Symphalangus syndactylus, assembly GCF_028878055.3. NCBI lineage: Eukaryota > Metazoa > Chordata > Mammalia > Primates > Hylobatidae > Symphalangus > Symphalangus syndactylus. The sequence goes on along the minus strand of NC_072430.2, from coordinate 49,378,857 downwards.
CAGTTCTGGTTCAACTTTTCATTGAGATTCTATGTGGATAAGAGGATCTTGTAGTAAAAAAAAGATAAAAAGCAGTGTTTTCATCTGAGTGTGAGAAACCATGTGTGCCTAGATGTGGGAGAACTGAGTGTTCAGAAGGGAGAAAAAATATAACTGGAAGAGGGGCACCAGAGAGGGAAGAGAAAATAAAAATAAAAGAAGGAAAGTAGGTGACTGTGGTAAGAAATGACTGTGATCTGGCCTAGCTTCAAGTTCTACTGGGACTAAGACCGCCCACCTGGGGAAGGAGTGTGTCTATTCAGTCACTGGTCCGTCACCACTGGTGACTTACTTAGAACCAATTAGCAGGCTGCCGGTTTTACAGCCCGCTGCTGATTCACTGGGGCACTTGGCCAGCCTTCGGCTGATTGATCTATCACCTGGTCAATACCTTCCCACCATTCTCCCAGTCCTCACCGCCCCAGTACCCTAGCTCTTAACTCAGATCCCCCGTGCTCCTGCTCGCAAGGCAGGATAGAGCTCATAACCAAACACTCTTCCTTTTCACTTTTCTCCTTTACAACATCCGCCCACAGAACGAGCGATTGTAACAGTAACGAGAGAGCAAGGATGGGGCCGCAGATGTTACGATTGCTATCAGTTTCAGAGGGCGAAATGTGGAATCGCTCCTTTGTGCCTCGAAGGCTGGTTTAAGGCGTGGGAATTAAGGGGAAAACAGCGTCGGGCCATATCCCATTGAAGGGTCCGAAACTCAAGCGTTTGAGGTAGCCTTACCCTCGGGATTCCCTGGAGCCAGAATTAGGGGGTGCTTAGACAAAAGAAAAACGGGTCAGGGAAAAGCAGGGTGCCCCGGAGTGCCGCCCTTTCTCCCCGCCTGGGGTCTCGGGTCTCCTCCTGGCACCCAGGACAGCTGGACCTCGCCTTCAACCCACCGAACTCTGGGCCCCGCCATCTTGGAGCCCCCCCAGGGGAGTTTTCCAAGAAAGCTTTGGTGGGGATTCTATGTTTCCCTCCCGCCCCGCAACAAGAATTCTCAAGAGAAGGCAATACATTTGCACAGACCTGATTTGGGGCACAGCCATATACAGAAGGAAGGGCAGCAGGAGCAGCAACAGCGGGAACAGGAGCTCAACCATCTCTGCCGGCTGCAGCGGCACCAGAGCCGGATGCCCCAGGGGTGCTCGCCGACTATGGCTTCTCCTTCTAGACACGCCCCAATTCAAATTGCGACAGCCCGAGGAGCAGACCTTCTGGGAAATGTAGTCCAGAGCTTGGCAGCCTCAGGCGGGCTACGTGGGAGCGCTGCCGCCGACGCTGGCAGAAGTTGAATTTATACATCGCTAATCCCCAAACATCTAGGGCTTAGGGCCTGTGGGATCATTCACCCAGCTCTCACTTATGGCCACCCGCGGTGTTTGTGAAATCTCTGCAGTCCTCTATCTCCCCAAACCCAAGTCCAGTCCCTGGTTCAGTTTTCCCCAATCCTGGTTAGGCAGTTGCCGCACTGTTTCTCCTGGAGATCAGATGTGGGCGTCTGGGAAATGAAAGGCGGATTAGACAAGAGAGGAGCGGTCCGGAGTCTGACAGTTGGGAAGGTGGGGGAATGTAAACCCTTCCTCCTCGAGGATTCCTTTTTCCAGTGGAGAGGAAGCAATAAGTCCTTGAAGACATTCCCAGGAGAATCACTTTATTGTGTCTATCTTGAATTATGGTGGCAACTATCATGATTTTTCTAGTGTTTGAATGTTCATTGATAATAGAATATCGTCTTCCTGATGGCTTGGGTCACATACATTAACTCCCAGGGTATCAATGAATATCTCAGATTGGCACAGTTGGTTTTGCCAACTCGTGAAAGTATTTAATCCTGTCTTGAATTAAGGCCATGAATATGTTCTCTGTGAATAAATAGGTTCCCTGTTCAATAGTTTCTTTCATCTGAGGCCTATTTCCTGGGGGTGAAAGTGGAGGGTGTGTCTGTCTGTGATTCCTTAATTGTACCCAGTAATATTTTCTGGCCCTTTTGCATAATTTCCATTTGGTTAAAAGACACATGTTCCAATGAACTAATATATTTTATGGCAAATTGGAGAGGAGAGGGTTTCCTTCACACAATACTAATTCCTACCAATTTAACATTAGATTATCTAGCAATCATCACATTTTGTCACATTCTCATTATTGTGTTACCTAATATTTGTATTGGGCTTTATAACTTTATGAAAGCCTTTCATTTGTTTTGTTCCTTATTCATTCATTCATGCATTTCACAAACATTTATGGCATTCCTATAGTGTATGAGGCACTGTGCTGATGTCCAGCAGCAAGCCAGGAACACATAATCTCTGCCTGCCCGGAGTTCATGGACTGTCAGAGACCTTAAATAAGTAATCACTGTAAATAAATCATGGTGAGGGTTATGAGGGGAATTAGAGAAAGCTCTGGGAGCTTCTAGCAGGGAGAAGAGTTCTAGATCAGGAGAGGCTTATTTGAGGAAATAACATTTGAGCGGAGGCCAGAGGGAAGTTAGTAGGCAAGCAACACAGACAAAAGTGTGCTGAGCAGAAGAAAAAGCCCACCTGAGGGCTCACAGTCAGAGAGAGCAGGGTGCACTAGAGCAAGAGAAAACCGTCTAGGGAAGAAGGGAGAGTGCCAGAAATGGCAATAATAGCCAGTGCTTAAATACTGCTTAATTATGACCAGGCCCTCTCCCAAGGCTTTATATATATATTAACTCTCTTAATTCCCATAACAACTCTAAGAGGTAGGTACTATAATTTTCCCTATTTTACGGACAAGAAAACTGAGGCACAGTGTAAGCTAGCCTAGGTCAAAGAGGCAGAGCTGGGATTCAAACTGAAGCAGGTAGTGTTCCATGAGAGGGCCCTATATGCAAAGTGGCCCCCAAATGCTAGAGGAGCCGAGACACCAAAGGATGAGGCAGACAAATCCAGTTTCTTGGTAAGGGTGTTTTACTGTGGGAATTTACAGACAGAAGTGTGAGCTTGGGTGGCAGATTTCTGTACATGTAAGCTCCACACTCAGAGTTTATATACTGTAGGGAAAGAGTCAAACTGCTCTGTGCAAGACAATTAAAGGTAGCCCTCCAGAACAGGCAAGAATGCTACATGTGTAATAGATAATAATTTGTGCAATAACATCAAGGTTAACATGTTCTTACACTAGGGACAGTAAATAAAGTAGGAATCAGGAGATATTCACAGGACTGGGGCTAATCAGAAGTCAACATTGCAGATTAGCATCCCAGATGCAGTCACTTTTGTCCCCCAAGTTGTATGCAGGGTCTATTGTGCCCTTAAATATTGAGCTATATTGCCAAAAGATGAAGCTGGAAATTTCTCCCCATACTTACGTGTATTTGCATATCCATATAAAATTTGCATATAATTTCAGGTGGTTTATAGACACATTGGAGCCATTAATGGAATCCAGATTAAAAACAATTGATTATCTCTACTAAAAAATTAGCCAGGCATGGTGGTACACATCTGTAGTCCCAGCTCTTTGGGAGGCTGAGGTGGGAGGATTGTTTGAGTCAGGAGTTGGAGGCTACAGTGAGCTAGAATTGTGCCACTGCACTCCAGCCTGGGTGGCAGAGCAAAAACCTATCTAAAAGCAGAGGGAAGCCTTGAGGAACCCTAACATTATGAAATGGGTAGAGGGAGGGGAGCCCAAAAATTGCCTGAGAAACGGCCAGAGAGGTTGGAGATGTATCAGATAGGGTTCAATCAGAAGTGACAAACTACACAACAATTTGAACAGGGAAAGTTTAACATAAAAAAAATTATTAACTGTAATGGGATTGGAATAATAAGGGACTGGATAGCATAGGTGCTATTATACTTCTCCTGAAAAGAAAAATACATATTTTATGCTCTGAGGAGGATTTGGTCTCTGTTGCAGCTACTCGACTCTGCTGTTGTAAATGTGAAAGCAGCCATAGATAATATTTGAACAAATGTGTTCAAATGTTATTGTGTTTACTGTTCAAATGTTACTGTGTTCCAATGAAACTTTATTTACAAAAACAAACAGCGGGCTGCATTTGGCCTGTGGGTCATGGTTTGCCAACCTGTGTGCTAGTAAGAAGAAAAGAGAACTCTAAAGAAGATAAAAGGGCCGGGCACATGGGCTCATGCCTGTAATCCCAGCACTTTGGGAGGCCGAAGTGGATGGATCACCTAAGGTCAGGAGTTTGAGACCAGCCTGCCCAACGTGATGAAACCCCATCTCTACTAAAAATACAAAAAAATTAGCTGGGCATGGTGGCAGGCACCTGTAATCCCAGCTACTTGGGAGGCTGAGGCAGGAGAATCGCTTGAACCCGGGAGGCAGAGGTTTCAATGAGCCAAAATCGCGCCATTGCACTACAGCCTGGGCGACAAGAGCGAGACTCCATCTCAGAAAAAAAAAAAAAAGATAAAAGGCTGGATGTGGTGGCTCATCCCTGTAATCCCAACACTGGAAGGCCAAGGCAGGAGGATCACTGAAGCCCAGAAGTTCGAGACCAGCCTGGGCAACCTAATGAGTCCCTGTCTCAACCAAAAATTTAAAAAATAAATGAATAAATAAACAAAAAAAATAAAAAAATAGGCAGGGTCCTGGTGTGTGCCTTTGGTCCCAGCTACTCTGGAGGCTCAGGTGGGAGGATTTCTTGAGCCTGCCAGGTTGAGGCTGCAGTGAGCTGATTGTGCCACTGCACTCCAGCCTGGAAGACAGAGCAAGACCCTATCTCAAAAAAAAAAAAAAAAGAAACAAGAGAGAGAGAAAGAAAGAAAGAAAGAAAGAAAAAGTTATGTGGATGTAAAAAATCTTCACTTTTTTAAAGCTTTTGTTTAAAAGTGATCAAAACACAGTAAGTCACAGGAATTACCTTGATAAAACATTAAGAAAAATTTTAGGATAGTTACTAAAAAGTAAAGAAAAACCTTTTGTAATACGATTGTTTTTCTTTATTGGAACTCTATTTAGATAACCTGGAAGACAAACTCAATGAAAAGAATACTTGGATTTAGGCTGGGTGCGGTGGCTCACGCCTGTAATCCCAGCACTTTGGGAGGCCGAGGTAGGTGGATCATGAGGTCAAGACATCGAGACCATCCTGGCCAACATGGTGAAACCCCGTCTCTACTAAAAATACAAAAATTAGCTGGGCATGGTGGCACGCACCTGTAGTTCCAGCTCCTTGGGAGGCAGAGGCAGGAGAATCGCTTGAACCTGGGAGGCGGAAGTTGCAGTGAGCTGAGATGGTGCCACTGTACTGCAGCCTGGAGACAGGGCAAGGAAAAAAAAAAAGGTACTTGGATTTAATTAAAATACAGGAAGAGTGTGTCCAGGGTTATGAGTCTATATTTTTGAGGAAAGTAAACAAGGAAAATTGTATCTTAAGCAGGACAATAAATATGTCTTAGTAACAGCATCAAAAGTGCCCTGGTTATAGGGAATAATTTAGACATATTGAGAAAAGCCAAGACTACAGAATCAAGTTATGTTGGAGGAAAATGGTTTTGTTCCAGACCTTTAAGATAAACATTTTAGCATCAGGCCACACCAGAGTTAGAACCGGAGAAAAAGATTACAGAAGGCCTGGCATGGTGGCTCACGCCTGTAATCCCAGCACTTTGGGAGACCAAAGCGGGCAGATCACGAGGTCAGGAGATCGAGACCATCCTGGCTAACACGGTGAAACCCCATCTCTACTAAAAGTAAAAAAAATTAGCCGGGTGTGGTGGCGGGCACCTGTAGTCCCAGCTACTCGGGAGGCTGAGGCAGGAGAATGGCGTGAACCTGGGAGGCGGAGCTTGCAGTGAGCCGAGATTGCGCCACTGCACTCTAGCCTGGGCGACAGAGCAAGACTCCGTCTCAAAAAAAAAAAAAAAAAAAAAAAAATCACAGAAGTTGGCCGGGCATGGTGACTCGTGCCTGCAATCCCAGCACTTTGGGAGGCTGAGGTGGGTGGATCAGCTGAGGTCAGGAGTTTAAGACCAGGCTGGCTAGACTGATGAAACCCTGTCTCTACTAAAAATACAAAAATTAGCTGGCCACAGTGGCGGATGCCTCTAATCCCAGCTACTCAGGAGGCTGAGGCAGGAGAATCACTTGAACCTGGGAGGCGGAGGTTGCAGTAAGCCGAGATCGCACCACTGCACTCCAGCCTGGGTGACAAGAGCAAAATTTCATCTCAAAAAAAAAACCAAAAACCTCAAAGATTACAGAAGTTGACAAAAAGGTTGAAGGAGAGGATTATCATTTCAACCAAGAAAAAGATGTATCTTTTTAAGGGTATAAAGAATGAACAACAATGATTTATGACTTGGGAATCATATGCAGCGAGGTATAACACAAGTAGAATTTTTTGAGATATAAATTTGAGAAGTTTTAAAAAAGAAATAGATTGTAGAATTTAAAATCAAAACCTCTTGTAATTCACTAAGAGCAAATTTATACTTTAAGACAATGTTATTTTAACATAGAGGACCAAAATCTCAATCTTTAGAAACACTTATAACTTCTTTTTGATTATAGCCAACTTAATCACATATAAATTTTAAAAATTTTTAAAGAACTTTATTATAATTTCTTTTTTTTTTTGAGACAGAGTCTGTTGCCCAGGCTGGAGTGCGGTGTCACTATCTTGGCTCACTGCAAACTCCGCCTTCCAGGTTCAAGCCATTCTCCCACCTCAGCCTCCCGAGTAGCTGGGACTACGGGCATGCACCACCATGCCTGGCTACTTTTTGTATTTTTAGTAGAGACGAGGTTTCACCATTTTGGCCATGCTGGTCTCGAACTCCTGACCTTGTGATCCGCCCACCTCAGCCTCCCAAAGTGCTGGGATTACAGGCGTGAGTCACCACGCCAGGCCTATTACGATTTCTGTAGACTATTTATGATGTGTTTGAACTTTTGTTTTGCCCTCACTTTCTCTTTTATAATTAACCTGTCATTTTGCTTTAGGAAAATAATTTACCACGTAATAAATTATTATCATGCAGTGGCACGATCAGCTCATCGTAACCTCAACTCCTGGGCACAAGCAATCCTCCCTTCTCAGCTTCCTGAGTGGCTAGGACTACAGGTAAGTGCCACCATGCCAGACTAATTTTCAAAATTTTCGTAGAGACAATGTCTCACTGTGTTGTAGAGACCGTGTCTCACTATGTTGCTTAGGCTCGTCTTGAACTCCTGGTCTCAAATGATCCACCTGCCTTGGCCTCCTAAAGCATTAGGGTAACAGGCATGAACCACTGTGCCCAGCTTTTTAAAAAATTTAATATATATATATATATATATATTTTTAAATGGAGATGAGATCTCATTATGTTGCCCAGGCTGGCCTCAAACTCCTGAGCTCAAGTGATTCTCCCACCTTAGCATCCCAAAGTGCTAGGATTACACACATGAGCCACCATGCCTGGCCTGTGCTCAGTTTTTTAAGTTTTTTTCTATTAACCATTTTTATAGCCTGTGAATGTCAGATATTTACCTAAGCAAGAAATTTAAAGTTAAATACATGGGTATTTTGTTGATAACTCAGAAGGTTTAGCTGTATTTCTTAAACCAACAATATTAAATTAGTCTTACTTATAAAAAAAATCACACAAAGATTATTTTGGTTTTGGCTGGGTTCATAGTTTTGTACCTTTGTGCCAAATCCTGACCCTGTAAAATATTTAATAAGACAAGTATAAATCTGACCATAAATCTAGGCAAATATGTATGTTGACAATTTTGAAGACATTTTAATATTTATTTTACTAATAACTTTAAAGCCAGTTTATTTATTAAAGAATTACTTAAGTCATGTGAACTTGGAAAACCTTTGGGCTTACTAATTTATGAGTGCTCATTTATTTATGTCAATTGGGTATCATGTAGATACAACATATAACATATTACATGTATATATATATGTAAACACATCTAAACACACACATATATATATGCACAAATAGAGATCTTATACCTTTATTTTTTTATTTGTTATTTGAAACAGGGTCTCACTCTGTTGCCCAGAGTGTAGAGAGCAGTGGTGTGACCATGGCTTATTGCAGCCTTGACCTCCCAGGCTCAAGTGATTCTCCCACCACAGCCTCCTGAGTACCTGGGACTACAGGTGCATGCCGCCATGCCCAGCTAACTTAAAAAAGTTTTTTTTTTTTTTGTAGAGTCAGAGTCTCACTATGTTGCCAGGGCTGGTCTTGAGCTCCTCGGCGCGAGTGATCCTCCTACCTTGGCCTACCAAAGTGCTGGGGCTGCTGGCATGAGTCACCTCACCTGGCCCTTATAGTTTTCATTTTAGAATTTTAGTCATGAGATAGTAATACAAACTCACCAGTTTATAAAAGATAGTTGGATCTAAATTATTTCTGGAAAAAATTGGGACCTGTTAGTTCACATGGCTAAATTTTATTTGTCCCAATAGGTAATCTAATGAAGGCTGTGAGCCAAAATTTTGGGGTAAGGTAGTTTGATGGCAGTTTTATTTTAAAAATCTCTTTTATCCTTTTATTCAGTTTCAAATGAGTTTAGAGTTAGATTTTTAATGTTAACATTTTAGCTTGAACTGGCTGAATTGTATAAGAAATACAAAACTTCTAAGTCTTCTTAAGTTAGTAATACTATAAACAGTGAGCTTTATCTCAACACAAGTAGAAAAGTCAGTAGTTTCAAAGTAGGCAGAAAAATTATATAGAGGCAGACAGAGAACTTAGAAGATCCTACATGTTAACTCTATAGTTCTGGGTGGACCACTTGAGTTCTAATCTGTCTATTATTTTAGGATGTGCACAACAATGGGCCATAATAAGTATCTAGCTGGAGTCTCAGAAAACCCAGTATGTCTTTTTTTATTTTTCCGAGACAGAGTCTCGCTCTGTTGCCCAGGCTGGAGTGCAGTGGCGTGATCACAGCTCATTGCAACCTCTCCCTCCTGGTCTCAAGTGATCCCCCCACCTCAGCCTCTCTAATAGCTGGGACTACAGGTGCGTACCACCGTGCTTGGCTAATTTTTGCATTTTTTGGGTAGAGATGGGATTTTGCCATGTTGCCCATGCTGGTCTCGAACTTCTAGACTCAAATGTTCTTCCCACTTCAGCATCCCAAAGTGCTTGGATTACAGGCGTGAGCCACTGTGCTTGGCCTGGCGTGTCTTAATGTTTGAGAATCTCATTTTTAAAATATTAATCTCTCAGTTTAGAAAAAACTGTTGGATTTGTATTTTTATGATCTCAGTAGCTCTAGTTTCATTCTGCAGCTGTTTTGTTTGTTCCCCTTGTTTTAAATTTAATTGTATTTCTCCATTTTGAGGGAAGGAAATGTGCGTATTGTGAAATTCTAAAAAACCTATGCCTAAGAGGTGTATGGGAGCCAGGAGAACAAACAGGAAGAGCTGAGTTCTGATCACGGGGGTAGAAGGAGGAGGAGCTGCTGGAGGCAAAAAGGAGAAAGCCTCCTAAATCATTAAAATTTACAAATCGTTTCACATATCTTTTCTACTCTTGAATTGAGGCATTTTTAAAATAATTTTTTTAGAAGGTTGTAGGTGTTATTGGAAGTAAATCTTCCATTCAATTTGTCTGGATCTAAAACCAGCTTTTTTTCAATTGTGTGTGCAAATAAATTATCTTAGGCATTTTCGGAACAGCTCCATTTTGGCCACTGCTGCTTATAACCATCCTGGATTAGGGGATCTACTACTTATCTAGGCACTTGCAAGTGGAAGGATGGTAAGTATTATACATAAAACTCAGCAGGTGTCTTAGAGTGCACGTCCCATCTTAGCTTTGTGCGAAGACAAGTTATGGAGTAGAGTAAGAGTGCCCTCATGCGACTGGAAAAGGAAAAAGCTAAGGAAAGGTCTCACCCCAAATCACCAGGGAAACAATTTACAAAGATTCTATTTTACCCTGCCCTAGTATTTAACAAAAGCCCTTACCTTGAATTCGTAGCAGCAGCTCTCGTTCTGAGACAGTCATTGTACCACGTAGCCAAGGAGGAAACCAGCTTTAATAAACCAGAACATCAACCAAGACAGGAACTTCATTGATTTCAGGAGGAACTCATCTGTAGCACTCAGCAGGGGCATCTAAGTCCAGGAACACAATGGATTTTGGGCTGGCACATGCACAAAGGTTGGAAGCAGGTCTAGGTGGTCCAGGGAGGTCACTCTGAAATCCTGTCAGCTATGCCATTTTGTTTATGGAAATTAAGGCTGTTGAGGCAGAAATAAATTGGTGAAGGTTTATTGGAAGCCAAATGTGAGGATCAATCTGGGAAGACACGCCAATAAAGCTGGGTGTATTCCAAAGTCTGTCGTTACAAGTTGGAATGATTTTATAAGAAAGTTTAGGAGAAGGGATGGAGACTCTTCATACTGGACTTGTCCTTTTTCATTGAATGACACAATACAGAGGTTACAGTCATTGGCTACAGATGACAACATACAAGTTAAAATGTCCATGTTTAAGACAATCAGTAACACTTCATGATTCAGAAACAAATCAGTGTCCTTTTCAGTGTCAGTAGGTAACATATTAATGTGTACGTCAACAGTTTGAGAAACTTTCAATAAGATTTTAGAGACTCATCGTAAGATTCTTTACTCAAAAATGGGATGTAAGCCATGAATCATAAGACTTGCCCTAGGTAGGCTAATTTGGAAGACTGCCAAACGTGACCTGTAGGTTATCACAACTAAATGCAATGTGGGGTCCTGAATTCAATCCTGGACCAGAAATAGGACATTAGTGAGAAAACTGGTGAAATTAGAATAAAGCCATTAGTTTAGTTAGTGGTGTTGTACCAATGTTAATTTCCTGGTTTTGATCATTGTTCTAAGGTTATTTAAAATGTTGACATTTGGGGAAGCTAAGTGAAAAGTATGCAGGATTTTTTTGTATTATTTTTGCAACTTTTTGTAATATTTCAAAATAAGATGTTTTAAAAGACACATTTGATCAACCATGACAGAGGAAAGGCTGAATTATCTTTTTATTTTCCCTATGGAAAATGATATTTACAAAATAATTTTTATAGGAGGAGGCCCTCAAAAAGTATGCAGCCAAAAATATAAGAAAAAAATATCATTAACTATGTCAAGCAGTTAATTAATAAAGATATCAGGTGCAGTGGCATGTGCCTATAGTTCCACTTACTTGGGAGGATGAGATGGAAAGATCCCTTTAGCCTAGACATTCCGGGCTTGTAGTGTGTTGTGCCAATCAGGTGTCCACATTAAGTTCAGCATCAATATAGTGACCTCCTGGGAGCAGGGGACCACCAGGTTACCTAAGAAGGAGAGAACTGGCCCAGGTCAGCAACAGAGCAGGTCAAAATACAGGTGCTGATCAGTCGCAAGATAGTGCCTATGAACAGCCACTGCACTCCAGCCTGGGCAACATAGCAATGCACGGCTCTAATTTTAAAAATAAAATCAAAATATGATGTCATTTTCTGGATTTTGTGATATTTGTAGTGTGAACCCAGAAAATTTGTGACTGGTCTCAGTTAATTTAGAAAGTTTATTTCGCCAAGGTTGAGGATGTGTCCCCATGACACAGCCTTCGGAGGGCCTGACAATATATGTCCAAGGTGGTCAGAGCACAGTTTGGTTTTATACATTCTAGGGAGACATGAGACATCAATCAACATATGGAAAATGAACATCGGTTTGTTCTGGAAAGGCGGGACAACTCAAAGCATGGAATGGGCTTCCAGGTCACAGGAAGATGAGACACAAACAGCTGCATTCTTTTGAGTTTCTGTTTAGCCTTTTCAAAGGAGGCAATCAGATATGCATTTATCTTAGTGAGCGGAGGGGTGACTTTGAGTAGAATGGGAAGCAGGTTTGCCCTAAACAGTTCCCAGCTTGAATTTTCCCTTTAGCTTTGTGATTTTGGGGGCCCAAGATCTTTTTCTTTCACATTTTCTCCACTCTTTAAAAAAAATCTTCTGGAGAAAGCATTTTAAAAGAAAATGAGTCTCTGGTCCCAGCTTTTGTCTAATCTCTCGTGGTTAGGATGGTTTGTTCCTAGACAGGTAGGTCCTAAGTTATTAGCAAAGCTCATTTTTAGAAGATTGTGGTCTCATGTCCTATGCAGAGAAATTAGGGGGAGGAAGGGATACAAACAACAATAAACAAAAGAAAAATCCTGGAAAATTGATATAGGCCACATTACTCTGTAGTCCATACATCAGTAGGCAGGTATGAAAGTGGTTTATGTACGTAAATAGGTTGCTGTTATTTTCTTCTGAAGTTTAAGTTGTCTAGCTTCAGTTTGCAGAGCTTTACGAAAGTACAACTTAGTTTTTTAGTGACTCCAAATTAGGAAAAATGGGGAAAAAAGAAGGAAAAAAATTGAAAACATTATTTTGAAGACTTGTAGCCAAGAAAAATTAGAATTCAGTCCAAACTGTAGAAAACAATAACAATTGCTAAACATTAGGCAAAACTAAAATCTAAAAATAGGTGTACTATACTTTTTGAAACAATTTTTTCTCTCTCCAGTTTCCCATTTTTACTAAAGAAAAATTATGGTAGGACTTGTTGGCTTTATTACACTTGGCCTAATTATTTGTATACAGAGCAGCAAGAATATATATATATTTTTTTGAGATGGAGTCCCACTCTGTTGTCCAGGCTGGAGGGCAGTGGCGTGATCTTGGCTCACTGCAACCTCCACCTCCTGGGTTCAAGTGATTCTCCTGCCTCAGCTTCCCAAGTAGCTGGGATTACAGGTATATGCTTTCACACCCAGCTAATTTTTGTATTTTTAGTAGAGATGGGATTTCACCATGTTGGCCAGGCTGGTAAGAATAATTATTTTTTACATAGGCTTTTAAATTGGCTTTGATGAAATTGTGTTCTGTAGAAAGAATCTCAGATAAGACTTCTTTAAAGCTGAGCCCAGCCATGGATTTGTGCCATCAAATACCTATGAATTGAGTTAACCTCTCCTCTTCAGGTTCCAAGGTAAACTTGGGGCTCCTGGGCCTGTCAGAAAGTGACATTCTTTACCTACCACAGATCAGGAACCCTGTACAGGGGCTGTGTAGATAAAGGTAAGAGGCCAATTTTTCCAAGGGGGCTATCTTGGCTCCATAAGTCAAGTTTGATTCCAAGGGAAAGCACACCATTCCAGTCAAAGTCTTGATAAAATAACCAGTTTCTTCAATTGTGTCCTGTTACAAATGGAAACAGATTCTTACTGCACTTATGTAAATAGCTGTATTGTTATAAGTTACAAATACTCATAAATAATTTCCAAATTCTGGAGAAATTAGGCAGAGAGACACAAATATGGCCCAAGTTTTGTTCATGGGAGTATACTTTACTCAATTGCTAAAAGCTGTAAATAGCTTAAAAGAAAAGTTTTCTTGACTCTGAAAAACAAAAAAAAGAATCAGCAACGTTTTAAGCAAAAAGTTAAAAAGACTACTTTAGTCTTCTATCAGTTTAGTTTACGCAGTTAACTCCTGTTCTGCTTGATATTCGTGAACACTTCAGCTCTCCATGAAAGTCCTGAAAGTTTTTTCCTCTATTCTAAGGTTACAATCTCCAAAGTTATCAGAAACCTGCATTTAAGAACACCTGTTAGAGTTCTATAGCTGATTATAAAACCACCTTCTAATGAGGACCAAAACAAGACAACAATTGTCTGTGGATGATGAAAGGTTTTAGGGCAGCCATAAAGAAACAATTGACAAGGAAATTTGTTATCTCTCTGGCATATGATAATTTAACATAACAATTATAATTATTACTGATAATGTACACTAAGTCATATCAAAATTATAGGAGTTTCCCATTATTTTGGAACACATACCAGTAACACATTTGTACAAATACAGCCCAAAGAAAACCAAACACCATTTCATATTTGACTATACTTCCTGTATAATTTTTATACCAAATAAGCCAAATATGTCATTTTTGGACTCTAGGGAACCTATTAATAATATCTTTTTTTTTTCTTTGAGAGGGAGTCTCATTCTGTTGCCAAGCTGGAGTGCAGTGGTGCAATCTTGGTTCACGGAAACCTCTACCCCTCAGGTTCAAGTGATTCTCCTGCCTCAGCCTCACGAGTAGCTGGGACTACAGGCACGCGCCAGCACACCCAGCTAATTTTTGTATTTTTAGTAAAGATGGGGTTTCACCATGTTGGCCAGGATGGTCTCGATCTTTTGACCTCGTGATCCACCAGCCTTGGCTTCCCAAAGTGCTGGGATTACAGGTGTGAGCCACTGTGCCAGGCCCAACAATATCTTAAAGGATTAATTAGGTCAGAAAAAGACATAATTTATCATTTGATTTTGGAAAGTTTGTCAAATATCAAAGGTTTAAAACACTTGATATCACAAAATAGAATTAATAGGTCATTGTGAAATAAGTTATTCATTTAACCAAAGTGATAACTCAAGGATTTCCCAAAAAAAGGTGAAAACCTTCATTCTTTGAGAGAGGAGACTTAATTTTCCAAACCATAAGCCCTAATAAAAACAGCATGAAGCCAATTAAATTCATTTTTCAAAATTTTATAAACAATCTATAACATTTTAATCTTGACCATAAGATATAACTTTCATAAGCCTTTCATAACCTTTATAACCTTTAGGAGTTGGTTAATGCTTCAAGAAAACCTTGTTAATCTGACACAGGGGCCCATATGCTGGTCTTGCTTCAGTGTGCCTTTGACATTAATGATTAACACGTAGAGAAACAGAACTTGTTTTATCTCTTAAAATTGGCCCTCACAATCACATGCTCATCTCTTCTGTGATAGTCCCTGGGCCTTGAGGAGTTTAATGGCTTTACTTTCTGGCCCTGTGTTTCAGAAATACAGTTTATTTTGATTGGCATCTTCTACCAGGTCCGAAGATGGGGCTTTAATGGCTGTCAGTGTTTAAAAATTAGCAGGACTTTGATGTCCTTTTTAGACCAAGGTGTCAAAGTCCTGTAACTCAATGTCACAAGTACTTTAAAAGAGCATAAAGAGTGTGAAAGGAAAATATCTCTGGCCCCCAAAATCACTAAGGAAATCTCGAGCTGGGAACTGCTTAGGGCAAACCTGCCTTCCATTCTATTCAGCCACTCCTCTGCTTACTGAGATAGACACATATCTGATTTGCCTCCTTTAGAAAGGCTAATCAGAAACTCAAAAGAATGTAACTGTTTGTTTACCATCTATTTGTGACCTGGAAACTCCCTCCCCACTTAAAGTCTTCCTGCCTTTGTTTTAAGTTGTTCCACCTTTCCAGACTGAACCAATGTACTTCTTACATACATTGATTGATGTCTCATGTCTCCCTAAATGCATAAAACCAAGCTGTCCCCTGACCACTTTGGGTACATGTCATCAGGACATCCTGAGGCTGTGTCACAGGCACGTCCTCAAACTTGGCAAAATAAACTTTCTAAATTAACTGAGACTTGTCTGAGATTTTCTGGGTTCACAAGAGAGATACACAGATGTACTAACCTTAATTTAAAAAAAAGTTTTAATCTTTTTTTCCTAAGCAAACCAAAACTTAATAATAATATGACAACTTGATCATATAAAAGTTTTTGGTTTTGTTTGTTTTATAAATCCTCTTATTGTGACTTACATAGACCGTTTGTGACATGCTTGGACTTTCCAGTTTGTCTTGAACATCCCTCCTTCTTAAATAACCTGTCATGTCATTTTACTCTAGGACTAAATTTACCACACAATATTCTTTTTCATATGAAATTATTTCCCTTTAAGCTTTCTCACAAAAAAATCTTTATTTTTATAACTTTCTTTATATCTCTTTTATTTCCTGGTTCATTTTACCTTGTTTTATACATGATCTTTAAATAAGCTTTGAATTAGACAAAAATTTTTCACTTTTTTTTAAAGAACACACTTTTTTTTTAGAAAGAATGTTTTCCTACAAATATATTTTTATTAGAAAATACCCAAATAATGAAATATCTATTATTTAATTTAACTTTAAATTCTAAATTATGATGAATGTGTCTACAAGTATTTGTTCTATTACATTTACCTAATTATATTATTTTAATTGTTTACCTAGATTATTTATGAAAACTGTGATAGTCATCATTTAAAGTTATGGAACCACCATTGCAAAATTATAACTGAGACAGTGAAAAAGATTTAACTTAACTGGCCCCATCTTGCTTTTAACCTTCAAGCTGTCCTTGATCATTTCTGGGCATAGGCCAAACAAATTTTGGGAGGAACTTAGTTTATAGTTTAGCTTTGAAACAAAGATGATAACAAACCTTACTTCCTGTGGACTAGACCACCTAAAGCCACAAAATTAAAGTTATGGTAATCTTACTAAATTTAAGATTTAGCTATTTTTATTAAACCAATATCAATGTCTTATTTATTAAAGATTACACAAGCAGAGATCATTCTGTTTTGGTCTGAGTTTATAGTTTTCTGATCCCTACGCCAAATTTTGACACCTTATGGTGTTTGGCAGGGATAAGTATGAAATTGCTTGATTAATAAATGCAAACAAAAATGTATGTTGGCAATTCTTAAGACATTTCTAATATTACTTTACCAAAAATTTTAAAGCTAGCTTATTTATTAAATATTTTACTTAAGTTACATAAACTTGAAAAAGCATTTGACTAGTCTTCCTTTTTCTGATAAAGTATTTGATGATTTAAGTGCTTTTATTTTTCTTTAAGCCAATTAATTAGAGCTCTTTTATATATTTTCAGTAGCGAAACATTGTGTACGCAACACGTGAATGCATTGACATATTAGTCATGCCAATAGAAGTACATCTTATAGATTCATAAAGACCTTTTTTCTTTCCTGAGACTTCCAGATTCTTAATAACCTGTTTCACAACCCTAGGCAGTTCTCAGCTAAATAGCCTTAAATTTTCATATTAAAGGAAACAACTCAGGTGAAAAATCAAATAGCAAAATTTACACCATAAGGTACAAAGAGAAAAAGTCTGATGGTGCTAGAGGGAGATTGAAGATGGATGTCAAATCAAACACAAAATTACAGAAATCTACCATAGGATTGTATAAGATAACAAATTTTATTTAGATAGGGACTACCTATCTTTTTTTTTGAGATGGAGTTTTGCTCTTGTTGCCCAGGCTGGAGTGCAATGGTGTGATCTAGGCTCACTGCAACCTCCTCCTCCCAGGTTCAAGTGATTCTCCTGCCTCAGCCTCCCGAGTAGTTGGGATTACAGACATGTGCCACCACACCCAGCTAATTTTTGTATTTTTAGTAGAGACAGGGTTTCACCATGTTGGCCAGGCTGGTCTTGAACTCCTGACCTCACATGATCCACACACCTTGGCCTCCCAAAGTGCTGGGATTACAGGCATGAACCACCGCACCCGGCCTGGGACTACCTGTCTTTTAACTGGATCTCTGAGCTCTGGGAGGAGCCCACACTGAATCCTGGGTCTCCAAAAAGGGAGAATTATTTTGAGGTTAAACCATGTGATGCTTTTATAGTGCACTTAAAAAATTTTTTTTGTGTTGTTGTTTCTTGTTTTTTAATAAAGACATTTCTAAGTGTCTAAACTACATTCTTCCTTAAAAATCCCAGAGTGGCCTCTGTTGCAATAGCTATTAATGAGGAAAACAGAATTCAGTCAACTGAGAAGAAAAAACTTGCAAAAAAAAAAAAAAAAAAGGCAAGGTCCTGGGTGAGAAAAAAACAAAACAAAAACATGAAGGCCTTTTAAATACAAACACACCTTGGATGTTAGCTTTTAATTAAGCTGACTTTTAACCATTGAGCTCCTTTTAAAAAATCTTTTAAAATCTCATTACTATATTTTATCTAGGACAAATTGCTGCTATTTCAGAAGTACCAAGTATCAAACCAGAAAGGGTTTGATTTAGGAACCAAACCTAGACTGTTGTGATAGGGAAAAAAAGAAGGCAGAACTTTAGCTATTGAACTGCAAGGTGAGCTGACAGCCATTGCTTTCGGTTGGACTGGCTAGCAAAAAGGTAGCCTTGTTATGAAAATAAAGCACCTTTAGTAATCAAAATAAAAAATGTTCCCTTATCTTTTTTTTTTCTTTTGCTGGCCATTTTTCTCCCACACCACCCTTTTGTGTGTGTGGGAATTTAACCACTTCAGAGGCCTTATTCCCCATAATTTGGAACTTTCCTTTGGATTTGATCAAGTTAGATAGAGTTGATGAAACCTAACAGGAAAAAGACTGAAACAACAACAAAAACAGAAACAAACAATGGCACAACTTATATGATCACTGAGCACTCTTAACGGTAAGCAGAAATTAAAACCAGCTTTTTGTTAACTTTAGCCAAGACAAAACCCCAATTCAGCTACATACCTAGGGATGGGTCTCAGGCTGAAAACAGCTCTCTACCATCCTAGAAGCAGGAAAAAAAAACCAAAAAACAAAACAAAACAAAAACCTCATCTTCCCTATTGGAAGTGAGCTCAAACTCCATAAAGGAGTTACCTGCTTTCCATCGTCATGGAAGCAGAAAAACTTGCCTTTCTTGTTGAAAGCAAGTAAAACTCCAAAAAAAAAAAAAAAAAAAAAAAAGGCGATATACAGCAAAATAAACTTTAGATCTTGACCAAATTTCGGGACATCAGGGATTCTCTGGAGGGGATATTCCCAGACCTCAGCAAATTGTCCTGTTGGTTTGAGCCATAAAATTAGCTCATGCTGGTACCAGGCACTGATAGGAGATTTGTCAAAGACCGGGGGCATCTCCATTGAGAATCCTTTTGTGGTCACCAAAATGTAAACCCAGAAAATTTGAGACAGGTCTCAGTTAATTTGTAAAGTTTATTTTGCCAAGGGTGAGGGCGCGTACCTCAGACAAAGCCTCAGGAGGTCCTGACGACATGTGTCCAGGGTGGTCAGAGCACAGTTTGGTTTTATACATTCTAGGGATACATGAGACATCAGTCAACACATGTAAAATGAAGATCGGTTTGGTCTGGAAAGGAGGGACAACTCAAAGCAGGGAGGGGGCTTCCAAGTCACAGGTAGGTGAGAGAAAAACAGCTGCATTCTTTTGAGTTTCTGTTTAGCCTTTTCAAAGAGGCAATCAGATATGCATTTATCTTAGTGAGGAGAGGGATGACTTTGAATAGAATGGGAGGCAGATTTGCCCTAAACAGTTCCCAGCTTGAATTTTCCCTTTAGCTTAGTGATTTTGGGGGCCCAAAATGTTTTCCTTTCACAGTAGCAACTATTAGATTTAAAAAAATTGTAATTTTCTATTTACTTTTTTCTTGTAATTAACTTCTTGCTTTACCTTTGAGACAGGGTCTTGCTCCATCTCCCAGGCTGTAGTGCAGTGGTGTGATCACAGCTCCCTGCAGCCTCCACCTTCAGGGCTCAAGCTCTCCTCCTGCCTCAGCCTCTCGAGTAGCAGGGACTATAGGAGTGCACACCACACCCAGCTAATTTTTTTTCATTTTTTAAGTAGAGCTGAGATCTGACTATGTTGCTCTTGGTCTCAAACTCCTCGCCTCAATCAATCCTCCTGCCTCGGCCTCCCAAAATGCTGGGATTACAGGTGTGAGCCTCTGTGCCCAGCTTTGTTTTATTTTTGTACCTAATATTTACTCATAGTTTTATATTCTTTTTATTGAAAAGAGCTCCCTAGCCTTTCAGAAGGAACTGCCATCTTCCAGTAATTCTCCAAAATGAGGAACACTAAGGAAAAGAGGAGGGACA
Organism: Symphalangus syndactylus; assembly: GCF_028878055.3. Classification (NCBI taxonomy): domain Eukaryota; kingdom Metazoa; phylum Chordata; class Mammalia; order Primates; family Hylobatidae; genus Symphalangus; species Symphalangus syndactylus. The sequence continues at coordinate 49,359,128 of NC_072430.2, read as the reverse complement.
CCAATGTATGTTCTCTAGGCCTTTTAGAAAACATGGAGTTGTTCCTTTGGCCACATCCATGCAAATATACAAGAAAGGTTATGTTGTAGACATCAAGGGAATGGGAACTGTTCAAAAACGCCCCACACATGTTACCATGGCACTGGGGACTGAAATGGGATATAAAGTTGAAAAGAAACTAAGGGATTTTTGAAATTAAATGTTAGGGAATTTTTTAAAATAAAAGAGGGCCAATAAGCCCAGGCCTTACACCTGCACTGTGGTGAGGTGCTCAAGATGGCAGAGGCAAAGCTGTGCAAAGCTTCTGCCAACTCAAGGCATTCACTGAATGCCCCACACATGTTACCACGGCAAAACTGGAAGAGGCTATCAACAGTGTTCTTGGACACAAACAAGTTAAAGGCAAGATTCTTGCTGAGAGAATTAATGTGTTTATTGAGCATATTAAGCAGTCTAAGGGCCAAGATAGCTTCCTGAAACATGCAAAGGAAAAGGATCAGAAAAGGAAGCAAAAGAGAAAAGTACCTGAAGTGCCAGCCTTCTCCACTTTGTGAAGCTCACTTTGTGAGAACCAATGGAAAGAAGCCTAAGTTGCTTGGAACCTATTGCCTATGAACTCATAGCATAATAGCTGTAAAAAAAAAGGGGGGGGGAGCCCCCTAAATTGAATAGACTTCAGGCCCTACAATATCCAGATCTACTTCTGATGATGTTTTATTTCATAAGCTGGGCAGTAAGTCATGGTGAGTATTCTTTAAATGATTCTCTATATTATCTGGTTTACTCCAAACAGAAAATAGCAAAACATTTTGTCTAAGAGGCATTTCTTTATCTGTCCTGGTCCTGATGTTGGATGCCTATGACTTCACCGATTGCTGTAAGCCCTTGAGTTGGCAGAAGCTTTGCACAGCTTTGCCCCCTGCCATCCTGAGCACCTCACCACAGTGCAGGCGTAAGGCCTGGGCTTAATTGGCCCTCTTTTATTTAAAAAAATTTCCCAACATTTAATTGCAAAAATCCCTTAGCTTCATTTCTACTTTACTCTACTCTATTTCAGTCCACAATGCCAAGTTTGTTCTTTTTGTAAGTATCTACTGAAGGAGTGACTCACCATTCACCTCTATTGGAATCCAAATTTTGCAATACTCACAAAGTTGCAAATAATTAAATTAGGATATCTTAGAATCTCATAACCAGGGAGAGATTACTGTAAACTCAACCATATTCACCACTATTTATTGCATGTCCACTTCATGCAAACCATGGTTCCATGTGCCGGGGGAACACAAATGTAGACCTTATTTCTGTCCCTGAGCTGGTGAGGTAAGAAGTTGCCTAGAGGCCGGGCGCGGTGGCTCACGCCTGTAATCCCAGCACTTTGGGAGTCCAAGGCAGGTGGATCACGAGGTCAAGAGATCGAGACCATCCTGGCTAACATGGTGAAACCCTGTCTTTACTAAAAATACAAAAAAAATTAGCCGGGCGTTGTAGCGGGTGCCTGTATTCCCAGCTACTCTGGAGACTGAGGTAGGAGAATGGCGTGAACCTGGGAGGCGGAGCTTGCAGTGAGCCGAGATCACGCCACTGCACTCCAGCCTGGGCGACAGAGTGAGAGTCTGTCTCAAAACAAAAAAAAAAAAAAAAAGAAAGAAAGAAAAAAGAAATTGCCTAACTAAGTTATAAGTCAAACCGTTGTGACTGCCGTACAGAAAAGGCAAATATAGTGTATGGGAGCAAGAGAAGTGAATGAGTGATTAGGATGGGTGAAAGCTGCAGAGAGGAGATATATTTAAGTTGGACCTTAAACACAATAAAATATTTCTTCAGCTGAAAAAAATTCCATTTATGTTAGAAAGTTTTTTAAAAAGTGAATATGGCAATTTATAACAAATTTTCATTTTGAAATGTTATGCTTCTTGATTTTCCATGACAGAAAGTGTGTGCACACACATGTGTTTGTGTGTGTGTCTGCATGTGTACTTCCATTACATTTTAATCTGAACATTTTCAAACATTTATAATAGTTTAAAGAATTTTACAGGCTGAGTGTGGTGGCTCACACTTGTAATCTCAGCACTTTGGGAGGCCAAGGCCAGCATATCACTTGAGGCCAGGAATTCGAGACCAGCCTGGTTAACATGGTGAAACCCCATCTCTGCTGAAAATACAAAAATTAGCCAGATGTGGTGGCAGGCACCTGTGGGTCCAGCTATTCAAGAGGCTGAGGCAGGAGAATTGCTTGGGCCCAGGGGGTGGAGTTTGCCATGAGCCGATATCATGCCACTGCACTCCAGCCTGAATGACAGAGTGATTCTCTGTCTCAAAAAAAAAAATAAAGAAAGAATTTTAAAATAAACATCCATATATCCATAACCTAGATTCTACATTAACATTTTACTATACCAGTTTTATCACATATATAAAACAAATATAGTGAAATGCCTGTTTTACTTCCTCCTATCAATCTATTTTATTTTATTAAGGTACTTCAAAGTAAATTACAGACATCGGTACCCTTCCCCTTTAAAAACTTCAGCATGTATATATATGTCATTCATTAACTAGAGTTCAATATTTATTTAGTTTTTTTTCCTTTGGATGTAAAATTTCTATACAGTGAAAGGCACAAGTCTTAAGTATATACTTGCTGTTTTGACAAAGGCACAGGACTCATGTAACCCAAAGTCCTGTTGAGAGATAGAACATTTCCATCACCTCAGAAAGCCACTCAGTGGAGGTGTGTTTTTGAAGTATATGTGTACACAGATCCCAGCCATTGTAGACTAATGGAGTGATTAGAGGTAAACAGAATTAAGCTGGGAGAAGGTAAAGTTTCAAAGGACAAAAGGATTAGCAGCATCCCAGGCCCTTAGAGGATATTAATAACTTGCTGTGGACAGTAAGCAGGTTAGCTTGGCTACAGCTGAGTGAAAGGCATGGGATACTAAGTAAAACATTACTGCCCTCTAATCCTGTTCAATACTACATACACCAGGGTTATCCTGTAGGCCTACATTCTGGAGGGCAGTGGTTCCCAAACGGGGTGATTTTGCCCCATAGTGAACAGTTGGCAATGCCTGGAGACATTTTTGGTTGTCACAAGGGGATAGTAGTGCCCCAGGCATCTTAGTGGGTAGAGGCCAGGGATGCTGCTAAACATCCTCCTTTACTCGGAACAGCCACTCACAGGAAAGAATTATAAGGCTCAAAATGTCAATAGGCTGGGTGTGGTGGCTCATGCCTATAATCTCAGCACTTTGAGAGACCAAGGTGGAAGGATCACACGAGCCTAGGAATTCAAGACCAGCATGGGCAACATAGTGAGACCCTGTCTCTATTTTTTTTTAATGTCAATAGTGCATGCTGTGAGTTAAGAGTAAGAGTTGCTGATCCCTTGAAAAATCAAAGGAAGTTACATACTAGCAGCAAAAATTATTTTTCTTTGGGAAAGACAGTGTGTTTATTTTAGCTTTTAAAATTAAGAAAAAGGAACAACAAGTCATTATTATTGGTTAAAACAAATACAAAAAAATGTGCTTCCATTTTGGTTTGCTGTTTGGGGTCGGGGCATGGGAAGAGGCAGCAAGTTCCTCATGGCTGGAAATGGAAATAACTGTGGTGCTGTACGGGCTCCTTAGGGAAGTTGGGCAGGGGTTGCAGTAGAAAGATGGAATCTGTCATCTTCCACCTGTCCCATCTGGCTTCCAAAATATGTGATTTGAAGAATAGGGAAAAGGGAGGAAGGGAGGAGGAAGAGAAAGAGAGGTTTACAGTTTGCCCTCTCACTCTATTTTGTAAGAGGCTCCATTCTTAGTAGGGTATCCAGGACAGGGATAACCAGGAGACCAGTACAGTATGAGCTGCTAGATGATTTATGACCAAAGGTCAAATCAGCAAGCAGCTTCCCAGCTCTGCTTCATAGCATGTGATCTCCATACATCCCTGCCTCAGTGTCAGCCCTGGGAGGATGGCTGATCTGGGAACCTGACCTGTGATTCATTCACGGTAAGGCTAGAAGAGGATCCTTCTCAAAGGTGTTGCAAGTGATGAGTGCTCTGTCATCACTGAATTTCAGGCCTATTCCTACACTGGTTCCTCTGGTGTTTTCATCTCTTTCTCTCTGACTTATATCTGTCTCAGATCGAAAATCCCTAAAGAGCAGGTATCCTATTGGTCCCTGGTTTTTTGATGTTGATTACAATGATGAAGAGGGTGATGATTATGGCTTTGCTTATGTGCCAAAGCATGTTTAAGAATGTCTCAATACCTGTTTGAGAAATAGCTTTATTTGTGATACTGCAATGATTAATTTAACAAAGATAAACATGTAAGTTGTTGCAAAATGATACGGTTTTCAACAGAAATTAAGGCCATTGGGGCAGAGATAAATTGATAAAAGTTTATTGGAAGCCAAATGTGAGAATTTATCCAGTAAGATACACCAACAAAGTTGGGCATGTTCCAACATCTGTTACAAGTTGGAATGCTTTATAAGACTGTTTGGGAGAAGAAAGGGGGACTCCTCATATCGGAGTTATCCTTTTCCATTGGAGAGTACAATACAGAGGTTACAGTCATTGCCTCTGGATGACAGCGTACAGGCTAAAATGTTTTATGCACAAGAAAATCAGTAAAAACAAATCAGCAGAGCTTTATGATTTAGAAAGAAAACAGTGTCCCTTTCAATGTCAGTACTAATCAGTAGCCTGACAATTAATCAATACATAGTTTGAGGAACTCGCAATAGAATTTGAGTGCCTCACGATAAGATTCTTTACTCAGAGACAGGATGTAAGCCATCAGTCTTAAGACCTTTTCCAAGCAGTTCATTTGGAAGCCTATGAAATGTGTCCTGTAGGTTATCAGGGTCTTTTTGCTGAAAACTTTATTTTTTCTTTTCTTTTTTTTAGAGACAGGGTCTTGCTCTGTTGCCCGGGCTGGAGTGTAGTGGCATGATCATGGCTCAATGCAGCCTCAACCTCCTGGGCTCAAGTGATCCTCCTGCCTCAGCCTCCCAAGTAGCTGGGACCACAGGTGTGTGCCACCAGGCCAGCTAATTTTTAGTTTTCCTTTTTGTAGAGTTGGGGTCTCACTACGTTGCCCAGGCTGGTCTTGAACTTCTGGTCTCACTATGTTGCCCAGGCTGGTCTTGAACTTCTGGTCTCACGTGATTCTCCTGCTTCGGTCTCCCAAAGTGCAGGAATTACAGATGTAAGCCACAGTGCCCAACCAAACTTTAATGTTTATTTACTTAAGTTATTTATTTATTCTGTTTCTTAATTATTTATTCTTTTTTTACAGCTGTATACCATCTATTATGTGGCTCTATGGAGGCTGTAACAATGGACTCTCCTATGAGCAATGCATCAGCATTATTTCTTCACATGCTTGCCAGTGGATCATACTACAATCTTTTTGACCTTTGGCAATCTGATAAGTGAAAAGTGGCTCCCAGTATAATTTTAATTTGCATCTCTCATATGAGCGAGGGTGAAGAGCCACTTGTATTTCCTTTTTTGTAAACTGCTATTTCAATTGGGTTGTTATTCCTTTTCTTATTGATTTGTAAGAGTTCTTTATCTACTAAATCAATTAGTCTCTTGTCTTCAAAGCCTGTTATGAATATTTCCCCCCAGTTTCTCATTTATCTTGCCTTGTGTATGATGGTTTTTCATGCTCATTTTTTAAATTTTAGTTTTTGGTTTCCTGTCTTACTAGAAAGGTCTTACCACTCTAAAAATGTGTCCAGTGGTTCTTCTTAATACTTCAGTGGTTTCATTTCTCATACTTATATCTTTGAGCTATTAGAATTTTGGAAGGATCAAGTTTGCTTTTTCCCAGCTGGATACCTAGGTGCCACAATACTTTGTTAATTAATTCATCTGTCCCTTCCACTGATTTGAAATGGCATTTTCGTCATATCTAAATCCCCATGTGTATTTGGGTCTATTTCTTGCCTTTCCATTTTGTTCTATTGATTTGTCTGTCTATTCACCTACCTGTACTTAGTAGTATGGTTTAGCATTTTGGTACAGCTTATCAATGATATGATGGTGGTCTTTGGATTATAATATTTAACATTTTATTTTAGCAAAGTGTTTGTGTATTTTCTTTTTTTTTTTTCTTTTGAGACGGAGTCTCGCTCTGTCGCCCAGGCTGGAGTGCAGTGGCACAATCTCGGCTCACTGCAAGCTCCGCCTCCCAGGTTCACACCATTCTCCTGCTTCAGCCTCTCCGAGTAGCTGGGACTACAGGCGCCCGCCACCACATCTGGCTAATTTTTTTTTGTATTTTTAGTAGAGATGGGGTTTCACCGTGGTCTCGATCTCCTGACCTCGTGATCCGCCCGCCTCGGCCTCCCAAAGTGCTGGGATTACACGCGTGAGCCACCACACCCGGCCTGTGTATTTTCATAATTCTAGATGCCTTATGGTTCTTCTAATATCTTCTCTCCAGAGGACTGTATGCTGTTCTTAAGGACTCTCTGCTTCCTGGACAAGCTCAAGATAAGGTGAGTACCATCTTCACAAATGCAAGGATCTTAGATTTGAGTCAAGAAGTGTCTGCTGGGAATGATCTGATCACTCCTTGTTCTGTTGGTCAGGTCCATGGGTTTCCCCAGGGGCAGAAACTGTGTCTTCCTAGTATGTTGCACAATTCCTGGTGCAGAGAAACACTCAGTGTGTGTGTGTTGAGGATGAATTGACGAATGAGGACATGAACACCTGCCTGCCACAGAAGTCTTTCATGCATGGGTATTCCTGGAGGCTCCTTTGGCTTCACAGGAAGGGACAGAAGTGGAAAATTATTCCTGGGGTCCTGTCCCAGCTCCTTGCCTATTCTCCTGTCCGAGAGAGGAACACAGAGCGAGGAAGGGCAATGAATCCCACTTACCCTTCTCCCATCTCACACACATCCAGAGGCCCGATCCTAGCTCACTTCAACCTTGACCTCTGAGCTCAAGTGATCCTCCCTATTCAGCCTCCTGAGTTGCTAGGATTACAGGCACGCACCACCACACCCAGCTAATTTTTTGTAGAGACAGGGTCTCACTAAGTTGCCTAAGCTGGGTCTTGAACTCCTGGCCTCAAGCGATCCCCCTACCTTGGGCTCTTTACCAGCATTTTCTTGTATTTCTCCTCATCTTCAATAGCATTCAACTGAAACATCACCCACGTTCATCATCTCTCCCTTTTCTACACCATGGCCTTGAGTAAAGCAAGTGAGATATCAAGGGAGATAGGAATCAGAACAGCTAACCATAACAGCTGACTCTTATACACTGTTTAGTATATGCCAGTTTTGTTTTCCACCAATGTAATAATTGCACACTTAAAACAAGTGGGGATATATATATATATATATAATCACGCCCATTGTACAAGTGAGAAAACTGAGTTAACAGAGAGGTTTAGTAACTTGCCCAGGGCCATGGAGCTTTTAAATAGATTCAGCGCTAGAGTCCATGCACTTAAACACCATACCCTTTCCTTGTAATATGCATGTGTGTGTGTTAACTTCATTGAAGTATAATATAAAATGCAGAAAAGTGCACAAGTCGAAAGCATATGACTCAGCAGATTTTCACAAAGTGAGCACACCTGTGTACTAGCACCCAGCTGAAAGAGCAGAGCACTCTCAGCCCTCCAGGAGTTCCAGTCATCTCCCTCCCAGTCACTGCCCCTCCTCCCTAAGGTTAACAGCTCTTCTGACGTCTCTCTCCATTCTTTTGGGAGTTTCCTTCCCATCCTATTTTAATCCACTCATATTTTAAGCATCATGGGGTTTGTGGCTAAAGTTAAAAATATTCTATATATTCCATCTTGCAATAGAGGTGGCAGTGGTTGGGAGAACACATTTCCTAGAGAAGAGAAACAATTGAGGATGGAGGGTTTAGGGGGTACTTGCTTTAGTTTCCCCACATTCTCTTTGCCAGTAAACCTAAGTAAGCTTCTAACCTTGACTCCGTCCCCTCCCCACCAGGACTACATCTCCCAGCAGGCTGTGCTCTGACAGCTCTCGGATTTAAATAGGATTCTGGGCTCTGCTTGGAGTCAGGCTGCTGCTGAGCACCCAGGACGGAGAGGAGCAGAGAAGCAGCAGAAGCAGCCAAGAGCTGGAGCCAGACCAGGAACCTGAGCCAGAGCTGGGGTTGAAGCTGGAGCAGCAGCAAAAGCAACAGCAGCTACAGAAGTTGGAACGATGCTGGTCACCTTGGGACTGCTCACCTCCTTCTTCTCGTTCCTGTATATGGTAGCTCCATCCATCAGGTTTGTCTTAATTCAGCAACTTAAACAATTGTTTACAAAGACCTGCACTGGAAGCTGGTTCTCAGCTGCTGAAAGAAGAGAAAGGGAAGGAGGCTGACGGAGAGAAAGTCAGGGCAGGAAAAGCAGGAAGGAAGGGGGTGTTGTGGATACCATGGTGGAAAACCAGAAGGAAGCATCTGTGGCCGGGTAGAGGTGGGGCTGAGTTCTGACCCCACCTGAGCTCTGGGGAGAGTTCTACTGCCAGCGGAAGGCTGCATGGATGACTCTGTCAAGTAGCTCAACAAACACCTTAGGTGGGAGTCCTTGCTTTTTCATTTTATTCCTTTGGGTGTCTCTCAAGAACTCAGAGACTCTGTCCCTATTCAAGGTGGCCCTGCTGGCTTGTCACGCTGTTAAGTACCAGGTAGTAGTTTGGGAAAGAAACAAACTCTCTTCCCTTTGAGACTACCCTCAATTAATGTTTTGGGATGGCTCTTTTGCTGTGGGATTTCTAGAGGTGTCAAATAAATGTGTGTTCTGAGTGGAGAATTTTTTAATTTCTCTTTTTTAATTTTTACTGTGTCACCCCAGGGTGGAGTGCGTTGGTGTGATCATAGCTCACTGCAGCCTTGAACTCATGGGCTCAAGCAATCCTCCTGCCTCAGCCTCCCAAGTAGCTGGGAATATAGCCATGTGCCACAGCTACTTTTTAAGTTTTTTTGTGGAGATGGGAGTCTCACTATGTTGCCCAGGCTGGTCTCAAACTTCTGGGCTTAAGCGACCATCCCACGTTGGCCTCCCAAGATGTTGGGATTACAGGCATGAGCCACTGGGCTCAGCCTAAAAAATTTCTGATGATAAAGGAGGTTAAATGGACCTACCAAGGACAGTGTTATTCTAGGTTCTCCATAGAGATCTGCGTTCAAGTCCCACTTCTGCCACCACTATGTGATATGAAGCTCCCTGAGCCTCAATTTTCTCTACTGTAATGTGGAACTAATACTGGAGAAGTTGAGAGGATTAAAATAAATTACATATGGAAAGTGCCTAGCCTAGTAATTGGCAGTCAGATGATGTGCAGGAAATGTTAGTTCTGCCCCTCTGTATTCTGTTTTAGGACCTGTGTAGTCAACTTCATGTAAAAGAGTGCTCTCTGCACAGAGGTCTGAACAAAGGAGGTTTTCTCTCTGTTTGCCATCGGCCAGAATGAAATCTCTAATACAATGGCTGAAAGCCTCGGAAATGACCCACTCCCTAAAACTGGAGAGGCAGCCTAAGATCCATACCTGTGTATGCCATCCCTCAGAGTGCTAAGAGCAGTACCTGTGTGTGTCACCTCCCACAGAGTGCTGTTCATCAGTTACTCATGATGACAGTTACTGAATATTGACTCCGCTAATGTTTATCATGCATATGTTTTGAATGTAGGTTAGAGGGGAAAGCTTTCCTCTGGAACCTCTAGAGATAAGAGCTAGATGTATTTATTATCTAACAAGGAAAGTCTCCATTGGCCCTGACTCCAGCATTTACTCTGTTTGCTAATATGATTATTTGTGGCTTCTAGGCAAGTAATCTTCCCACCTGAACTGATGAACAGGCGACTACCTTGCCCCATGGAAAAATGTTGTCCCATGAAGATTAGATTTTACGAGTCTCCTGACTGCAACTTAAAGATACCCTTCTTTGAGGCTGGATAGCTTTTTTTTTTTTTTTTTTTTTTTTTAACGTATCTTAGTGTGAGCTAGTGAAGGATGGTATATGATGCTCTTGTTTCCCTTGCCGATAGGAAGTTCTTTGCTGGTGGAGTGTGTAGAACAAATGTGCAGCTTCCTGGGAAGGTAGTGGTGATCACTGGTGCCAACACAGGCATTGGCAAGGAGACGGCCAGAGAGCTCGCTAGCCGAGGTAAGTGTTTGCCCTTTAGTCTCCAAAGTGCCATGCCTCCCACCCTTCTTCCTGCTTGGGCCTCTGTCCATATTTCTTTGTGTTTCCTCCTAGGCTTGGGGGCTCTGACTAGAAATTCAAGGAACCTGGGATTCAAGTCCAACCGTGACACCAACTTACACTGTGGCCTTCAATAAACTGTTTCTTCCCTATTCCCTCTCTATTAAATAAAATAAGGAAAACAATGATGTCTGTGTATAGCCAAGTCAGTTATTCTAACAGGAGATACTAAGCGACATTAAATATCAGAATATAAAACCTGGGAACCAGGTTCCCAGACTGGGATTAAACTGACAGCAAGAAGACTGAACAGTACTTCTATGAAAAGCCCGAAGTGGCAATATGTTCACTCTACCACTGAGGGATGGCTGGGAGAATGAATGCTCTGTCCACCAGTCCCAAGCTCACTTACTGTACCTCCTTTATAGCCTAGGATATGAACATACTGCTCTTTTTTTGTCTTGGACCCAGGAGCCCGAGTCTATATTGCCTGCAGAGATGTACTGAAGGGGGAGTCTGCTGCCAGTGAAATCCGAGTGGATACAAAGAACTCCCAGGTGCTGGTGCGGAAATTGGACCTATCCGACACCAAATCTATCCGAGCTTTTGCTGAGGGCTTTCTGGCAGGTGAGGTCCTGATGGGTAGGTAGAAAAGCAGGAAATTGGTTATGGGAGTGGCTGCTCCACCCTGGACCATCTATGGCCCTTACATCAGAACCATCATCCACCCCACTAGACAGGTTCTGCCACATGAACCAGCAGGACAGGGAATTGGCAAGAGGATGCTGGGTAGATAGACTGAGCAGGATCCTTATCGTCTTTTTGCCTCAGCAATGGGAATGTCGGAGGTGTCAGCTCCCTGTCTGGGCTTGCACCTTGGCATCAAGGTGTGGCCACAATGCCACTCTCTTCTTTCATCCTGAGAATCAACCTTCTGTGGCCATAGGCATGAGATGAAGTTGTGCTGCTGGCAAGTTCTTCTGGATCTTGGAAAATGACCAGCTTCTACCAAGGACTATGAAATCCATGAGGGACATCCTGGGACCATGTCTGGCTTGTGTTACCACTGGATTCCTAGTGCCCAGTAGAGTGCACCTGGCCCAGAGTCTGTAGTTAGTACACATTTGCTGAATAAATGAATGAACAATGTCCAGGAAGATATGAGTAACGAAAATTACTCATTAGAAACCCAGTGACAATGCTTATTGGATGTCACTGAGATAGGTCCAAATGAAGAATAGTTATTAACTGCTGAGGCAATACCTTGTTTTAAAAGGAAGGGGCAGAGCAAGTGACTCCTATCGAAATCTTACCCCAACAAAAACAACTAATGAACAAAGGGAAAGGGCAATTATGCAGGTCTGTGACAGGCAGCCAGGGGACTCCTTGCTAACCATAGGATCTCTTTGGTTGTGCCCTATAGAGGAAAAGCAGCTCCATATTCTGATCAACAATGCGGGAGTAATGATGTGTCCATATTCCAAGACAGCTGATGGCTTTGAGACCCACCTGGGAGTCAACCACCTGGGTAAGTATCTTTGAGTGACTAAAAAATGAGGTATACCCACTATCTTTTCTTTAGGAAGATGACACTGTGTAAATGTGGAGAATGTCCAGGGGCCTTCATAGAGCCTGGGAATTCCAATAGACTGGACCCATTGGCTTGTTGTTCACTGTACCTCTCCTGATCAGTCTAAAAAAGTGAGATCCTCCTACCCATACCATTAAGAAGCCCCAAATTTCAGGAAATACCAGGGAGAAGAATGTCATTCTTGGATGGGGCAGTGGCAGTACAAGGCTTGCCAGGCAGGGCCAGGCCTGGGGGTGTATGCAGGCATCTGGGCTTGGCTGGAGGGGTCACATCTACATGATGGCTAACCAAGCCATGGGTTGGTCCACGGAGGTAGGCAATCCTTGAGAACTTGAGGTACGAGGCAGGGTGGGGTTCAGCGTTCAAGGTGAAGACTTTAGGGAGGAGAGCATGGAACATGTTTTCTGATCCTAAGCAAATATTATCTTCCCTGACTGTTCTATCCTTCTGTCTATACACAAGTGTACCTGGGTCCCTAGTTATGCAATCATGGCCAGAATGGAAGCCAGCAGGTGGGTCAAGGACAGAGGTACAAAGTAATATAAATTAAGTATGATTGCCTTGCTTTTAGTCTAGCTCTGGTTCTTGCTTTGAGGAATCCACAAACTCAGACCAAACTGACCATTAGAGTTACTCACGGCGTCAAAATTGGTTCACACCCAGAAGATAGTGAGCTAACACTGAAGTCCTCTCGGCTCCCACATGCTGAGCCTGGGCTGCCATTCCACCTTCAATCTCCCCTGCTGCCTCTCCTCACAGGCCACTTCCTCCTCACCTACCTGCTCCTGGAGCGGCTAAAGGTGTCTGCCCCTGCACGGGTGGTTAACGTGTCCTCGGTGGCTCACCACATGGGCAAGATTCCCTTCCACGACCTCCAGAGCGAGAAGCGCTACAGCAGGGGTTTTGCCTATTGCCACAGTAAGCTGGCCAATGTACTTTTTACTCGTGAGCTGGCCAAGAGGCTCCAAGGTAAGTCTGGAGAAACAGGAATAGCAAAAATGGTCCACAGACCAGATTAGAGGTCCACAGCAACTTGGGAAGTCAGGCTGTCAAACATGCACGTGTCAGTAATATCTCTGTGGACTAAGGAGAATGAAGTTATGAATGGAATAAAAACAGAATCCTTGCCCCCAGGGAGCTTAAAATCAAATAGGGGTTAAGAACCTCATAAAGTTACCTTGTATTTATCTTATCACATCTTATCTCTTATCTCATTTGATTTTCACAATAGCTTTTTGCAACAGGGAGGGGCTTTTTGTTTGTTTTTTGTTTGTTTTGTTTTGTTTTGTTTGAGACTTGAGTTTCGCTGTTGTCGCCCAGGCTGGAGTGCAGTAGTGCGATCTTGGCTCACTGCGAACTCTGCCTCCTGGGTTCAAGTGATTCTCCTGCATCAGCCTCTTGAGTAGCTGGGATTACAGGCATGCAATATCACGCCTGGCTAATTTTGTATTTTTAGAAGAGATGAGCTTTCACCCTGTTGTCCAGGTTGGTCTCAAACTCCTTACCTCAGATGATCTGGCAGCAGAGGTCTTTTGTAACAGGTATTATTACTCCTAGTTTATAGAGCAGAACTGAGGTCCAAGGAAATGGCCAGCTAAAGAGTATACGGCAGGTGAGGGCATCAGAACTGGAATGTGGGTGCATGGCTTTAAACCTAGGGTGCTTCCTTCTGGGTGCCATTTGCTGAGGTCCACATGGTGATCTGAGCTACAGAGCTGCCACTGCCTGGACTCAGGGAGTTAGGGCTGGATTTCAGACCCCTGGGTCCAAGTTCTTGCTCTACCACATGCTAGCCCCATGCGGATGTGGATGTGCCCCTTTAACCTCCCCTGACTTCATCTTCTCAGCTGTAAAATCAGGTCAGGCCGGTTCTTATTCCTTAATGATTCTGTGCTCTCCTGGAGCATTGCGTGAGCTGCTGGCTCTGACATCTGCGGATCTAGGGGCCCATTTGTTATAGTGAATAAACCAGAGTTTGGGAACAATGATCTTTACTTCCAGAATGCCTACGGTAGAAGAAGACGGTAATCATAAAAATAAACAATAACAATTACAATAATAATTGAGAGGTTTATGTGTGTCATGCACTACACATCTTAACTCATTTAATACTTGCAACATTCCTGTGAGGTGGGTGCTATTATTTTCCCCCACTCTAAATATGAAAAGACGGGCACTGACAGATTAAGGAATTTGCCCCAGGAAGGTTCCTAGCTGAGCCAAGATTCAAATGCAGACAGTCCATTCCATGTTTTTAACTTTACATCAGAGTTCAGACCTTGGCCCTGCACCCTGCCAGGTATAACCTTAGGCAATTTACTTAAACTTTCTGTGACTTAGTTTTCTTTGCTGTAAGTGGGCATTATAATATTCTATTTCACAAGCCTCTTTAAGAATTAAATGAAATAATACATTTAAAGCATGTTGTATAGCCCTTGCACATAATTGGTACTGAAAAATAGTGATGGCACCAGGGATATCTTGGGGGGGGTTGTTAATCCCCCATAATCTGCATCACCATCCCTCAATCTACACCTCATAAAATGTGCTTGCCAGGCAAATGCAGCTCAAAATAAAGTCCTACCCACCACCTTCCAATCAGATCGCTACCCCTAAACTCCTCCTGTAGAAATGATAAAGATACCACTGTCAATAATTGATACTACTCACTACATGTTGTCATGTTTATTAGTAGTACTAAAGCCACAGTATAAAAACGACATTGAAATAGAAGGACCTTGAACCAGGCACTCCTTTTGGAACATAGAAGGCTGAGAACGCTATAGATCTTTCTGAAAGATCAATTCATTCCTATTCAAATTCCTCCGCCTGGCCAGGAGTGGTACCTGCTGAATCCTGGGTTATGTTTCCTGAGTTCCTCCTTCTCACTTGTGTATTTTGCTGCAGGAGATAAGCTGTCTTCCTGGGCTCAGAGTGTGTCCCTGATCTAATTGTGCCCTCTTTGTCCTAGGCACCGGGGTCACCACCTACGCAGTGCACCCAGGCGTCGTCCGCTCTGAGCTGGTCCGGCACTCCTCCCTGCTCTGCCTGCTCTGGCGGCTCTTCTCCCCCTTTGTCAAGACGGCACGGGAGGGGGCGCAGACCAGCCTGCACTGCGCCCTGGCTGAGGGCCTGGAGCCCCTGAGTGGCAAGTACTTCAGGTGTGTGAAGGCAGTGGGGTTCTCTCCACCACCTGTGTGCGTGGGAGGTGCCGGACTCGCTGGGCTGTGCATTCTGAGAAGCTGAGTTTGTGCCTGATGATGCAATCCAGGTTTGGGTTGGGCCTGCAAACAGAATGCCGTTGCTTTGTTAAGGAAACTTACAGTACAAACTTACGTGTTGGGAAGAGTTGCTTTTCTGGCTCTATTTTATACCCGTGTGCCGCTTTTCCATGTAAACTTTGCAGCTTTCTGAAAGCTTTTAAAGAAGACTGTCGCTGTTGGTTATGCCATGGAGAAAATGTTAGCAGGCCCTCTGGATCCTTTTTCTCCTTCTTTAAGCTTTTGGCTCACTTGATTCATGAATTTTTTAATACCAATTAACACAAAGTGCTAGGGGAATGTCCTCTCTCTTCGGTGTGAACTCTGTCCCTCAATGCTGCCAAGATTGGCACTATCTGTTGAAATATAGAAGTAGAAATTTTAGTGCTGAATCTTATCATGAACTCAAAGAGGAACTAGAGTCTGGGAGTAAAGGGAAGCCCAGGGTGAAATCTCTTTCCCATTCCATGACAGAATCCAGCCCTGTCTGCTCTGTTGTCTCGCTTTGTTCAAGGCTTTTCATCAGTGCAGTATTTATTCCGTGAGGCATTGGAAATAGTCTTGGTGTCTGATGAGAGGGGAATGGATAAGTGATAATAGCTAATGTTGCTTGAGTTTTTATAATGTGTTTGGTACTCAGAGTTCTGAGTGTGTAATGTGTATTAATTCTTATAATCATCACAACCCTGCGAGGCAGGTAATATTACCCCAGGTTTTCACATGAAACTGAGGCACAAGATAATTAAGAAACTTGCTCAAAGTCATATAGCTTATAAGTGGTAGATCTGGGATTTACGCCCTGGCAATCTGGATCTAGAGCTGTGCCATTCAGTATGGTAGCCACTAGCCACGTGTTGCTATTGAGCACTTGAGATATGGCTAGTCCAGATTGAGATGCACTGTAAGTGTACAGTGCATACCAGATTTTTGAAGACATGCAGGTTGAGCATCACAAATCTGAAAATTCGGAGTCCGGAATATTTCAGTAAGCATTTCCTTTGAGTTGCATGTTGCTGCTAAAAATGTTTTGGATTTCAGAGTATTTCGGGTTTTAGATTTTTGGGGTTTGAGATGCTCAGCTGGTAAGTACAATGCAAATATTTCATAATTCAAATAAATGTAAAATCCTAAATACTTCTGATCCCAAGCATTTTTTTTTTTTTTTGAGATGGATTTTCACTCTTGTCACTCAAGCCGGAGGGCAATGGCATGATCTTGGCTCACTGCAACTTCAGCCTCCTGAGTTCAAGTGATTCTCCTGGCTCAGCCTCCTGAGTAGCTGGGATTACAGGTGCCCGCCACCACACCTGACTAATTTTTGTATTTTTAGTCGAGATGGGCTTTCACCATGTTGGCCAGGCTGGTCTTGAACTCCTGACGTCAGGTGATCCACCTGCCTTGGCCTCCTAAAGTGCTAGGATTACAGGCGTGAGCCACCGTGCCCAGCCCCAAGCATTTCTGATAAGGGATGCTCAACCTATAGTATAAAAAAAGAAGTGTAAATTATCTCATTTTATATTTTTAAATGAGATAAAAGATATCTCATTTTTTATATTGATTGCATGCTAAAATGATTTTGCTATTTGTGGGTTAAATAAAGTACACATTTATTAACTCAATAAATTAATGTATAATTAAATGTTTCTAAATAAATTTCACCAATTTCTTTTACATTTTAAATGTAGCTGCTAGAAAATTCAAAGTGACATATGTGGCTAACAATTGTGTTTCTCATCATATTTCTTTCTTTCTTTTTTTTTTTTTTGAGACATAGTCTCACTCTGTTGCCCAGGCTGGAGTGCAATGGCATGATCTTGGCTCACTGCAACCTCCACCTCCTGGGTTCAAGGGATCCTCCTGTCTCAGCCTCCCGAGTAGCTGGGATTACAGGTGCACGCCACCACGCCCAGCTAGTTTTTGTATTTCTAGTAGAGATGGAGTTTTGCCATGTTGACCAGGCTGGTCTTGAACTCCTGACCTCAAGTGATCCGCCCACCTCAGCCTCCCAAAGTGCTGGGATTACAGGCGTGAGCCACTGCGCCTGGCCTTCCCATCATATTTCTATTGGACAGTTGCTACTCTAGAGTCTGAGAGTTTAACATTGCTGCCTTAAATATGTAATAAAATATACAGTCATTAAATATCATATTTTTATATAATATGTAATTAATAGAAAAATGTTAGTGATATAATGTTTTAAGGAAAAAACTGGAATACAAAACTATATGATTTTTTTATACATAGAGAACAGTCTGGAGGGATACCCAGCCACTGGGCAGTAGTGGTTACTTCCAGGGAGTTTTACAGAGAGCCAAGCAGAGTGTGAAGGATGATTTTTATCTTTTTATTCTAGGTTTTTTTTATTATTTAAAAATTTCGCCAGGCGCAGTGGCTCATGCATGTAATCCCAGCACTTTGGGAGGCCGAGGTGGGTGGATCACTTGAGGTCAGGAGTTAGAGACCAGCCTGGTCAACATGGTGAAACCACATCTCTACTAAAAATACAAAAAATTAGCTGGTCATGGTGGTGGATGCCTGTAATCCCAGCCACTCAGGAGGCTGAGGCAGGAGAATCACTTGAACCTGGGAGGCGGAGGCTGCAGTAAGCCGAGATCATTCCACTGCACTCCAGCCTGGGCAACAGAATGAGACTCTGTCTCAAAAAAAAAAAAAAAAAATTTAAGGCTGGGTGTGGCAGCTCATGCCTGTAGTCCCAGTATTTTGAGAGGCCAAGGCAGGAGGATTGCTTGAGCTCAGGAATTCCACACCAGCCTGGGCAACAAAGTGAGACCCCCATCTCTACTAAAAATCAAAAAATTAGCCCAGCATTGTGGTACATGCCTGTAGTCCCAGCTACTCGGGAGGCTAAGGTGGGAGGATGGCTTCAGCCTGGGAGGTCAAGGCTGCATGATAGTGCCACTGCACTCCAGCCTGGGTGACAAAGTGAGACCCTATCTCAAAAAAAAAAAAAAATCCTCCTCAAACTAGATACAGTATGATCCTGGTTTTATGTAAGAGAGAAAGAGAGAGAGAGAGACTATATCTCTATTTATATCCAAACAAAGCAAAAAAAAGACTGTACGGAAAGCAACTGAATGATAGACTTTTCTTTTTTTTGAGATGGAGTTTCGCTTTTGTCACCCAGGCTGGAGTGCAGTGGCGTGATCTCCGCTCACTGCAACCTCTGCCTCCTGGGTGCAAGCCATTCTCCTGCCTCAGCCTCCCAAGTAGCTGGGATTACAGGCACCCACCACCACACCCAGCTAATTGTTTTTTGTATTTTTAGTAGAGGCAGGGTTTCACCATGTTGGCCAGGCTGGTCTTGAACTCCTCACCTCAGGTGATCCACCCACCTCAGCCTCCCAAAGTGCTGGGATTACAGGTGTGAGCCACCGTGCCCAGCCATGATAGGCTTTTCTTCTTTTATCAGCGCTGCATGTTCCGAATGTTTTACAGGACTTTTATAATTAGAAAAAAGAAACATTAAAAACAAAAAACATGGGGGAGGGGGGAGGGATAGCATTAGGAGATATACCTAATGCTAAATGACAATGGGTGCAGCACACCAACATGGCACATGCATACATATGTAACAAACCTGCACGTTGTGCACATGTACCCTAAAACTTAAAGTATAATAATAATAAAATTAAAACAAAAACAAAAACAAAAAAAAACATGATGAGAACTGTGTTCTGCTCCCACCCCCTATCCCTCTAGTCCTCAGGGCCCCTGCTCATTCCAAAGCAAATCTGGAGGGCTTGGTCTGCGGTTCATGGTATGCAAGTGCATCTGTCCACAGAATTCAAGGGGCCTGTGAACTTGGATGGGAAAATAACTTCATCTTTAATTTAACCTCCAACTGAGATTTGGCATTTTCTTCAGTTATGAATGTAGGCACTGAACTGTAGTAGTAGTAGTGATACCCGTGACTTTGTCACCAGTAGAACAATAAATATTTTCATATCACATTGCAGTTGTTGCAGATATCCTAGAATGTCACTTCTGCTCGCCACTACTTTGAAATCCTTTGATTATTAGACCTGGTACTAGATCTTCTTATAGAATATATTAATAAATAAGCCTGTGTATTACTATATCACAAATTTGTTTTAAAAATATTTTTAGAGTGCATTTTATATAATTAGTTTCTTTGAGTCCGGCATATATTGTATTTTATACATTTAGAAACATTCTGAGAAAGGGACCATAAAGATTTCCAGACTGCTAATTCTCATTCCTGGAATTTACCATCTTTCTCTGCCCTCCAGTGACTGCAAGAGGACCTGGGTGTCTCCAAGGGCCCGAAATAACAAAACAGCTGAGCGCCTATGGAACGTCAGCTGTGAGCTTCTAGGAATCCGGTGGGAGTAGCTGGTGGAAGAGCTGCAGCTTTATCAGGCCCAATCCATGCCATAATGAACAGGGACCAAGGAGAAGGCCAACCCTAAAGGATTGTCCTCTTGGCCAGCTGGTGCTGCGAATCCTGCCTGCCCTGATCCTTTTGACCCTTCTGGGAATGTTTGCACACCTCACACTCTTGTGAGACTGGCTTATGGCATGAGTTGTGGACACCTATAGAGCGTTCTTCTCTAAGACCTGGAAAGTCAGCAACCCTCTGGGGGCAGCAGGACTGGGCAGATCCCAGGCTGGGCATGGGGGTGGCAGAAGAGCCTGAGAAATTGAGTCAGTTCCCTCATCAGCACCAGATGCTTAGCTGAGGCAAGAAGAGCATCATCACTGCCTATTTCTAGGGGCTATACACTCCGACTCTTGGTTGATCTCTTTCTTTTTAAAAATATTTGCCACCACCCTGGAGTCTGGATCAACACACAAAGATCTTGGCTAACCCTGGCCTAGTTAGATTCCTTCCTTTCACCTGGACCTTCCCATTCAACCATGCAGATGGTTTCTTTTTGTAAAGCTTTCCCTTTACCTTTCAATTTTTAGAGAAAATAAAGACTGCATTCATCTTATTGTCTTATTTATTTTCTCAGGGCAGCAAGGGAGAGAAATGGAACAAATCAGGGAAACCAGCCTGCTAGTTTAGTGAGTAGCATTTCACCCTACCCAGCCACGGGAACTGGGGAATAGCAAGGGAGCAGGCCTAGGCCTAGAACTCAGGGCAAAGACAGCAGCTGGAATGTAAGATCCTCAGAGTGTATAGCTGCTGGGAGGAATCCACCTGAGTTACGCAGACAGAGAAAAAGCAGTTTCAGTGAGAATCTGGCACCCAAAAGGAAAGGATTTTACTCCCCTATGGCCTAACTGCCTTAGGAAATTTGAGTGCTGACGGAGATACTCTTCCCCTTGAGTTTTAGGAAAGGGGTGCTATTCTCTGCGTTATCCCCATCTCCTTCCTTCCTGAAGGAGGCTCCACTTGCAGAACGCATCATTTCCTGCCATCCTCAGCAAGGATCACAGCTTGGCTAGCTCACAGTGATACAGGGCTGGGGGTGGATACTCCTAACCACAATGCTGTACTGCCTCTCATTTAAAGACATTTTGTTAAATATCTGGCTAGAGAAAATATTTTAAATCTGAAAGTTTCCATCATATCCCAAATTATTAGATGCACTTACAACCAACAGCAAATGACACCAAATATCGGGAAGCTGAGCAGCAAAGAATGCAAAAGAAAACAATGATAGGCATGGGTATTGATGCGACATGTTGTTGGCATTTTCAGAATATTAAGCCATAGTTGTTCCCCTCGTTCAGATTCCAGACTCTATCATTTCTCGTGGTGTTCAGGTGCTTCCACAAGACACAGCCTCCCTCAGCACTACTCCTTCAGAATCGCCTCGTGCTCAGGCTACATCTCACCTCTCTGTAGTGTCTCGCCCAAGACCAAAAGGACCATCTAGTCTGCTCAGCCTGGGCAAGGAACATGTGCCAGTCTTGGCCTCTTGTCATGTTTCCAGAAAAGACTTGCCCCAAGTTAACATCTGAGCAAGTGAAAGGCCTTGACTTTGCACAAACAGTGCTGGGGGATTGGTGGCTGAGACACCACCGTTCTACCTTCCCATCTTGGCTCCCTGAATTCCCCTGCAACCATCAGGGCTGTTTTTCTGCTTTTGACTTGTGCTTGGATATGGATATGGCTTCCTGCCTTGGCAGAGTGCCCCTTAACATACAGGAAACAAGATCCTGGATGAGAAGGGCTCAGGGATTTCAGTTGTTCCAGATTTCCCTCCTAGGTGCTTCTCTAACTGCTCCAGTTCCACTGCCTTCACTATTCCTGGCTTCTCTTAGCCTCTGACATCCTTAGGTAATCTAGCCTGGGGTAGAAAATCTTTTTCTTTTGGCTCAGCTGAGACTGTCCTAATTTCCTAAAAATAACACTTCAATGGGAAACGAAAGGAAAAGGAAATCAGAGAGACATATGAAACTCAAGAAACAAACAGTTTCAGAGCACCGATTTCCTAGGTGGTGACTAGCTGCCACAGATTCCCTTGGTTGGCACTTGGCCCTTGTCCAACTCAACTTCGTATACAATGTCGCCATGCGTCCCAAGCCCAGGAGGATATACCTTGTGTATTTGGTCTCTTTTAGTTATAAGATGGACACTCAGTTTGAGCAAGCTTAAGTCCCAAACCATGGAATATTTTGCTCATAAACTCAAGGAAGGGTTGAAACTGGAAAGTGGGAGTGGGCAGAGATGTATCTTAGAAATAACTAGAACTCAAGCGCTGAGCAACACCAGACTCCTCTCCTTCTACCATTGAAGAGTTCCTGCAGCCATTTCCTATTTTTAGAATTTAAAAAATTGCAGGTTTGGCTTGGGTCAAATGCTCACTGTGAAGCATTCAACTGTAGTTGGGTATTGGGTATTGAAACGCCCATCCTACGGCTATCGTATTCTCATATATGCTATTTTGATATCGCTATCATATTCTCATATTGTAGAAGAGGCATTTCAAATCAGTCAGAAAAACATAGACAATGTCATAAGTGGTGCTGGACAAATAACTATCCAAATGAAACATAAAGTTAGATTCTTTGCCTTGCATCATTCATACAAATGAGTACTATGTGAATTAAAAGGCAAAAAAAGTTGTGAAAGTATTAGAAAAAATATAGAAGAATATCTTTGTGCCCTCGGAAGAGGGACAGCATTCTGAAGACATGAAAAGCAAAAAGCGTATGGGAAAAGAGGAATACATCTAAAAAGCATACCTCAAATAAAGTTCAAAGTCAAGTGATAATGGTGAACATGTTTGAAATGGTTTTAGGTTAGGTATTCTAGAAAATGGACTTTGAGATACAGACATTTGCACACAGCAAATTTATTAGGAGGACTGTTAGGATTGGTATCTATAGGGGAGTGAGAGAAGCGGGACAGGGCAGAGGGTGAAGTTGATTTGTGATGCAGTTACACTAAAGGATTAGGTGATCCTGTTCCACAGGGAGCCCTGGAGCTGAGCTGTCTTGAATTGAGGAAAAGAGATTGGTCTTTAAACACCCAAAGTGACCAGTAATTGGGTGTGGGCAGCTTCCAGGGAGGGGGCATGACCTGGGTGAGGGCAAGTTCTAGATAAAAACTCAGCTGAGAGTTGGCAGCTGTGTACATTTCCAGCATCTGGGAGAATGAGTGCTTCATTTCTTTTTCTTTTCTTTCTTTTTTTTTTTTTTTTTTTTCGGTAGAGACAGGGTCTCTCTCTGTTGCCCATGCTGGCCTTGAATTCCTGGGCTCAAGCAATCTTCCTGTCCTGGCCTCTCAAAGTGCTGGGATTACAAGCATGAGCCACTATGCCTAGCTGTACGCTTCATTTCTAAAGGGAGTATATTAGTCCATTCTCACACTGCTATAAAGATCCTACCCAAGACTGGGTAATTTATAAAGAAGAGAGGTTTAATTGACTCATACTTCCACACGGCCGGGGAGGCCTCAGGAAACTTACAATCATGGTGGAAGGTGAAAGGGAAGCAAGGCACATCTTCATAAGGTGGCAGGAGAGAGTGAGAGAGTGCAGGGAAAACTGCCACTTTTAAAACCATCAGGTCTCATGAGAACTCTCTCACTATCACGAGAAGACAATGGGGGAAACCACCCCCATGATTCAATCACCTCCCACCAGGTCCCTCCCTCAACACATGGAGATTACAATTTGACATGAGATTTGGGTGGGGACACAGAACCAAACCATAGGAGGGAATCTGGGTGGTGCACCACAGCATCTGCTGCAGATGTATATGTATATATGACCTATCTTATATTTATGTAGACAATATGTATCACACAAAAGAGTCACACCCATATTTTTATTCATTTTTCTTTGTACTTGGGGTCTCGCTTTATTGCCCAGGCTGATCTCAAACTCCTGGACTCAAGTGATCCTCCCACCTTGGCCTCCCAAAGTGCTGGGATTACAGGTGTGAGCCACCACTCTCAACCTATTATCATATAAAGAACTTCTACTTCTCAATAAGAACAAGACACAGAACCCAACAGAGAACTTTGCAAAAGTTATAAATAGGAAATTTTCAGAAGAAATGCAAATGACCAATGTACCTAAGTCAAGATATTTAACCTGACCAGTGATCAGAGAATTGCAAATTAAAACAAGATGCCATTATACCATTTTAAACCATCGGATTGTCAAAAATTTGAAAGCTTAGCAAATATTGGCAAAAATATAGAAAAATAGATATTTTTATACACTGCTGCTATGGATGGAAGAAATGGTGAAGCCATTTCTACCAGCAATTCAGCTTCTTAATATCTGCAGTAACATTAGCCTATACATGTAAAGAGGAGGCATTGTTCATATTAGCAAAAAAATGGAAATAGCCTAAAAGTCCATCAGTTGGCGAAAAACTAATCTCTGGTATGATTATACAATCTGACATGATTATATAATAATTACATACTAATATACTTATATATACTAATATACTTATAAATATATACTTCTAAAAATATACTTATATACTTTTAAATAATTATATACTAATCTCTGTATGATTATACAATGAAATAATTATTTTGGAGTAGTTATTCCAAAAATCATTATATTTAAAAAATAATTATACACGTATATACTTGGATAAATCACACTGAATTTCAGAATGATGCGTTCTGTGTAGTAAGACTTATATTTTGAAATTACACACATGTAATATATATTTTCTATGAGTACATATATAGGTATGTAAAAGCACAGAAAAAGATATAAAACAATATAATGAGTGTGTAAGAGAGGTTATCCTGGGGAAGGATTAATGGGAAATGATTTTTCAATTTTTTAAAAGCAGAATATTTTTATATCTTACTTGAAAATTAAACATTCATAACCTCAGCAGACACTGTTAGCTGTCACCCAGTAGTCATTCCCTACTCTAACTTTGTTCCAGTGTCTACCTCTGCTTTCTGCGAATGATTAACTGATCGTAGTTGTTCTCAACTCTGGCTGTGTATTTTTAAATATTTAAGATGCCAAAGCCCAGGCCTCACCACAGAGATCCATATTTAATTGTTCTCGCCTTGGGAAAATGTTTTTGAAAGCAACCCAGGTGATCCCGATGGGCTGCCGGGGCTGTGAACCACTGGCCCAAGGCAACCGTGCGGATCATATTCTCTTGCAAGTGACAGTGATGGAAAAGTCATGTGGCTCAATCATGGCCGGTGGGATGTGGAAGGAGCCTCTTCGGTAGCTTCTAGGAAAGGCTTCCTCATTGGTTAAAACATGAGGCACGGGAAGAAATTTTCTGTCTCGTGTTGGATGCTGTCATGGCTAAACGTGACACCTGAATCTGCTGCAATCATCTTGAGACCATAGTGAAGCTGGCTGGCCCAAAAACTAGCTCACATGCCGAGGGTGGTGAAAGGAGAGATAGAGAGAATCTGGGTTGCTGATGACGTGGTGGTGAGTCACTGAATTAACCAAGACTGGAGCTGTGCTCCCTTGGGACTTCTTGTTACACAACATAATAAATTGACCTTATTAAGTCTGTGTCCTACTGATGCTATCGTATTATGTTGAACCCTATAAAGTTGCTGACATTCTACCATTTTTAAGCTACTTTTAATTTTTTTTTTTACTTTTTTTTCTTACCATTACTGCTAGTCCAAGGCAGATATCTTCCTGACCTACTTTTATCACCCTCAATTTCCTCATCTGCCAAGTGAATATTTGACAACTTTTTCATTACATTTTTCTCCACCCCCAAGTCCTGTCATCTTCCATTGATTTCTGAATATGACAGATATCCATGGAGAAAACTGACCTAATATCCTAGCACAGAGAATCCTAATAGTCCTGGCACACCCTCACAGGAGTTCACCCAAGTTTTAACCTATATGTACAATCTATTTTTTCTACATATGGATATATAATCTATATTAGTCAAAATGATCAGCTAAGAAAATCTCAGGAGATGAGGCACAACTTGCTCTGATAGGAGGAGATTAATTGCTGTAACAAACAATGTTAACTTTGGTGGTACAATATAATAAAAGTTTATTTCTCGTTCATGTCACATTCCAATGCAGGAATGGGGGTGGGAGGGTGGTTCTGCTCCCCATGGCCGAGAAAAAAATCAACGGTCCCATTATTTCCCAGGGCCTCAGTGTTCTCTATTGGATCCCCTGTATCTAGCTGCCAGATGATGCAAAAGAGTGCATCCAGCTATATCCAGCTATTCCATTTCTTGGCCAGGGATGTACAGTAATAAAAGCCCATAAAATTTGTTTTTCCTGTTTTCATCTTAACAAAATCACTATGTTGTTATAGTCATCTAATAATTTATGTTCCAATGACAGCAGTTACTTAAAGGATTAAACCAATATAATTGTATTGAAAGTATACACAATTTAATATATTCTCATAAAAATGGAAATCAAAGAAATGCAAAAATAAAAATTATTTTAAAAATGTTTTAGGTTATTTTTCTTTTAAAATATTTAAATCATTTATTATAATTAAAAGACAAATTATAATTTTGAGTATTAACATTTTAAATCCAAATTATTTAAATAATGTGGAATATTTTTATTTTTTGAAAATTAGTTAATTCTATGATTTTTGTAAAATAAAACAATTCACAATTCTGAAGTTCATTGTCCAATTAGTTGCTAATGTAAACAATGGATATCGTACTTCATGCATGTTTGCTTTACACCTACACGCCTACCAATTTAAAAGTGCCAGGCGCTGTGGCTCATGCCTGTAATCCCAGCACTTTGGGAGGCCAAGGCGGGTGGATCACGGGATCAGGAGTTCGAGACCAGCCTGGCCAAGATGGTGAAACCCCTATCTCGACTAAAAATAGAAAAATTAGCCAGGCGCAGTGGCAGGCATCTGTAATCCCAGCTACTCGGGAGGCTGAGGCAGGAGAATCATTTGAACCTAGCGGGGCAGAAGTTGCAGTGAGCCGAGATTGCACCACTGCACTCCAGCCTGGGTGACAGAGTAAGACTCCGTCTCAAAAAAAAAAAAAAAAAAAGTGATATGAATTGTTTAATATTGCAAATTTTTAAAGACTCCATAGACAAGTGTTGCAAACACACATTGGAATATGAAGGACAAGAATATAGACCCTTCGACTACTGAAAATTATACCCGTTTTAATGCAAGCATTTATTATAGTCATGCTGGGGAAGAATTTGACAAGTTAATGAATTTGTCTTTTCTCTTCCCCAGCTGCTTCCTTTATTCCAATCCTCCCTATGCTCAGAAGCAGAAGCACAATCTGCACACCTTCAAAGCCTTTGGATGCAGTTAAGAAGAGTTTTCCTGGCACCTAAACAGTGTTAATCATGAGAGTAAATGTTTAGGGTATCAGGTTGTGTTATGTCAGCACTGAGTTCCAGAGCCTCATGTATTTGTAAATACACTTATTATTTTCATGTGCATTCTGGTGAAATATAAGGCTTTTAAAGTGGCTGGCCAAGGGAAGGAGCCCTTCTTGCCTGAATCTAAGGGCAATACTATTCATATAGTTCATATTCATGTAGTCCTCACATGTCCACTGGGAGCCTAACCCTAGGAATTCTCAGAGAAGAGGGACCTTTGACGTGCCAGATAGAAATATGGTAGATGCCAGACCCTGACTAGCATCTACCACAGATGTTTAATGTCAATCTGACATAAAAGATCAAGTGTTTATTGAACATATGAGAATTTTGCCTTATAAAGTATCTGAGAAAGTATGATTAAACAGTAAATAACTCGTCTCAAATAACAACATGGTACTGAAGGAAGACCAAGTGAACGGTGTGATAACTGTGATACACATGGGTTTCCCAAAGCACTACTATTTGAAAACGTGACACATATTCACTCAGACTCAGTTCCCTGACCTTCTCCTAATCACTGACTCCTAATCACTGCCTTCTACTCTTCTTCAGTCCTCAATTCCCATGACAAAGACTACACCTGGACATCTTGCCATCACATGAACTTTCTGCTCTCCAGATAACTTTTAACATCCCACTCTAGGGCCGGGCGCGGTGGCTCAAGCCTGTAATCCCAGCACTTTGGGAGGCCGAGGCGGGCGGATCACGAGGTCAGGAGATCGAGACCATCCTGGCTAACACGGTGAAACCCTGTCTCTACTAAAAATACAAAAAATTAGCCGGGCGTGTTGGCGGGCGCCTGTAGTCCCAGCTCCTCGGGAGGCTGAGGCAGGAGAATGGCCTGAACCCGGGAGGCGGAGCTTGCAGTGAGCCGAGATCGCGCCACTGCACTCCAGCCTGGGTGACACAGCAAGACTCCGTCTCAAAAAAAAAAAAACAAAAAAAAAACCAAAAAAAAAAACATCCCACTCTAGCCACAACCTCCTACTTCTCCAACTTTCTTCCTTGCTGATTCACTTGCCCCATTATCATCCCTGTCTAGTGAACGACAAGCACCCACGGAGCGGTCCATCTCTCTGATTTCTATACACCAAGAGTATGGCTGGAGAAAATCACTCAGTCTCACAGATTGGAGCTTCCATGAATCACTGGTCACCAACATCAACTGAGGTTTCCATTATGCTAAGTGAAATAAACCAGACACAAAAGGACAAATACTGTATGATTCCACTTGCCTGAGGTACCTAGAGTAGTCAAATTCACAGACAAAAAGTATAGTAGAGGTTACCAGGGACTGTGAGGAGGGGTAAATGGGGAATTAGTGTTCAATGGGTGCCGAGTTTCAGTTGGAGGAAGAAAAAGTTCTGGAGATGGATGGTGGTGATGGTTGCACAACAATGCAAATGTACTTAAGGCCACTGAAGTGTACACTTAAAAGTGGTTAAAATGGTAAATTTTATGTCATGTATATTTTAGGACAATAAAAAATATCAAGTCTTTCAAGGATCCTAGGCTCTGTATCTGCTTAGATTCTCCATACCTCAATATTATAGAGAAGTCTTATGATTCTTCTAGAATTATTATTTGTTCACATGGAGTTGGTAGAAGGTGCAACTCTAGAATGAATGTTTGAGATGAAGAGGCTTCTGCAACAGTCATGGGAGGAGGTGATAATGATCTGAACTACAGTGATGAAGTAGAAGGGACAGGTTCTTCTGGCTGGGAAGGTAGGATGATAGGATTTGGCTTTGGACATAGCTTGGACATAGCTTGATGCATGGCAGGTACTTGAATGTTTTCAAATGAGGAGGTGGGGGAAAAAACAGTCAGCACAGAGTTCCTTCCTTTCTTTTTCTTTTTTTCTTTCTTTTTCTTTCTTTCTTTTTTTTTTTTTTTGTTTCAGGGTCTTACTCTGTCTCCCAGGCTGGAATGCAGTGGCGTAATCTTGGATCACGGCAGCCTCTAACTCCTGGGCTCAAGCGATCCTCCCACCTCAGCCTCCCGAGTAGCTGGTACTACAGGTGCCCACCACTATGCCTGGCTAATTTTCTTATTTTTTGTAGTGAGGGTCTCATTATGTTGGCCAGGCTGGTCTCGAATTTCTGGGCTCAAGTGATCCTTCCACCTCAGCCTTCCAAAGTGTTGGGTTACAGGCATGAGCCACTGTGCCTGGCCGGCACAGAGGTTTCTAACCAGGCAGCATGCACAATAATAATAATAACACTCCTTAATACTATAGATTAACAGCTGGGTGCGGTGGCTCACACCTGTAATCTCAGCATCTTGGGAGGCCAAGGTGGGCTGATTGCTTGAGCTCAGGAGTTTGAGAACAGCCTGAGCAACATGGCGAACAAACCCTATCTCCACAAAAAATACAAAAAGTAGCCCGGCCTTGTGATGTACACCTGTAGCCTCAGCTACTCAGGAGGCTGAGGTGGGAGGATGGCTTGAGCCCAGGAGGCAGAAGTTGCAGTGAGCTGTGATCACACCACTGTACTCCAGCCTGAGTGACAGAGCCAGACCCTGTCTCAGGAAAATAATAAAATAAAATAAAATAAAACAAAACTATATATTCACTAAAGAAGGAAGTTCAGGTTTGTGGGTAGAATTGAATGCATTCCATTTTGGACATGCTAATATTTTTAGGTGCACGTCAGCCTTGTGGTGAGTTCCAGGAGGTAGTCAAAAGGCAGATCTGGTGTGGGAAAGAGTTAAGAGGGGCAGTCAAGATGACTGCTGAAGCTAAGGGATTGTATGGGAGGGTATGAGTGTCAAGAGGGAATGGCTAGAACCTTGAGGAATTTGTCTTTAAGTGGGATGAAGAGAAAGCATAGGCAGAGAAGCGAATAATCTGTACAGGAGATGGCACTCGATGCGGGACTGAGGTAAGAGGTTTGACAATGGGAGACTAGAGGGTAGGGTAGAGGAGGTGCTGAAGGCAGGGCTCCAAGCAGAAATAACATGCAGAATTAGCGAGCAGGAAAGCATTCCACCAAAGAAGCCATTCAGTGACTAGATATTGAATGAATTTGTTGTGGAAGAACTGAAAATTTCAGGGATAGGTCAGTCAACATTATCACTGTGGAAGAAGAGATGAAGGCCAGGAAAAGGCCATTTCCTCTAGGGTTACTGTGACTATCGATATTTGGTTGCTTGGGTATTCAAAGGGTCTAATAGCCTTTGATCTACTTTGCTTAAGCTCCAGCCAAAGATATCTGGTAACCTTGGAGTGTCTCAGGTTTTTAAACATAGCAGTCATCTATCCTAGGTTTAGAGTGGGTGTTCCAACTTTCTCTGTTGTGACATATCTTTGTGCTACGTCCACTACCAGGTGGTTTTCAGGTCTACTTTAATCATTACTGTTGTTTGTTTTTAGAGCTTTTTTAATTTTTAGATTTATTTATTATTTAAGTTCTGAGATACATGTGCAGAACGTGCAGGTTTGTTACATAGGTATACATGTGCCATGGTGCTCTGCTGCACCTATCAACCCGTCAACTAGGTTTTAAGTCCTGCATGAATTAGGTATTTGTCCTAATGCTCTCCCTTCTCTTTCCCACCAACCCATGACAGGCCCCAGTGTGTGATGTTCCCCTCCCTGTCTCCATGTGTTATCATTGTTCAACTTCCACTTATGAGTGAGAACATGTGATGTTTCGTTTTCTGTTCCTGTGTTAGTTTGCTGAGAATGATGGCTTCCAGCTTCATCCATGTCCCTGCAAAGGACATGAACTCATTCTTTTTTATGGCTGCATGGTATTCCATGGTATATATGTGCTACATTTTCTTTATCCATTCTATCACTGATGGGCATTTGGGTTGGTTCCAAGTCTTTGCTATTATAAATAATGCTGCGATAAATATACGTGTGCATGTCTCTTTATAGTAGAATGATTCATAATCCTTTGGGTATATACCCAGTAATGAGATTGCTGGGTCAAATGGTATTTCTGGTTCTAGGTCCTTAAGGAATCGCCACACTGTCTTCCACAATGGTTGAACTAATTTACACTCCCACCAACAGTGTAAAACCCTTCCTATTTCTCCACAGCCTCGCCAGCATCTGTTGTTTCCTGGCTTTTTAATAATTGCCATTCTAATTGGCGTGAGATTGCATCTCATTGTGGTTTTGATTTGCATTTCTCTAATGACCAGTGATGATGCGCTTTTTTCATGTTTGTTGGCTGCATAAATGTCTTCTTTTGAGAAGTATCTGTTCATATCCTTTGCCCACTTTTTGATGGGATTGTTTTTCCCTTGTACATTTATTTAAGTTCCTTGTAGATTCCGGATATTAGACCTTTGTCAGATGGATAGATTAAAAAAAATTTCTCCCATTCTGTAGGTTGCCTGTTCACTCTGATAGTGTCTTTTGCTGTGCAGAAGCTCTTTAGTCGGTACTCTACATATTCAGAGAAACTTCTCCAGTAACGAATTATAGAAATGATCCCTGAAAGTATAGTCTTTTTTTTTTTTTTCTTCACATGAGAAATTGGATGAGATCATATTTCCGGGGAAAGGAGATAATGAGCAGTGATGCCACTGTCCATGGCTCAGGTATCATACTGCAAACATATGCCTGAAGTGGGTGGCAAGAAAACAGTTTAAGCTAAGTTTGAGTTCTGCTTTCCCCAAAGACTCTACACCTGGTTTCAAAGATTGACAATTTGGTTGATATTGAAAAGATATGTAGAGCTTTTAAAATGACAAACAGCTTTTTAAAGCGTTTTAGAGGGCTGGGGCACAGGGCCAGGGGAAGTGGCCCTGTAATTCTAGCACTTTGGGAGGATAAGGCAGGATTGCTTAAGCCCAGAAGTTCAAGACCAGCCTGGGCAACATAGTGAGATACTGTCTCCACAAAAAATAAAAAAAAATTATCCAGGTGGCTGCACTCCAGCCTGGGTGACAGAGCTAGACCCTGTCTCAAAAAAAAAAAAAAAAAAAAAAAATTCATTGAAGAAGAAACCTTTTACCCATCAGACTAGCAAAGATCCAGAAAATTTGGTATTCTGGACAAGATACTTCAATGCAGCATAACCTGTAGTAGCGAAAGATGGCAACAACATAAAATGTCCATCATTAGAAACTGGTTAAATAATTGTGGTATAGCTTCACAGTGGAACACTTTAGTCATTTGCTCTGGAGCTGTATGCTAGACACTGATAACAATGGTGGCCTCTGGGAGGGGACTGGGCTGGGTGGACAGGGTAGAAGGGACTTTTCACTTACCTTTTGCACCTTATATAAACGTATTACCTATCTCTACCCATCCCCCAACTGAAGCAAAAAAAAAAAAAAGTTTTCTGGTGGTAGAGGGTGCACTAATAGTGTTTAACATATAGGAAATGAGATAAATCCTAAGCAGAGTTATTAGTCATTACGGGGATTATTCAGACTAAGTCTGAATTGAAGGCCATCTGATCTTCCCCACCCACCTTTTCTTTCCACAAGGAAAAAGGATGTGAAGGGTAGGAGCAAGACAGCACAAAGAAGTTATGAGGCCAAGAAACATGTTGATAGACACTTTATTGTGGCTTGTTTGTAGTAAAACATTCAACCCCTCAACATGGATATCTGTTTTGGTGGTGTCTTTCTGTTGGAGACTACAGCGTGGTGTTCAAAGGGTTTTAGCTTTATCTCATATCAGTCTAGTCAGTGGTTGCCTATAATTTGATAGTTCAATGAGTTAGAGGAAAATTTCAGGAAAATCTGGTATTATCCCAAATTAAGGGCTGCAAGATTTGTGACCCATTAGTATAAAGTGCTTATGTTCAGTGCAAAAAAGGCAGACTCAGAAGGGCAAGCAGATGCCAGAGAAGGACATTTCCTGGGAGATGAATACGTTCTATGACTCAAGGAAGGAAAAGCCAAACTTTAGCCCTAATGGGTCTAGTAGTTTCATTACAGTCCTTCTCCTCTCTAACAGGACCAAAACTTCTCATCTGACAGATGTCCATGAGTTGTTTATTTTACTACTAAAAATCTTGGTTCAGAGGGAAATCCACAGGGTTTCTAAGCACCAGAGACACTGAGTTCAGCTTCCAGTTTCTGTTTGTCTCAGCATCATGGGTGGGACCAATAGGCTGAGCTCTGGCCAGTGAGAGGTTCAGAGCTGCAGAGCTTTCTTTAGGCCCCTCATTTGCAAATTGAAGTCACTGCGTATGACACACCTTTTCTCAAACATTGTCACATCTTGGGTGGGAAGACAAGCCAGTGCATATTAAAGAAGCCCTTCACCTAGTTTTCCACCAACCGGATGTGACCTATTCATTATCCCCTCATTCTGACTCTGTCCAGAGGCCCAATTCCAAAGCCAACCCTTGACTCCCTCTTCTAAGACAGAGAAAAGAAGCGCACTCCCTTCCCAATGACCCCACATGTCTGCATATCCATCCTGTGGTCCTGAAGAGACTGAAGGGAAGCAGGAGGGAAAAGCAAGCAGCTTCCTAACCAATTCAAGGAGCGCGAACAGGACTGCAGCTCAAATAGGTAAAATCGAGTCATTCAGTCCTAGGATCCTGGCCACTGTTTCTCTCCCCAGACTCTCAGAGAGGAAGTCCCATTCTCTCACCCACCAACTTTGCAGCAGGGACATTCACAAGAGGCAGCTCTGTGCTTGTGAGCACCCACCCCCCACCCCCAACCCCGCCTCCCCTGTATCCCTGTTTGGATGGTTAGCCTTTCTTTCCCTCTCGCCCACGTTAGCCTCACAGACCTGATCATTTATACACATACCCACAGCTTTCAGATGCCTGCACCTGAAAACCCTTCTATTCAGACTACCTTCCAAAGACTCCAGGACTTCTTGTGCTTGGGAGAAGAGACACCTGGAAAACAGGTTTATTCCACAGGTAGCACTTGCCCCAGAGCCATCTCTGAATTTTGGAATGGGAAGGAAGGAAAAGAGGCAATCCTTTTGGTGTTGCTCTAATTCTCTGTAAGAGCCCTCTAGGTAAGAGGAGCTACTAAAGCACGTCCACAGGGAGGAGACTGTACAAACAGGACAACCCGGGTCAAGAACCAAAACGCAGGGAAGGTTTTCAGAGCGGCAAGTCTAAAGTAAAGTGCCTCTTTTCAATGGAGAAGAGTTTCATTTGTTCAGAAATGCTTGGGCGTAAACATCAGTGCACAGGAACATGCACATGTGTGTGCACACACACACACTCACTCACTCACTCACTCTGAGGTAGAAAGAACTGGCCATCTCCAGACAAACACACATAGATTCCACAATTTTAGAGAAACATGGCACTTGCGTGAAAGGTCCTATCCTTGCCCAGGAGGGCAAGTAGGGTCCAATCCAGCTCTTTCCAACCTAGGGCAGAGCCAGAGAAGTCCCACTCCACAGGAGGAAAGAGGTGGAGGGCATCGCCATCACTGCTGTTGCCCAGCTCTCAGGCCACGTGTTCCTGGCCCCACTGCCCAAGGTCACTTCCTGGAGCCTGAGCCATGGGCACCCCGGGGGTGGCTTGTCAGAAGCCACTGGGCACAGATGTCTTGCACTACCGCATCCCCGCTGCTCTTGGCAGCCTGCTGTACCTGCTGGACGAGGGCTGTGGCCCGTGAGTGTTCTTGCTTCACAGCAATCAAGTAGGCAGAACGCAGTTTGCAACATATCAGGTAGGCCCGAACCTGGCAGTCAATTATAAAAGAGACAGCGGAAAGGCATCCATCACTGACAAATCAAGTATACAGAGCTGCAGCAGAAAGCTTGGGCAGACAGACATTACGTCTCACCTGCCACATTCATAACGGGATTTGTACATTTTATGGTATTAAAACAACTCTTTCAATATTCTGGACATATGCTATAACACTGTGTTATTTTATAGTGTAAAAAGTTTTTACAAATAAGCTAAGAATTTAAAAAAGAAGGCAGGCCAGCAGGCAGTCTAGTCTCTGTCCACTCCCTCTGACACTCTCCTCCTCACTCTCCCAGGCTCTCCAGCATCTTCTGGGGTTCAGGATCAGCATTGCTCTCGCCCAGAGTTGTGATTTTGTAGTTACTTGGGTGATTGTTTGATTGATGCCTGTCTCCTTGACCAGACTTTAAGCTTCATGAGGGCAAGAGTAGTGTCTGTTTTTTCTACTCCTGTAGTATTCCTGGCACCTAGCACGGGGCCTGGCATGTAGTAGGTGTTCAATGAATATGTATTACAGGAATGAATAAACCATCAGAACCCTCCTAGAATGGACACATAGATCCTCCTTTATTTTTCTGTTTTCAGCCTGCTGAATCTAAAGTTTTTTTTATAATTACAGGAAATCTGGGGAGGAAGACACACACACGATTGGAAAAAGTCAAATTAAGGTCTAACCCCACTTAGACCTGATTTGACTCTGCCTGTGTGGACCAAAGGCAGCTGTTGCAGGATGTGCGTATGTGTCTATGTCCCAGGATCACCATCTCATGAATCCCCAGCTTGGTGGAGAAAAAAGTCCCTTCCTTCCTGGCCCTGGTCTCCCCAGTACCCCCTGGTTAAACAGTGCTCTAGGCTGGTGAGCAGAGAGGCCTTCATAAGCTGCCACAGAGCTTCTGCCAGCAGCTGCCTTTCTGCTGCAATAATCCCTGTTGGTTAGTGGAGGGGACTCGCCTTGCTTCCTGTATCAATGCTCCATCTGTTATTTATTTTGGTCACTAAAGTCTTTCTTTCCTCTCTAAGCTGAATTATAGATAATCTCCTACAGCTAGATGATGTCTGGCATGTTCTGAGGTCACTAAAGTGATCTAGTCCTGTGCTGCTTGGGTATCCACTTGCTGCCCTAGGATGTTAGTTCTCCCCAGGCCTTCAGCTCCCCTTAGCATCTACGTACGCTAAGCTAAATACATATCACAAGTTGGCAGGCAAATTCCTATCAAAAGAAGGGCATTTTGCCAGAGAGTCTGGAATGGAGTTGAATGAAGCTGTTTTTTGGCAAGCCCCCATGGCCTAAGATCATTTAACTGCGTTAGACAGCTGCTGAGAGAAAAATACCTGCAAAAGTAATAAGGACTGTCTCTATCTTAGTGCATGTCTTTCCCAGAAATAGTCTCTGTCCTGCTGAGTGGGAGGCTCAGTGAAGGCTTGAGAAGGAACTGCAGTCTGGGAATCAGAGGACCTGGGCGTCTGTCCTGGCTGTTAGGTTCTCAATCTGACTCTAGAAAAGTAATTCTCTACATTTCAGGATGTCAGAATTTCATCCTTTCCAAGGAGCTCATCATGATGTTACAGAAATAAATGAAGAAATGTTTAGAACTTGTTCTCCTTAACCCTGGAGACTGAAAAATGCCCATTAAGTTCAGTCCTGGGATTAGCAATATTGCCATGGGGAGCGTGTAAGACGCTCTTTGCCTGACGTCAGTTTTCATCACAGGGGACTCAGCTGTCAGACAATTTTTCTGCCACTGGCTTTCTCATGCCTCTCCTGGCCTAGGGCCCTTCCTGCAGATGGCAAAAGGATCAATCCAATGGTCAGCCACAAATGGGGGCATCTGGGAAGATTTTTATTCTGACTGGCACTCCTCCCAAAGGCAACGGGAAGCAAAGGTTCACCAATTTCCCAAACAGGGACGAGTTCTTTGGCCCCTGAGGAGAGGTTCATTCTGGAGACCGAGACATTGGTGGACATTGCTGGTCAAAGTGTGGGGTGGGGTTTTTTCTTACTGTACCTTTTTCCCTCTAGGATAAAGAGATACCTGCTTACTCTGGGAACCTCAATCCATCAGTCCACCCAAAGATGGAGGTGAGGTGAGGGATTTCCTAGGGCTCTCTGAGAGAAGACATTAGTATAAAATGGAGACTCAAGAGCAGCCTAGGACATGTTTGTCTTGGGGATAAAGACTTGGGAAGGCAAAGACTCATGCAGTCCATGTTCACCTGCTCCTCATCTATTCCCTCCTTTCTATACCCCTATCCAAGCCTCAGCTCCACCTCTGATAATAAAGAAGCTGAGATACGGGTTGTATGGAGCTACTGTGGGAAGCAAGGGATAAAGGGGACAAGGCAAGCCTGAGACACTATTCATTGGCATCACCAGGGTTTGGAGACAATTCCGCTCACCTTATTGTCATCACTGTGTATTGCCTGGATCAGGCCCTCCAGCTCCTGTGCAGAACAGAAAAAGCACTGTGAGAGGGAGAAGAGTCCCGCAGTCTGGGGGCCAGGGCCCAACCCAGCCTCAGCCCAGCCATTCTGACTTCAGAACGAAAACGTCTGCCTGACTCTTTTTTTCTCAAAGACATGGGGTCTCACTATGTTGCCCAGGCTGCAATGCAGTGGCTTTTCACAGGCATGATCCCACTATTGATAGCACAGGAATTTTAACCTGCTTCATTTCCAATCTGGGCCAGTTCACTCCTCCTTAGGCAATCTGGTGGTCCCCTGCTCCTGGGAGGTCACCAAATTGATCATGAACTTAGTGCAGGCACTAAATTCTAACACTAAGTATGTATCGGCATAATACACTATAGTCCAGAACTCCTGGGCTCAAGTGATCCTCCCGCCTCAGCCTCTAGAACAGCTGGGATTACAGACATGTGCCACCACACCCGGTTGACTCTTCTTTTTAAACTCAACTCCTGCTTTAAGAACAAGAAAGAAGGCCGGGCGCGGTGGCTCACGCCTGTAATCCCAGCACTTTGGGAGGCCGAGGTGGGCAGATCAGGTCAGGAGATGGAGACCATCCTGGCTAACATGGTGAAACCCCATCTCTATTAAAAATACAAAAAATTAGCCGGGCGTGGTGGCAGGCACCTGTAGTCCCAGCTACTCGAGAGGCTGAGGCAGGAGAATGGCGTGAACCCAGGAGGTAGAGCTTGCAGTGAGCCGAGATACTCCAGCCTGGGCAGCAGAGCAAGACTCTGTCTCAAAAAAAAAAAAAAAAAAAAAGAACAAGAAAGAAAGTTAACCATAACACTAAGCTTCAGAATTTAGGGAGAAGGAACAGTTCCCAAGAGGCCTGTCCTTGCCCTTCACAAATGGATGTGGCTCTGTTCACTCCAAAAAGCCACCATGGGAGGACAATTCCACAGGTAACAGGTTTCAAAGTTCATCTGCTGGCCCACCCTGACCTCCTCTAGAATTGCAGGAAGAAGCTCAACTCCACAGACACATCCAGGTGCAAACAAATTTACACAATGGGATGTTGAGGGCCACCTTCTGGGTATAGACATCATCGCCACAAATTTTCTTTACAGGGAAGGGTCAATTATGGCGAGGCCATTATTGCAGAGGGGTTCAGAATGATAAAAGGATCTTGTAGAGTTTCAGGCACATTATGGGAAACAGAACAATAAAGATGGGGATGTGAAGACACTGAAATTGATGGAGGAGCCAAGAGGTAAGGGAGGGAGTGTACCTGGGGTGGAATTCTCTTGAACGCTTCCAGGCAGTTGAGGAGGATGGTGTCCCCGTCACTTTTGGCTGCCACGCCTGACTCACTGACACATTTGAGCAGTTGCTGGATTTCACTGTACTTCTCCTTCTCCACCAACTGGCGGGCAGCTCTGCAGTAGGTCATGGCAGCATCCAGCTGGAAGTCCTAGAACAGAACACGAGA
The DNA here is from genome assembly GCF_028878055.3 of Symphalangus syndactylus. Lineage (NCBI taxonomy): Eukaryota > Metazoa > Chordata > Mammalia > Primates > Hylobatidae > Symphalangus > Symphalangus syndactylus. Next base: position 49,320,746 of record NC_072430.2, on the reverse strand, counting down.
TGATGGGCTTAGGAGCAGGCAACATTAACAGTGGGGAGGGAGGCAGCATTTAAAAGCTCTCGCTATGCTTGGTGTAGATAAGCCATATTGATTGTGGTCACAGTAGAAAACATAAATATACCAAACAAAAAGCAAGAGTCAATTCCTCTTTGGAGTTAGGTAGACCTTTAGGAAGCATCCACAAAAACTGCAGCTGTAGTATCTAAAATGGTACATTTCACTTGCTGGGGTGGCACTCGCTGAAAATATTCTTATCAAAATCCTAAGACTAGTTCATTTTCTAATAAGTCTGCTTTTTCTTGAGAAATGGGCATTGGGGGCTGGTATTTGCTGCCCTGGACACCTGGTGCTCTGTTAAGAGGCAGGTGACTTAGTGTTCAGAAACAGACCCATTCACTGAAAGACTCATTTGCTGAAAACTGCCAGATGAACACCTTAAACCTGGTCTAAGAGAACCCTTATGCCACAGGGCCTGGGTGGAGCTGCCCCTCTGCCTGCCTACCGGGGTATCTGTGTGTGGTGAGCTCTGTCCAACACCAAAAATAGATGGGAAGAAAAACACCTGACTAATCACGTATGAAGCCGTTGATCACTGACACACGCACAATGCATAAATACCCTGCCTGCCCTAAGCTGCCTGCTCTCAGCTCCTGGGGTATCTGCATGGAGCTGTGTGGTGGTGGGCAGGTCTGTAGAGACTCTGCCCCTGATGGTCTCAGTGCCCTGCTCCAGCCCCTGCTCCAGTGCCACAGCCCCACCTGTGTCCTTTTATCACAAGCAATAGGAAACATATTCCTCCAGCCAGCTCCTGTACAGACTAAGGATGGGGAACAGCCCTTCTGGCCAGTGGAAAGCCCCTGGCCATCCCTCCAGCCATGCTCCCTGTGAGAACCAGCAGTGTTTCTCAGGGAAACAGCTGTGGGGAACTGAGACCTGGCTCCTGGTATTTATTTGGTAGCTTTTGATGAATTTGTCATGGGTTACTTGGCTTCCGGCAAAGTGGCCTAGAGTCTTGAATTTGACCCAGTTCTATAACAGTCATCTCCTTGATTTCATCCCTAATGTGCATGTAAATCTACTTTTCTTGGGATAAGAATTTCCTAAAGAATAATCTCTCCCAGAACTGTGGTCAGGTGCTGATTGTCCTCAGTATGATTTGAATGATCCAAGTCATACCTGCAGAACACGGAAAGCAATTCCAAAACCATCTTCTACATTTTTCCCTCCCAGCATGACCTGAAAAGGAAAGGGAATCATGCTTAAAAACATGGCAATTACTAGAGAATCCTCTTGACCAAAAATGAAGGCCTCTATTTATTCAATTATTCAACAAATATTTGTTGAGACCCTGCTAAGTGCCAGGCACTAGGGATACAAGAATGATCAAAATGGATCTGATCACCAGTCTTCGGTGGCTCATATTCTAGTGGGGAGGCAGCCATCAAACAAACAACTGAAATAATCACTAGACAACTGCAATTATGATAAGTGTTCTAAAAGATGATAATAGTCTGCCAGAGGTCTGAAACGCTGCATGTACCTTGCAGGCGACATCCATTTTCATGTGGTTATTTCCAAACAGGGTTGGCAGAGGCAAAGTGGTGATTTGAGAGGTCCCAGCACTTTCGCACCGATGCAAGAACCTGGTCACTTCCATCTGCAGCTGAAGTGTGTTCATGTGCCTGTGGTGACAGAATATGCACAGTCCAGCCTCATGAGCGGCCCCAGGAGTGAGGTGACTGAGGCCAGGAGACTGAGAAGTCGAATAATATGGCAATGAAAAAGGGAAAACAAGTGATGCAGTGGGAAAAGAGACCTCAAATACCTTATGAGCAGTTATGACAAGACCAAAAAAATGGTGATGTCGTGTCCTGCACAGACTCACAATATTATGGTGCACTGTGGAACCACATAGGATCCAGTCACTGAATCGATAAGCATTTATTGAGCACCTATGTGCCAGGTACAATAACAGAGGTCAAGAGAGATGAGCCCTGCCCTCAGAGTTTATAGGCTAGAAGAGAAATGAATAGTAAACAAACACATAAAATAGTTAGCAATTAAGCCTCTGGAGGCAATAAATGGTAGTGGTAGAGCATTTACTCCAGATGTTGTGTTCTATGTAGAGGGACTGGCAAGTATAAAAGCTGAGAGGAATTAAGGACTTGGTGTGTTGAGGAGCCCTGAGGAGGCCAGGGATCGAGGCTTAGCAAGAAGAGAGTAGCAGGAGATAAAGATGGTGACATCAGCAGGGGCCAGAACATGCAGGAGCCTTTTTGCCTACTGTAAGGAGTATGGAGTGTAGTCTGATTGTAGCCTGTGATGCTAATCCTCCCTCCACTCCCACTCCCCCTACCAGCTCCTCTGTAGGCTTTCCAGGCTTGTACTAGACACCGTCATCCAGGGATGATTCCCTTTAGATTTTTTTTCACGATTTGGGGAATGGACAAGAGTAGATTCATTACCAACAGACAATTGCTCCCACCCTTTCTGCCCACACCAATGGTCCCCTGAACCTCCAGCTACCTTGACACATCAGCTGCAGTCATCTTCTTTCTGAAGAATGTGGTTTTCTTCCTTCCAGAGCTGCGGGATGTTTCTTGGAGGTAGATCTTCAAGTGGTCCTTGGCCTTAAGTAGCCATGAGAGTTTCTCTCCCAGTTCTGTATATGACTTTGCTTTGTGACTGAAGAACCGAATACAGGTCATGGCAGCTCGAACTTGGTCCTAGAAGAGGAAAATAAATGTTCAGGTCTAAGTAGATCAGGGGTTTGGAGGGTGGGGTGTGATGAGAATTCTCATCTGATTTCTGCCTATGAGACCTCGTTTCCAGCACCCACTCCCACCACAAGCTGAACTGCTATTTTGAGCCTGTCACCCCAAGGTCCAAGAGATCCTGAAGTGCACTGACTGGTGGAGCTCTTGGGTAGGACATTATTCCATCACCGAAGAGATACTAAAAGAAGATATTTCCGATTCTCCACTCAAATTGGCTTTACTTGTACTTTGGCATTAAATAATTCAATTTAGTAGTGACAATCCTCAGGCAGATTGGGAGGAACGTGTTCCTTCTCCCTTCACATATTTTCTCTAAAAACACTAACTTTTCCATCATTCCTTATGAATTCTACATTCATGCCTCATGCTTATCTTGAAACTACCATTCATTTCTTTTTTTAACCTGTCCATTTCTTGCTTTCTGAAGAATGCCATTATTGACAGGATTAAAGTCTGCCCCCAAACTTAGGATGGAAATCCTAGTATTATTTAACAATGCTGGAGAGCAACATGGATTTGTTCTAGGGTCAGCCAAATAGCAAGGCCAGGGACCAATGACAGTCTCATTCCCTCATCGTGCACTGCCTTTCCTGCAGGGTGGGGCACCAGCAACAGAGGTAGAAGGCAGGAAGGGGCTGCCATTACCTTCATAAACTGCTGCAGCTCATACAGAATGTGGTAGTAGTTCTTCTTCTGTAAATGTTGGCAGGCAGCAATCAAGTACTTTCCCCAGCTCTCCAAGGTTGGATCAATGGATTCTAGCAAGTTCTCCAAAGTGTGTAGCTTCCCACTTTTATAGCTTGGCTGGAAAATGCCTTCTATAAAAACTTCTGGAGGACTCTCCTGGAGCAGGGCAGGGTGAGAAGTCAGAAGTCTTGAGCCTGGTTCTGGCACTGTCTGGGATCCACTCTGAATTTCCTTCTATTGATGGACCTTCAGCATCCTCCCAATGCAGTGCTTCTTAATCTTTTATGTGTCACAGATACCTTTGAGAATTTCACTCTAGCGACTGCTTCACATCTCTCCTTCCTTTTACAGAGAAGCCCCTAGACAGGGTTATCTACCCTTACTGTCTCCAATTCCCTCCTGTGATTTTTCTCTTGAACCCACCATAACTCCCATTGAAACTGCCCCTTAGGTCACCAGTGACCACTAAACTCTAAATCTAACAGTTAATTCTTGATCCTCATTTTCTATCTGATCAATCAGCAGCTTTTGACAGAGATGGCTTCTTCCTCCTTGAAAAGCTTTTTTAAAATAATTGAGAAAAAACTCTCCTCAGTTGGCCTCCAGCACAGTATCCTCTCCAGATTTTCTGTCTATGTCTCTGGCTGCTGCTTCTCAATTTTCTTAGCTGATCCCTCCCAATCTCCCCAGGGCTTAGGAGGAACCTACACTCTTTTCTATTTATACTCACTCTCTTGGTGATTTCATCCAGGCTCATTGTTTAATATACTGTTGATTTGCTGATGATGCCTAAATCCCCATCTCCAGATTGTTCATTCCTCCTGAACTCCAGAACGGTACATCCAACTTATATCCAATTGTCTACTCAACATGTCCACTTGGAGATCTAACTGAATTTATCTACAACTACATTCTTGCTTGTTTCTTGAAACCTGCTCTTTCCACAGTCTTCCCTTTCTCAGTCTGTGTCTCCATTCTTTTAGTTGTTCAGGTCAAAAACTTTAGTCATCTTTTCCCTCACACTCCTTCATCAAATCCATCAGCAAATCCTATTGGCTCCACCATCACCATTACAGCACACAAAATCTGGCCACTTCCCACCATCCCCTGGACCACACTGGATCCCGCCATCATCGTTTGTCTGGATTATTGCAACAGACTCCTCCCTGGTCTATCAGCTTCCATTCTTACCTCTTGTCAGTCTAATGCCCACAAATGAGCCCCAGTGACTGTTGAAACTGAAGCCAGATCACATTACTCCTCTGCTCACAGTCTCCCAGGGGTTTCCCTTCTCATCCCTCACAATGTCCACAAGGTCCTGCGTGATTTGGCCTGTGACCTTTCTGACCTTATCTGATAGTACCCTGTCCCAGCAGACTCTGCTCTAGCCACCCTGGCCTTTGCCCTCATCACACCCTCTGCCTTCCCCATAGATCTGCATGATTCGCTCCTCGTGTTCTTTGGCGCTTTACTCAGATGTCACCTTCCCTGGGCACCCAGTCTAAAATTACATAAGCCACCCCTTCCTCCTCCCTGTTTTATTTTTCTTCTTATTCATCATCTACAATATCTATTTTATTTCTCATGTTTACTGTCTCTCTTCCTATTACGGGGGCAGATATTTTTGTCTTTCTTTCTTTCTTTCTTTTTTTAAGACAGAATCTTACTCTGTAACCCAGGCTGGAGTGCAGTGGCGCAATCTCAGCTCACTGCAACCTCCGCCTCCTGGGTTCAAGCGATTCTCCTGCCTCAGCCTCCCGAGTAGCTGGGAATACAGGTTCATGCCACCATGCGCAGCTAGTTTTTATATTTTTAGTAGAGACAGGGTTTCATCGTGTTGGCCAGGCTGGTCTCAAACTCCTGACCTCAAGTGATCCACCCGCCTTAGCCTCCCAGAGTGTTGGGATTACAGACATGAGCCACCATGCCCAGACTTTTGTCTGTTTTTTTTTTTACTACTGTATCCTTAGTGCCCAGAATAGTCCTTGGCTATTTAATAATCATCTGGCATTTAGACTTGAGGTTAGGAGGAATTAACGGAGAGTCAAGGATGACTATAAAGTCACAGTGGTATACCATGCTAGCATAGTGGCACTGGGCACAAGCTGTTTGGAAGCAGAATGGATCTGGGCTTTCAGAACATTCATAGTGGGTGAGGGTTAGGGGCTTCTTTCCTGATTCAAGTTGTTCCTAACAGAGAAAACCAGACCTAATCTAAAAGTTGTAGGCCACATTTTAAGAAGCAGGGGCATTAGCTCTCTAGGAGAGATAGAACACCTCAGAAGGGCAGCAGCTCAAGAACTTCCAAGCCATCCATTCATCTATCCACTCACTCATTCATAATTGGTACTAGGTCAGGTGCCTGAATATACAGATAAGTAAAATATAGGCCTTCTTGGTCCAGATGGAAAGACTCAATTGTAAACAAACAGTTGCAATCCAGTAGGATAAATGCAGTACCAGGGGCAATGGTGGCTAATGCTGCTTGAGTGTTCTGTGAATGCTTAACAGAGAGGGCCTGAAAGGATACTAAAAGGATAAACAGAATTTTATTTATTTATTTATTTTGAGACAGAGTCTTACTCTGTCGCCCAGGCTGGAGTGCAGTGGCGCAATCTTGGCTCACTGCAACCTCTGCCACCCAGGTTTAAGCAATTCTCCTGCCTCAGCCTCCCGAGTAGCTGGGATTACAGGCACCTGTCACTGCACCCAGCTAATTTTTGTAGTTTCTAGTAAAGACAGGGTTTCACCATCTTGGTCAGGCTGGTCTTAAACTCCTGACACAGTGATCCACCCACCTCGGCCTCCCAACGTGCTGGGATTACAGGTGTGAGCCATTGCTCCCGACAAATATGAATTTTTTAAGAAAACAGGCTGAGCACGGTGGCTTACGCCTCTAATCCCAGCACTTTGGGAGGCCGAGGCGGGTAGATCACAAAGTCAGGAGATCGAGACCATCCTGGCTAACACGGTGAAACCCCATCTCTACTAAACAAAATAGAAAAAATTAGCCAGGTATGGTGGTGGGCGCTTGTAGTCCCAGCTACTTGGGAGGCTGAGGCAGGAGAAGGGCGTGAACCCAGGAGGCGGAGCTTGCAGTGAGCCAAGATTGTGCCACCGCACTCCAGCCTGGGCGACAGAGCCAGACTCTATCTCAAAAAAAAAAAAAGGAAAACATGGAGAGGCAGGGAACTCTAGGTAGAGGAAATAGCATATAAAGACTTGTGGAAATAAGACAGTGCATGGTGGCCAGGCGCGGTGGCTCAAGCCTATAATCCCAGCACTTTGGATGCCCAGGCAGGTGGATCACAAGGTCAAGAGATCGAGACCATCCTGGCCAACATGGTGAAACCCCGTCTCTACTAAAAATACAAAAATTAGCCGGGCGTGGTGGCATGCACCTGTAATCCCAGCTACTCAGGAGTCTGAGGCAGGAGAATCGTTTGAACATGGGAAGTGGAGGTTGTAGTGAGCTAAGATCTCGTCACCGCACTCTAGCCTGGCAACAGAGCAAGACTCCGGCTCAAAAAAAAAAAAAAAAAAAAAAAAGACAGTGCATGGTAAATCAGGAAAATTTAAGTAATTTAATGAGTCTGGAATGTAAGATACAGATAGGATTTGTGGTGAAAATAAATTAGAGAAGTAAGGAGGCCTGATCCTGGTGAGTTATGTAGCATGCTAAGGAATCTGGAGATCCTCTGAAGGCCTTTTAGGGAGGGGAATAACATGAGTCTATTTATGTTTTAGAAAGCTCAGTCTTTGGGCAGCGTGGGCAAAGCGACAAAATACACAGGGAAAAGGCTAGGAACAGAACGTCTTCCATGCTCCAGGCATTCAGGTGTAATTTTCACAATGTCTTTTCTCCTCTCCCTACCTGCTTGAGAATAAATGTAAGATATTTCAGTTCAAGGGTAACTATGATTACAGGAGGAAAAAAGAAGGCTTATTTCCTAGCTCTGACAAATATAAAGCAAGGGCATTGCTGTCGTCAGCTTATACCAAGCTAATGAAGTAAGCAGCTTAGCTCTCTGGATTACAGCTGTCAGAGGGAACGGAACTAGGTGATTTCCATTCTCAATCTGTGCCTGGGAAAAGCATCTTTACTGCTAAACTCGTCTGGAAACTGAGGAAAAGGAAAAAAGTTAGCAACTCAACTCCATATAACATGACTTCTACATTATTCTTAAGACCTGGTTACTAGCTAAGAATAGTCAGTAGCTAACCACTGGTAAAAACACCCCCCTTCACTGTCCTGTAGGGGTATAGTCATAATAACTTTGTGAACTGCTGATTTCACTTGGATCGGTCTTAGAAAATATGTCTATCTGTACATTTGCATTGGCTGCTGTTTTGAATTAGGGTGGCAGAGCGAAATTAAAGTCTGCCTTGAGCTCCTTAAATTTCCTATAAAATTTGGTACATCTCAGCCAATTTCTCCAAAAGTTATTATGGAACACTCAGATAAAAAAAAGGAATGTAGCTGGGTGCAGTGCATGTGCCTGTAGTCCCAGCTACTCAGTAGGATGAGGTTGGAGGATTTCTTGAGCCTAGGAGGTCAAGGGTGCAGTGAGCTGTGATCATGCTACTGCATTCTAGCCTGGGCAACATAGTGAGTCCCCATCTCGAAAAAACAAAAACAAAAAAATGGGTCATGGTAAAATGAAGTCCTGATTGCTTATCAAGGGCTCCAAAGATATAATGTTCTTCAGTGGTGCCTTTGATTCCAGTGGGAGGAGGGCAGAGGATGGGAGAAGAAAAAAAGGAGAGCATATTCTCCTTTCATCATCTATTTGGGGTTCAACTATAGGATTGGCACCATGGGTGCTTCCTGGCCCTTGTAGTAACAACTCTGAATGGACCAGCAGCTGGGTCAGAAGCTGGACACCATCCCAGGCCAGGTAGGGAGGCGCGTGGAAGCAGACTCTAAGCAATATGCCCAAGGTCACCCAAGACTCACACTGAGCATCTCATTCCAGAGACCATGCTCTTAACCACTATCCGATTCTGCTGCATGTTTTGGGAGAAGGAATGAAACGTGCCTTTGCTGGTGAGGGCAGTGATTTCGGTTCTAGGCTAAGACTTTTCACACTCACTGAATAACAGTTGTGCAGAGTCCTCTGTTTTGACCTGACTGCTAGAGATGGCCCCATAGCTCAACACAGCGTTAAGTGTCAGGGGGTTATTGTCCCCCTTAAGGCTGAGTGGCCCAAGCCAGAGGAGTAAGGCAGGCACTGCCTTTTTGAGCTGTGTCCATGTCCCACCTTGTTGAGAAGGTGCAGAAGAGCTTCCCGCAGGCAGCTGTGCCTCACATAGAAGCTGATGATGGCCAGGTTGGTGCTATAGTTGTGCAGGTAGAAGAGGCATTCCTGGTAGTAGGTGTTGTTCATGATTTTCCCTTCAGGAATCACTGCCAGAGAAAGGCTCTGCGTCCGAAGGGTAGCTTCCAGTTCCCTCAGGGTGGCAAAGTAATCATCATCTTGCTGACAGCACAGGAGAGCGAGAGAGAAAAATGAAACTCAAAAAGTTCTCAGCAGGCACTGAAAATATTGCTTGCAAAGAATATTTAACAATGTGCACACCAACGTGGCACATGTATACATATGTAACAAACCTGCACGTTGTACACATGTACCCTAGAACTTAAAGTATAATAAAAAATTAAAAAATAAATAAAGAAAGAATATTTAACAACGTGGAAAAATGTTCACAATGCAGTGTCACAGGTAGAACAGGCAGGATACACAATTCTACATACTATGATATGGTACAACCCCAGTTTCATTAAATAACATAACTGAAAATTCACCAGAATCTTAACACTAATCAGTCTGTGTATGGGATTATATGTCATATGTCATTTCTATCTTTTTAAAAATTGTTTCCTTTTTTTAAAAAAAATTGCATCTCTTAGTTATCTAACCATATATGGTTACTTATCTAACTATATGAGATGGAAAAAAAAAATTTTAACCTGGTCGATGCTGAGCCAGGACTGACACTGTTAGCTGAATTTCCACTGATTCTTTTCCCAGGTCATTGCTATTCCTGGGCCTCTCTCCCTGAGCCAGGCACTCTTCCTGCTTGGCTCTTACCAAGGATACAATGGGCCTCACTGTGGACTCTAGGTACTCGACCACATCCTGCACCAGCCTTGAGCCATGATTCAGCTGATTGAGGTCAAATGGGGGCTTCAGACAGCGACTGAACTTCTCCCGTGCAGCAGTGAGGTTCCCAGCTTTGAGGCAGGCCATGCCCCAAGCATGCCACGCCCCAGTGGTATCAAGTCCAGTCTTTGTGGAGACCTGGGAGAAACATTGCCCCTTTTAGTGAGTGGTAGCTACATCTGGGCCTAAATGTCCCAAGGACCTATTCTATTCCCAAGTTGCCAACCACCTCATCCCCACTGTCTGCCATTACTTCTCTGCTGGCAAACTAGTCATGCCCCCAATTCTACCCCATGGGCAGGACAACTGAGAGACAGCAATACCTGTCTGCAAAGCTAAGCAAAAGCAACTTGCTACAGTGGGGTGGAAGTAAGCTTTGTCTTTGTCTCACCTCAACCCCCAGTTGGTAGTACTCGGCTTCCAAAAGCTGGTTCCTTAGCCTGGTTACTGCAGCTGGCTGCAAGATCTGATCCAAAGATGGCACGTGGCGATAGGCAGCAGCAACTAAAATATTCAGCACGTCTACCTTGCTGATGTAGCTACAAGGAGGAAAAGGGCAAGGCCATGAGGCTCCCTAGAGTCTTACTAGTAGCCGCTTAAAGTTTTCCTATTCCATTTTCTTTTTTTTGTTTGTTTGGAAACAGAGTCTCGCTCTGTCACCCAGGCTGGAGTGCAGTGGTCCGATCTTGGCTCACTGCAACCACCGCCTCCCGGGTTCAAACGATTCTTCTGTCTCAGCCTCTCCAGTATCTGGGATTACAGGCGCCTGGCACCTTGCCCAGCTAGTTTTTGTATTTTTTTAATAGAGACAGGGTTTCACCATGTTGGCCAGGCTGGTCTCGAACTCCTGACGTCAGGTGATCTGCTCACCTCGGCCTCCCAAAGTGCTGGGATTACAGGCCTACTCCATTTTCAATGTGAAAGTGATCATGAGAATTGAGAGTTGCATAGCATAGATGCCATGAGTGAAAGCTCTGGAGTCACACTGAGTTCTGGCTCTATTACTTAGTAGCTCTATGACCTGGGGCAAGTTAGTTAACCTTTCTCTGCCTTAATTTACTCATCTGTAAAATGGATATAGTCATGTGCCACATAATGATGTTTCAGTTAGCAATGAACTGCATATACAATGGTGGCCACATAGGATCATAATATCATATTTTTACTATACTTTTTCTATATTTAGATACACAAATACCATAGTGTTACAATTGCCTACAGTATTCAGTACAGTAACATGTTGTACAGGTTTGTAGCCCAGGAACAACAGGTCATAACTTAGGTGGGTAGAAGGCTATACCCTCTGGGTTTGTGCAAGTGCACTCCATGGTGTTTGCACAATGATGAAATCACCTGACAATGCATTTCTCAGAACATATTCCTGTCGTTAAGCAATGCATGACTGTGACAGTGGAGTTTTAAGGATAAAATGAAATAACCCAAGTAAAAGGGCTTAGGATAATGTCTGGAACTTTTCTGGCACTCAATAAATGTTAGATATTAATGTTTGTAATGGGGATGCTCAGGGGTATTTGAGACAAGGCCTTTACACTGTATGTTGGGGGCTTACAAGCGACCCATCTGCTTTTTGGTCCTTTTGAACTCTCCTTCGTGAGTGAGAGAGCATAGATTCAGTATCAATGGCCTGTATTCCTGGTCAGTGCACAGGCCACATCATTACCATTCCCTGGAGATGCTGCTGGGTGGAGGCATCCTGGTCCTTCACTCTTATTCTAGACTTGACATCCTCACCCTGGGTTAAGGATGGGCCCTCATTACAGCCTAGTAGGGCTGCCTTCTGTGATCTCACCTGATGCTTGTAAAAACCTTATAAGGATAGAAAGCCCAGAGGGCTGGATTATACTGTCTAGTGCTGCTGAGACAAGCCTACACTCAAGGTTCCTGAATCTTGTCTCATAACTGCAGCAAAAACCTCTGTGGATCCTGACTTATCCACCAATTACCTAGAAAGGGATTCTGTACATCAGTGATTCTTAACAATGTAGGGATGGGGGAGAGGAAAGTATAGTGTATAAGAGCATCGGCACTCATTATATTTTTGCATATTTGGGAAATGAAAACATTTGTAGTAGGTGGTGAGTTTATTTTTATGTTTTTAGAGACTGGGTCTCACTACATTGCCCAGGCTGGTCTCGAACTCCTGGCCTTGGGATCCTCTTCCCTCAGCCTCCTGAGTAGCTGGAATTACAGTCAAGAACGACTGCACCCAGCTGAGTTTTGTTTTTAAACCTATATTTATTTGTTTGTCTATCAGAAGGGGGTATGAGTTAAAAACATTAGAAGAATATTCTGAAAACCAAGAGTTTGTAAGTGATTTGCATGGCAACACATGTGAGCAATGAATCCACTCCCATCAGCAAATTGGTGCAAAGGGAAAGATTCTTAGAGTGGGCGTGTCTGAATGCAGGATCAGAGAAAAGGCTATTTAAATAGAAACCATTGCTGTAAACTGTCAAAGACGTGCAAGACACCTTGGGGTGGGTGAGAATCCTATTAAAGTGAGGACTTCCTTACTTTCTGCTGCCCTCAGCCTAAAAATGGATATTTCCTCCATCTGTATTACATTTTAAAGGAAATACACGACTTGATGTGAAGTTTGTTTTCCTCCCAATCTAAATATCTTTTCCCTTTTCCATTTGCATTACTGATATTTGAGATATATTTGAATATATTTTTACTTTTGCCTTAAGTCTTTTTTCATGTTTCCTTTGTTTTCCACCTTTTGGTACGTGGAAAGGTTTCTGTTTTTTTCCTCCTATCCTTTTCTCATAATTAGGTAGATTTTTTATTCTTTTCATGGTTATTTCAAAAATTTAACACATATCTGTTTCTTCATTTATCAACTTGAAAAATGACGTAGAATCTATTACCTCTTGATATAAATGAATCAGATTAGTTCCTTTTTACTTCCACTTTCTGTTTCACCTCCTCCTGCTTTTCTCAACCTTCTAGTTTTTGTTACTAAAAATAATAAAAATCACGAACATTTTCTGAATACACAGTATATACCAGGCTTAGTTCTTCACCATTTACATGGATGATCTCATTTTATCCTCATAACAGCCCCATGAGATCAGTATTACCACCCCATTTTATAGAGGAGGAGACTGAGGCCTAGAGGGGTTAACAGAGCTAGGAAGTTGTGAAGCTGGGATTTGCTGTGCTCCATGCTGGCTGCTGAGTTTGCAGGCAAGTATTCCAAGCAAATGTCTGAGGGAGGCAATGATACTGCAATGAAAATTATGCTCCCTTCTCCCAAATCTGGTTAGGACTGAGTGCTGGGAACACACAATCTGAGTCACACATCTGAGTGGATAAGCAGGGAATTAGGAGTCACTGTCAGGTTAATGGATGGAGTCAAAACTGGTTGTACAGGAATCTGAGGGAGGTCTAATCATACCTTTTCCATACACACTTCTACTTTATGATCCTGGTTCCTACCTGGGACACAGGAATAGACCAATTCGCACAGTGCTTTTTAAAATCTATTATCCAGAATTCACAGTTTGAATTTGGTCAGGATTGGAGTAGAGTTTTGTTCAAGGCTAATCACTGGACGTTCAAGGAGGACACATTTTCTTTAAAAGCCAGAAAGTCCCACAGAGACTAAAGGTGCTTCCCTACACTGACTTTAATGACAAATCAACTAACGAAAGTCTTTACTCTCTTTCTGACTGGTATAGCTAGAGTAAACTCTGCTTTGCGGATCTGCTCCGAAAAAGAAAAGGACACAGGGTGCCAGGTAGGATGGGGAAGAACACTTAAGATCTGGCAACACCATTTCGTCAACATTACAGAGATGAAAAATATTTCAGCATGTCTTGTCAGAGAGGATGGTGAGACAAAAAAATCACAGTGGCGTCAGAAAAAGAAGGTGGCTAGAAATTGCTCCTGTGTAAAAGAATAGAGACCCGTTGCCCTCTACCTGTCACAAAGAGCCAAGTCTTGGCTCTGGCCGGCTTTGACAAACATCATCTTGGCGCTGAACAGCAGCTGCTTCATGATGTCCGTGAGCAGCCCGGCATCCACCTCTGGGTTGGTGAGGCCCTTGGAGAGCCTGCAGCAGTGCTCAATCAGCTGGTGACCACAGGCAATGCTGTCCCTGTGCAGATTCAGGATGGCAATGCACAAGGAGGCGCTGGGGGCCTGGCCAGGGTGGAAGAAGGGAGAACACACGGTGAGTCCAGGAGCCAGAGCATTCTCCAAAGGTAGCTGGGTGGCAGAAATTACCCTTCCCCTTTCAAAAGGCTGAAAGACCCTGGAATAAGGAACCAGATTCCACAAGAAAGCACAAGTGGAACTAAACAAATTTCAGATGTTCTAAGTAGCACTGCCAAAGCTCTGGCTTTTAAGTTATGTCATTTTACTGGGAAGAAGGGAACTGTGTCCACCTCTTACCTACTTCTTTATTTTTTTGAAACAGGGTCTCACTCTGTTGCCCAGGCTGGAGTGCAGTGGTGCGATCTCAGCTCACTGCAACCTCTGCCTCCCAGGCTCAAGCAATCCTTCCACCTCAGCCTACCAAGTAGTGGGGACCACAGCTTTGTGCCACCACACCCGGCTAATTTTTGTATTTTTTTTTTGTAGAGACAGGGATTTCACCATGTTGCCCAAGCTGGTCTCAGACTCCTGGGCTCAAGCGATTCACCCACCTCAGACTCTCAAAGTGCTGGGATTACAGGTGGGCACCACTGCGCCCAGCCTTGTTACCTACTTCTTGACAATGTCCATAGGTCTCCTCCTTTTTCTGGTCCACTAGTGCAAGTCCTTATTGCTGACTTGGACAACAATGGTCAGCTCGCTTGTCTGACCCCCTAGAGGAGTTTCTGCTTTAAGCCATGGACACACTGCTGCTAAATTAATAATCCTAAAGCACACTTGGAAACCTTTCATAGGCCGTTGATACATATCAAGTAGGTAGTCCTTACTGCAGAACGCAAGGCCCTATACATAAATAATCCTTTTCAAGCCTTTTATGAGCTCTCTATTAACCCTATTGACTCTATGGTCCCTTCAAATTAAACAGCTTCCACTTCTCCAATCATGCCCTGCAATTTTAGACACGGTGTCTTTGCTCAGACGTTTTAATTTTGTATTCTTTGTCCTTCCCCATCCCCGCTTTCCTCACAACCCCCAGCTTTCTGCTTGTCACACTCCTACCATTCTTCCAAAGCTCATCTTAAATGCTACCTCTTCCACGAAGCCTTTCCTGGTCTCCCCTTGTGCAATTCCCAAGATGTTCATTATTTTCCGCCTTAACAGATTTACTGGTTTAGCTCCCATATTATTGCACTATAAACAAGTAAAGGCCAGGTGTGTTCACCTACCTCTGTATTTCTTGTCATACTGCTACACATCATAAAAAAACTTAAGTGACCATTGCATTTTATTGCTATTACCTGCTCATAGTAAAATTCACTCCGCACCAGCTCATTTTCCTCCTCTTTGAGATCCAAGATCCATTCCACCTCATCTGCTTTGGGGACTCTCACCACAAAGGAGTATGGAGGGCTTTCACTCTTTGAGCTGTCTAGAGCTGAGAAGAGAAATGCCATTCATGTGTCATTCACTGGCTGGCAGTTCAGTCTAATCCAGTCCACTGAGCTGGCATGAGTTGCAGGTAGACACTTGCCTGCTATCTCAGGGCCCCTTTCTCTCTCATTGGTTCCTTTTGTTTGCTTTAGGACACCCCACTAAGCACCTCAAACCATCTTCCCCAGGCGTAGACCTGGGGTGAGTGTTATAGTATTTGTCACGTAACCTTCTTGCTTCACACAAGAAACCTTAAAAGGGGCGTGTTTCTCAAATAGATGGCTGAGCCACTGGATACTCTAAAAACTAACCTGTTGTGGACGGATACAGGCCAAACTGTTAACAGGGATTACCTAGGGGTAAGGAGGGAGCATGGGGAGGTAGGATGGTAAAGGGAAACTTAAGAAAAACTAAAATAAAATCACCTACTAAAAGTTAAGAACCAAATTATTTGGTTGCTGGTCTTCTCAATGCTGGAAGCTAATGGGCCAGTGTAATAGGTTAATATGATGAACTTCAGAGGAAACAGGCTGATACAAATGCCAAGAATTTGCTTTGGCAAACAAGTTGGATGGAGTGCATAAGTTGGACAAGTATATCAGTTACAGCTGATATGCTGAAGATAGAGTCAATTTAAGTACACAAATGAAGAGTCACAGAGAACGGGATTTGGCCTTACCTTCTGGTTTTCCTGAAGGCTCCTCTGGTACACTGAAAACAGAGAAAGAAAATTTATTAAATAAATGCCTGAGTCACTTCTTTGTTTTGAGCTTAGTAGACAGCATCAACTTACAGTGTCTCCCTGGTACAATGGAGGGCTCTTTGAGGGTAGAATTGTTGAATGAAAGAGTCCCCCATCAATACTAACTGCCCATTTCAAATCTCAGCAGTATGGTGTGTGGGTAATTCCTCCCGGAGGGAGGGAGGCAGTGGTATGCTAGGGTCACGGAAACTGTAGAATAAGTATGGTATGTCTTCCTTCCTATGAGATCAGTAATCATTATGGTAAATAGTGACCAAAAATGTTCATATCAGGACAAACACAATAATGCTATGGAGGAGAATATAAAATCTATTTAAGTTTGTAAATAAAACATGCAGAATTCAAAGTAACTGGTTTTGGATGGTTGCTTTGGCCCATATTCCTAGATGCTCTAGGAGTCTTAAGTTCATGCTTCTTTGCTACTAGAAGTAGTGGAAACAATTCAGCAACACTGAGCCAACAAACAAAGTCTTGATCTGTCTCGCCAGAGGTATGAGCAGTTTCTGAAAGTTGTTACCAGGTGAACTCTGTGTAGGCAAGTATGGAGGCTCTTCTAATTACGGATTACAAGCAAGAATGACTACCTAGATCAGAGTTGATATAAGCGATGCCCAACCATTCAGCAGGTGTGAACACGTCCATTTGAGTCCAGCTGAGACCAGTTGAAGCAAGAGAGGCTGGAAAATAGGTGAGTTGGTGAACTAAGCTCAATGGCCTCTGTCTGGGGAAGGGCTAAGGAATCAACGTCCTGATTTGAGAGAGAACATCATGTAAGAGGCTTGAACACCTCTTCCTCTCACCCTACTTTCTCTCTTAGTGGTTTCTCTGACCAAGGTCAGTGTACAAACACTTCAGTGTAGAGTTAATGGCATTTCAGTGTGAATGTTAAACATTTCTGGATTTGAAATGCTCTCCATAATGAGACTTCTAGGAGTGTAGGGACCTGGGGAAGAGTGCAGTGGTCAATAATAGCAACAGCTCTGCTGTAGGACACTCACTCTTTGTTGCAGTAACTATAGCACTGATCACACACACGAGCAGGGTTCTCTCTGCAGCCTTCAACCACCATTTTCTTAGTGGAGCAGGAGCTGCACACTAGCCGGCCACAGCGGCGACAATGATGACGCCTGTTAAACTGAGGAATGCCATCAGGAAGAGAAGAAAGAGGGAGGAGAGAAGGGGAGATTGCTGTCAATCCATTTATACATGGTATTAACTACCAGTGGCTTACTTATTAAGAACACCAAGTGCTTGGGTCTCTATTGGAAAAGGACACACCAGTCCTTGCCCTCAAAAATCAAACATTTAAAAATATCTGTCAGCTGATGGGCAAAGGTGCCAAGTCATGGAGTTTTGCAATAGCTCCTGACAAGTTCTACTTGTGTATGGAGGCAACATGTGGAGAAACAAGAAAAAGTAGTGGAGAAGAAGTCACTTTCTGAGCCAGTGCAGATCACATTTCTACCTGGTATTGATGACAATGATTAAAAAGTATCCCTTTCAAAATGCCTTTATTTATTTGTTTTCCCCAAGGTTATTTTAGCAGGTGCCATTTGTAACACATGATAAACATGAAGCAAGACTTTTAGGCTGGGCGCAGTGGTTCACGCCTGTAATCCCAGCAGTTTGGGAGGCAGAGGTGAGCGGATCACCTGAGGTCAGGAGTTCGAAACCAGCCTCACCAACATGGTGAAACCCCATCTCTACTAAAAATACAAAAATTAGCCAGGTGTGGTGGGCGCCTGTACTCTCAGCTACTCGGGAGGCTGAGGCAGCAGAATAGCTTGAACCCAGGAAGCGGGGGTTGCAGTGAGCAGAGATCACACCACTGCACTTCAGCATGGGTGACAGAGCAAGACTCTGTCTCAAAAAAAAAAAAAAAAAAGACTAAAAATATAAACACTTAGGTATAATTTAATTTTACACACAAATTCTTAATTTGTATCAGTCAACTCAGAATTTCTTATCAGTCTTCTCCAAATTATATACCTTCTCTATACATCCATATTCTGATGTGTGTAATACAGTAATAATATTATCAAGCTCATCAGGTTATAAAATTTAAGAGAGATAACTTAAGCAAAGCACTTAGTATCATGCCTGGGACATATACAGTAGGCAGTCAATAAAGGCCAACTGTTGTCATTATTAGAATTTAAAGATTAGAAACTCTTTCTATAATCTACCCTATAAGTAAGTAAACCTTCTACATGGTGGTTTCAAAGCTAGAGAGCAGCTTGTCATGCAAAACTCCTTTCAGTGTCTTGTCATATGTCTCAACAAGCCACAACCAATTGTCCTCCTTGAAGATTTGTAAGTTTAAATAAGGAAAATATCTGACTTTGCTTTCCTAATATCTTTTTTTAAAAAAAAAGCTTAATTTTTATTTTAGGTTCAGGGGTACATGTGCAAGTTTGTTATATAGGTAAACTCATGACTCAGGGGTTTAGTGTACAGATTATTTTGTCACCTGGGTACTAAGCATGGTACCTAGCAGTTTTTCTTCCCTGAAATTCTCCCTCCTTCCACCCTCCTCTCTCTCAAGTACACTCCGTGTCTGTTGTTCCCCTTTTTCTGTCCATGTGTTCTCAATATTTAGCTCCCACTTAAAATTGAGAACATGTGGTATTTGGTTTTCCATTCCTGTGTTAGTTTGCTAAGGATAATGACCTCTGGTTCCATCCACGTTCCTGCAAAAGACATGATCTTGTTCTTTTTTATGGCTGCATAGTATTCCATGGTGTATATGTACCACTTTTCTTAATCCATTCAGCAGTGGATGGGCATCAAAGTGACTTTAAAGTACTGCTTCATTTCATTCTAATAGAAATATTACATCTGTTTTATAGATGAGGAGGAAACAGACGCAGAGCAATTACATCACCATCGTTTTCATCAGCATTGAGCTGATGTGGCATACTGGGCAGGTACTGCGTTAAGTATGGTGACATGTATTATCATATTTAATCCTAACAGTTCCATGAGCCTAAGAATATATCATCCTTAGTTTACAAGTAGGCACATGAGACCAAAATAGTGTATAGTCACACTGTCATTAAGAGGCAGAGCCAAGATTAGAACCCAGGCCCTCTGTCTCCTGAGTCAGTGCATATAACCACTGCTAGGTCACCAGTCTTACTGTCAAAGACATGGGAGCCGGAAACAAGATCCACTGACACCTGGTGACTCCTCCTGCCTCTTTTTTATTATCTCATGACAATGGCAAAGATTTTAGAATTTACGGCTATTTGAGGGTGTCTCCTACCTGTCTGAGTCCAGAAAATACATTCTGGTGAGGTCAAAAATAAACCCAAAGTCTTAGATTTGGCAGTTCTGAAAATATCGATATTCTCTCGGGGATAGGCGGTGACTGTAAACTCAGGCTCATGAACTAGAATTCTCCTTTACCTTCTCCTGAGGGTGACAGTGGAGACTGATGCTGCTTACCATGGTGAAGTGCTCCCTGCAGCAGACCATGCAGATACTCTCAGTCTCATCCGGTACCCACTGGTGCCTGGCAGGTGGTGTCGCTGGAGGCAAAAATTCCTGTGGGGGCTGGGTTGGTGGGAAACTCCTTTCCCTTAGACTAGGGGAATGTACACTGGAGATACCTGGGAGGCAGAGCCAGAGGTCAGAGTAAAAGGTAATCAATATACCAGCTTACAGATGAAGAGGGAATGATAGAATTTCACCATTTTATAAATCCTTATTGAAAGAACAGATCCAGTTAATGATCATCAGTGGCTGTTTGTGTCATAAAAGAGAGACAACTGAACATTGTGTGCCTCCTGATGGATGTGTACACCACCTGCTATCAAGTATACTTACTAAAAAATATTAAGCCTGAATCAAGTCCAGCTTCTAGAACTAACTACAAGTGTCCTGGAAATTCTGGGGATAAAGACACAGATTGCCACAGGAAGGCAATCAGCAAAATCCAGCAGGTGGGAAGCTCCGGGGGACAAATGACTAGTCTCCTCCACAAATAAAAAAGAGGTAGGGGGGATAAACAAGAAAAGACGCAGGGAAACTATTGATTAAAGGCGCTTTAAAAGGCCGGTGCAGTGGCTCATGCCAGTAATCCCAGCACTTTGGGAGGCTGAGGCAGGAGAATCACTTGAGGCCAGGAGTTCAAAACCAGCCTGGGCAACATAGCAAGACTCCATCTATACAAAAGAAAAAAATACAAAAGTTAGCCAGACATGGTGGTGTGTGCATGTAGTCCCAGCTACTAGGGAGGCTGAGGTGGGAGGACTGCTTGAGCCCAGGAGTTCAAGGTTATAGTGAGCCATGATCATACTACTGCACTCTGGCCTGGATGACAGAGGGAGACATTCTTAAAAAAGAAAAAGAAAAAAAGATTTAAGAGCTATTTCACCAAATGGCATGCCATGTATTGACATTATTTAGATCTTGAGTCTGGAAAAACCAACTATAAAAAAATCTTGATGAGACAGCTGGAGAAATTTGAATACTGACTTGATATTTGAGAATAATAAGGAATTATTATGAATTTGTTTCTAGATGTGATAATGGTATTATGGCTTTGTTTCATGAAAGTCCTTACCTTTCAGAGATTTATACTGAAATATTTATAAATGAAATGATATGATATCTGGGATTTGCAAATTTTCCATAATAAAAAGCTCATATAGGCTAGGTGCAGATTATGCCTGTAATCCCAGCACTTTGGGAGGCCAAGGGGGAGGATCATTTGAGTTCAAGAGTTCGAGACCAGCCTAGGCAACAAAGCAAGATCCTGTCTCTACAAAAAATAAAATAATTAACCAGGCAATGGTGGTGTGTGCCTGTAGTCCTAGCTACTTGGGAAGCTGGGGCAGGAGGAATTGACCTGCAGTGAGCTCTGATGGCACCACTGCACTCTAGCCTGGGCAACAGAGTGAGATCCTGTCTCCAAAAAAAAAAAAGGCTCACACACACACACACACACACAAACACACACACACAGACACACACACAGACACACACACACACCAAAGCTGCTCAGGCTGCCATTTATACAGATGCATGAAGCTGCTCATATACTTGCAAGGCTGAGCCCTCCCCTCAGCTCAGCTGGTTACCATGAAGCATGGCTAATTCTCAAAGTATGGCCAGAAAATGCCACAGTCTGCTTTATGATATGTAAAGAGATTTCTTATCATTTAGCAGAGCAACATTGGCTGGTCACAGAAGAAGAGAGCTGTAAAACATAGTGACTCTTAGTAGCACTCAGAAGAGACCTTAGAATCCTGCTCCTTTGACCATTTGGCAAAACAAAACACTTGGCTGAGCTTCTTTTGAGAGTAGGCCATTGTGTGGGGGCTGGAGACCAGGGGACTGGAGGGGTGGTGAAAAGGGTGACCAAGACATGGCTGAGGGCTTCAAGGTGCGTGTGCTTTGTGTGTGACAGTATGAACTTGAGGGCTAAGTATAGTCAATCCTCATTAATACCAGATTGCATATTTGTGAAGTTGCTTATTAACATTTGTAACCTCAAAAACTATATTCATCTTGCTTTTGTGGTCATTTGCAAACACATGCGGTCATGAAAGTTTTGAGTCACCCAATACTCAACACACAGATTCTCAGCCGAGGTTGTTTCAACCTCTATACAACAGTGACCTGGCTGGGTGTGGTGGCTCATGCCTATAATCCCAGCACTTTGGGAGGCCAAGGCAGGTGGATCACATGTGGTTCGAGATCAGTTTGGCCAACATGGTGAAACCCTATCTCTACTAAAAACACAAAAATTAGCTGGGTGTGGTGGCACACGCCTTTAATCCCAGCTACTCGGGAGGCTGAGGCAGGAGAATTGCTTGAATCCAGGAGGTGGAGGTTGCAGTGAGCCGTGATCGTGCCACTGCACTCCACCCTGAGCGACAGAGCAAGACTCCGTCTCAAAAAAAAAACAGTGACCAGAAGATGGAGGTGGTAGTGGACAGTGCGGGGTAGTGCCAGAAGCTCAGTGCTGGGGCTAGTTGAATGGGATTTGAATCCCAATTCTGGGACCTGTTGGGGGGGTGGCCTCAGGCAAGTCACTTAACACTTCTGAACCTCCTTTGCAGAAAAAAGGAAATAGAATAGAATCGTCTAGGATGAGTTTTTAGGATTTAAGATTACCATCTATGTGAGATACATGTACATATTTCCCTTAGGAACAAGAGTTCTGGATTTGCTAGTTCAGTGTGGAGACTTTATGGACATACTGCCACAAATAACAATAGTTGACTGTATGTTGAATCTTTTGAGATATATATAAATCTGGAATGAACCAAGATAAATAATTAATAATGTTGTAACTGGCAGTGAAAAAAAGAAGCAAAAAAAAAAAAAAAATTCTGAAGGACAGAATAAGGCAAGACTAAACTGAAAAATTTTAGTGAATAATCAGAGCCAGTTCTTACCAGGAGGAGCAGCAGGAGAGAACTCTGCTGATGGTGATCTAGGGAGGGTCTCGGGATCTGCAGCCTGGTGGACAATTTCTTGGAGGTGAATCACAGAATCTGTAGAGAGGGAAAATGCTCACAAAATATGGTTCTACCATATGTATCTTGATTCACCACCCTAGGCATTTAGAACAAAGCTCTGTTGGCTTCTCTGATTGTCATTCCATGTCTCTACTAGGTATTAAGAGAATGGAGGAGGTACCTCTAAGCCCATAGCACACGTTTCTTAAACGCCTCGAAAAACAAACCACAATTTAGGCAGATAAGATAATGAAATGGACACTAGGATTCTACAAAATAAATAAAAAAAGTGCGAGAGGAAAGTGGAAGACGTTGAAATGATGCCCCTGGAGGGTAGGGAGTACGAAAAAAGAGCTGGCCGGGAACATCAGTCCGTACTCATTTCAGTTTCTTCAATGTAGAAGAGGCTGAGTCAGCTCACATACAAGTGATATTTGATGTGATCCTGGGCATAAGGCATACTCTCAATACCAAATGATGGCAATGAAGAGCCCGCTATCTCAAGGCCAGACAGAGACCATTTCCAGCATATTTTGCTTTCCAAACCTTTATGTTATTATGCATGCAGTGGTTATCTACCATCTTTTAATTCTGGTCACTATTCTACTTCCTCCAAGACCAAGATCTCTCCTACATAATAAAGAGATAGCTCTCCTGAAGTGTATTCATTCACTCTAGCTCAACCCAAAATATTAAAAGGGGAGCAAATTAAAACTAAGAACGCAGCATGGCATTTCTTCCTCCATGTAGAATCCCCTTCTAGGATGCCAGAAGTTACCTGATCGTTTCTCCCTCTGAGGGTATGGAAAGTCCAGGGCTTTCTCTGCGTATCTGGAAAGCAGTGAGTCCACCTCGTCCATAGTGAAGCCAATCTCCTGTCCAACCAGCAGCTGCTGCAGAGTCTGCACAGCCACAGTGGCCCAATCCACCTTCATGTTCATAAGCAGCTGCTCCAGCATGAGCAGGGGGTTAGAGAACAAGTGGGAATAGCTGGCCCGGTGCTGCTCAGGCAGGGTCAGCAGAATCTGTTTGTGGGATAGATCCACAGAGTAAAGAAAATAGTACACAAATTTCAGAAAAAACTCAAGATTCTCACTGGGAAGGGGAAGGGTACATGAGAACAAAAGGCGCATAGCCAGCTACTGAAACAGACTTGCAGTCTTTTAGGAAGGCTGAGCTCCCCACTGAATTCTGCAGATGGTAATTGAGAAGTACTCCAGGACCTTCACCAGATGAGGGGTTAGTAAACTTTTTCTATAAAGTATCAGAGAGTAAGTATTTTAGGCTTCATGGTCCATAATGTCTGTCTCAAACATTCAGCTCTGCACATGTACCTTGAAAGCAGCCATAGGTAAAATGATAGTTGCACGTGTGCTCCAATAACACTTGCTTTACAAACGCAGGTTGGGGACTGTATTTGGCCCACATTTGGTAGCCTGCTCACCCCTGGCCTGGACCCTCCAGGTATGATTGAGATCTCCCTGACCCTTAATGCCACCATTCTGTTTATTTGAGGCTTTACTCAGAATGAGAAATACAAGATGGTGTCAGTGGTCTAATGAAACCTGGCACCTCCTATCTCCTACAGGTAAACGATGAATCTAAGTTCTCCTTAGAAGCCACAATCACTAGGCTTGAAATATGTTCACTGACCCTGTTCACTGCCAGTTTTCAAGGGTTCCCCTACTCAGCTACAGCGCATTGGGTGTATCTTCTTAAGGAACATGTTATGTAGTTTAACTCTTAGTAAGTGGGTCAGTGGTTATATTTATGGCTCTCCTAGCACTCGTTCTATTTGTGGGGTAGTATATAGGACTGCCAGGCAGAATAATTAGAAGAATACCAGAGGGCCCTAACTCTCTTCAAACTCTACTTCACTGGATTACTTTTTCTAGCTGGCGGTTTCTTCTATTAATGTCTCCAAGGTTATACATCAAAGATAAGAACTTATCTCATCTAATTACGTAGACAACTAACCCTCTTCCACTAGCACAGACAAGTTTATCAAGCAATCATTTTAAATCCTCACATCAGAAGCCCTTTGGAAGATGTCCAGTCCCTATCGCAAGACCAGTTTTACTTGATCTGGGGTAGAGGTGAATAACTTGGTATTTTTTTTTTTTTAAGTCCAGGTGATTCTAATATATTGTCAGAACTGAGAAGCATTGGTATAGCAGATGCCATGGAAACCATAAAGGCAACTTAAGAGGACCAGGTAGAATTCACTATGGAGGCAGGACAGGAAGAGAATGACAAGTCCTAGGAGACTCAGCTAGGATACAGTGGGCTACTAGGGTAAAGATTTCATACAGCACAGGCCAGGGATGGCAGGTGCCTGGCAAAAGAGCCATTGAAAAGGCAAGTTCGGAAGAAGAGCTAGGCTCGCAGCCTCTCCCTCAGGTATGCCTTCCCAACACCTCCTTTTCCTCCTTACCTTGGATCCCACATACAGCGCCTGGATTTCACGGTGTCGGACAGCAGTCAGTTGTCCATAGAAGTGGGTGGTGAGGTAGTTGGCCAAGAAGTGAGAAGTGGCCAAGCTAGTGTGCTGGTCGAGGGATTGCTCTGTCACTTCAAGGCACATGGTGGGGTCAGGGATTCTTCGCAGAAGCTATTGTCAAAGGGTAGAGGAGGAAGGTGAGGCCTGCAGAAGAGCTCTTAGACCAGCTTTGTTTTGTTTGAGAATAGAATATTTAGGTTTACTCATTTTGGACTAACCCTTTCTCTATACTCATTTTTTTTTTTTTTTTTTGAGACAGAGTCTCACTGTTGCCCAGGCTGGAGTGCAGTGGCGCGATCTCGGCTCACTGCAGGCTCCGCCCCCCGGGGTTCACGCCATTCTCCTGCCTCAGCCTCCCGAGTAGCTGGGAATACAGGCGCCCGCCACCTCGCCCAGCTAATTTTTTGTATTTTTAGTAGAGACAGGGTTTCACTGTGTTAGCCAGGATGGTCTTGATCTCCTGACCTCGTGATCCGCCCGCCTTGGCCTCTCAAAGTGCTGGATTACAGGCGTGAGCCACCACGACCGGCCTCATTTTTTTTTTTTTTTTTTTTTTTTTTTTTAGCCACCTCTGTAGTTTCCCAAATGCCATGGCTTTGACAGGACCAGAATTCAGCAGAATTCTGGACCCAGCTGCCCCATCTGGCACCTAATGCAAGGCTAGGCCCCTTCTGCTCAAGATGACTATAACCAGCTCCAGAAAGATTTGAAGAGGCATAGCTGAGATTGCGTGGGATTCAACATGAAAATAAAGCCATCTGATTTCACTAACCTTCTTGTCCCACCCCAGAAGAAAAATGGAAAGAACTGGGGGCTTACTTGCAGAGCCTTGTCATGATCTCTTCTTTCTAGAAGGTGGAGAAGATGCTTTTGATGAAGGCTGATTAAATGTTCTCTTGGAATGGGGTACAGGCAGCCCCACTCTTCACACAGTTCATACTCCTGGAAGGAAACACACATGCCTTCAACCCCTTTACATGACTGCCTGATTCTTCTCTGCAGTCTTGAGTCTGCAAAGCCCCAGGAATGTTTATAAGTGCTGATGGGAACTTCACTATGATGAAAATGATTGAAGCAGGCTTACTGTTCATATCACTTTCCTCTTAGCAGTACCATAAAAAAAAGCTGATGACATGTGGCAACAGACACTTGGTGTCAACCCTGGGGAGATTCTAAGGAAGTGGGAAAGACTGAAAAGACTGTTTAAAGGACATAGCCACCCATGCTATAAGAATGGGTAGGCCCAATGTTGTCAGACTTTTAAGTTACAAAACCTTTTTAAAATCATAAAATTTCTGTATTTTAAAATTTTGGCAATAAAGTCAACATGAAAAAATAAAAATTCTGTAGACCAATACTACAAAGGCCAAATAAACATGTTGGTGGTTGGATTCTACCCATGTTCCCCCTCAGTACCCCCCAACCCCAATTTGTGAACTGTGGATGAAGTTTGAGAGAATAGAATTCCTAGGGCTTTGTTCAAATATTCCCACATGGTGGTGTCTGGAATGTCCTCCCCACAACCCTGCCTAGGACTGCCTTCTTCAGGATGCTTCCTTGTTTCTCAGGCTATGTTAGGTGCCCTGCCTGTGCTCCCACAATCTGAGCTTACTTCTGTCATTTGTATATTATGTTGCAGTCACCTAGGGATGCATCTTACATCACCCTCTCTCCAAAATGTGAGCCACTCCAGGGCAAGGACAGCTTAATAATTTTTGTTTCACCACCATCTACCACAGTGATTGGAAAATAATAGGCATGCAATAAGTACTTCCTGAATGAACAAACATTTGAATGAGCGTATACAGTCAGCTTCTTAAAAGGTAGACAAAATCCTACTTAGCACTCAGAAGTCTAATAAACACATGAACAGATATTCAAATTTATTAGTAATCATGTAAATTAAAACAACAATGAAATACCATCTTATTGCAAACAGTGAAAAGTTGGACAATATAAAAAGGTAACAAGGGGCCGGGCGCGGTAGCTCATGCCTGTAATCCCAGCACCTTGGGAGGCCAAGGTGGGTGGATCACTTGAGGTCAGGATTTCAAAACCAGCCTGGCCAACAAGGCAAAACCCTGTCTCTATTAAAAATACAAAAAAATTAGCTGGGCGTGGTGGTGGGTGCCTGTAATCCAAGCTAGTTGGGAGCCTGAGGCAGGAGAATCGTCTGAATCCAGGAGGCAGAGGTTACAGTGAGCCAAGATTGTGCCACTGCACTCCAGGCTGGGTGAAAGAGCAAGACTCCATCTCAAAAATAATAATAAAAATGGCCGGGCGCGGTGGCTCACGCTTGTAATCCCAGCACTTTGGGAGGCCGAGGCGGGAGGATCACGAGGTCAGGAGATCGAGACCACGGTGAAACCCCGTCTCTACTAAAAATACAAAAAATTAGTCGGGCGTGGTGGCGGGCGCCTGTAGTCCCAGCTACTCGGAGAGGCTGAGGCAGAAGAATGGCGTGAACCCGGGAGACGGAGCTTGCAGTGAGCCGAGATCGCGCCACTGCACTCCAGCCTGGGCGACAGAGTGAGACTCCATCTCAAAAAAAAAAAAAAATAAATAAAAAAATAAAAAATAAAAATAAAGATAAATAAAAAGGTGACATGGTTATGGAATAACGAGAACTGCAAGTGGGAGTGTAACTGGGGTGAGTGTTTTGAAGGGTGAGTTGGTAATATTCTAGCAAAGGTGAGGACGCTCGTGACCGATGACCCAGCAATTTCACTTTGAGAAATACATTCTGTACCTAATGTACACAATGTAGAAAATCTCAGGTATGAACACAGGGTGATAATACAAAAGAGTCAATTGTATTATTCTCTATGCTTACCTGGATTTTGGCAAATTTCACAATAAAAAAGAATGTGGTATAGTTATTTTATTTTATTTTTTGAGACAGAGTCTCGCTCTGTCGCCCAGGCTGGAGTGCAGTGGCGCCATCTCGGCTCACTGCAAGCTCCGCCTCCCGGGTTCACGCCATTCTCCTGCCTCAGCCTCTGGAGTAGCTGGGATTACAGGCGCCGGCCACCACGCCCAGCTAATTTTTTGTATTTTTAGTAGAGACGGGGTTTCACCGTGGTCTCAATCTCCTGACTTTGTGATCCGCCCGCCTCAGCCAGAATGTGGTATAATTATTTTTCAAAAAAGTGAACATTGATATGCAGAAAGGGGCTTATACAGCCAGCTAAGGGGTTGCAACTCTGAAAAGAGGATGAAGGGGAACACCACCCAGGAAAATGGTACCTGTGCTTCTAGAATCATGTTCATGACAGTTGATGGGTCCTCAACACAACAGCTCCTCAAGGTCTGCCAGTCACACCACACTGGGGGAGACTGCAAACCCAGAATCTAAGGAAAGACAGGAAAATCCATCAAACCACACTGCAGCTTCTCCCTCCATGAACAAGTCACTGGGCATGCCCACAGATGGGCCATCCCTAGATCTCTGCCCCAAAGTCAGGCTGTCAGAACTTGCCAGAAAAGAGAGCAAATTGGGCAAAGATTATTTAGAGAGCAGAGCGAACCTATCCAGGAAGAACAAGCAGGGAGTGAAGGCTGAATATGGAGGCCAGGACTGCAGCCTTTCACTAGTGAAGAAAGTGCTCTCATGCTTCCCAGATTGTTCTGGGGTCACCTGTCCCATGCTCCTCTACCCCAAACTCCACCCAAGATATTCTTCTGGCTTGAATGCTCTGTGGGATCACCTTTCATACAACATTTTAGCTCTGCATGAAAACTGCCAAGGAAGAATAAAAAGAAACCTTTTTTCACCTGCCATTTTCACTGCCCCTGGTAGGGTTCCTGGACTCTGTCTGCTCCAAGGATATGTTGGAAAATTAGCGTCTATTTTATACTGTTATGTAGCCATGCTTCCTAAATTTGTCTCCCTAAGCCTCTTGAGCTTGAACATAACAAATACCCCACAATAATCTTTTACTTTTGAAATTGTCACCTTCATGCATCTTTTCAAAATAGCTCTTGAAATTTTGCTGAAATTTAAAACAAACTTTATAGAAGACATAATATACAAAAACATATACAAAGCTCAAAAAGACATGTGAAAAAGCCTTTTTGGACTGTAATACACCATTCCAATGTTAATTTTGTTATTTTTACCCTCACTTCATGCAAATGTATTTAAAATTATAGGAATAAGTAACACAGGAACCAGCTAGGAGGCCTTGCTGCTGTTCACCTAAGAACTGAAGCCAGATGCAAAGCAAAACCCCGACCTATATTTTCTGTTTCTTAAAGTCCCCCATCATATGAGAATAGGTTGGGGTTGATCATAGAGTGAGAAGCCCGTTTCCTTTCTCTTGATGTGAGGGCCCATACCTTCTGATACACCTGCAGCTCCGCCAGCTTCCTCTGTAGCTCACACTTTAGTCCTTCTTGGACAGCCGTGTCTGAAATGCAGTAGGCCAGAATTTCCAGACATGACTCCAGGGGCCACCTGTCCACAAACTGTAGGGCCAGCCGACTTCTCAGAGATGCATCCTTCACGGGAAACAGGTATTGCCAACCTTCTTTGTCTATAAGACAAAAAAGATGCTCAGAGGCAGCAAGCGTGGGACCAGAAGAGTTCAAGGGTCCAGGTTACTTCTTGAGAAAGGGCTTTCTTCAATTTTGTAAAAGAGGAGCTTGGAGGATCCTTAAGATGCATGTGATCTTAACTAGTTTTTACACTTGGAACCATTACATGACAAGGAAAATGCTGTATCTCTACCCTATGTTTATCTTTGGTAAACCTGGTAATAGTCATGAGACTTTCAGAAGGAAGAGAGGGAAAGAGAAAGGAAGGAAGGAATGAAGGAAGGACAGAAGAGATGAAGCTCTCCATGTTTTGGCATGCTGAACATATAGGACTGTTTCAGACTCACCTTGTCAGTGAAACTTTCCTTTTCCCTGTAATTTCCACCCTGTGCCATACATAACCACTTGAAAGTTATTCCAGGTAGACCAGTTTCACTCCCTGACTTAGATCTCTCTCTTCCACACCCATTTCACAGATCTGATCTTGGAGATACAAAAAACAGACTCCAAGCAATTAAGACCACACAGCCAGTCAGTGGATTTCTCCACCTTTTCAAGGATGGATTTTCTCCTATCCAAAGGGAACCAAGCCTCCTACCCAAAAGTCATTCCCTACATCACACCCAACTCTTGCTGCAACACTGCTAGGAAATCCTAGTAGTGTTGCAGCTCATTGGCTTTCCACTCTGGTTACACGTCAAAATTTCCCAGGGAGCTTTCAAAGCAGTGGTCATCAAACAGACCCACAATCTGCTTTTATAATAAAGTTTTATTAGACTATAGCCATGCTCATTTCTTTATATATTGACTCTGGCTGCTTTCATGCTGTACTGGAGGGGCTGGGTAGTTATGAGCGAGACTGTGGCTTACAAAGTCCTTTATAAAAAAAAATGTGCTGATCCCTATTTTAAAGTAAACACTTGCCTGAGCTCCATCCTGGGCCTCTGGGGAAGGGACCCAAACATTTGTACTCTGTAGGATTTCACAAGAATTGTGATACACAGTATTGAGAATGCTGGTTATGAGTGGCTGTTTAAAGTCAGATGGACTTGGGTTCTAAGCTCTACTCTACCACTTACCACCCTGGGTAAGTTTCCTAACCCCTCTGAGACCCGGTCTCCTCTTAATAACATGAGATTATAGTGGGGCTTCTCTCTAGAGTTACCGTGAGGATTAAATGTGATAATATACCCAGTGAATACCAAATATTACCACGAGTGAAAAAGGGAGGCATAGCATTCTGCTCACCACATGCCACAGCACAGCTCAGGACTGCATCCTTTATGCTGCTCAAATCGTCCACATCTCGCCCGTACACTTCAGTGAGCTGAAGGGCCCGGGACCAATCTCCGGCCACCAAGGATTCCTCAAAAGCCTCACTCAGTACATCTAGGGCAATGGGAGAATGTAGGCCCAGGAGAACGGTAGAAAGACTGGCCCAACCACAGAGATTCACTGCCAGACCCTGCCCCTGCTGCAAGGACCCTCGCAGGGGCTCCCAGGCAGCCAGGAGGAAGGCCTCAAACAGAGGGAATTGTTCCAGAAGGTGCTCACACTCCCGGGCTACCTGCTCTGTAGCCAGAGGCACCTCCCTGCGGCCACGAAGTTCCTTCCATGACAAGCTGGGCTTGCTGACCTTTAACCTTGGGGAAGCCCCCAGGCAGGCCACCGTAGCTAGGAGCTTTGAGCGTGACTTAAGAAAGGCCAAGGCAGAGGAGGTGAGGGCTGGGAGTGATGAGTCCCCTGGGGAGGAGTAGGGCTTTCTTTCCAATGTGGGGTTCTCAGTTGGCCTCGGGGAGCTTGGTGTAGAAAGTGGGAGGTCATCCAGGCAGTGGGAGGCATGTAGCTGGGCCAGAGTACCCAGGCGAGTCAGGAGGGAGGAGGTCTGCTGGCTTTGCCGGGATGAGCAAAGAACAAGGGGCTCACAGCAGCAGCTGACGATGACCTGCGGCACACTTAGACTGAGATTCTCTTGGGCCAGAAGGGCTGCCAGTCTGGAAGGAGAGAAGCAGAAAGCATACAAGGCCTGAATACACAGGCACCATTACCCAGTCTTACAATTTCTTTATGCTTACATGAGCGAATGTAAATAAAAGTTCCTAATCGTCATACTCTTTTTTTAAAACACAAAAGGTAGCCTATTAGACATATTGCTCTGCCCTTTGTGTTTTCACTGAACACTTCTGCAAGATCTATCCATATCCCTCTACAGAGAGGACCCTCTTTAGTTTTTGCAGTTACATAGTATTCCATTATATAGATGAACCATAACTAGGCTCCTGTTAGTGGACAATGAATTTTCTGATGTTGGTACTATATACAAGATTGCAATGAAATGATTTTGTACATAAATCACTTACGTATAATAAAGCCGTAGGATAAATTATCCAAAATGGTTTGCTAAATCAAAGGGCATATGCATTTGCAATTTTAATAAATATTGACAAACTGCCTTCCGACAGAGGCTATACAAATTTATGTCTCACTTGCATTCTCTGAGAATGCTGTTTTCCTACAGTCTAATCAACTATCATGTTATTGAATTTTTAGATTTTTGCCTATTTATAAAGTGCAGAGTCACCCGTTGATTTCATACTTAACAATATACATGCTAGAGGTATCGAGAGAGAAAGCAGGAAACAAGGCACATTAAATTTTCACAGAGTTATATAAGAATAAAAAATTCAGTCAGGAAGAAATCCCCACTCTCCGTGCTAACCCCAAGCACCACCGCACTGAGCCCTTGGCTATATTGATGAAATCATCCGAAGGCCCATGGCTGACTTGCATGGAGGTGGCTCCTACCTCTCTGGGGGAACTTGTCTCTCAAACAGGAGATGTGACACCAGTTGGGAAGAGCTCTGTTGCAGCAGAACAAAGGGATTTCCTACCTTGACCTCCACATGATCTGCAAAGGTAAAGAACATGATCTTTGTTTGCACCACTGACTGCAAGAGTTCAGAGCCCTGTTTCCCAGAATTGAGAGAAAAGTACAGTGTCAAGATGAAGACAATATTGAGAGCCTTCTGTTAATTCATTCTAGGTAAAGGGTATTCTCAACATGAACCTGACCACAAGTTTTATCTATATCTTACCACTGCTCTAAAGACTTCCAACCCCAGACGAACTTCAGTGGGCAGGTCTAGCCACGGACAGCCAACTCCTGCTCTCTTCAACCCGACTGAAGTGCATGTAGTACTCACTCTGTGGACTTAAGAATCTGGTACTCATATCAGAGACTTGATTCCTCTGCTGGGTCCTCAAATCCACAATGGACCACAGGTCTGATGGAGATATTTTTGAGTCGCTAATTCCAAGAAAATTAATTGAGTACTCCCATGTGCTATACAGCTATACTAGCACAAAGATGAGTAAAATAGCCAGAGATGAATAAGAGAGGACGACCTTACAAATCTAGTGTTCTTGGCTACTGCTGTATTCAGAGCCTTTTAATCGTGCATCTTTTCTCTTCCTTGCCCTGAACACTTGCAGGTCTGACATGAATCTATTGCCTCTTTCTTGCTACCTACCAGGCTCAGAGCTCAAACTTTGAAGGAGCACTGCAGCAAGGGTGCTGCAGTAACTGAAGAAGGTGCCCAAGTAGTCCATCTGCCTGCTGCCTGATGGGGTCTGTTTGCCCAGGTTCTTCTGGAGGAGCTGAGTCTGGATCTGCACAGGGTGGGCCTCTGCCTCGGGAGCTTTCTGGGCTGCTTGCTCCACCAGGGAAGAGAGTGGAGGAGTCCTGGGCTCTGAGAGGAGGATGGCAGGAGAAAGGACACAGGCTTCAGTCTGTGAGTCCAGCTTTGGGTCAATTTCTGACTGGATATGTGAACTGTGCCTCCTATACACTGCCTGGGGCATCTGATGGCCTGGGCACTACACTTACAAGGCAAATATAAAATCCTAAGTCAGTCACTTGGACAAGTGATTCTCAGCCAGGAGAAGCTTTGAGTCTGGAGTGTATAAAATTACTCTGGTGTGTATAGTTATATTTTTATCCTTGTCTCTGGGGTGGAACAACTTTATGAAGAACACAGCAATCTTTTGGGGAAGGGTTTATCAATATTTACTGAGCACCTGCTGGCTATATTTCTCATTCATCATGAGAAAAATGTATCAGCTAATGGAGTGTTCACCATTCTTTCAACTGAGAGGTGGGAAAACAGGTGAAGTTAAATTACGAGACATTGAGACATGCCCTGGCTAACTAAAGGGCTGATAGAGCCCAGTTCTGGAGTCCCAAGCCTCTGCTCCAAAGTGCTTCATTACTCTCAGCTGTTTCCTCTCCCCAGTTTGGCTTTTATTTGTTCCCAAGCAGACAGCCTTATACCTGGCAGCTCTAGTGCCTCTCTCAGTGACTGAAGGACCTGATCTAGCTGCTGGGAGAGGGTGGTGTGGCTGGCAACACAGTCCTCGGTTAGGCTGGGCCAGCACATCTGAAGCAGTTCAGTGATGCTGCACCGTGGAGGGCCTCCTCCCTTTTCTTCCACACTCTCTGTGGAAAGCAAATGAGAAAGAAAAAGTAAAGTCTGCTGCTGACCTAATGTTCCAAGTCCAGGAGAAGAAAAGAGAAAAAAGCAACTCACCTGATTTGGTTTGACTGGCTGACATAAGCAGATAATTGAGACTCTTACTGATTTGCTGAAGAACAACTGGAAAACCTCGAATGCCATCAGCATTTAGGAGTACGTGGTCTATCCGTCGACCTGGAAATAGATGAAGGAAGAGGTAATGCAAAAAAAAAAAAAAAAAAAAATGAAGTGTTTTCAGAGATTGACACTCAGTCCTGTATTTACCTGTGAAATTTTATCCTCTCCAATATTAAGGAGGAAATATATGCGTGCCATTTTGGGTGACAACCAGTATACTTGGCTTATTTCATGCCTGAGATTCTAGGACTGCCTCTGGCAAGATGCCTCAGCTGTCAAAAACATCAGCAGATTCAGAATCTCTGGCACTCCTATGGAATTGTTGTCCCAAGCCAAATGGATTTGCCTTGGTACTGCCTTCAGTTGTACTCAACTTGAGTGAAGATCACATGTCTTCTTTAATTGCTTTAAGTGGTATCTTGACACTCCAACTAGACTATAAACAACTTTATGGACACAGATTATTCCTTACATCTCTCCTATACTCCCACATGCTCAGGATAATCTGGAAACACAGTAGTCACTAAATTAATTCCTAAATCAGTATATTGAAGAGATATTTGCACTCCCATGTTTCTTGCAGCACTGTTCACAATAGCCAAGATTTTGAAGCAACCTCAGTGTCCATCAGCAGATGAATGGATAAAGAAAACGTGGTACATATACACAATGGAGTACTATTCAGTCATAGAAAAGAATCAGATCCAATCATTAGCAACAACTTGGATAGAACTGAAGATCATTGTGTTAAGTCAAATAAGCCAGGCACAGAAAGACAAACACCACATGTTCTCACTTATGTGTGGGATCCAAAAATGAAAATAACTGAATTCATGGAGATAGAGAATAGAAGGATGGTTACCAGAGGCTGCGAAGGTAGTAAGGGGTGGGGGAAGATGGAGATGGTTAATGAGTATAAAAAATAGTTAGAGGCCGGGTATGGTGGCTCACACTTGTAATCCCAGCACTTTGGGAGGCCAAGGTGGGTGGATGGTGAAACCCCTTCTCTACTAAAGATACAAAAATTAGTTGGGTGTGGTGGCACACACCTGTCATTCTAGCTACTGAGGGGTTGTGGGGGAGGGCTGAGACAGGAGAATCACCTGAACCCAGGAGGCAAAGACTGCAGTGAGCCGAGATGGTGCCACTGTACTCCAGCCTGGGTGAGAGTGAGACTCTGTCTCAGAAAAAAAAAAGTTAGAAACAATGAATAAGGCCTAGTATTTAATAGCATAACATGGGGGCTACAGTGAATAATAATTCAATTGCACATTTAACAATAACTAAAAGAGTCTAACTAGCTTGTTTGTAACACAAAGGATAAATGCTTGAGGGGATGGATACTCAATTTTCCATGATGTGATTGTTAAGCATTGTGTGCCTGTACCAAAAAATCTCATATACTCCATAAATATATATACCAACTATGCACCCACACATACAAAAATTCCTCATTGATTGACCTGAAACTGTTTCAGTGATTAAGAGCTTGAATAATATTTTATTTTAGGATATAAGTATTAGATGAAGGGAAGGGCAGATCACTGGACAAAAACAGCATTGTATAAGCCACTGTGTACTTTCTTTGAAGGCCTATGTAAACATTAAAGGACATTTTAACCAACAGCTCAGAGGTGATTTGGAGGGGTGTATAGAAAAGAGGTAAACAGCAGGCTTGACACTGCTATCCTTAGAACATCTGCTTGCAAGGTTGGCCCTTGGCTGGCACTGTGGACTTGACTGGTAAGAAGTTTCCTATGCTTATATACTTTCCCTAAATAATGACAGTGGCTCACTGGCCCTAAACTCTTTGTACAATGCGGTTTATGCTGAACACCTGCTTTCCTTTTGGGACTCTGGAATTTGCTACATGCTAAGCAGAGGGTATTTTTGTCATCAGTCCTCAAAAAAAAAAAAAAAACCTTGTGCGGCTGGGCGTGGTAGCTCACGCCTGTAATCCCAGCACTTTGGGAGGCTGAGGCAGGCGGATCATGACGTCAGGAGTTCGAGATCAGCCTGACCAACATGGTGAAACCCAGTCTCTATTAAATATACAAAAATTAGCCGGGCGTGGTGGCATGTGCCTGTAATCCCAGTTACTCGGAAGGCTGAGGCAGGAGAATTGCTTGAACCCGGGAGGTGGAAGTTGCAGTGAGCAGTGAGCAGTGAGCCGAGACTGTGCCACTGCACTCCAGCCTGGGGGACAGAGCGAGATTCCATCTCAAAAACACAAACAAACAAGCCAACCTTGGGCCTTGAGTCTCTAATCAGCTTCCCTATATACAACACCTTGCAACTGCTGGCACAACTCACTGCTGGAGAAATAGGCATAGGCATGCCCTGTGTAGCCCCAGGGAGAGGACTCTCGGAAGCTTGCACCTGGTTTCCTCCAGATTTTATCCTATGAGCCTTTTTACTTTGCTGATTTTTCTTTGTATCCATTTGCTGAAATAAATCTCAGCTCTATGACAATAGGCTGATTCTTGAGAGTTCTCCTAGAGAATCACTGAACCTGGGGGTGGACTTGGGGACCCCAGACACAAGGGGCTACTCATATCATACCCTATTCACGACTCCTCCCTCTATATTACTAAGGCAGAACAGGTTCCTTTCTCCTCCACTGCTCAGTCCTTCCAATGTTTGGTGCAAGTAGCAAGGACAGATGTGGGGAGTAGAATGCTGCCGAATTCTACCTTCATATACCGATGCCTTCACACATCTGATTTCTCTAAGAATTCTGTATGCACATTCTGCACTGTTATTCACCTCAAGGTATGAGCATCCCTCCAACTGTGACTCATTAAGTTTTCCCTTACAAGTGGCTTACAAATTCAAGATGGTCTCAGGTTTTAGGTTCACCAAGGGGAGGGCATGGAGCCCTAAGGCTCAAATTCCATCGATACCATTTTAAAATGTATATTTCTTCTTTGAATTCACCTATAATTCAATACAGAATTTCCCCAAATTACTATGTCTATTTTGTCTCTCAACAGACTGTATTTATGCCATCAGATCGTATGTGACAAAATTTCATAATCCATTCACCATCTGCCTCCTCCAGTAACTGCTTTCTTCCTGGACAATTTATCAAGACTCTCAGAAACCCATCTCATTTGAGAATGAAGGGATACAGCTAACACAGCACACTCACCCCGCCTTTCAAGGCTACTATTCAAACGCCGTTCGGCTGTCTCCAAAAGCTGCTTGCAGGTTTTCCAGAGCTGGCACTGAGAGCAAGCTAGGTCAAATGCAGCCATGGCAGGGGGACTGAGGTCTTCCAGAACCTCTCTCAGGGGAGCAGTGGGCTCCACTAGAGCCGTGCTTATCCAAAAGTCCTCCTGGAGTGTGGGGATGGGGTCTCCAGAGGTGTTGAGCAGCTTGTCGGTCACATCAGAGATAGAGTAAAACACCATTCCTGGTCGCCCAGCAGAGGAATAAAAAGCAAGGGGTTAAAAGGATTCTCACTACAACTTTTATTAGGTAAAGTAGTTACTTTCAAAATGTTTGAGGTTCATCTGCACAGGGTATCTTCTATGTATATTAGCACTATCATTATGGCCCACTCTTATAGCTTCAAAACAGTGGCATGAAAGGAAGACCAAGAGAAACTCAGAGTGGTCCAGATGAAGGAGGGCTTTTTCCAAATGGAGTCTCAAAGTAGGTTCAGAAAGAACGATGTAGATCTGTGTGTGCTAATCAGAAAAGATCTCTAGAACGCATTGCTAAAAAGCAAGGTAGACTATAAAAGGTAGAGCCTATTTATATTAAAAACAGAAAGGATGTATGTATGTTCTTGTGAATAGGCATAGAAAATTTCTGGGATAATATATAGGAAGCAGTATGTGATGGTACCATGGCATGTAGGGCCTAGGTCAGTAAGAGTCGTGAAAATGTGGAACAAGATTCCAACTTCAAGAAACAATGAAAGGATGGGCTCTTTTGCAGTGCATCCAAGGTTGGGAAATTGAGACCTGTGAATTCTAGGCCTTAAATTTTAATACCTAACTTCACTTGGTAGAACAGTAAAACAATATGCTTTATCCCTGAGTAATTACATGGGAAGGAAAGAAACTCCTAACCATTTCCTGAAGCCAGAGACAGTGGCCATCAAAACACATGTTAAAAATAGCATTCACAGTCTTCGTTTAAATCACACAGGATAAGCTTAATGCAGTAGGTCGAGTGGCGGTATGTGAACAGCCTGGGCAAGCAGGATGGGCACAGCTGGAAAACTGGATGTATCAGGTTTGCTGTTTTTCAAGGCAGGTGTCCTGTATTGAATTTCTGCTACCCTCATGAGGAGCCTAGGATTTTAGTGGTTTCTCCCTTTTACCCCTCTCCCAGCCACCTCACCACTTATGGTATTAGCAGGGAAGCCTGACCTGCTGCCGCAGCGCTGCCAATGGCCTGTAGAGTTGAGCGGCCACTGCCAGTTCTCCGAATGGTGCTGCTACCCCCATCTGAGTTCTGGTTTTCAATCTTGTGCTCTACTTGGGCCAGTTCTTGGATCACTTCCTGGTAGCGCTCCATGAACATCAGTTCCCCTGAACTGGGTGAGGACTTCAGGTTGAACGTGAACAGCACCTATCATGGGAGAGGGAGAGTGTGGGCCCTGGTGGTCCCACTGATTTAGGGAATGTCCACGGATAGGAGATCTTGTCAACCATTAGACTGTGGCCCTAAGATGTCTTTGTGCTTTGTAGGGTCAGAATAGCACTAAATGTTAGAAGAGCAGGTCAACTATAAAAAATAATTCATAAAAGTAAGAAAACCACCAAAGCCTCAGTAGAAAATAGGCAAAAGATGTTGACAATTTCAGAGGAAATACATATGACTAATATATAAATGAGAAAATATTTTTTCCCTTGTCAGTAATCTAGGAATTTAAGTAACAATAACATTTTGCATCTATCACAATAACAAAGTACAAAAATAAATCCTCAGGAGATAGTGTAACATTAAGTGTCACAACTTTTTTGAAAAGCAATTTGGCAATCCATAAAGCTTTAAAAATGTTTACATCTTTTGACTCAGTAGTTTTTATGAGGAACTTTCTTAAAAAAAAATTCAAAAGGCTTAATGCCTAAACGTAATCACCTTGGCACTATATATTACAACTATTACAAGGTTAAAAATAATCTAAATCTTGAGCAACAGGGAAATGGTTAAATGCAGCTGCTTGATCAGACTATTGTAAGGTCACTAAAATCAAGGTTAAAAGACAAATGCTAATATTAAAATGTAAAAATGCATGATATAAAGTTTTAGATTTGAAATAATCTCAGCTATATAAAAGTCATACATATTTTGGAGAAATATAGGCCAAAAAAGTAAATTTTTAATATTGGTTGTTCCATACTATAGGGTTAAAAGTAATTTTATTTTCTTGTTAATACTTTCTGATATTGTCTTACATGTACAACTTATTCTGTCTGTATCCAGGTCAAAAAATTAAAGTTTTTATTGAAAAAAAAAAAAAAAAAGACCACAGCTCAAGAAAAGGAGAAGTGGAGGACATTTAGGGGTAAAATATCGTGGGACTCCTAGCTAAATTTGTCTGGATTTGAGCATTAGAAAGGCTGGGGAGGGGCTGGCGTGGTGGCTCGTGCCTGTAATCCCAGCACTTCAGGAGGCCAAGGAAGGTGGATCATTTGAGGTCAGGAGTTCGAAACCAGCCTGGCCAACATGGTGAAACCCCATCTCTACTAAAAATATAAAAATTAGCCAGGAGTGGTGGTGTGCACCTGTAGTCCCAGCTACTCAGGAGGCTGAGGCAGGAGAATCGCTTGATCCCGGGAGGCAAAGATTGCAGTGAGCCGAGATCGAGCCACCGCACTCCAGCCTGGGTGAGAAAGTGAGACTCTGCCTCAAAAAAAAAAAAAAAAAAGAAAGGCTGGGGCTGGGGAGGGTCCTATCCTCCTCCAAGGATCATAATTATCATTATCATTAAAGTATAAGATCTAAAATGGTCAGAGAAGGTTAAGTAAAAATTGTCCTATTACCTAGAGTTCCCTAGATTTATTCCTCAAGAACTGAACTCACATGAAAGAACAATTCTGACTTAAATGTTAAGTAGATAAACTACCAAATACTTTACTACCAGTAAAAGTATCATTAATATGCCAAGAGGGTTTTAAAAATTAGAAGAGTACTATTTTATGTTACTAAGTTTAATCAACAGTAGAGGATTTTTATATTTCTCACAGCTAGAACATAATCCTCTTAACATTCCTGTGAGGTAGAAAAACCAGGTATTACATTTAACTCCAATTTTCAAATGAGGAAACCAAAGCTCAGAGAGGTTCAGAGTCTTTCTGATTACCATTCCAGTGCTATTTTCTCTCTACAATACAAATATTCTAGTCTGCTGGCTCTCCATACTTCTTGTATATGGAACTGGCATTCTATTTATTATTGAGACTGGGTGCAATGGCTCATGCCTGTAATCCCAGCATTTTGGGATGCCAAGGCGGGTGGATCTCCTGAGGTCAGGAGTTTGAGACCAGCCTGACAAACATTGCAAAACCTCATCTCTACTAAAAATACAAAAATTAGCCAGATATGGTGCTGCATGCCTGTAATCCTAACTACTTGGGAGGCTGAGGCAGGAGAATAGGTTGAACATGGGAGGTGGAGGTTGCAGTGAGCTGAGATCGCGCCACTGCACGCCAGCAGCCTGGGTGACAAGAGCAAATCTCTGTCACAAAAAAAAAAAGAAAAGGAAATTGTATTATAATTTTTAACTAGATAAAAACATGGGCTGGGTGTGGTGGCTCATGCCTGTAATCCCAGCATTTTGGGAGGCTGAGGCAGGTAGATCACTTGAGGTCAGGAGTTCGAAACCAGCCTGGACAACATAGCAAAACCCTGTCTCTACTAAAAATACAAAAATTAGCCTGGTGTGGTGGGCACCTGTAATCCCAGCTGCTCGGGAGGCTTAGGCAGGAGAATCGTTTGAATCTGGGAGGTGGAGGGTGCAGTGAGCAGAAATCGTGCCACTGCAGTCCAGCCTGGGCAACAGAGCAAGACTCCATCTCAAACAAACAAACAAACAAACAAACAAAAACCCATGTATATGTTCAGAGAAGGAGTCAAGGAGAGAAACAAAAGTTTCCATGTTCTTAAGTGGCGAGAGTGTGGCTGAATATTTTCTTTCACCTTTTAAAAACACTGCTTATGTTAAGAACCACAAACAATTCAATCTTTCAATCCGCCCTGCTGAAGACTGGGCCTGGGCACATGGAAACCCCCTCTTGCTTCTGCTTCTTCTGCTTGATGTGGACCCCTGAGTGCTCCCAGGTGGCTCTGGTTGTACATGCTCCGAGCCTTACCTGATGCTAAGTCATTCAGGGGCTGAAAAGGTATGGCCTAAGCTCCCCTCACCTGATGGGCTTCTGCGAAGTTCCCGCGAAGGATGCAGGATGCCAGCAGTGACTCAGGTGGGGAGAACATCATGGGGATGAGTGAACTTTGAGGATGGGGGTGCAATCTACTGTCCAGCTCATTCCGGCCAGACACGGCACTCAGACTTCCCTCTGTTGGGACATAAGAATGTGTGGGGCCAGAGAAGCAAGAAGAAGTGAGGAAATGCTATATTGCTGCCACCTCCCACCAAACTTTTATATCCTCAATGTCCTTCTGTAAAAGGTCTGTAAATAGGTCTTAATTTTTCCTCAAATGAAGGGCAAACCTATGCTACCATCTTTGAATACAAGATGCTAAGTGCCAACTACCTTCTTTGGGTATTTACCTCTATTTCTCTCTGTTGCTGGATAACTAAATTGAGAATGAAACAGTCCTTTCCCTTCTCCCAGCTAAAATCTGGCTGTCTGCCAACCTTGAATAACAACCTTGACTGCTCAATCCTGGCTTTTCACCATGGTGTATGGCAACTCTATATCAGGGCAAAGCTGCTCAAAGTTTGGCAACTGGTGGAAATTTGCATACCTGACGTACTTGTGCTCAGCTCGCTACTTGTACTTTCCAGGGATGGGTTTGAACCTCTGTCTCGGCCATCTACAGGTATTGGGAAGAAGAGAGAAAGTCAATCATCAGCTCCTTACAGAGTAGGAAGTGTGAGTTGGCTTGACAGCCAAGATCTGTGTAGTTAGAGACAGAGGATAATGAATAACTATGACACCTGCTGCTCCTTCTACAGCAAAACACAAGCTCCTATAGACCAAAGGCAAAGGGTGGGCTGAATATGGCAACAGCATTCACCTGGGTAATAGCCTATACCAGTGGTTCCCAAGCTGTGGGTCGCAGAGCCCCAGGAACTTTCAAGTTATTTTTAGGGGTCAGTGATCAGCACCTGCTCAGTAAGCACTGGCAGTATTCTGAAAAAATAAAAGCACAACTGTTATGACCAGGAAGTGGTAGGGACACGATATTTCCTGACATAGAAAAAGGTATCTTCAAACTTGAAAAGGCAGACAACTGGCTGGGTGCAGTGGCTTACACCTGTAATCCCAGCACTTTGGGAGGCCATTGTAGCAGGATAGCTTGAGATCAGGAGTTTGAGACCAGCCTGGGCAATACTGCAAGACCCTGTCTACACAAAAAATTAAAAACAAATTAGTTGGGCAAGATGCCATGCACCTGTAGTCCCAGCTACCCAGGAGGTTGAGGCCGGAAGGATTGTTTGAGCCCAGGAGTTCAAGGTTACATTGAGCTATGATTGTGCCACTGCAGTTCAGCCTGGGCAACAGAGCAAGACCCTATCTCTATTTAAAAAAATGTAGGGAACCAAAGTCTAAGACCTGGCTGGCCAAAGACCATGATATTCAAAGTCTCAGAGAAAAAGCTTCTTCTCTTCTCAACACCAGGCTTCCCAACATGCTAGAGCTTTCTAACAGAGGCTCGCTATTCCTTAGCCTGGTCACTCGAGGGGCTGTCTCAGCCTCATGCAAGAGAGGCACCTCAGTTCACTGTTTGGAAGCCCTTTAGAACAAACAGCTGTAGAAAAGAGATGACGGGTTGTACATTCTTGTGCTGAATGGGTCAAGTGGATGCAAACTCTGCCTTCTGACCCAAACCAATTAATGTAGCAGCTTAAGGGACTTAGCAACTCAACCTTGAAGCTTTCTCTCACGGCATCCTCCACCCCACCCACTATGCTCACCTTTCATGTTGCCACTTAGCTAGAGCCTACTCATTCTCTAGAGCTTGGTTCAAGAGTCAACTCCTTCATGAAATCTGTTGCCCTGACATCTGCAGGTCATGCTGATATCCTCTTTTAAGACATTTCTTCTGTTTTCAGGCAGGGCCTCAGGTCACTTTAAACTTTCCATGTATACTGTCTAAGCAGGTACATTACAAATTGTTCGAAGTCAAAAGCCTAGCTTGTGCCTCATTTACCTCCCTCAAGATACCTAGTATTGTTTAGCTCATGGGAAATCCTCATGAATTCCTTTTAATTTTTAAAAGATCAACACCAAAAGCCACAATGAAAACTTGATTCTCTAAAAATTTAATACTCTTGCATAATGCGCCTGTATTAACTTCTCTAAGAAAAGCCTGTAAGTGGAATCAAAAGGCAAAATAGAGAAAAAATAATAGCACGTGATGAGAAAATATTTTCTGTAATGTATAAAGAGCTTTCTAAAATTCAACATAAAAGAGATTCCTAAGAGAAAAATGGACCTTAGACATTAGGCAGTTTACAGAAAAATATAAACAGCCAATAAATATATGAAAAGATATTCAATCTCAAACAAAAAAAATACTACTAAAGCAATGAAACATCATTATTATATTAAATATATTGGTGAAGGTTTTAAAAAATCTAATACTACTGACTGATGAGAGTATGTGCAAACAGGCAATCACATACAGCTTGCAGAACTATAAATAATAGGAGGGAGAGAAGGATGGGGAGAGGGTGATTAATGAATATAAAATCAGAGCTGGATAGGAGGGATCAGTTCTGCTGTTCTGTAGCACTGTAGGATGAATATGGCTAACTATAATCTATTATATATTCTCAAAAAGCTAGAAGAAAGGATTTTTTTTTTTTTTTTTGAGATGGATTCTCACTCTGTCACTCAGGCTAGAGTACAGTGACATAATCTCAGCTCACCGCAACCTCTGCCTGCCAGGTTCAAGTGATTCTCGTGTCTCAGCCTCCCGAGCTGGGCACCCACCACTACACCCAGCTAACTTTCATATTTTTAGTAGAGACAGGGTTTCACTATGTTAGCCAGG
Organism: Symphalangus syndactylus; assembly: GCF_028878055.3. Taxonomy (NCBI): domain Eukaryota; kingdom Metazoa; phylum Chordata; class Mammalia; order Primates; family Hylobatidae; genus Symphalangus; species Symphalangus syndactylus. Next base: position 49,276,444 of record NC_072430.2, on the reverse strand, counting down.
CTGGTCTTGAACTCCTTACCTCAAGTGATCCATCTGCCTCAGCCTCCCAGAATGCTGGGATTACAGGTGTGAGCCACCATGCCCGGCTGAAGAAAGGATTTTGAATGTTCACAACACAAAGAAATGACAAATGTTTGAAGTGATAGATATTACTCCAATTTGGTCATTACACATTTTATAAACATATTGAAATATCACTGTGTATCCCTTTAATATGTACAATTATTATATGCCAACTAAAAATAAAAGGGAGGCCGGGCCTGGTGACTCATGCCTGTAATTCTAGCACTTTGGGAAGCTGAGGCGGGCAGATCACTTCAGGTCAGGAGTTCAAGATCAGCCTGGCCAACATGGTAAAACCCCGTTTCTACTAAAAATACAAACATTAGCCAGGCATGGTAGCACGCACCTGTAACCACCAGCTACTCAGGAGCTACCAGCTACCCAGCGCGCACCAGCTACTCAGGAGGCTGAGGCACAAGAATCGCTTGAACCCAGGAGGCAGAGGTTACATTGAGCTGAGATTGCACCACTGCACTCCAGCCTAGGCAACAGAGTGAGACTCCATCTCGAAAAGAAAAAAAAAGGAAATAAAAATAAAAGGGGAAAAATAATAAGACCTACATCATAGTATTGTGAGGATTAAATAAGTTAACAATTATAAATATAAGGAATGTAGAGCAGCATCTGGCATACAATGAATACTTAATATTAACTCTTACAGAAAAAAAGAAATACATATTGGTCTACCTTATTTTTAAGGCAACTGGGTAATATCTATATACTATATCTATATACATCTGACCCAGTAATTCTGCTGCTAGGAGCTTATCCAATATTTACACAAGTATGCACAGACATGTACAAGGTCGTTTACTACAGCACTGTTTATAATAGTAAACAACTGGAAACTTAAATGTCCATGAACAGGGTGTTTTTGACAATGGAATACTAAACAGTATTTAAAATGGTAAGTGAAAAAATTCTCAATTTATAGTATAATACATCTGTATATATAAAAGGATATAAATGAAAAAAGCAAGCTGCAGTTCTCAATATATAGTATAATGCATGTGTATATATAAAAGGATATACATATTTATATCGAATGGAAAATTTCTGGAAGGATACATAGGAAACTATTAACAAGGGCTACCTTGAGGGAGTGGGAATAGGATAATTTTACAACGCTTTTGTTGTTTTTGACCATGTGCTGTTTCTTAAAGAGTATTAGACAAGCAGCATTACACCACTTGCCTAGTGCATGGGAATGAGCTCTTCAGATTACCTGCCTGGCTCCTTCTTGTCCGACGACCCCGGCGGAGACTAGGGTGCCGTGTGGCAGGCTGGTATCTTCGGGAAAGTTGCTCCTCTGAAAGAGCAAACCCAATGGGACATACAGGAGAGTGATCAACTTTGATTTGGCCCTTTCTTGGTGTAACAGGTTGGGGAAGGTTTGCGCTGGGCTCTGAGACACGGAGCATACCCCAGTGTTCTGACACTGGTTGACATAGTGATGATATGCCTTGAGTTATGGGGTGACTCCCATGTTCTTCTAGCTCTCTCCCATATTCCCAGGATCTTTCTCCCTCCCCACCTTCTGGTCCCACCAGTTCCACCCTCCTCTCACCTGAACGATGGTTGCTTGTCACCACCTTGTGTCTCCACTGAGCCTCAGAAAGAACCTTGGAAAGTCGATGCAGGCGGCTCTGCAGTCCCTCTCTGCTTCCTGAGCAGCTCTGACCTTCTTGCTTTGGCCTCTCAGCGGGGCTGCGGCTACTGATCTCATCCAGTTGCTCCTGGAGAAGCCTGAGGAAGGCCCCTATTGCAAATTCATCAGCCAGAAATCCACTGATACCACTAGTAAAGTGTTTTAAGTCCAAAAAGCTGTGCCTATGAGGCCCTGGGTAACTGTCTTTTGGCTCTGCCTTCACACGGCTTGGCATTGTACAAGCAAGGGTCTTTGGGATTCCCAGGGAACCCCGTTCCGACTTCCTTTCAGGATGTACTATGTGCTGAGGGCTCTCAGATGGGGACCTCAAACCTGAGGGGCTCTTCCCCTCAATGTCATCATCCTCAGCATTGTCCTCAGGCAAGTGAGGCTCTGGGTGAAGATCACCAGAGGTGACGAGAAGCAATGAGAAGATGTTTTCCAGAAGCTCCAGGCACAGAGAGTCAGGAATACTGCACAGATACTGTTGACACCTGGCCAGGTAAGTTGAGAAGAGATTTGCAGCACCTACAAAAACATGTACAAGAGAAGAGGCCAGAGAAAGAGAAGACAGAGAATGGAAACATTAGAAACATTACCTCCCAGAGTCAAACATTTTCACAACTGTAGCTCTTTTATTCATTTTTTAATTATAAGGGAACTGAAGTTACAGTGAGAAGAATAAGAGAGACTTCTTAGGATGTCTTTTCATGATTTGCAGAAAGATTTTGCTATTTTAAAAGTACAGCTGGCCGCGTCCCGCCCCGAGGCCGATGGGCCGCCTGGGCCTCCCCAGCCTTTTGGCCACCGGGCCCCGCCCCCGGGGAGTACGCTGAGCTCTGCTTGGCGCCTCTGATCTTTATTTCTCCCTCTGATCTTTATTTCTCGCGCCTCGGTTTCGGTGGGAGGGGCGGGGGTGATTTACGGATACTCTCTGCCCTCAGATCCTGGGAAAAGTCTATTACGTTCTCAGTGACAAAGAATAGAGAGCAGTGTACGATGAGCAGGGAACAGTGGACGAGGACTCACCTGTGCTCACCCAAGACCTAGACTAGGAGGCGTATTGGCGGCTACTCTTTAAAAAGATATCTTTAGAGGACATTCAAGCTTTTGAAAAGACATACAAAGGTTCAGAAGAAGGGCTGGCTGATATTAAACAGGCCTATCTGGATTTCAAGGGTGACATGGATCAGATCATGGAGTCTGTGCTTTGCGTGCAGTACACAGAGGAACGCAGGATAAGGAATATCATTCAGCAAGCTATTGACGCCAGAGGGGTACAATCCTATAAGGCCTTTGTCAAGGAATCGAAACAAAAGATGAATGCAAGGAAAAGGAGGGCTCAGGAAGAGGTCAAAGAAGCAGAAAGGAGCAGAAAGGAGTTGGGGCTTGATGAAGGCATGGATAGCCTGAAGGCAGCCATTCAGAGCAGACAAAAGATCCGCAAAAGGAAATGGACAGTTTTCTGGCTCAGATGGAAGCAAAGTACTGCAAGTCTTCCAAAGGAGGAGGGAAAAAAATCTGCTCTCAAGAAATAAAAGAAATAATAGAATTTTTCTCTTCAAAGGTCCTTAGGTGTAAATTGATGCCATGGTAGGCAAGGTGCAGGCAAGATTTGAAGGCAAAAGTCAACTCAACTCTTGAGAAAAGATGTCTTTCCAGCCTGAATTTTTCAGATTGACTAGACCAAGCAGAATCTCTCAACCTGATCTTAGTATTTCCTAGAAAGCACTTGACATTGTGTGAGGTCTCACCTGAAGGAACTTGGTGGTGACAGTTGGGAGGGCGGAGGGAGGCAGTGTCCTTCCTGACAGCACTTGCCTCCATGGATCTTCTGTACACAGAACTCTATCTAGGATGTGGTTCTGTTCATGCTGTTTTCTGTGATGTGCATTGTCTGTTAGAATAGGCTCTCTACCCAGCTAGAACACCTTCTAAACACTTGCTGCACAGCTATCTTCCACATCCTTCCCAGTTTACATTTGGTCTTAATGATCTTGAATAGACCCTCTCTTCATTTTACTCAGCCAGGCTTTGTACTGATGTACAGGTATCAAATTACTTCAAGCATTTTTGTAAGAGTTGTATATGATTAAATAAAAAAAGTAGAACATGATGGTTAAGTTCTGGGGGCTTTGTAAATGATCCCAGTAAAATGTGACCTAGAAAAAATGTGAATGGTGTTTAGGATGAGAGAAAAGGGGAAAACAATAGCCCTGGTCAGCTTTATAATAGAGAGCCTGGTTTCCCTAGCATAAAGAGATGTATGTTATAATCCTGCCACTAATTGTTGAATGTCTTTAGTTGGGCCACTGAGCTTGTCTGAATCTGTTTCCTTTTATAAAAGAGTTATTACATCAAAACAAAGAGTGAAATCCAAACTTTTCAAACTGTATGTATTAAATATGTCCAGTTTTTTGGTTAAAAAAAAAATTGCACCAGCTTTGAGAGAAAACACACAGGGCGAGGGAATTGGGCTAAATGACTTCTTAGAGGCCCTTTTCTGACTGTTTAACTTTGAAAAGCAAGCCATATTGATCCAGTTGTTATAGTGAACTCATAGTAATGGTTTGTGAGAACACAGGGATTTCCATTTCTATGTAGACGAGGTGGTATGAGAATATGTGGAATTTTTTTAGGGACTGTTTGAATTTTTGATTTGTAGACTATTAAATATACCATATGCATAAAGTAAGCCTTTAGCTCTAAGGTAAAGACGACAGACACATTTTCAGTTTGTGGCTACAAATAGGTTAAAAATAGTTTTTAATTGTATTAAAAATATAATTTAATGCAGGTTGTTTGAAGCATCTGTCTTCATATGATGGCATTAGAACACCTTGGTGTAATAAAAAGTTACCGTAAAAATAAATAAATAAATAAATAAAAGTACAGCTGGCCATGGGCAGTGGCTCATGCCTGTAATCCCAGCACTTTGGGAGGCCAAAGTGGGTGCATCACCTGAGGTCAGGAGTTCGATACCAGCCTGGCCAACTGGTGAAACACCATCTCTACTAAAATACAAAAATTAGCCGGGCATGGTAGTGGGAGCCTATAATCCCAGCTACTCAGGAGGGTGAGGCAGCAGAATCGCTTGAACCCAGGAGGCAGAGGTTGCAGTGAGCCGAGATCACACCACTGCACTCCAGCCTGGGCAACAGAGCAAGACTCTGTCTCAAAGAAAAAAAAAAAAAAGTACAGCTTACTAAAAACTAAAACTCATTATTTTATATCTGCTTTGTAAATGTTACATTGTTCCTCATCCCTGATAAGGACTATATTTCACTTCCAGGAATGAAGGTAACATGCAGACCCTTTACTCCTCAATTCTATTTCCACTTATTTTTATACTAAAGATGATCATGCCTACTTAGATCTCTTAAGAAATCCTTAATAGGCAAAAATGACCATGCTAAGAGGTAAAGGTCTATTCCAAAGCTACGAGAGAGGGAAAACTGACCACTAGTCACCAAAGGCAAGTTAAGGAATTGTAAATTATTAAGAAAAATGAGAGAGGATAGGACCATTAGGTTGGTACTTTTCACACTGTAGGCTGTGACCTATGAAATTTCCCTACCTAGAAGGCTACATTTAAAAAGATGAAATAGGAAAGAAAAATAATCAGGACTGTGCTCTATGAAGTAAGCATTGTTTTTAAAACTTAGTTTATATATCACATATATACACATACATATGTAAACACACAAATTATATACCTAGGTGCAAACTGGAGTAGGATGTAAAATGCCATTCCTACCGTGAAATATAGTTTTTAAAAAAAGCGTTTGGAAAACACCATACTAGGTGATCAGACTCTGTTAAAACTTAGGCAATCACTTGCTTTGTCCATGTCCCTTTGATTCAGAGGCTGACAGATGGATGAAACTATCCTTGGGTGAAATAAAACCAAGGCCATCACCCCACTCCCAATCTTGGTGGAGGAGGGTAAACACACAAAGCACCCACTGGCATAGGTTGTTACCAGCTTATCTCAGGGATGGAGGGAAGTGCCATACCTGGGGAGGAGAGAGAGTCATTCGCTGGCTCTGCAGCTGAGGCCAGGTCCTCAGAGAGGCTGTCTTTGCAGTCCTGGCACTGGGAGTGCTGGTGTGAGTTTACACAGAGGGCATAGATGGCATACTTCATGGCACAGAAGCCCTGGTAGAGTGTCAGGTTCTGACACTGGCTCAGGTGCTCAGGGACTGCAGCATCAACTGCATCTGAATTACAAAGAGAAACAGGCTGAACTTGAGAGTTAATTAATTCAGGCTGCAAGTATGGGTGAAGCAAAGAGATGCTGTGCCGTACTTAGAGGTCCACTTGTAGGTTCTTACCCTCTCTCCTTTCTGTCGGTCTGATCTGTGTCACTTCTAGGGTTTTTCCTCTAGTCAGTAACAACTTTCAGTTCACTGCACTTCCTTTCCCCCACTCACCTCCCTTCTACATATCTCATGACTTCTACATGGCATTATTGCCCAGGGCCAGGACTTGTACCCGACAGTGAGTGCCTCCTTAAATTTTGCACCATAAATGTCTCTCTTGCCTCACCCTAGTTGCAGCCCTATTATTGCCTCTTTTTTGCCTTTTAGAAGTGTGCCCCAGTGGGTCCAGGGATCAGATTTAAAATACTGTATTTCTTTGGAAGGCCTGTATACTTGCATGTAGGAGCACAGTTTCTATTCCTACAGGAAATCTGCTAAACAAGCTGCCTATCTTTCCAGAAAAAAAAACATGGAATGTAATAACACTGGTTCTCCAATTAGTAGTAGGTCCTTTTGAAAAGTAAAGCAACATCCAGGCTAGGAAACCTCAACTGCCATATAAGAAAGTTTGTGTCTCTCAAAGGTAAGTGTCTCTGACCTGTGTGGCAGATTGTGACTATACAATGATACGTTTCTTAAGAACAAAAAGAAACGTATACATTCCACAATGTATACATGCATCAACACATCACTTGTATTCCCAAAATAGATACAATTATTATTAGTCAATTAAAAATAGGGTAAAACTATATGGGGTGTAGTGATAAGTGCCTGTAGTCCCACCTACTGGGGAGGCTGAGACAGGAGGATCACGTGAGCCCAAGAGTTTGAGACTAGCCTGGGCAACATAGCAAGACCCCTTCTCAAAAACAAACAAATGAACAAAAAACCATGGTGAGAATTCATCTGAAAGGGGAGGGAAATAAGATAAAACATAAAGAAAAAGAGCTTTTTAATGGGGCCTTGAATTTAAGCAAAGATCTTAGGTTAAAAAAAGGCTTTGTTCCTGTTTCAGACAAGTCTTCTCCTTTTTTTGAGACAAAGTCTCCCTCTGTCCCCCAGGCTAGAGTGCAGTGGCACCATCTTGGCTCACTGCAACCTCCACTTCCTGGATTCAAGCGATTCTCCTGCCTCAGCCTCCTGAGTAGCTGGGATTACAGGCACGCACCACCACACCTGGCTAATTTTTTATATTTTTGGTAGAGACAGGGTTTCACAATGTTGGCCAGGCTGGTCTTGAATTTCTGACCTCAAGCGATTCACCTGCCTCGGCCTCCCAAAGTGCTGGGATTACAGGCGTGAGCCACTGTGCCCAGCCCAGGCAAGTCTTTCTTCTAAACCTCCTGATCTGTTATATGGAGTATGAAGCGGACATGGGAGAAAAGGCACAAAACATGCTATCAGAAAGCTTATAAAACATGAAGCCACTCACTAAGAATTTGCATAAACACTGACTAACAATGCTGTGTATTCAGAGGGCAATTTCTAATTCTGTTTCACTGGAATGAGGCTGTAGTAGTGGTTCCTGTGATGGTTCCACAAGGACAAAGAATGCAGGATCATACTCACAGGATTCCCAACACCTCACCAAGAAAGAGGAGGAATGCCCTATATCCTATAAACTGATTAGGACAAACATCACTCATTTAGAGGAGCCCTCCTCACCACCCTCTTGAAAGATCTCAGCAATCACATCTGGATAAATCTCATGCTGGAAGAAATGTGTAAGAATGTCCTAAGAGGAAATCATGGCCAGGTCATTCCATCCCAACTCACCAGGCTCTTGCTGGGGGTCCTTGGCTGGCACTTTCTGTAAGAGCTTGAGAACATCCTCCTCCCTGAGGGCTGGAAGGTTTGTAAGGTGATGGAGAGTGTACAGCACTGAGTGGCTGTCTCCACCGTGTAAATGACACAACAGATCTCTCTTTGGTATGGGGTTGCTGAATGAGAAAGTTGGGAGGATGGAAGAGAGGCAGTTTATATTATTGCTTGAAGAAAGATCAATCTCCATTCCCTCTTGTTCTTCCTCTCTGGACCATAATGCCACAGGTTTCACTTCCCTACAAACTAAATTTTAGTTGGTTTGGGACTGAGCATAACATTTATTTACCCTCAGGGAAGTACATCTATCAAACCAGCTCTAGTTGTCTAGAAAGGGCCTAGAAAGGGCCTTTCAGATCAGTAGGGTCTAGAAGGGTCCTACAGATTGAATTTTCTAATTTCTACACCCTCTCTAGCTTCAAATGAACACAAGTTTCGTACTTTGAGTAAAAGCCCTTGCTACTTCCCCCTCTGCCCACTCTACTTCAGAAACTGCTGGTGAAGTGGGTGAAGAACAAGATAGAAACCTAGGTCCAGGCTAAGTTACCAGAGATACACAGGGCCCTATGCACAGTTCAATAAGCATTTGTTGAATAAAAGCATGATCCAGGATAACATAAGACCAAGAATGTGGATGACATTATGAGCTGTGTGACTTTGGATAAGTTATTTTATATCTATGGGCTTCAGTTGCCTGACTTTTATAATGAAAATAATATTGGTATCTACCCATAGGATTATTGTGAGGCTTAATTGAAATCATCCATGTAAAGGGCTTAGAACAATGCCTGGCTTATGGTAAGTGCACTGTAAATGTGAGCTATTGTGCTTTTTATTACTGTCATCCTAAAATTATCCTCTAGTTATGACCTGATGGTCATGGTGAAGGTAATAATTACTTGTGTTTCTTTCTTGGTTTAGTAGCTGGAACAATTTTTAGTGCTGGTCAACATTGCCAACTCAAAACATTTATGTGGAAAACGCCTTGAAATGGCCACACATGCGGAGCACAGGGTCAGCTGTGCCCTGTGGTGGGCAGGCGCTGACTGCACAGGGCCATACCTGCTCTGCTGTATGCACCACTCCAGGACCTCCAGGTGAGCCCACAACCCATCACAGGCATCCCTGAGGAGCTCATCACAGCCTGGGTCCTATGTTGATATGGGAGAAGAAAGAGATGCTGATTCAGGAACCTGGGGTTAGAGACTGTGACTGATTTTAGGGCTCTGCATTCAGCCTCAGCCCAAAGCCCTACAGCTCTCACTTCCAGAGCAGCCTGGGATGCTGAGTGAGAGTTACCTGGGTCCTGTGCAGGGTCTGGAGCAGCCTCTTGGCTGACTCTAGGCTCTGGCAGTGTGTCCAGCCCAGGAGCACAAGCAGGCAGCTGAGGGGCCTGAATTCTCTATCAAGTAGGCAGCCAAGATTTGGGAAGTCTTCTTCTTTCAACAATGTTAGTGCTGTTACCTGTAAGTCAAAGAAAGCTGTTATAGGCATCTATGTGGATGAGACAGAATGGGTTCTAGCTTACTGCTCTTTAGAGAAAGAAGTATTTTAGTGCAGCAGGGAGATTTCTGACAATAACAGGAGTGGTTGGCTGGGAGTAGTGGCTCACACCTGTAATCCCAGCACTTTGGGAGGCCAAAGCAGGCAGATCACTTGAGGTCAGGAGTTTGAGACCAGCCTGGCCAACATGGTGAAACCCCATCTCTACTAAAAATGGAAAATTAGCCGGCATGGTGGCACATGCCTGTAATCCCAGCTACTCGGGAGGCTGAGGCAGGAGAATCGCTTGAACCCAGGAGGCAGAGGTTGCAATGAGCTGAGATTGCGCCACTCCACTCCAGCCTGGGTGATGAGGGAAACTCTGTCTCAAAACCAAAAAAACAGAAGTGGTGAATTGAGTAAAATAAATGTTTATGAAAACACTAGACTGTAAGCTCCCTGAAGGCAGAGACTGACTTCTGTTGTAACTCCAGCTCCTATTACAGCACATGGTACACAGGATGAGATTAATAAGTATCTGCTGAGTTAAACTGAAGCTCAGTTGCAATCTGGAAGGAAAAGGTTAAAGTAATTAAATTCTCCTGTCAGCTAGGCAACATATTGTTGCCACTGCCTTTTCTTTCTTACATCCTCCAGAAAGCACACACATATACAACATTTTAGTTTCTGCCAAAGGACCGACGTAAAATGACTGCAACTGTAAGTATGAATGGTACTGATTCTCCAGAGTCTCCTTTCCCATGGGACTGTGGGAGGGAGAAAACCAAATGACTCAACACTAATTAGACTGCTTTATGGTGGCTAAATGAGTGTGAGAGAAATGAGAAATGAAAAAGTCTGGGGAGAATCCCTGGGTACTTCTGTGATGAACAGTTAAGCTTGACTTACCAGAATCTGCTCGAGGAAGTGTTTGTTGTTGCTCAGGCAGTAGAAATAGGCCACTTTCCAAGCCTCGGCTGGGTCGGGATTGGAGAACAGGGCTAGCATTGCCCGCTCAGGATCTAGATGATCCGGTGAAACTGAACATCAGACAAGACGGTTATCAGGAAACCAAGAGCTCTTCTTTTCTAAGCTAGAGCTCATTTGAACAACCAAGTGATGTGAGAGTTTGCTCTTTTAAAAACTTAGGCTGGGTTTTCCATACTTTAAAGAATCTTTACTTCCCTTGGGAGCTTCTGAAAAGCTGTTTCCTGCTACTGCTTATTACTTTATTTTTTTTCCTCCCAACACCTCTATCTTACACTAGAAAACCTACACTTTTATTTATTTATTTATTTTTTTGAGATAGGGTCTCACTCTGTCATGCAGGCTGGAATACAGCGGTGCAAACACGGCTCACTGCAGCCTTGACCTCCTGGGCTCAGTGATCTTCCTGCCTCAGCCTCCTAAGTAGCTTGGACCACAGGTGTGTGCCACCATGCCTAACTAATTTCTAAACTTTTTTCTGTAGAGATGGGAACTCACTATGTTGCAGAGGCTTGTCTTGAACTCCTAGCCTCACATGATCCTCCTTGCCTTGGCCTCCCAAAGTACTAGGATTACAGGCCTGAGCCACCATGCCAGGCCTGTACTTTTACAAAAGAGCATCATACCCATTTTTGCTTAGCTGCCCCTATTAGATGTCCTGAGCCACATGGAAGGCACCAGTCTAGAGCCTCCAGCAAGGCTGGGCATACTGGAATTACTGAAACTAAAGGAGCAGCAGCAAAGGGAACACACCTTTTCCCGAGGCTGTAGCCCTCAGTGGCTTTTCTGTGACCTTCTCTGCATAGGTATGGCCATACAGGGACAGCAGGCCCCGGCTGGCCTTGTGCAGCAGGCAGCTGAGCAGCCGTTCCTCCTGCAGGGGACTCCCTTCAGTCCTGCAGGCCTCTAGTAGTTCCTCACACAGGAGACGCAACTCAACCCCAAGTGGTTCTGCAGGGCAACGCAGAGTCCGCAGGGCTCCATAGATGGCATCGACTACCCCAGGGGGCACCGAATCAGGGCCCCGCAAAGCCCGCAATGCCTTTCGAATGAGGTCCACCAGTGCATTCTGCAGAGGCCACTGACAGAGGCCAGTGCCGTCATCCTCCCCAAGCAGGAGCTCCAGCAGGGCCTGTGCTGGCTGGGGAGACTGCCTCAGGAGATCCCAGAGCACAGAGACAGCTTCGGAGCTGAGACGAGGAGTCCAGCTCTCCCTCCTTGGATTTCCGTCAGGCCCGGAGCCTACTGCACCCTGTGTTAAGGTCTCATACAGCTCCTAAATAGAGGATGAAGAAAGAGATGGGTGGTGGGCATGCCTGGAATGGTATCACTTGTGTGCCTTCATGCTTTCCTCTTTTTCAGTTTACTTATATAATAGTAAGCAGTAGCAAATACTTATGTAGTAGTTACTATGTGTTAGACATTGTTCTAAGGCCCTTTACACAGAAAAATCAAATTAATCCTTACAATAGTCTTCAGAGGAAGACACTACTATTACTCCTATTTTATAAATGAGGAGTTGGAGGCTGGAAGAGATGAACCCAACTGCCCAGGGCCTCCATGCTCCAGCTAGTCCCACCTCACTGCCTCCAAAATGTGTACTGGTGATGTGAATCAAGGTCTGCCAACCCACAGACCAGGTAAGACATTATGCCCATCTAAAGGCATTCACATTCAATTTTTAAAAGAATGTCAGTTTTTAACCCTTGATCTAAATTCTAGCCAGGCTTTCAGTCCATTCTTTATCCTTCCATAAAAACCTTCTCCAATACCTCCAACCCATACAACTTCAATGTACTTAAAATTAGTACCATATGATTTAATACATAATAGTGTGTGTTTTAGTCCTTCTTCCTCAGTCACCTAAAAGCAAGAACCTCTAGAGCCTATCCTCTGTTTGCAGGGTGAGGGTACAGGGAAAGAAGGGGGTGAGAAGTAGGTTATTTCCCACACTTGAGCATCATGCCTATAGATGGTGCTCAATGATGCCTCTTCATTAATTGCCTCAGAGATGGACTGCAAGACCATGAGTACTTTACCTAATACAAGTGAAAGTCCCTCTCTTAAATCCTACTGTAAATATGTCTTTAATTAACTGGTGTCAGGGTCATTAAAAAAATAAGTATTGGGACTCAGAGCATATCTCAGGCACTAAAGTAGTAACTGACACTTGCTATAACGATATAATTAAGACTTAATTTGAATCTACCCCCAGAAGGTTGTTATGAGAATTAACTCTAACACATTCAGTGACCCTGTTATAGAAAAGATAGTCAATGAATTCTAGTTCCTTGTCCCCTTCATATTCCCTGCTATCTACTAATAAATCTTTAATTCTCAGTTATACTTGGTACTTCTGGACAACCACCTAAAAAATTCTAAAATCATATAAGTTTACCCTAACTCTAAACTTTCCTCAAAGGAGCTTCTGTGTTGCTTTGCCTGAGAACAAAGTATGGGCAACATCTTGGAGACCTCTCTCTTCTGGGTCCCTGGAAGCTAAGGTGCTTGAGTGACTCTCAACCCTGGGCAGATGGCACCGGGGCCCTCTCTCACCTCGAGGATGTTCTCTGGAATGTCACCTTGGAGGTCTTCTGACAATAAAAGAAACTCAAGCTTTCTCCGGAAAACAACTGGGAGTAACTTCTAGAAGAATCAAAAGAAGGAAGCAAAGAGATGAGATATATGTTTTAGTTAACAAATTATAATTAAATATTTCTGTCCAGTTATCCAGTTAGTCTTATTTCTGCTATTTCTCTAAGATAAAGCACTCTTTTTTTTTTTTTTTTTTGAGACAGAGTCTTGCTCTGTTCCCCAGGCTGGAGTACTGTGGCATGATTTTAGCTTACTGCAACCTCCACCTCCCAGCTTCAAGCAATTCTCGGGCCTCAGCCTCCCGAGTAGCTGGGATTACAAGTGTGCACCACCACGCCCAGCTAATTTTTATACTTTTAGTAGAGACAGGGTGTCACCATTTGGCCAAGCTGGTCTGGAACTCCTGACCTCAAGTGATCCACTCACCTCGGCCTCTTGAAGTGCTGGGATTACAGATGTGAGCTACTACGCCTGGCCTCTCTAAGATAAAGTACTTTTAAACACAACATTCCTGGATATGTTTTCAGATGCTATTCTTTTTTTTTTTTTTTTTTTGAGATAGAGTCTCGCTCTGCTGCCCAGGCTGGTGTGCAGTGGCACGATCTCAGCTCACTGCAACCTCTGCCTCCTGGGTTCAAGCGATTCTCCTGCCTTAGGCTCCCGAGAAGCTGGGACTATAGGCACATGCCACCACATCTGGCTAATTTTGTGTATTTTTAGTAGAGATGGGGTTTCACCGTGTTAGCCAGGATGGTCTTGATCTCCTGACCTCGTGATCCACCTGCCTCGGTCTTCCAAAGTGCTGGGATTACAGGCGTGAGCCACCGCGCCTGGCACAGATACTATTCTTTGTAAACAAAAATAGCTAAACTTGGACATACACTTCTCTTAAAAACTAATACTTAAAGCCCACACTGATCAGCCGTAAGTTCCAAGGTTTGTTCATTTCATTAACCTTTTTTGTCACTTGAGGTCTTTCCCCAAGAATCTCTCTTGCTGTGTTCGAAACACCCAGTTGTGGGTAAGCCTGGGAGGGTATGGCCCACATGATCCTCCTTTGGTCCAAACCTCTGTTTTTGTCATTCACTATCCTTTGCATAGCAGTGAAAGAAGAACAGTAAAAGGGGAGAAATCCAATGTTTATTAAACACTCATTATATGCCAGTACCTCACAGGTACTGTGTGCCATATTTTATTCTTAACACATTTAATTTCCAAATCAAACAAAACTGTGGCATATTTACATATTTTTTACAAATAATCTTTACTAGAGGTAAAATGGTTAGGAAGCATTTTTCCCAATTTTTTCAAACAAAAAGGAAAAGGTGATCCCAGTGTTTGTTAATGAGATGTGCCATCAGAGAGGTCTAATGTATATAGAGAAAGGCTTTGACTCTTCCTGCGCCTGCTCGTTTCACAATAACTTACCTTCACCTGGTCCCTAACACTCAAATTGGAGTCTCCCCTTTTCCAGGCACAAATAAAAATAGCAAGAGTCTGAGACTTATCCTGACAAACACTACCTTAAATATGAGACATCTGTCAATCTTGCCTCTGGTTAAAGCTTCCCAAAGATAAGTTTTATTGGAAGGCAAGGAACACCTGCAGGGACGTGTGTGTGTGTGTGTGTGTGTGTGTGTACACGTACAGGTGTGTGTGTGTGTGTGTGTGTACATGCGTGAGGAGAGTTTAGAGCACAAGACCTAACTATCTCCATTCATGTACCATTCATCACATCAGAGGCTAACATGATCTAATGTGTTCTTGGTCCAAAATCTTATTTCTACTAACCATGTACTTCCCTAATATGTGCATCAAGGCCATGTGAATGCTTGTATAATGCCTGTGATTGGAAGCTCGTGGATAAAATTCATGCTGGGAAGCTGAGGATTAATGCTTCTATTGAAGACTAACAGAAAAGAATAGATAAGATGTCTAGGACAGCAGACCCTTAATAGTCTGGCTAATATTTTATTTAGAATCCTAAAGACTGAGTAGATTATACTTATTTTACTGCTGAAACTACTTTAAACATATTCAGGATCATAATTGACTAACATTTATCTTCCCAAAATAGGCAAGAATTTGCTCAGCATTTCTAAGCAAGGATGTCACGCAAAAGTGGAACCAAAGACAAAATTAATTCTGGTGACCGAGAGGAGCAAAAATTTAAAAAACTGGCAAAATTATAGACTTCTTAAAAGTAGAATTTGTGGTTTCTTAGTTTTAAGTCCATCTGGGCTAAAAAAATAGTGTTAAGGTGGTAAAAGCAGAGGATTGAGGTCAGAAGATTTTGGTTTCAGCACCAGTTCTGTCAAATAACTTTACGGTTATAAGAGCAAGGCATGTTCAATGTAGAAAAATTAAATATACAAATAAGTAAACTAAAATATGTTATATATATATATATATATATATAAAGCATATATATGCCCAGTTAGTCTTATTTCTGCTATTTCTCTAAGATAAAGTTTTTCATCCTAGAGATATGTAACATGTATGTTATATTTTAGAGTGCAATATAATATATATAACATGTTAGTTTGCTTATTTGTATATTTAATTTTGTAATTTTACAAATTTAATTTGTATAGTTACATATGAAATATATAATATATAACATGTATTATATATGAAATATATAACACATATGAAATATATTATATATAACATATATATATATGAAATATATATGTTATATATATTCTCACTGAAGGAGAACAATTATGAAAACTGTGGTCTAAGGCCATTCATTCAGACCATTTGCTATGCACATCTCTATGAATGTATACCAAATGTACTTTTTTCTAAACTGCGTTTTTTCCCATACAGCAGACCATGAGCACTCTATGTTAGTGAAAACTCATTTGCCAAATACTTTTGAATAGTGGTATAGCATTTTACATATAGATATACTTCCATTTATTAACCTGTCCTATACTGTGGACATGGGAGTTGTTTCAGTTTTCCTCTAATAGAAGTAGCATAGACGTGAACATTTCTGCAGCTGAATCTTTGTATAAATGCTTACACATGTAGAGATACATCTCTGCAAGATTAAAAGGCAAAAGGCAAAACTGGATGGAGGAAAGGGAAAATAGAATCACTACTTCATCTAATAATTAAAAGGGAAGCTTTTGGCAAAAGGCGGGAGCCTGGAAAAGGACAGGCAGCCAGTAAATTCCTAGATGATGAAGGCACCTTCGGGATAATGACTGGACTTGGAAAACTACCCCAAGAATTCACTGGATGCCATGGTGCTTATATAGTTTTAAAGTTCTATGAAGAACTAAAATAGTCCCACAACTGTTTAAATAAGCAAGTCATTGAAGCTTTAAAGACCAAATAATCTCTCTGTGAAGCTGGGAAAAACAAGAACGGGAAGTGGAATCCATCTCCTGACATAGTTGAGCAACTGTCTAGAAAATAAGCAACCATTCAGACATAAAGTAAGCAAATAGCCTCTACTGAGGAGAAAGTTAATTTGATTTGACAAATTCCATGTTTGTACTAGAGAGATCCTTAATCAGTAACAATAGTTCTTTTTCTCTTTGAAGATACTATTGTAACTATAGGTTACTATTTTAGCTCAAGTTTTCTCTTTTAAATCTGAAACCATAGCCAACTCTTAATTATGCCGGGTTTCAATAATTTTCAATCTTGTTTTTCTTTCTTCTCACTCCTACTAGTCTTTCTGTCATTTTTCTTTCCTAAACAATTGGCTAAATCCTGGATAAGAGATACATTCAGATTAGCAATTTCTGTTACTTTTTGACAGCTCTGTGAGGAATGATAAATATCATGCAAAAGTGGAACTAAAGACAAAATTAATTCTGGGGACCGAGAGGAGCAAAAATTTAAAAAACTGGCAAAATTATAGACATTTTAAAAAGTAGAATTTGTGGTTTCTTAGTTTTAAGTCCATCTGGGCTAAAAAAGTAGTGTTAAGGTGGAAAAAGCAGAGGATTGAGGTCAGAAGATCTTGGTTTCAGCACCAGCTCTGTCCAATAACTTTACAGAGTGTCCTTGGGCCAGTCATTTCTAAGTTAGAGGTTCTTCACTTAAATCTCAAAGTCTGAGGTTCAATATGAAATGTCTCAGAGTAATTCTTTTATAGATATAAATTTCTGATAATTAACACATACTTCTAAAAGGACTTTTAATGGAAGTTAATCTTTAAAAAAGGTAATTCCTTACCAGGTTTTTTTTTTCAATATTAATTTGCTTATTTGTTTTTATATCTGGTAATTTTCTAATGAATTCATGTGAATTATTAAACTACAAATTAATGGAATTTGAATCTATGAGATGTCATGGAATTAGGCTAGTTAAAATATGATTTTTGGAAGAAAAACCAAGTTTCAGCTCAGCCCATTCTCTATTACTTAAATATTGAATAGATCCAAATGTTACAGATTCATATTTTATTTGCTATTTTGTTACTTTCGCAGAGTTTCCAAAAGTTCTCTTTAAGCACACGACTCATGGTGTATTTAACAAATGGTAATATATGCCAATGTATATTAGTGCATTAATGAATGAATTTAGGTAAGGAGACAGCAATAAAAATTTAAGCCATTCTCTGAGAATGAGTATGATGAATTTAATAATAAAGGAAGTAACAGACAGAAGGGAAATCCCACAACTACTTTCAAGTTCTTCTCAGTCCTGGCCTCGGGGGAAAATTTAATATAAACCTACTTACCTTTTCCCGGGCCAACCATTTCTCCAGTACAAGAAGCCAGACCCAGGCTAATCTTTGAGGGTTGATGTCCTGCCCACACCTGAAAAAGGTAAAAAGAAAGACTTGTAAAAAAGAGTTTCTACTGATCTTTCATCCTTTGTCATCCCAGACAGATTTCATTGCTCATTCTGTTTTAAACGTGAACAGGCAAGACATTGCCCTAATGAGATATTTTTAAATGTATATGACAGTTCAATAAAACACTGGAATCAGGCCAGGCAAGGTGGCTTACACCAGTAATCTCAGCACTTTGGGAGGCTGAGATGGGTGGATCACCTGTGGTCACGAGTTCGAGACCAACCTGGTCAACATAATGAAACCCCATCTCTACTAAAAATATAAAAATTAGAGAAGTGTGGTGGCAGGCGCCTGTAGTCCCAGCTACTCGGGAGGCTGGGGCAGGAGAATCGCTTGAACCTGGGAGGCGGAGGTTGCAGTGAGCCTAGATCATGCCACTGCACTCCAGCCTGGGTGACAGAGCAAGACTCTGTCTCCAAAACAAACAAACAAACAAACAAACAAATTAGAACCAGAACAGAGCTAGCAGCTTTCATAAAAAGCCTTAATCTCACCTCTACCTCCCTATCTTAGTTTAAAACAAAATAATATTACAGAGAAAACCATAATAGCTAATACTATCTAAAGCATATTTTTAATACAGAAAGTGAATCAGATAGTCTTAAAAAAGGAACTTCATACAAATTTATTTTTAACTATATGCTAAAAACAGGACTTTAGGAATTCATAAGCCTTTCTTTGAAGTTAGGAATTTAGACGGTAACTGGCTAGATCTTAAATTAAAGGAGAAAAAGAAAAGGAAGGGATCACTTAAGTTTCTCCATCGTATATGTGCTAATACAATATGTAAACAGTATAGCATAACAGTCAAAGGAAGGAAAACCCAAGGAAAGACTTAAAACAGTACATTTGACTCCTACATCACCAGCGGTTACTAGCATCACCAGGAGGAACTTCACTGAAAATCGAGGATGGAGAACTGTGGTTGCCAGGGAACAAGGAGGGGTTGTTGTATAAATACAAAGAGGTAGCACCAAGGAGTGAGGGAGTTCTTTTGTGATAATGGAACAGTTCTGATCCTTATTACAGTGGGATTACATGAATCTATATATGGATAAAACTGCATAAAACTACAAATGAAAAAATGAAGGCAGATTAAGAAAATGCTGAAAACCAAATAAACTCTGTAGTGTCATTAAAAGTAATGTACCAATGTCAATTTCATGGTTTTGATATTGTACTACAGCTGTATGAGACGTCGCAATTGGGGGAAACTGGGAAAAGGATATGCTGGACTCCATTATTTTTGCAGCTTCTTGTGAGACTGTAATTATTTCGAAAAAAAAAGTTTTAAGTAAAGCGACAACAATATCTTCAATCTCATAAGCAAGAAGAGAGCAGGGTTTGCTTTTTTGGAGGCAAAGAAAATAGTTTTCAATGCAGTTCCACCATCTATATTAACGAGGATAAACAAGAAATGGCAGTTTCAGGCACACTTTGGTAGCCAGGCTTACATTCAGTTGCAGATGATAATCAAAAGCCAATATTGACTAAGTAATGGATGTATACTATAGAGGTAAAATTTCAGAGCATGTGAAATACGCTGTGCCTCTGCTTATTCTTCAGAGGGTAGTTGAGTGGGGGCACATTGACCAGTGCCCAAATATTGAATCACGTGTCTCTCACCCTGGGACTGTCTGGTAGGAAAAGAGGTCCCTTACCTCAGCAGATTTGGACACGCCACCAATGCCTGAAGTATGTCTTCTACCCTCTTTGGGATATCCCCTTGTCCCTCCTGTAGCTGAGGTACACATGCCTGTGCCAGCTCCCATTCTCCCCTCCGCAGGCATTCGCAGAAAAATCCAAAAAGCTGCTTCTGCGAAGCAGCTTCCTCTTTTCCAAATGGATGATTCATTTTCCCAGCACAGAGTGCAGGGAGATGCAAAGAAATGAGTTATGCCGAACACATTCTCAATGTTCTCATTCGCGGAGTATCTCCTAGAAACAACACAACGCCAGTGAGAAGAAACAGAAGGCACTGTATTAAGACAAAGCAGCAACTACTGGTCCGCCTGGGAAAGGCGGGACTTGCTTGCCTGAGTATCGTTTTAAGTTTAATTTCCCACGTTAGTTTTTGAAAACACTTTCTTCAAGGGGTGGATCCCATCTCTTCACGCGGATTCCTATATTTAATAATATTAATAGTCATATTTGCTCCGGGCGCAGACCCATAACTCTACGTCCGTATTCCCCACTGAACGTTATGCCCAGTCTTGACTTCAAATCCCCAGGTGGTCGCCTCCTCAAGAATGAGAAATTCAGCAGGAACCTCCCTAGTTTGAGCCCTCTGTTAAGGCAGAGGATTGACGATCAGGAGACGAATCTGTATCATAAGTGGAAAGCAGTGTGGGGGTGGGCCGCAGGGACGCTCTCTGCGGGGGTCGTGGAGAGGGGCCCCTCCCTCTCAGGGGTGTCTTACACTCACCTTCTCCCGGCGCCCAAAGCAATAGAGCTCTCAGCGCAGCCATGTTTGAGCCGAGTCAGGTGACAGAACCCACTCCGAACAGCGGTAGTGGGGGTGGTGACAAAGACTGAAAGCCCCACTCCTATTGGCTCAAGGTACGGAAGATGAAAATTAAGTGCCATATTTGTTTGAGTCACGTGACGCCACCTCTCCGGGAGTAGGGAAAGCTAGAAAGCTCGGAAAGAGGAAATCAGCTACCTGGCTGCGGACCATCTCCCTCAATTGTGACAGCTCCGGCGCTCATTACTTTCAGTTCTGCATTTGGCCGAGCAGGTGGCAGGAACTGTGACCCTGGATTTTTTTTTTTCTTCCACTCTCTTATCTCCTTAACACGTGAAGTCAACATTTATTGAACGCCAAACAGTGATGGTGTTTTGCCAGGCGCGGGGGATAGATACCCGGAGCTAGGAGAACTGGGTTCTCCTCCATTATTATTCTATCTACTGGGCTCTTTTGTTCCGGAACTCTGCGGTCTGAATTTCCATACTCTTCTGCTTCACTCCATTCATTTATTTGCACATTTACCCTACAACTGTTAATTGAACGGTGTGCTAGGCTTTCTTTTATTTTTTTAGAGACAGAGTCTCTCTCTGTCGCTGGAGTGCGGTGGTGTGATCTCGGCTCATGGCAGCCTCGAACTTCCTGGATCAAGTAATTCTTCAGCCTCAGCCTTCCTGTAGTAGCTGGGACTAGAGGCGTGCGCCACTACACCGGGCTTAGTCCCTATTCTCTAAGTTGAATAAATGGAGGTCCTTCTTCTCAAGGGAGATGCAGGCCAAAAATTAGGATACGGTGGGCTAAATTATAAGACAGAAGTATGCATAAGAGATCAGAGAGCAAAGAATGAGCAAAGGCTTTTTCGCAAACATAGTAATCTGAAACCAAGTCTTTTTTTTTGAGACAGTCTCGCTCTGTCGCCCAGGCTGGAGTGAAATGGCGCGATCTCGGCTCACTGCAACCTCCGCCTCCCAGGTTTAAGCGATTCTCCAGCCTCAGCCTCACTGAGTAGCTGGGATAAGCGATTCTTCTGCCTCAGCCTCACTGAGTAGCTGGGATTTACAGGCGTGCGCCACCACACCCAGCTAATTTTTGTATTTTTAATAGAGACAGGGTTTCACCATGTTGGCCAGGCTGGTGTCGAACTCCTGACTTAAGGTGATCCGCCCACCTTGGCCTCCCAACAGGCGTGAGCCACCGTTCCCGGCCTGAAACCAGCTATTAAAGTAACGGCTTATTAGGTTTCCTCACCACAGCTGCCTTACACCAAGCCTTTTGTTTTGTTTCCCTGGTGTGCTTTAATCACAGACTCTCAGCTTTCCTCAGTATGTGTTTCAGGTTTAGTAATTTCATTCAGCATTTCCCAAACTATTTAATCACCAAAGGGTGGTGAAAAGAGCAAATTAAAACAAACAGAACGCTTTCTTCCAAAAACTCTTCTGTAACTGGTGGATTGTCCTCGATTCCTGAGAAAACTAACATGCTTCTCTGGCCCATTAAGGTTTTTTTTTTGGTTTTTTTTTTTTTTTGAGGCAATGTCTGGCTCCTCTCACCTCAGCTTCCCAAGTAGCTGGGATCACAGGTGCCTGCCACCACGTCCGGCTAATTTTTGTATGTTTAGTAGAGGCGGGGTTTCACCGTGTTGGCCAGGCTGGTTTCCAAATCCTGAGCTCAAGTGATCTGCCTGCCTCAGCATCCCGAAGTGAAACGGCCTTTGCAAAATTATAACTGAGGAACTTATGACAGTGAAAGAAATCAGACCTAACCGACTCTATCTTGCTTCTGTTAAGCTGTCCTTGTTCATTCCTGGGCGTAGGCTGAACTAACTTTGGGAAGGAATTCAGTTCATGGTTTGACTCTGAAACAAAATTGATAACAGCCCTTTCCGAAAAGACCCACTTCTTTTCTGGGGACCAGTCTGCCTTTGCAGGACTAACAAATTAGCTACAAGTTTAGAAATTACTGTTTAGGGGTCAAGCAGCCTCTGGCTCCAAGAGTCTGAATCTCCCCAAATTGCTCCTGGGGGTGACATCACTATTGTAAGCCCTAAGATCAGTGCTTGAGATATTTTGCAGACCCTGCACTCGATGGATCAGCTGACACCACTCAGACCAGTAATCTGGCCCAACCAGTTTTGCGATCACACCCAGAAACAGAAGACATTAAGAAAACCTCACTTCGACCCCTTACGATTCCATCTCCAACCTGACCAATTAGCACTTCCCACTTCCTAAGCCCCTACCAGCCAAATTATTGGTAAAAACTCCGATCCCCAAATGCTTGGAACAACTGATATGAGTAACAATAAAACTCCAGTCTTCCGCACAGCTGGCTCTGCGTGAATTATTCTTTCTCCATTGCAATTCCCCTGTCCTGATAAATCGGTTCTGTCTAGGCAGCCGGCAAGGTGAACCCATTGGGCAGTTTCAAAAGTGCTGGGATTACAGGCATGCGCCACCGCGCCCGGCCTATTTTTTGTATTTTTTGTAGAGGCGGAGGGGTGAGGGAGGGTGTCTCACTATATTGCCAAGGCTGGTCTCGAACTCCCGGGCTCAAGTGATCCTCCCGCCTGGGTCTCCCAAAGTGCTGAAGTTACAGGCGTGAGCCACTGCGCCTGGCCCCTTTAAGCCATTTTGAAAAGTGATGATACACGAAAAAAATGATTTCCGGGGCCGAGAGCGGTGGCTCACGCCTGTAATCCCAGCGCTTTGGGAGGCCGAGGCGGGTGTATCACGAGGTCAGGAAATCGAGACCATCCTGGCTAACACGGTGAAACCCTGTCTCTACTAAAAATACAAAAAAATTAGCCGGGCGTGGTGGTGGGCGCCTGTAGTCCCAGCTACTAGGGAGATTGAGGCAGGAGAATGGCGTGAACCTGGGAGGCGGAGCTTGCAGTGAGCCGAGATCGCGCCACTGCACTCCAGCTTGGGCGACAGAGCGAGACACCGTCTCAAAAAAAAAAAAAAAAAAGAAAAATTTCCAAACAGGGTGTTCCCTTGTTTCACATTCTTTTTGGTGATGGTCCTCCAACAGATTTTGATAATCACCGTATTGAGAAACTGGTTCAGATTCGATCTGTTATGCTGATCACAGTATTAACTACAATCCCCAGCAAGCCGCGGAGCCAACCTGGGCCTCTGCCGGCCTCTGATTGGATACAGTAGCCAGAATGACGACCCAATCAGTGCTTCGGTTGTTGCTTTGCGGCGTTTTCCGCGGGGAATCTGTGTGAAGGGTGGGGAAACTTGAAAGTTGGATGCTGCAGACCCGGTACTGGAAAGTTTCATGTGGGGTGCCGTTGTGGGGAATTGGGGTTCGCTCATTATTTCCTGCTCCTTCCCTAGGTCCGTGGGTTTCGATATTGGGGGAGCGGAGATTTTCTCTTGGGTGCTGGTCACGCCCCCTTAAGACTCGGGATCGTCACTAAGAACCCCGCTGTGAATTGGGGGAGCTTCGGGCCTTCTTTTGGTGGGGAATGCTTGGAAGCTGCTCACTGTTGGAAAAAGCTCTTTTTAGGGGATTCTGGGTGATGTTTCCGCCTGTTGATGCCCATCTTCCTCCCCAGCCCCTTCCCGCTTCAGGCAGCCTGTCATTAGGGGAAGTTGAGGGACTGTCCCACTTCAGGTGGTGTTGGAGAGCGTGGAATCTGGAGTCCGGTCCCTGAATTCGAATGCGAGCTTCACACCAATTGTCAGCTGTTTAACTTTGCCCAAGTTTCTTAACTAGTTGCCTCAGTATCCTTATCTGTAAAGTGAGGTAAAATATCCGAAGCCTTTGGAACAGTATGGCACGTAATAAGGGCTCAATAAATATTAGCTAATATTGTTCCTAGACAGTTGTTGAACATCTAACATGAAGAATTTTATTTTCTTGGTGGTAAGGAGGACAGGGTTCATTCTCCAGCGTTGACGGTCTCCCCTCATGTGCAATACACATACGTGCGTTCGCGCACACATACACCGCAGGAATTTACGTGCTCTGGTGGGGCAAACAAACTTGCAAGCCATAATAGTATTTTGATAAGATTATCGAATAGATATGTAGGAAGTTGATGAGAGCATTGGAGAGGAAAAGACTTGACTCTGGGGAAGGTTTTGTGGAGGGAAGTCAGGGAGACAGGATGCATGACCTACCATCTGGCTGGAGGGCAGATCATGTGAGAGTCATCAAATGATGATTGCTGACCTTAAGTACTATGTGCCAGGCACTCCCCGAGTCCTTTAACCTCCACTACAGTCATATGAAGTAGTAAATTCATATGACCGTAAAACAAGAGTTTTAAGGAAATTAAGACACTGAGAGGTGAAGTAACTGCCAGGAAGGATAGGAACTGAGTGTTGCAATGTGATGTATGAGTGAGAAGGAAGTGAGGAACCAATTTTTGATGTTTTTCTATGTGACCCTGAGAAGTTTGGAATTTATCCTGTGGTCTACCAGTCCCATGGGAAGTGTTAAAGGATAAGCGTGACTTTTTAGGAAGCTACTCAGGGCAGGATTGTGACACTGATCTGACTTTTGCAGGCGAATTTGGGGCTTCTTCCTGTCTGCTCCCGTAGCACTTTTAAATAGCAAGTGTAATATTTACTGCATGGCTGTAGTTATTTATGTGTACCTCTCTTTTCATCTCAACTATGAGTATTCAAAGGGGAGGGAATATGCTTAAATGATTCTTGTACCCCAGACCTCAGCAGGGTGTGTGTTTAAATGCCTGTGGAAGGAGTAAATTAAGGAACAAATGAATGGAGTGGCCAGAAACAATATGCAATAGTCCAGGCAAGTGATGGGAGTGACCCTATTAAGGCAGAAATGGCAGAATTGGTTGTTGTTAAAGTCCCTATAGTTTAGGATTTATAGTTTTTTGTTTGTTTGTTTTTTGTTTTTGATAGGGTCTCAGTCTGTTCCCCAGGCTAGAGTGCAGTGGCATGATCACAGCTCACTGCAGGCTCGACCTCCTGGGCTCAGGTGATCCTCTCATCTCAGCCTCTTGGGTAGCTAGGACTACTACAGATGTGCGGCACAATGCCCAGCTAATTTTTGTATTTTTTTGTAGAGACAGGTTCTCTCTATGTTACCCAGGCTGGTGTCAAACTCCTGGGCTCAAGCAATTTGCCTGCCTTGTGCTCCCAAAGTGCTGGGATTATAGGCGTGAGCCACCTCGTGTAGCCTACAGTTCTTTTCTTTCTTCTTCTTCTTTTTTTTTTTAAATTGAATTTGTCAGTCTAAATGGTGTCATGCCCTGAAACTACCTGATCTGAAAAGACACTAGGCAATGTTATAGCAGGTATCACTTGGTTTTCTACTGGGGGAAACAAGTCAATGCTAACAAATTCCCATAGAGAGAAATGAGGAGGATGTATTTTGTGTTTGTGAGAGGTGTGTGTGTACGTATATTGTGTGTGTGTGTGTGTGTGTGAGAGAGAGAGATTGATTCAGTCTGATTCAGAGAATTTAGGTGTTAAACAGAAATTTGGGCCATGGTATTGGAAATAAACAAATATGTACATTCTCAGTATACATATATTTTCATTCCAAAATATTACTTCTTTTCTGATAATTATATTGCTTTATTCCTTGGATCCATGAAGAGTTCCCGTTTCAGTTCTTTCCAGAGGATACTTCTTTACCATCTCAATGAGATATACAGCTTCTCCTTTGTATGCATTAAGAGATTCACAGTAATTCTTTTTTAGCTCTGTGAAGATAAACCTTTCATGAGCCTCATTTACCCCTAGCAAGGTACAATAGTGAAATTTAACTGCATGTAAGACTATAAGCTAAGCAGCTAGTGTTGTAAAGAACATTTTGGGCCAGGCCTGATCACTCATGCCTGTAATCCCAGCACTTTAGGAGGTCAAGGCGAGAGGATCACTTGAGCCCGGGAGTTCGAGACCAGCTTGGGCAACGTGGCAAAACCTTGTCTCTACAAAAAATACAAAAATTGGGCAGGCATGGTGGCGACCCTGTCTCTACAAAAAATACAAAAATTAGCCAGACATGGTGGTGCACGCTTGTGGTCCTAGCTACTTGGGAGGCTGAGGTAGGAGGATTGCTTGAGCCCAGGAGCGGAGGTTGCCGTGAGCCAAGATCGAGCCACGGCACTCCAGCTGGGGTGACAGAGCCAGACCTGTCTCTCTCTCTCTCTCTCTCTCTATATATATATATATATATAAAATATATATATAAAATATATATAAAAATATATATATAAAATATATATATAAAAAATATATATAAAAAATATATATAAAAAAATATATAAAATATATATATAAAATATATATATAAAATATATATATATAAAATATATATAAAAAATATATATATAAAATATATATATAAAATATATATAAAAAATATATATATAAAAAATATATATAAAATATATATATAATATATATAAAAAATATAATATATATAAAATATATATATTATATATATAAAATATATATATTATATATAAAATATATATATAATATATATATAAAATATATATATAATATATATATAAAATATATATATAATATATATATAAAATATATATATAAAATATATATAAAATATATATATAAAATATATATAAAATATATATATAAAATATATATATAATATATATATAAAATATATATAATATATATAAAATATATATATAATATATAAAATATATATAATATATATATTTTATATATATATAATATATATATAAAATATATATATAATATATATATAAAATATATATATAAAATATATATATGAAATATATATAATATATATATGAAATATATATATAAAAATATATATTATATATATATAAAATATATATATAATATATATATAAAATATATATATAAAATATATATATAATATATATATATAAAATATATATTTAAAAAGAACATTTTACTACTGCAGTGATAAAATCTCATTTGATTCAGAAGGTGTGTTCTGACTCCTAGAAAAAGGAAGAGTTAAATATGATTATGGACTTGGAGTAGAGTGTAATGGTTAAGAGGATAGGTTTCAGAATCAGACTGCCTGGGTTCAAATTCTGGATCAGTCATTTATGTTTTCTGGTGACAATGGACTAGCTAACTTTTCCAGGCTTTAGTTTTCTCATATGTAAAAAAGGGGCTAATAATCTACTTTCCTTCTAGGGCTGTTGAGAAGATTAAATGTGATAATTTAGATAAGTTTTGGAACAGTGCCTGGTATGTGGTAGGTGCTCAATAAATATACCCATTGCTGTTACAGTGCAATGTAAATTGTTACAGTGCAATAGACTTTCTAGTAGTTCCGTTTGGAAATATGCCTTGAAAGTTAATTACATTTTCAAATAAAATTTATACATGTATTGAACATTTTAAGATGCTCTACAAATGTGAAGTGGTACTATATTCATGTAGTAAATATCAAATAATTGTGTGAAATTATATTTGAGGTTGCCTTGTTTCTCTGTGTGCCTGTTTGGCAAACAATTGTCTCTCCTATTTAAAACATTTAAGAAGGTTCTATAGTATTCCTTTATCAGTAATATTTTTAACACAATATGTTTCATTTTGCATATGGAGAAACTTGAGGAATTTTAAATTTTGTTTTGGATAGCCTATTCACTATCACTTACGTTATATTCTGTTGTTTTTTTCATGGTTCTTTTCTTTGCTGGATCTGGAGGCATGGGTAGCAAGAAACTAAAACGAGTGGGTTTATCACAAGAGCTGTGTGACCGTCTGAGTAGACATCAGATCCTTACCTGTCAGGTAAATTTTATTTAACATTTTTATTGAGAAGTTTTATGCACAAGTTAACTTTATACCTTAATACCTCTTAAACTTGAAATATGAAAATGTAGGCTTACAAAAAAAAGATAAATGATGGTGCTTTTCCATAGGCTAATTGTAAATATCAAGCCTCCTTGGGTGCATTTCCAATTGCGATTTCATTTACCCAAATTTAGTATTTTTGCATTTTGAGGGGAGAGTGGTCATGGCATACAGTGAAGTAACAGCTACTGTTTTATAGTTACATGAGAAATAGGACTCAAATGAGGAGATACTATTCAACATGTATCATTTCTCTTAAAAGCAAAAGAATTTAATAGACCATTTTCTTATTGATGGAGCATGAGAAATATATAGAGCAGATCTTGCATTTTTAAGCAACGTGGTGAAGCAAATCCTCCTTAGCAGGGTAAATAAGTTTTAAAAGTTTTGGTTGGTTGTTTTTGTTCTTTGTTGTTTTTGAGACTAGGTTCTCATGTTAACCCCAGCTGATTTTGAACTCCTAGCCTTAAGCAATCCTCCAGCCTCAACTCCCAGCTAGCTGGGATTACAGGCACACACCACTGTGCCTGGCTAGATTTAAGGTTTTGTCTTAGGATTTTATCCTTTGTTTGTTTGTTTGTTTAGAGTCAGTGTCTCACTCTGTTGCCCAGGCTGGATTACAGTGGTGCCATCTCAGCTCACTGCAATCTCCTCCTCCCCGGTTCAAGTGATTCTCCTGCTTCCACCTCCTGAGTAGCAGGGATTACACGCACATGCCACCACGCCCGGCTAATTTTTGTATTTTTAGTAGAAATGGTGTTTCACCATGTTGGCAAGGCTACTCTCAGATTCCTGATCTCAAGTGATCCGCCTCCCTCAGCCTCCCAAAGTGCTAGCATTACAGACATGAGCCACCGTGCCTGGCCTGATTTTATCTTTAATAAGACATTTTCACAGAGCATCCTGCAATTTTCTTTTTTTGAATTGCTTTCTGTGTTAAAGATAACTTCGGTTCCTTTGTTATACATTTACTTATTCACATATTTTTACTCGGAAACATTCTTAAAAGTATGAAATTTGTTATTTCATCCTATAGTCAGTTTCATTCTTTTTCAACTATGAAATATTATCTCTGAGTGAACTTCTAGCTTAGAAAGAAACTCTTTTGGCTGGGCACGGTGGCTCACACCTGTAATCCCAGCACTTTGGGAGGCCGAGGTGGGCAGATCGTGAGGTCAGGAGTTCGAGACCAGCCTGGCCAATATGGTGAAATCCTGTCTCTACTAAAAATAAAAAAAATTAGCCAGGCATGGTAGTGAGCGCCTGTAGTCCCAGCTACTCAGGAGTCTAAGGCAGAAGAATCACTTTAACTCCGGGAGGTGGAGGTTGCAGTGAGCCGAGATCGTGTCGCTGCACTCTAGCCTGGGCGACAGAGCAAAACTCTTGTCTCAAAAAAAAAGAAAGAAAGAAAGAAAGAAAGAAACTCTTTCAACCTGACACTTTCTGGGCATATATTTATACCCAAATTCTTTTTGGCACAAGTGTAGCGCTCATACACACCTGGATTGGATGCTGGTGCTATGTGATATTATTTGGTGTATCCTCTGGTGTATGCCAACTAAACAGGATAATTAGAAGATAAGTTTGTGTCATTTACAACTTTTAGTTAAGTCATATTTATGGGGAAAATACTATAATGAATGTATAAATCTTTGATCTGCGATAAATTACACTTTTGTCTACATAAGCAGTATCAATTGAAGGTTTCCTTTTAACTCTAGTATCTTTGTTACACACATATGTTTAAAATACTCTCTTTATGTTTCTTTAGGACTTTTTATGTCTTTCCCCACTGGAGCTTATGAAAGTGACTGGTCTGAGTTATCGAGGTGTCCATGAACTTCTATGTATGGTCAGCAGGGCCTGTGCCCCAAAGATGCAAACGGTATATTTATATTTTATTATGATTTGATTATGAATGATTCCTCATCTCATTAAACATTTTTTTTAGGGATGAGGCACGTGCAGAAATAGAGATGAGTACCTCAAAAATACTGAGTTTTCTACCATAGAAGTTAGTTCTCTAAGGAAAATACATGTGAAAATTTTTTTTTTTTCCATTTTGAGACGCTCTGTTGCCCAGGCTGGAATGCAGTTGCATGATCTCGGCTCACTGTAGCCTCTGCCTCCTGGGTTCAAGCGATTCTCCTGCCTTAGCCTCCTGAGTTCAAGCGATTCTCCTGCCTCAGCCTCCTGAGTAGCTGGGATTACAGGCACGGTGCTACCAAGCCAGCTTATTTTTGTATTATTAGTAGAGCTGGGATTTCACCTTATTGGCCAGGCTGGTCTCAAACTTCTGACCTCAAGTGATCTGCTTGCGTCGACCTCCCAAAGTCCTGGGATTACAGGCATGAGCCACCATGCCTAGCCTATATGTGAAAAATTTATGTCGTTTATAAACTCATGGGAGACAATTTCTAAATATGGGAATTAGGGAGCAACAGAAAGTTTTTATTTTTTTTCTGCAGCCAATAGCAGTAGTTCAAAAGGTCATCTTTCTCTGATTGATTAGGTAGTATTTGAGGGCCTCACAGTTAAATTATAATCTTAATTTTAGAATGCCCCTTTCTTTGATATACTGACCTTTACCATCATCACTTGCTCTAGATCATAAAGTACACATAATTGTACTTATACTTGCCTATTGATTGAATAAAAGGTAATTAAAAATTTATCCTTTACTCTTAAGAAAATTTGAAGTCTTTTACAAAAGCCCTCATCAAATTGTACATTTTTTCAGACTTTTTGTGTCATGACTGTAGCTTTTCAAAATGTAGATTTGGAGCATGATAGAAATATCTTGTTTTCTCACAGTAAGAGTTTCCTAAAATTCTGTTCAGTGCTTTGCAAATGTATTTATTTATGTGGACTGTAAGTTTCTTACCTTACTATCTTATATTGAAATTTACTGAACTGTACAATTCTCTGAAGAAGGGGAGAAGGAAGGAACGTTAGTGTCATTGGAAACTTCTAAAAACAATGAACAGATATTTGAACAACAGATATTTTCTTTCTTTCTTTCTTTTTTTTTTTTTTTTTTTGAGATGAGGTCTGGCTCTGTGGCTCTGGCTGGAGTATAGTGGTGTGATCTTGGCTCAGTGCAGCCTCTGCCTCCGGGCTCAAGCCATCCTCCCACCTCAGCCTCCCGAGTGGCTGGGACTACAGGTGCACACCACCATGCCCAACTAAGTTTTGTGTTTTTTGTAGAGATGGGGTTTTGCCACATAGCCTAGACTGTTCTTGAACCTATGAGCTCAAGTGATCCTCCCGCCTCGGCCTCCCCAAGTGCTGGAATTACAGGCATCAGCCACTGTGCCTGGCCAAACAACAGATATTTTCTTTTGTTCAGATTTAGCTTGTGATCTGAGGAAAATATTTTAAAGACAGGGTAGTCAGAAGGAGAATCAGAATTGGAGTTAGAAATTGGCATTAGTCTTAGCTTTATCATGATTTCATTGCTTGAACAGCTTTCTTTGTTTTATGGGAGAAAACAGAAGTTAAAATACTATGCAATGATTCTGTGACTAGATTCAGATTAACTGGTTATTATTTTGAAGGTTGTAAAGCACCAGAAAAACCTTTAATTTGTCATCTGTCATTCTAATTGGTCAATATCCATGGAATATTTTTCATTAATAAATAGAGAGCATGGTCCCGAAATTCAACTTTAATTTCTGCTTCCATCACTACCTTCAGCTGCCATCTTAATACAATTCCAAATACAGTTCAAGAAGCCATCTTTCTCCTATGGTTTACATTCATTCTTGTAGCATTCTTTCTATTTCAGCACTGCCTTAAACATTGGCTTAGTTTTTTTTTTTTTTTTTTCCAACTTTTATTGTAAGTTCCGGGGTACATGTGCAGGATGTACAGGGTTGTTACATAGGTAAATGTGTGCCATGGTGGTTTGCTGTACAGATCATCCTATCACCTAGATATTAAGCTCAGCATCCGTTAGCTATTCTTCCTGAAGCTCTCCCTCTCCCCCACAACCTCCAACATGCCCCAGTGTGTGTTGTTCCCTTCCATGTGTCCATGTGTTCTTATCGTTCAGCTCCCACTTGTAAGTGAGAACACACAGTTTTTAGTTTTCTGTTCTTGCATTAGTTTGCTGAGGATGATGGCTTCCAGCTCCATCCATGTCCCTGCAAAGGACATAATCTCATTCCTTTTTATGGCTGCACAGTATTCCATTGTGTATACGTACCACATTTTCTTTATTCGGTCTATCATTGATGGGCATTTGGGTTGATTTCATGTCTTTGCTATTGTGAATAGTGCTGCAATGAACATATGTGTGCATGTATATTTATAATAGAATGATTTGTATTCCTTTGGGTATATACCCAGTAATGGCATTGCTGGGTCAAATGGTATTTCTGCCTCTAGGTCTTTGAGGAATTGCCACACTGTCTTCCATGATGGTTGAATTAATTTACACTCCCACCAACAGTGTAAAAGCATTCCTATTAGTCTGCAACCTTGCCAGCATCTGTTGTTTCTTGACTTTTTAGTAATTGCAATTCTGATTGGTGTGAGATGGTATCTCATTGTGGTTTTGATGTCCATTTCTCTAATGATCAGTGATGTTGAGCTTTTTTTTATATGTTTGTTGGCCACATGAATGTCTTCTTTTGAAAAGTATCTGTTCATGTCCTTAGCCCACTTTGTAATGGGGTTGTTTGGTTTTTTTTTCTTGTAAATTTGTTTAAGTTCCTTATAGAGTCTGGATATTAGACCTTTGTCAGATGGATAGATTGAAAAAATTTTCTCCCATTTTCTACCATGATAGTTTCTTTTGCTATGCAGAAGCTCTTTAGTTTAATTAGATCCCATTTGTCAATTTTGCTTTTGTTCCAATTGCTTTTGGCATTTTCGTCATGATATCTTTGCTTGTGCCTATGTTCTGAATGATATTGCCTGGATTTTCTTCTAGGTTTTGTTTTTTTTTCCTACAGTTTTGGGTTTTACATTCAAGTCTTCAATCCATTTTGAGTCAATTTTTGTGTAAAGTGTAAGGAAGGGGTCCAGTTTCAGTTTCCTGCATATGGCTAGCCAGTTCTCCCAGCATCATTTGTTAATCCTTTCCCCATTGCTTGTTTTTGTCAGGTTTGTTGAAGATCAGATGGTTGTAGGTGTACGGTCTTATTTCTGAGTTCTTTATTCTGTTCCATTGGTCTATGTGTCTGTTTTTGTATCAGTACCATACTCTTTTGGTTACTAGAGCCTTGTAGTATAGTTTGAAGTTGGGTAGCATGATGCCTGCAGCTTCATTCTTTTTGCTTAGGATTGTCTTGGCTATACAGGCTCCTTTTTGGTTTCATATGAATTTTAAAATAGTTTTTTAAAATTCTGTGAGGAATGTCAATGGTAGTTTAATGGGAATAGCATTGAATCTATAAATTACTTTGGGCAATATGGCCATTTTCATGATACTGATTCTTCCTATCCATGAACATGGAATGTTTTTCCATTTGTTTGTGTCCTCTCTGATTTCTTGGAGCAGTGGTTTGTAGTTCTCCTTGAAGAGGTCCTTCATGTCCCTTGTTAGCTGTATTGCTAGGTATTTTATTTTATTTTTTCGAGACAGAGTCTTGCCCTGTCGCCGAGGCTGGAGTGCAGTGGCGCAATCTCGGCTCACTGCAAGCTCCGCCTCCTGGGTTCATGCCATTCTCCT
This sequence comes from Symphalangus syndactylus, assembly GCF_028878055.3. Taxonomy (NCBI): domain Eukaryota; kingdom Metazoa; phylum Chordata; class Mammalia; order Primates; family Hylobatidae; genus Symphalangus; species Symphalangus syndactylus. The sequence continues at coordinate 49,242,809 of NC_072430.2, read as the reverse complement.
GACTCAGCCTCCCACGTAGCTGGGACTACAGGCGCCCACCTCCATGCCCGGCTAATTTTTTGTATTTTTAGTAGAGACGGGGTTTCACCGTGTTAGCCAGGATGGTCTCGATCTCCTGACCTCATCATCCGCCCGCCTTGGCCTCCTAAATTGCTGGGATTACAGGCGTGAGCCACCGCGCTGGCCCAGTATTTTATTTTCTTTGTAGCAATTGTGAATGGGAGTTCATTCATAATTTGGCTCTCTGCTTTCCTGTTGTTGGTGCGTTGGCTTAGTTTTAGTTCATTTCTTCAGGAAATTTTTTTTGCTCATTTATTCAATCATTTATTCTCTTGGCCTGTATTTACTGAATGTCAAGCATGTATTAGGTACTTTGTCAGGCACTAGGCTATCATGGTGAACAAGTTTATACAGTTCCAGCCCTCTTGTAGTTTAGAGTCTAGTGGGGGAAGCCAGACATTATAATATTAATTCAGAAATAATTTGTTAATTATAATAGTGCTAAATCCTATGAAGGAAAAGCATAAGGGACTTTGAAACTTTATAAGGGACATTACTTAGTTTGGGGGGTCAGGAGGACCCTTCCAAGGAAGCAATACTTTAGCTAAAACATGAAAGATGAATAGGTGAGAGATAGGCAAAGGAGCTGGGAAGGGAGATGGGCAGGGAAGACTTACTGGGCATTGGGTATAACAGATGCAAAGGCCCTGGGAAGAGAAGGAGAATGGGGCTTGCGTGAGTGGGACATAACAGCGAAGAAGAGAGTGGTAAGAGATGAAGCCAGAGAAGTAAGCAGGAGTCAGATTATTAGGGCTTTGATTTGGACTTTATTCCAAGAGCAATGGAAACTCATAAAAGGGTATACTATAATATGTGTTTTAAAAAAAATCAGTCTTGGACGTGGACAAGGGATTGAAAAGGAGCAAGAAAATATTCATGAAGATTAGTTAGGTACTATTACTGTATTACAAACAAAAAGTGGTGGTGACTTATATTATTAATGCAGAGGTTATAGTTTTGATTAATATGAGAGATATTTAGGAGGGATAATTTTTTTTTTTTTTTTTGAGACAGGGTCTCACTCTGTTGCCCAGGCTGGAGTGCAGTGGTGCGATCTTGGCTCACTGCAATCTCCACCTTCTGGGTTCCAGCAATTCTTGTGCCTAAGCCTCCTCAGTAGCTGGGACTACAGACATGCACCATCACACCTGGCTAAGTTTTGTATTTTTAGTAGAGATGGGGTTTGCCGTTGGCCAGGCTGGTCTCAAACTGCTGGCCTCAAGCAATCCACCCACCTCAGCCTCCCAGTGTTCTGGGATTACAGATGTGAGCCAGTGTGCTGAGCCTAGGAGAGAGAATTAGTGGGATTTGGTGATTGTTTGGCTGAGGTGGTGGTGAAGTATAGGAAAATGTCAGAGATGATTCCCTGACTTTTGCTTTGAAAAACTGAGTGGTACCATTTCATGAAATCAGGAATACTGGAAGAGGAGCAGGTTTGAGGGAGGCAGATCATACATTCAATTTAGTACTTGTGTAATTTTTTTTTTTTTTTTGAGATGGAGTTTCGCTCTTTTCACCCAGGCTGGAGTGCAATGGCGAGATCTCGGCTCAGGCTCCCAGGTTCAAGCGATTCTCCTGTGTTAGCCTCCCGAGTAGCTGGCATTATAGGCACCCACCACCATGCCCGGTTAATTTTTTATAGTTTTAGTAGAGACAGGGTTTCAGCATGTTGGCCAGGCTGGTCTCGAACTCGTGACCTCAGGTAATCCACCTGCCTCAGCCTCCCAAAGTGCTGGGATTACAAGCGTGAACCACTGCCCCCGGCCAGTACTTGTCTAATTTAAGATGTTTATAAAACATTTAGTGAAGATGGGAAGTAGGCAGTTAAATATACGGACCTGGACCTTGAAGGCGAGGCATGCACGTGGGAGTCATTGGTGTAAATATGATAGTTAGAGCTATCGGAATGGATGAGTGATTGCCTATAAAGTGCATACAGTAAGACGATAAGTATACTTAACCCTGAAACCTGAGTGATGCCAACAGTTACAGGTCAGATTAGATGATAATGAGTCTGAGAAGAAGCAGCCACCAAGGTAGAAGAAAAATTGGTAGTGTCATACCACAAAACTCTTCTTTGTCTCATTTATATACATACTACTTTTCTGAAGTTTCGTTCTGTTAGTTCATTTTGTTCCTTTTTTTGAGATGGAGTTTTGCTCTTGTTGCCCAGGCTGGAGTGCAGTGGCACGATCTTGGCTCACCGCAACCTCCGCCTCCCGAGTTCAAGCCATGATCCTGCCTCAACCTACTGAGTAACCGGGATTACAGGCATGTGCTACCACGCCCTGATAATTTTTCCTTTTTTTGTATTTTTAGTAGAGATGGGGTTGCTCCATGTTTGTCAGGCTGGTCTCAAACTCCCAACCTCAGGTGATATGCCCGCCTCGGCCTCCCAAAGTGCTGGGATTGCAGGCATGAGCCACCACGCCCAGCGGATTATTCTTTTTTTGACTTACCAAATCTATTATTTTAGAAATTACACTTAAAATTGCAAGTGAAGTGCTTTAATTTTGACAGATTGGGCTGCCTTTGCATGTTTGAGAAAGTATCCCCACATGCATCCACATTGCCCGATGATAGGTTATAGACAAAAATGTCTATGTAAGGATGCTGACTGAAATATTTCTTATATCAAAAAATTGGAAACAATAATAATAGTAAGGAAGGAGATAAATTATATTACATTTATGTTAGGTAATATTATGTAGGCACTAAAATCTTTGGAAAATATTTATTTATTTATTTATTTATTTTTATAGAGACAGGGTCTTGCTATGATGCCCAGGCTGGTCTTGAAATCTTGCCTGCAAGTGATCCTCCTGCCTTAGCCTCCCAAAGTGCTGGGATTACAGGCATGAGCCATCATGCCCAGCCAATAATTTTTAATAACAGGAAAAATGCCCAGGATATAAACGCTTAGTGAAAAAAGCAGGCTACAAAATTGTATATAGTATACATGCCAATTTTATAAAAATGACCGTTATAAAGGTATTTGGTGTATGTTGTTAATAATGGTTATCTCAGGATTTTGGAATTTTTTACTGACTTCTGTTTTCTTTAACTTTTTTTTTCCTTTCCACATTTGCTTTAGGTAAGTTATGTTCTTTAGGAAAAAAGCAGCAACAGTTCTTGTTTGTCCCCTTGCAGTAATATCTGGCAAATCTCTTAGTCTCAGTTTTTTTACCATTTGTGAAATGGAGATAATTATACCTGTGTTTAAATGAAATAATGTATGTAAAGTACTTAATACAGCACATAGTAGATGTGTAACAAATGTTCATTAGCTTCCTATCCTTGCCTTTTCCTTACTGTTCATGATTCCTGAATCACAGCAATGTCTAAGAGGAGCTGATGTTATTTGCTCCATATCCTAGCATAGCGACTGGACAGTGCCCTGGAGCAGGCAAAACTAAACTGAAATGTAAAGCAGACCATTAACAAAGGGAGGTTGTCAAAAGCCCTTAAAAGAATAAAAGGAACATTAGAAAATAAACATCCTTTAAAAATCAGGTAAAATTTTAATATCCTAGAAGATTAATAAAAGTAATTTAAAAAACAATTTTCCTTATAGAGTATTAACTTTTGTAGTTCTAAATATATCAGAATGATCAAAACCAACAAATGAAATCACCAGAATTCTTTGTATAATTTCTTTTGGACAAACACAACACCAAGGATAAGAAAGGAGAATTTTGGGCCAGGTGCAGTGGCTCACACCTGTAATCCCAGCACTTTGGGAGGCCGAGGCGGTCTGGTCACTTGAGGGCGGGAGTTCAAGACCAGCCTGGCCAACATGGCAAAACCCCGTCTCTACTAAAAATACAAAAATTATTCGGGTCTGGTGGCAGGCACCTGTAATTCCAGTTACTTGGGAGGCTGAGGTGGGAGAATTGCTTGAACCCAGGAAGTGGAGGTTGTAGTGAGCTGAGATCGCATCACTGCACTCCAGCCTGGGTAACAGAGTGAGACTCTGTCTTGAACAAAAAAAAGGAGAATTTCAGAATTATATTGGAAAAACTTCAGATATGTAATGTTTCTCCCCTTGTTCACAGGGAATATGTTTCAAGACCCTCAGTGGATGTTTGAAAATTTGGATAGTACTAAACTATATGTATACTATGTTTTTTGGATCTGATAACTGAGGTGATAACTGAGATACTGACTAATGGGCAGGGAGTGTCTACAGTGTGTATACACTTGGCAAAGGGATGATTCACATCCAGGTGGGATGATGTGAGATTTCACCATGCTACTCAGAGCTGTGTGCAATTTAAAACTTATGAATTATTTCTGGAATTATCCATTTAATATTTTCAGATCAATGTTGACCAGGGGTAACTGAAACATGGGAAGTGAAACCGTGGATAAGGGGGACTGTTGTACTGTGTACCTGGCTTTAGATATAGTTGCTAGTACCAAAAGTTTTTATCCCCACTATTACCTTCTTCTAGCTACCATTATTTTTCTTTGGAATGACTGTAATGTCTTCCTGACAGATATCCCAGCTTCAAGCTGTTCTTCACAAACTAATCTGAGTATGTCTTTGAAATTGTAATTTGTTGTATTAGTTTCCTGTAGCAGTTCTGATATAAATCACACCCTGGGTGGCTTCAGACAACAGAAACTTATTCTCTTACAGTTTTGGAGTTCAGAGGCTCAAAATTAAGGTGTAGGCAGAGCTGCATTCTCTCCAGAGGTTCTAGGGGATTATCCCTTCCTTGCCTCTTTCAGCTTTTGTTGGCCATTAGCATTCCTTGGCTTGCGGCTGCTTCTCTCTCTATACCATCTTCACATAACCTTTTCCTGTGTGTATTGAATTCCCTCTGCCTCTCTTTTATTAGTGTGGGTATTTAGGGTCCATCTGGATAATCCATGATTATCCCTTCATCTCAAAGTCTTTAACTTAATCACATCTGCAAACACTCATTTTGCAAATAAGGTAATATTCACAGACAGGTTCTGGAGATTTGATTTGGATATCCAGGGGTGGGGGTGGGGGGCCATTTCTCAGCCTACCACACCTTCCTTCACACTGTTCTTCACAAACGAACCTGAGTTTGAAATAACTTGTTCATGTCACTCCTTTTTGCATCTTCAACAGAGCTGTTTATGGTTAGGCCCTTGCTTACTTCTCTAGCCTCATTGCTTGCTGTGCTGCACCCACACTCCATCTTTCAACCATTCTAAATGGACTGTATATTTACAGTTTGTGTTAGTCCCTGTTTCCTCTCTTGCTTCTTGACTTTCTTTGTACATTCTGTCCTCTTTGGCAGGAATAGTTACATTTCCTTTGCTTACCTAACAGCTCTTTCAGGTTTTAGCACAGGCATCCGGCAATTCCATTAAGTTTCCAAAATCTGTATCAGTTATACTTTCCCTATTACAGTATCTGTTATTAATTGTGTTGTAATTGCCTGGTTTCTAGTCCTAATGTCATAGTCCCTGGTTGACTTCATAAGACTGTGAGGGCAACGTCTCTTTCTGTTATGTCATATCCCCATAATCTAGCACAGTGCCTGGCACAGAGTAAATATTTGTTGAATAAATAAAAATAGAAGGGAAAAGGATGGATTAGGGTTAAAGTTGCTAAAATTTAGAGAATTAAAGTTGGTTTATGTTTTTGAATATATATAGAGGTTGAAAAAAAGCTTAATCATTTTCTTGTTCAGGCTTATGGGATAAAAGCACAAAGGTCTGCTGATTTCTCACCAGCATTCTTATCTACTACCCTTTCTGCTTTGGACGAAGCCCTGCATGGTGGTGTGGCTTGTGGATCCCTCACAGAGGTAAAGGAAAAATTTTTCATACCTTCTTCCATTGACCTATAATCTTCAGAGCTAGGGAAAAAGTTTAGTTAAAAAACATAAATTATTTCTTGAACAGTAATCTGAATTAAATTATAAGTACTTCAAGGATATGGTTCTCCACTCAGTACTTAGTGTGGTTGCTCTGCAAACAGAGGTGTTAAAAACAAAATCCTTGCTGACTGATTAAAATCTGCTTAGGTTGCTGTTTCATTATATTAACTTAGAAAGTGATAAATATTGCTGGGTGTGTTTATATATGTATTTTATATATAATGCATACATATATGTTATATACATATATACATGCATACATATATTTATATGTACATACACATGTCACACATATGTAATATATACATATATACATGCATACATATATTTATATGTACATACATTTATATGTACATACACATGTCACATATATGTAATATATACACATATGTCATATATGTAATATGTATGCACATAAATAACATTATATATTTTGTATATATGATTATATCATGCCTATAATCCCAGCACTTTGAGCAACAAGGCAAGACCCTGTCTTTACCAAAAAAAAACCAAAAAAAACACCAAAAACCATTTAGCCATATGTGGTGGTGCATGCTTATGGTCCTAGCTACTCAGGAGGCTGACCTTGAGCCAGGGAGGTCGAGGCTGGAGTGAGCCATGGTCACACCACTGCATTCCAGCCTGGGTGACAGCAAGAGCCTGTCTCAAAAAAAAGAAAGTGGGAAATATTATGAAATAATATTATGAAACAATTGGGAGAATTAAAAAAGGATCACTCTTTATAAATTAGGAAGGACAATTTGAAATTTTATTAACATATGGAAAAATTATAGTATTAAACTAAAATGAGCTGTTTTTACTTTCTGCTATAGATAAAATTTCTTCTAGGAAGTGATAGGTTGTTGGATTAATTAATACTATTGCATAACAAATTATCCCAAAACTAAGTGGCTTGAAGCAATAAACATTGGTTATTTCTTAGTTTCTTTGCGAGTGGCTTAGCTCAGCATTGTTGGTGAGGGATGCAGTCATCTGAAGCTTGGTAGGGGCTGTAGGATCTGTTTCTGAGGGGCCCATTTATATGACTGGCAAATGGGTGCTGGTGGTTGGCAGGAGGCCACAGTGCCTCCCCAGGTAGGCTCTCCACAGGCTTCTTGAGTCTTATGACATGATGGCTGACTTCCCCCAGGTGAGTGGTCTCGAAGAAGGCAAGATGGAAGTGGTGATATCTTTGGCAACCTAGCTTTGGAAGTTACACACCACTACTTCTGCCACTTTTCGTCATTAGAAGTGAGTAATTAAGTCAAGCCTACATTTAAGGAAAGGGAAATTAGCCTCTACTTTTTTTTTTTTTTTTGAGACAGAGTCTTGCTCTGTTGCTCAGGCTGGAGTGCGGTGGCACAATCTTGGCTCATTGCAACCTCTGTCTCCCAGGTTCAAGTGAGTAGCTGGGATTGCAGGCACACATCACCATGCCTGGCTAATTTTTGTATTTTTACTAGAGATGGGTTTCACCATGTTGTCCAGGCTGGTCTCGAACTCCTGACTTCAGGTGATCCATCCACCTGGGCCTCCCAAAGTGCTGGGATTACAGGTGTGAGCCACTACACCTGGCCAACCTTTTGAAGGAAGAAGTGTCAGGAATTTGAGGACGTTTTAAAACCACTGCAGTTATTTTCCTTGAAAACTGCTTACAATGTGGTGACTTGATAGACAATGTTTATCAGTACACTCCTGAGGACTTCTTGCTTGAAAGTTCTAGGGACATAAATACTTTCAGGAAACTTCTAAACAAGACCACATTATTTTCTTACATTCTGATAGTCATAATTTAACTGTGGATTTTTTTTCCTTGGAGATAGGGACCCTGTTTTAGATACTATATTTTATTTTCTGTCTTCCAAGAGAGATTTAAAGATTTATATGAACTACGCCTAGCAGATGCCTATTAAATAGTTGGTAAATACATGAGTGAATTAGTTATTAATAAAAATGCACACACACACACACACACACACACACCCCACACCCCTCTTCTTTTGGAATATACTGCCACCAGGTGGTGCCAGAATCATACGATTTTACATAAACTTTTTGGGCTGAAGTTCCACTTGGCTTAAATAAAGTTTATTACAATAGTGATCCACAGTCATAACCTTACTTATTTAAATAGCAAAAACATTGAACTTAAGGAAGATTAACTGGGAAATTCTTTTTACTTTTTAAGTTTTAGAATAATTTTTAATACTTTTTCACTTAGCTTTTATTAATTATTTTTTAAAATCCAAACAGAAGTTACAAGCCTTTTAGGTGTTTTGTTGTTATCTAATTGGCTGACTTGGAATAGGAATATAAATACTTTGACTCCTTAGTAGGGGCAGATTCTCTCCTTTCTGTTCTAGCTACAGGTAGGCTTCTTCAATCTTTTTTGTTTTTTGTTTTTCAACTGAGTATAGGGAGTATATTAATTTATCTTCAAACAGTTTTTTTTTGCTTTTATTACAATTTTTAATTGATACAATAATTGTATATATTTATGGGGTACAGTGTGATATTTTGATATGTGTGTACAATGTATAATGGTCAAATCAGGGTAATTGGCATATCCATCACTTCAAGCATTTATCATTTTTTTTGTGTGTTGAGAACATCCAAAAGCCCCTCTTCTAGCTATTTGAAAATATATAATAAATTGTTTTAAATTATAGTTCCCCTAAAGTGCTATAGCAAACTAAGACTTATTCCTCCTATCTTGCTGTAATTTTGTAACTGCTAACCAACCTTTGGCTGTCTGCCTCTAACCATCTCAGCCTCTAGTAACCACTATTCTACTCTCCACTTCTATGAGATCAATTTTTTTAGCTTCTACATATGAGTGAGAACATACAATGTTTGTCTTTCTGTGTCTGACATTTTACTCAACATAATGACCTTCAGTTCCATCCAGGTTGTTGCAGATGACAGAATCTCTTTCTTTTTTATGGCTGAAATGGTAGTCTATTGCATGTATGTACCACATATTTATCCATTTGTCTGTTGATGGACACTTAGGTTGATTCCATCTCTTGGGTACTGTGAATAGTGCTGCAATAAAAATGGGAGTGTAGATTGACATACTGATTTCATACTGTGTATCGTACATGTACATGCACATACACACGTGTAGGTAAGAGAGAGCTAGCAAAACGATAAAGTAAATTGGGCAAAATGTTAACAGTGGGTGGATGTGGGAAAAGAATGCATATATATTCTGTATTCTGTTTTTATTTATTTATTTTTAATTTATTTTTATTTTAAATTAAAAAAAAGATACATGATCTAGCTGTGTCACCTAGGCTGGAGTGCAGTGGCACAACCATAGCTTACTGCAGCTTCAAACTCCTGGGCTGAAGTGATCCTCCTTCCTCAGCCTCTCAAGTAGCTAGGACCACAGGTGTACACCACCATGCCTGGCTAATTTTTTAAATCTTTTGTAGAGATGAGGGCTTGCTAGGTTGCCCAGACTGGTCTTAAACTCCTGACCTCAAGTGATCCCTTCTGCCCTGGCCTCCCAAAGTGTTGGGATTACAGGTGTGAGCTACTGCGCCTGGCCTTCTGTTTTTATTAATACCATTTTCCTGTAAGTTTAAAATTATTTCTAGATAAAAAAGTTAAAAAAAAAAAAACTGTGATGTTTGCTGTAAGTAGATATCCTTGATCAGAAATAAGGAACTTTCCTTCATGTCCTAGCTAAAATACTAGTTTGGTGTTACATTTTATCAAAAGCTTTTTTTTCTGCATTGATTGAAATGATTATATTATTTTTCTTCTTTGGTCTAATAGCATGGTGAAAAACATTTAATAGATTTTTCTGATGTTAAACTACTATTGCGTTTTTGGGACAAGTTCAACTTGGTCATGATATATTATCTTTTTTTATAAACTGTTGGATTCAGTTTGCTAATATTTAAGATTTTTCAATATTTAGGATGGATATTGAGCTGTAATTTTCCTTTTAGTAGTGTCTTTGTCTGAATTAGTATTTATCTTATACTAGTTTGGTAGAATGGATTATGGAATATCTCTGTAATATTCTGCAATAGTTTGCATATGATGGGAATTATTTGTTCCTTGAAGATTTGGTAGAACTTGTCTGAAAAATTGTCTGATCTTGTTATTTTTCCGTCTGAGAAGATTTTTTAAAAATTCAATTCCTTTAATGATTGTAGGACTACTCAGGTTTTCTATTTCTTCTTGATTAGTTTCAGTGAATGAGATTTTTAGGAATTTGTCCATTTTCTTTATGTTTTCAAATTTATTATAATAAAGTTATTCATTATAATCTTCCAGCTCTTAAATCTGGTTTTACATGTGGTTTTTGTCCCCCTTTCCATTTCTGATATTACTTGTTTTATTTCTCCCTCTCTTTTAAAAAAAATCTTGTCAGAGGTTTGAGTATGTATGTCATCGTTTTAAAGAACTCTGCATTTTGTTGTTCTTTGTTGGTCCTCTCTATTATTTCTTCATCTTCTACCTCCTTTATTTCTGCCATTTTCTTATTATCTCCTTTTATTTAATTTTTTTGTGGGGTTATTCTTTTTTTCTAACTTCTTAAATTGCATATTTAATCTATTAATTTTCAGTGTTTCTTTTTACTCTGACCTTTTAAGACTGTGAATTTTTCTTGAAGCGTTCTATTTTGATATATAGTATTTCCATTTTCATTCTGTTCTAAAAATATTTAAACATTCCCATCACAATTGCTTCTTTGACTTATGTATCATTTGGAATTTTAAAATATCTAAATTAAGTAATTAAAAAATTATTTTAATTACATTATTAATCTAATTGCATTTTTGTCAGATAACTTTGCATGATATTGATTCTTTGAAGTTCCCTGAGACATCTTTCAAGGTTAAATATGTGATCAACTTTGATAAATGTTGCACGTGTCCTTGAAAAGAATGATTATTCTCTAGTAATTGGGTGCCTTATTTCATTTTAGGTTCAGGGGGTATATGTACAGGTTTGTTACATTGGTATATTCCGTGATGCTGAGGTTTGGGGTATGATTTATACCATCTCTCAGGTACTGAACATAGTCCTCAATAGGTAGTTTTTTTTAGCCTTTTCCCCCCTCCCTTCTTCCTCCTTCTAATAGTCTCCAGTGTTGATTGTTCCCATCTTTGTGTCCATGTATACCCAATGTTTAGCTCCCACTTACAAGTGAGAATATGCAGTCTTTGGTTTTCTGTTCCTGTGTTAATTCACTTAGGATAATGACCAAGAGCTGCATCCATGTTGCTGCAAAGGACAAGATTTTGTTCTTTTTATGGCTGTGTAGTATTCCATGGTATATATTTACCACATTTTCTTTATCTACTCTACCATAGATGGGCACTTAGGTTGATTCCATGTCTTTGCTATTGTTGATACTGTGGCAGTGAACATACGAGTGCATATGTCTTTTTGGTAGGGTGATTTATTTTCCTTTGGGTATATATCCAGCAATGAGATTGCTGGGTCAAATGGTAGCTCTGTTTTAAGTTCTTTGGGAGATCTCCAAACTCCTTTGCACAGTGGTTGAACTAATTTATATTTCCACCTACAGTGTATAAGCATTCCATTTTCTCTGCAGCCTTGCCAGCATCTATTATTTTTTGACTTTTTTTTTGGGACAGTCTCATTCTGTTGCCCAGGCTGGAGGGCAGTGGCATTTTCGGCTCACTGCAACCTCTGCCTCCCAGGTTCAAGCGATTCTTGTGCCTCAGCCTCCTGAGTAGCTGGGATTACAGGTGTGTGCCATCATGCCCAGCTAATTTTTTTTTAAATTTTTTAGTAGAGATGGGGTTTCACCATGTTGGCCAGGCTGGTCTCAAACTCCTGGCCTCAAGTGATCCGCCCACCTCAGCCTCCCAAATTGCTGAGATTATAAGCATGAGCCACTGTGCCTGGCCATTTTGACTTCTTAATAATAGCCATTCTGGCTGGTGTGAGATGGTATCTCATTGCGCTTTTGATTTGCATTTCTCTAATGATTAGGGATGTTGAGCATTTTTTCATATATTTGCTGGCCACATGTATGTCTTCTTTTGAGAAGTGTCTGTTCATGTCCTTTGCCCACTTTTAATGGGGTCATTTTTTGCTTGTTGATTTGTTTAAGTTCCTTATAGAATCTGCATATTAGACCTTTGTCACATGCCTAGTTTGTGAATATTTTCTCCTATTCTGTAGGGTGTCCATTTATTCTGTTGATAGTTTCTTTTGCTGTGCAGAAGCTCTTTTTTTTTTTTTTTTTTTTTTTTTTTTTTTAGATTTTTAATTTTTTTTTTTTTTTTTTTTATTATACTTTAGGGTTTTAGGGTACATGTGCACAATGTGCAGGTTTGTTACATATGTATCCATGTGCCATGTTGATTTCCTGCACCCATTAATTCGTCATTTAGCATTAGGTGTATCTCCTAATGCTGTCCCTCCCCCCTTCCCCCACCCCACAACAGTCCCTGGAGCGTGATGTTCCCCTTCCTGTGTCCATGAGTTCTCATTGTTCAATTCCCACCTATGAGTGAGAACATGCGGTGTTTGGTTTTTTGTCCTTGCGATAGTTTACTGAGAATGATGTTTTCCAGTTTCATCCATGTCCCTACAAAGGACACGAACTCATCATTTTTTATGGCTGCATAGTATTCCATGGTGTATATGTGCCACATTTTCTTAATCCAGTCTATCGTTGTTGGACATTTGGGTTGGTTCCAACTCTTTGCTATTGTGAATAGTGCCGCAATAAACATACGTGTGCATGTGTCTTTATAGCAGCATGATTTATAGTCCTTTGGGTATATACCCAGTAATGGGATGGCTGGGTCAAATGGTATTTCTAGTTCTAGATCCCTGAGGAATCGCCACACTGACTTCCACAATGGTTGAACTAGTTTACAGTCCCACCAACAGTGTAAAAGTGTTCCTATTTCTCCACATCCTCTCCAGCACCTGTTGTTTCCTGATTTTTTAATGATGGCCATTCTAACTGGTGTGAGATGGTATCTCACTGTGGTTTTGATTTGCATTTCTCTGATGGCCAGTGATGAGGAGCATTTCTTCATGTGTTTTTTGGCTGCATAAATGTCTTCTTTTGAGAACTGTCTGTTCATGTCCTCTGCCCACTTTTTGATGGGGTTGTTTGTTTTTTTCTTGTAAATTTGTTTGAGTTCATTGTAGATTCTGGATATTAGCCCTTTGTCAGATGAGTAGGTTGCAAAAATTTTCTCCCATTGTGTAGGTTGCCTGTTCACTCTGATGATAGTTTCTTTTGCTGTGCAGAAGCTCTTTAGTTTAATGAGATCCCATTTGTCGATTTTGGCTTTTGTTGCCATTGCTTTTGGTGTTTTAGACATGAAGTCCTTGCCCACGCCTATGTCCTGAATGGTATTGCCTAGGTTTTCTTGTAGGATTTTAATGGTTTTAGGTCTAACATATAAGTCTTTAATCCATCTTGAATTAATTTTTGTATAAGGTGTAAGGAAGGGATCCAGTTGCAGCTTTCTACATATGGCTAGCCAGTTTTCCCAGCACCATTTATTGAATAGGGAATCCTTTCCCCATTTCTTGTTTTTGTCAGATTTGTCAAAGATCAGATAGTTGTAGCTATGTGGCATCATTTCTGAGGGCTCTGTTCTGTTCCATTGATCTATGTCTCTGTTGTGGTACCAGTACCATGCTGTTTTGGTTACTGTAGCCTTGTAGTATAGTTTAAAGTCAGGTAGCGTGATGCCTCCAGCTTTGTTCTTTTGGCTTAGGATTGACTTGGCGATGCGGGCTCTTTTTTGGTTCCATATGAACTTTAAAGTAGTTTTTTCCAATTCTGTGAAGAACGTCATTGGTAGCTTGATGGGGATGGCATTGAATCTGTAAATTACCTTGGGCAGTATGGCCATTTTCACGATATTGATTCTTCCAACCCATGAGCATGGAATGTTCTTCCATTTGTTTGTATCCTCTTTTATTTCATTGAGCAGTGGTTTGTAGTTCTCCTTGAAGAGGTCCTTCACATCCCTTGTAAGTTGGGTTCCTAGGTATTTTATTCTCTTTGAAGCAATTGTGAATGGGAGTTCACTCATGATTTGGCTCTCTGTTTGTCTGTTATTGGTGTACAAGAATGCTTGTGATTTTTGTACATTAATTTTGTATCCTGAGACTTTGCTGAAGTTGCTAATCAGCTTAAGGAGATTTTGGGCTGAGACAATGGGGTTTTCTAGATATACAATCATGTCATCTGCAAACAGGGACAATTTGACTTCCTCTTTTCCTAATTGAATACCCTTTATTTCCTTCTCCTGCCTGATTGCTCTGGCCAGAACTTCCAGCACTATGTTGAATAGGAGCGGTGAGAGAGGGCATCCCTGTCTTGTGCCAGTTTTCAGAGGGAATGCTTCCAGTTTTTGCCCATTCAGTATGATATTGGCTGTGGGTTTGTTGTAGATAGCTCTTATTATTTTGAGATACGTCCCATCAATACCTAATTTATTGAGAGTTTTTAGCATGAAGGGTTGTTGAATTTTGTCAAAGGCCTTTTCTGCATCTATTGAGATAATCATGTGGTTTTTGTCTTTGGTTCTGTTTATATGCTGGATTACATTTATTGATTTGCGTATGTTGAACCAGCCTTGCATCCCAGGGATGAAGCCCACTTGATCATGGTGGATAAGCTTTTTGATGTGCTGCTGGATTCGGTTTGCCAGTATTTTATTGAGGATTTTTGCATCAATGTTCATCAAGGATATTGGTCTGAAATTCTCTTTTTTGGTTATGTCTCTGCCAGGTTTTGGTATTAGGATGATGCTGGCTTCGTAAAATGTGTTAGGGAGGATTCCCTCTTTTTCTATCGATTGGAATAGTTTCAGAAGGAATGGTACCAGTTCCTCCTTGTACCTCTGGTAGAATTCAGCTGTGAATCCATCAGGTCCTGGACTCTTTTTGGTTGGTAAGCTATTGATTATTGCCACAATTTCAGAACCTGTTATTGGTCTATTCAGAGATTCAACTTCTTCCTGGTTTAGTCTTGGGAGGGTGTATTTGTCGAGGAATTTATCCATTTCTTCCAGATTTTCTAGTTTATTTGCATAGAGGTGTTTGTAGTATTCTCTGATGGTAGATTGTATTTCTGTGGGATCGGTGGTGATATCCCCTTTTTCGCTTTTTATTGCATCTATTTGATTCTTCTCTCTTTTCTTCTTTATTAGTCTTGCTAGCGGTCCATCAATTTTGTTGATCTTTTCAAAAAACCAGCTCCTGGATTCATTAATTTTTTGAAGGGTTTTTTGTGTCTCTATTTCCTTCAGTTCTGCTCTGATTTTAGTTATTTCTAGCCTTCTGCTAGCTTTTGAATGTGTTTGCTCTTGCTTTTCTAGTTCTTTTAATTGTGATGTTAGGGTGTCAATTTTGGATCTTTCCTGCTTTCTCTTGTGGGCATTTAGTGCTATAAATTTTCCTCTACACACTGCTTTGAATGTGTCCCAGAGATTCTGGTATGTTGTGTCTTTGTTCTCGTTGGTTTCAAAGAACATCTTTATTTCTGCCTTCATTTCATTATGTACCCAATAGTCATTCAGGAGCAGGTTGTTCAGTTTCCATGTAGTTGAGCGGTTTTGACTGAGTTTCTTAATCCTGAGTTCTAGTTTGATTGCACTGTGGTCTGAGAGACAGTTTGTTATAATCTCTGTTCTTTTACATTTGCTGAGAAGAGCTTTACTTCCAACTATGTGGTCAATTTTGGAATAGGTGTGGTGTGGTGCTGAAAAAAATGTATATTCTGTTGATTTGGGGTGGAGAGTTCTGTAGATGTCTATTAGGTCCACTTTGTGTAGAGCTGAGTTCAATTCCTGGATATCCTTGTTAACTTTCTGTCTCGTTGATCTGTCTAATGTTGACAGTGGGGTGTTAAAATCTCCCATTATTATTGTGTGGGAGTTTAAGTCCGTTTGTAGGTCACTGAGGACTTGCTTTATGAATCTGGGTGCTCCTGTGTTGGGTGCATATATATTTAGGATAGTTAGCTCTTCTTGTTGAATTGATCCCTTTACCATTATGTAATGGCCTTCTTTGTCTCTTTTGATCTTTGTTGGTTTAAAGTCTATTTTATCAGAGACTAGGATTGCAACCCCTGCCTTTTTTTGTTTTCCAGTTGCTTGATAGATCTTCCTCCATCCCTTTATTTTGAGTCTATGTGTGTCTCTGCACGTGAGATGAGTTTCCTGAATACAGCACACTGATGGGTCCTGACTCCTTATCCAGTTTGCCAGTCTGTGTCTTTTGATTGGAGCATTTAGCCCATTTACATTTAACGTGAATATTGTTATGTGTGAATCTGATCCTGTCATTATGATGTTAATTGGTTATTTTGCTCGTTAGTTGCTATAGTTTCTTCCTAGCCTCGATGGTCTTTACAATTTGGCATGTTTTTGCAGGGGCTGGTACCGGTTGTTCCTTTCCATGTTTAGTGTTTCCTTCAGGAGCTCTTTTAGGGCAGGCCTGGTGGTGACAAAATCTCTCAGCGTTCGCTTGTCTGTAAAGTATTTTATTTCTCCTTCACTTATGAAGCTTAGTTTGGTGGGATAGAAAATTCTGGGTTGAAAATTCTTTTCTTTAAGAATGTTGAATATCGGCCCCCACTCTCTTCTGGCTTGTAGAGTTTCTGCTGAGAGATCAGCTGTTAGTCTGATGGGCTTCCCTTTGTGGGTAACCCGACCTTTCTCTCTGGCTGCCCTTAACATTTTTTCCTTCATTTCCACTTTGGTGAATCTGACAATTATGTGTCTTGGAGTTGCCCTTCTCGAGGAGTATCTTTGTGGCGTTCTCTGTATTTCCTGAATCTGAATGCTGGCCTGCCTTGCTAGATTGGGGAAGTTCTCCTGGATAATATCTTGCAGAGTGTTTTCCAACTTGGTTCCATTCTCCCCATCATTTTCAGGTACACCAATCAGATGTAGGTTTGGTCTTTTCACATAGTCCCAAATTTCTTGGAGGCTTTGTTCATTTCTTTTTATTCTTTTTTCTCTAAACTTCCCTTCTCTCTTCATTTCATTCATTTCATCTTCTATCAGCGATACCCTTTCTTCCAGTTGATCGCATCTGCTACTGAGGCTTCTGCATTCTTCGCGTAGTTCTCGAAACTTGGCTTTCAGCTCCATCATCTCCTTTAAGCCCTTCTCTCCATTGGTTATTCTAGTTATCCATTCTTCTAATTTTTTTTCAAAGTTTTTAACTTCTTTGCTATTGTTCTGAATTTCCTCTCGTAGCTCAGAGTAGTTTGATCGTCTGAAGCCTTCTTCTCTCAACTCATCAAAGTCATCCTCCATCCAGCTTTGTTCCGTTGCTGGTGAGGAACTGCGTTCCTTTGGAGGAGGAGAGGTGCTCTGTTTTTTAGAGTTTCCAGTTTTTTTGGTCTGTTTTTTCCCCATCTTTGTGGTTTTGTCTACTTTTTGTCTTCGATGATGATGATGTACAGATGGGTTTTTGGTGTGGATGTCCTTTCTGTTTGTTAATTTTCCTTCTACCAGACAAGACCCTCAGCTGCAGGTCTGTTGGAGTTTACTAGAGGTCCACTCCAGACCCTGTTTGGCTGGGTGTCAGCACCGGTGGCTGCAGAACAGCAGATTTTCGTGAGACCACAAATTCAGCTGTCTGATAGTTCCTCTGAAAGTTTTGTCTCAGAGGAGTACCCGGTTGAATGAGGTGTCAGTCTGTCCCACTGGGGGGGTGCCTCCCAGTTAGGCGGCTCAGGGGTGAGGGACCCACTTTAGGAGGCAGTCTGTCCGTTCTCAGATCTCCAGCTGCGTGCTGGGAGAACCACTACTCTCTTCAAAGCTGTCAGTCAGACAGGGACATTTAAGGCTGTGGAGGTTCTCGCTGAGTTTTTGGTTGTCTGTGCCCTGCCCCCAGAGGTGGAGCCTACAGAGGCAGGCGGGCCTCCTTGAGCTGTGGTGGGCTCCACCCAGTTCGAGCTTCCTGGCTGCTTTGTTTACCTAAGCAAGCCTGGGCAATGGCGGGCGCCTCTCCCCCAGCCTCGTTGCCGCCTTGCAGCGTGATCTCAGACTGCTGTGCTAGCAATCAGCAAGACTCTGTGGGCATAGGACCCTCCGAGCCAGGTGCGGGACACAATCTCCTAGTGTGCCGTTTTCCAGGCCCGTTCGAAAAGCGCAGTATTAGGACGGGACTGACCCGATATTCCAGGTGCCGTCTGTTTTCCCTTTCTTTGACTAGGAAAGGGAACTCCCTGACCCCTTGCGCTTCCCGAGTGAGGCAATGCCTCGCCCTGCTTCGGCTCGCGCACAGTGCGCTTCACCGACTGTCCTGAACCCACTGTTAGGCACTCCCTAGTGAGATGAAACCGGTACCTCAAGCAGAAATGCAGAAATCACCCGTCTTCTGTGTCGCTGGGGCTGGGAGCTGGAGACCGGAGCTGTTCCTATTCGGCCATCTTGGCTCCACCTAGATGTTCGCAGAAGCTCTTTAGTTAGGTACCACTTGTCAATTTTTGTTTTTGTTATAATATTTTTGAGGTCTTAGCCATTAATTCTTTGCCAAGGCTGATGTCCAGAATGGATTTTCCTTGGTTTTCTTCTAGGATTTTTATGGGTTGGATCTTACATTTAAATTGTTGATTCATCTTGAGTTAATTTTTGTATATGGTAAAAGGTAGGGGTCCAGTTTAATTATTCTGCATATGGCTAGCTGGTAATCTCAACAGCATTTATTGAATAGGGAGTCCTTTCCCCATTTTTTATTTTTGTTGACTTTGTCAAAGATCAGAGGTTGTAAGTGTGTGGTTTCATTTCTGTGTTTTCTATTCTGTTCCACTGATCACTGTGTCTGTTTTTGTACCAGTACCATGCCGTTTTGGTTGCTATAGTTTGAAGTCAGGTAGTGTGATGCCTCTAGCTTTGTTCTCTTTGCTTAGGATTGCTTTGGCTTTTCAGACTCCAACTTCCCATATGAATGTTAGAATAGTTTTTTCTAATTCTGTGAAAAATGACATTGGTAATTTGAATCTGTACATTGCTTTGGGAAATACGCCATTTTAACGGTATTGATTCTTCAAATCCATGAGTATGGAATGTTTTTTCATTTGTTTGTATCATCTATGATTTCTTGTAGCAGTGTTTTGTGGTTCTCCTTCCAGAGATCGTTCACCTCCTTGGTTAGATGTATTCCTAGATATTTTATTTTTTTGTGTAGCTATTGTAAATGGGATTGTATTCTTGACTTGGCTGTCAGCTGGAATGTTATTGGTGTATAGAAAAGCTACTGATTTTTGTGCATTGATTTTGTAGACTTCAACTTTACTAAAGTCATTTATCAGTTCTGGGAGCCTTTTGGAGCAGTCTTTAGGGTTTTCTAGGTAGAGAATCATATTGTCAGTGAAGAGAGATGATTTTACTTTTTCTTTTTCTATTTTGATACCTTTTATTTTTTTCCCTTTTTCTTTTTTTTCATTTTTTAGGTGGAGTCTCACCCTGTCACCTAGGCTGGAGTGCAGTGGCACAATCTTGGTTCACTGCAACCTTCACCTCTTGGGTTCAAGTGATTCTCTTGCCTCAGCCTTTCAAGTAGCTGGGACTATAGGCGTGCACCACCACTCCCAGCTAATTTTTATATTTTTAGTAGAGATGAGGTTTCACCGTATTGGCCAACCTGGTCTTGAACTCCTGACCTCAAATGATCTGCCCGTCTAGGCCTCCCAAAATTCTGGGATTATAGGCATGTGCCACCACGCCCAGCCTTATTTCTTTCTCTTGCCTGATTGCTCTGGCTAGGACTTCCTGTACTATGTTGAGTAGGAGTGGTGAGACTGGGCATCCTTGTCTTGTTCTAGTTCTCCCAAATTTTGCCTGTTTAGAATGATGTTGGCTGTGGGTTTGTCACAAATGGGTCTTAGTATTTTGAGGTATGTTCATTTCGATGCCTAGTCTGTTGAGGGCTTTTTATCATGAAGGGGTGTTGGATTATGTTGACAGCTTTTTCTGTGTCTATGGAGATGATCTTATGGTTTTTGCTTTAAATCTGTTTATGTTGTGAATAACATTTATTGATTTGCATATGTTGAACTAGCCCTGCATCTTAGGAATAAAGCTTACTTAATCATGATGTATTAACTTTTTGATGCGTTGCTGGATTCAGTTTGCTCATATTTTCTTGCAGATTTTTGTATCCATGTTCATCAGGCATATTGACCTGATGCTTTCTTTTACATTGTGTCTCTGCCAGATTTTGGTGTCAGGCTGATACTGGTCTTATAGAATGAGTTATTGAGGACTCTCTCTTCCTCAGTTTTTTGGAACATTGTCAGTAGGAATGGTATAAGCGCTTCTTTATACATCTGGTAGAATTAGGCCGTGAACATGTCTGGTCCTGGGATTTTTCTGCTTGGTAGGCTTTTTGTTACCTATTCACTTTAGGACCTCATTATTGGTCTGTTCATTAGTTTAATTTCTTTCTGGTTCAATCTGGGAGGTTGCATGTTTCCAGGAATTTATGCATTTCTTCTAGGTTTTCTAGTTTGTGTACATAGAGGTGTTTGTAGTAGTTCTCTGAAGGTTTTTTGTATTTCTGTGGGGTTGATGGAATATCACCTTTGTCATTTCTGATTGTTTATTTGGATTTTTTTTTTTCTTATTAGTCTGGCTAGCAGTTTATCTTATATATTCTTTCAAGGAACAAACTCCTTGATTCTTTGATCTTTTTAATTATTATTTTTTTTTTTTGCATCTCAATTTTGTTCAGTTCAGCTCTGATTTTGGTTATTTCTTATCTTCTGCTAGCTTTGGGGTTGGTTTGCTCTTGCTTCTCTGTTTCCTCTAGGTGAGATGTTAGGTTATTCACTTGAGAACTTTTGAACTTTCTGATATGGGCTTTTAACACTATAAACTTTCCTCTTAACACTGCTGTAGCTGTGTCCCAGAGATTCTGGTATGTTGTATCTTTATTCTCATTAGTTTCAAAGAATTTCTTGATTTCTGCCTTAATTCCATTGTTTACCCAAAAGTCACTCAGGAGCAGGTTGTTTATTTCCATGTAATTGTATGGTTTTAATGATTTTCTTAATATTGATTTCTATTTTTATTGTGCTGTGGTCTAAGAGTGTGATTGGTATGATTGCAGTTTTTTTTTTTTGAATTTGTTGACAATTGTTTTATGGTTGATTGTGTGGTCAGTGTTAGAATATGTGCCCTGTACAGATGAAAATAATGTATATTCTGCTGTTTTTGGGTGGAGAGTTCTGTAGATGTCTATTAGGTTCATTTAGTCAAGTGTTGAGTTCAGGTCTTGAATTTATTAGTTTCCTGTCTTAATGATCTGTCTCATAATGTCAGTGGGGTGTTGAAGTCTCACACTATTATTATGCAGTCTCTTCGTAAGTCTCTAAGAACTTGCTTTACGAACCTGGGTGCTCCTATGTTTGCTGCATATATAGGATAATTAGGTCTTTTTGTTTAATTGAATGCTTTACCATTATGTAGTGCCCTTCTTTGTCTTTTATATATATATATATATTTATTATAGTTTAAGTTCTAGGGTACATGTGCACAACGTGCAGATTTGTTACATATGTATACATGTGCCATGTTGGTGTGCTGCACCTATTAACTCATCATTTAAATTACGTATATCTCCTAATGCTATCCCTCCCCCCTCCCCCCACCCCACAACAGGCCCCAGTGTGTGATGTTCCCCTTCAAAAATGATGAGTTCATGTCCTTTATAGGGACATGGATGAAGCTGGAAACCATCTTTTTTTTTTTTTTTATCTTTACTAGTTTAAAGTCGGCTTTGTCTGTTATAATAGCAACCCCTACTTTTTTCTATTTTCTATTTGCTTGGTAGATTTTTCTCCATCCTTTTATTTTGAGCTTATGGGTGTCACTGCATGTGAGATGGGTCTCTTGAAGATAGGACACCATTGGGTCTTGCCTCTTTGTCCAACTTGCCACTCTGTGCCTTTTAATTGGGGCATTTAGCCTGTTTACATTCAACGTTAATATTAACATGTGGATTTGATATTGTCATCATGTTGTTAGCTGGTTATTATGCAGACTTGTTTGTGTTGTTGCTTTATAGTGGCAATGGTCTGTGTACTTAAGTGTGTTTTTGTAGTGGCTGGTGATGGTCTTTCCTTTTTATATTTAACACTCCCTTCAGAACCTCTCGTAAGGCAGGTCTAATGGTAACAAATTCCCTTTGCATTTGTTTGTCTGAAAAGGATCTTATTTCTCCTTTGCTTAGTTTGGCTGCATATGAAATTCTTGGTTGGGGCTGGGTGTGGTGGCTCACGCCTGTAATCCTAGCACTTTGGGAGGCTGAAGCAGGTGGATCGCTTGAGCCCAGGAGTTTGAGACCAGCCGGGGCAACATGATGAAACCCTGTCTCTACAAAAAATGCTAAAATTAGCCGGGCATGGTTGCATGTGCCTGTGGTCCCAGCTACTCGGGAGGCTGAGGTGAGAGGACTGCTTGGGCCCAGGAGGTCATTGCTGCAGTGAGCCGTGATCATGCCACTGCACTCCAGCCTGGGTGATAGAGTGAAACCCTGTCACATATACATACACACACAAAACACTCACACGAAATTCATGATTGGAATTTCTTTTCCTTAAGAATGTTGAATATAGTCCTCCAATTTCTTCCAGCTTGCAGAGTTTCTGCTGAAAGTTTCACTGTTCGCCTGATGGAGTTCCCTTTGTAGGCGACTTGCCTCTTCTCTCTAGCTGCCTTTAACATTTTTTTCCTTCATTTTGACTTTGATGAATCTGATGACTGTGTCTTGGGGATGATCATCTTGGATAGTATCTCACAGAAGTTCTCTGCATTTCTTGAATTTGAATTCAGGCCCCCTCTGGGCCCTTCAGGTTAGGGACCTTCTGTGCTGGAGGGACCCAGGTGTTCTTGGATCTCTGGCCACAACACTGATGGGTGGTGCCAGCCAAAATGCATTGTTGGGGTGGTGGCAGTGGGATCTGTGCTTGTTCACATGTACCAACAGCAGCTGCATTATGGTGGGATGCATGCTCCGTGGCTTGGACGGGGTGCTGGTGGGTGCGGGGCTGCCAGCCTCTGTGTGCATATTCACACTGGTGGCAGTGTTGGCGTGGGGTGTAGTGCGGTGCTGGCAGGTAGAGGGCTGCCAGTCTTCATGTGTGTGTTCGTGCTGCTGGCAGGTACAGGGCTGCCAGTCTCCATGTGTGTGTTTGGGGGGTGGCGTGTGGGTTGCTGTCCTCCATATGCGCGTTTGCATTGGCAATGGCCACACAGTGGTGAGGTTACACTCACACCGCAGCTGTGACACAGTGGGATGCATGTGCACATGGGTGCTGGCGATGGAGGGGAGGTGAGGTCTACCCACACGTGTGCCAGCAAAACGGTAGGGCGGGGGGGGTGGCCGTGTGCATGTTCCTGCTGGCAAAGCACCACAGAGGAGGCTGCAGTCAGTGGAGGGTGTGGGTGGTCTGGTGTGCCTCAGTGGAGGCTGCTCTACTGGAGCTCTTGACGGTCAGCACTATCTGCCAGTGAAGGAGCTATGATGTAGGCCCCCTGGAGGCACCTCAGTTGGGCATCCGAGGGTACACTGCAAGTGTGCTCCGCCAGGTTGGGACCCTGGGAGAGGCTAGCAGGCAAGGGATGCTTCGATTGGACTGGCCCCATTTCACATGCAAGACCACCATGATCTGTTCAGATTTGACAATTCCCCTAAGGCTAAAGTCTCCTAGGAGAGCATGGTGAGCCTTGGGAGATGGACAACCCTGGTTGTGCTCCACTGCAGACATTACTGCACCAAACCCTCTAGGTTCCGCACTGCAGTCCTACCCCTAACACCTGTCTAAGCACCTCTCCCAGCCAGCTCAGGTTTCCACACCCTGGGGTCATGGGGTCTCCTGCTGCTAGGATTTCAGAGGTCTGTGGTGAGAGGGGTTTGTTTTTCACCTCTTCAACTCACCCCTTCCTCAGGAGTCCTTGGGGGCCAGAAGTAAGTCTAGGTGTGTGATAGCCCAATGCAGCGTTCCCAGCTTCTTTCTTCAGTCCAGCATCTGTATCCTCCCTCCATCCATTCTCACTGCCTTCCCTCCAAAGATCGCAGAATGTGCCAGTCTTCCCAAAGTCCCAGTCGCTTGGTGGCATGTGTTCCTCCTAGCTGCATCTAGTTGGCCATCTTGCCCCAGAGTCTTCTCTCTAATTTTAGGGATTTATTTTCTTCTGGTAGTTTTGGGGTTGGTTTGTTCTTTTTTTTTTTTTTTTTTCTAATTCCATTAGGTGCAAAGTTAAATTGTTAATTTGAAATCTTTCTAACCTCTCGATGAAGAAATTTAGTGTTATCAACTTTCCTCTTAATACTGCTTTAGCTGCCTCCCAGAGATTTTGGGAAGTTGTGTTCCTATTTTCATTAATATCAAAGAATTTTTTGACTTCCGCCTTAATTTCGTGTTCACCCAGGAGTTATTCAGGACCAAGTTGTGTCCTTTCTGTATTTGTGTAGTTTTGAGAGATCTTCTTGATATTCATTTTTATTTTTTTGGCACTGTGGTCTGATAGTGTGCTTGGTATGATTTCGATTTTTAAAAAAATTTATTGACACTATTATGACCAAACGTGTGGTTGCTCTTAGAATATGTTCCTTGTACAGATGAGAAGAATGTATATTCTGTGGTTGGTGTGTGGATCGTTGGTGTGTGGATCGTTCTATAGATATCTGTTAGGTTTAATTGGTCAAGTGTCAAGTTTAAGTCCAGAGTTTGTTTGTTATTTTTCTGCCTTGATGGTCTTTCTGTCACTGTCAGTGGGGTGTTGAAGCCCCCCCCATTTTTGTGTGGCTGTCTAAGTCTTTTTATCAGTCAAGAAGAACTTGTTTTATGAATCTGGGTGCTCCAATGTTTGATGGGTATATATTTAGGATAGTTAAGTCTTCCTATTGGATTGTACACTTTTTTTTGTTGTTGTTAAGACGGAGTCTCGCTCTGTCACCAGGCTGGAGTGCAGTGGCACGATCTCTGCTCACTCCAACCTCCGACTCCTCAGTTCAAGTGATTCTCCTGCCTCAGCCTCCTGAGTAGCTGGGATTACAGGCACATGCCACCACACCCAACTAATTTTTGTATTTTTAGTAGAGATGGGGTTTCACCATGTTGGCCAGGATGGTCTCAATCTCCTGACCTCATGATCTCCCTGCCTCAGCCTCCCAAAGTGCTGG
Organism: Symphalangus syndactylus; assembly: GCF_028878055.3. NCBI lineage: Eukaryota > Metazoa > Chordata > Mammalia > Primates > Hylobatidae > Symphalangus > Symphalangus syndactylus. The sequence goes on along the minus strand of NC_072430.2, from coordinate 49,217,712 downwards.
GATTACAGGCGTGAGCCACCACGCCTGGCCGGATTGTACCCTTTATCATTGTGTAATACCCTTCTATGTCTTTCTTAGTTGTTATGGTTTAAAGTCTGTTTTATCTGGTATAAGAATAGTGACTTCTGCTTGTTTTCCATTTGCCTGCTAGCTCTTTCTTCATCCCTTTTTACTTTGAGCCTGTGGGATTACATGTGAGATGGGTCTCTTGAAGATGGCAGATGGTTGAGTCTTGTCTTTTTTTTTCTAGCTTACCATTCTTTGTCTTTTAAGTGGGGTGTTCAGACCATTTACATTGAAGTTTAATAATAATATGTGAGACTTTGATCCTGTCATTGTGTTGTTGGCTGGTTGTTATGTAGACTTGATTGCATAGTTACTTTATAGTGTCTGTGGGCTATGTACTTAAGTGTGTTTTTGTGGTAGCAGGTGTCGTTCTTACCATTCCATGTTTAGCATTTCCTTAAGGACCTCTTATAAGGCTGTTCTAGTTGAAACAAATTCCCTCATTGTTTTCTTGTCTGAGAAGACAAGAAACAAATTTATTTATTTTTCACTTATGAAGCTTAGTTTGTGGGATATGAAATTATTTGTTGGTATTTCTTTTCTTTAAAGACACTGAAAATAGGTCCCCACTCTTTTCTGGCTTGCAAGGTTTCTGCTGAGATGTCTGGTGCTAGCCTGATGGGGATCCTTCTGTCCGTGCATTACCATTCTCTCTTGCTGCCTTTAAGACTTTTTTCTTTTGCATTGACCTTGGTGAATGTCTATGTGCCTTTGGGATGGTCATTATGTTGTCTGGATTTCTTGTACCTGGATATCTATATCTCTAGCAAGATTAGGGAAATTTTCTTGAATTATTCCATCAAGTATGTTTTCCAGGTTGTCAACTTCTTCTCCTTCTCTCTCAGGAATGCCAATAATTCATAGGTTTGGTTGCTTTATGTAATCCCACACTTCTCAAACACTTTGTTCATTTTATAAAATTCTTTATTCTTTCTTTCTTTTTTTTCTTTTTCCTTTGAGACGGAGTTTTGCTCTTGTTGCCCAGGCTGGAGTGCAATGGCGCAAACTTGACTCACTGCAACCTTCACCTCCTGGGTTCAAGCAATTCTCCTGCCTCAGCCTCCCGAGTAGCTGGGATTATAGGCATGCACCACCACACCCAGCTAATTTTGTATTATTTGTGTAGAGACGGGTTTTCACCATGTTGGTCAGGCTGATCTCAAACTCCTGACCTCAGGTGATCCTCCCACCTCGGCCTCCCAAAGTGCTGGGATTACAGGCATGAGCCATTGCACCTGGCCTAAAATTCTTTTTTCTTTAATTTGTCTATATATGTTAGTTTGAAATATCAGTCGTAATTCTTTTTTCTGCTTGGTCTAGTCTATTGATAAAGCTTTCGATAGCTTGACAATCATAAAGTGAAGTTTTCAGTTCCAGAAGCTCTAATTGATTCCTTTTTAAGATGTTTATCTCTTTTTTCATTTCCTGGATTGTTTTAGTAGGTTCTTTGTGTTGATTTTTAGTCTTTTCTTTTATATCTTTGAGTTTCTTTCAATCTATGCTTTGAATTATTTATCTGACATTTCTGAGTTTCCATTTTGGTTGGGGACCTTTCCTAGAGAGCTACTGTGATTCTCTGGTGGTGTTACAAAAATTGGATTTTTCTGGTGCCAGCATTCTTATGTTGCTTCCTTCTCATTTGTAGGTGTTGGCACTTCTAAATTTTTGTTTTTTGAGACAGGTTCTCACTGTTTCACACAGGCTGAAGTGCAGGGAATCATGTTCCACCACAGCCTCGACCTCCCAGGCTGAAGCAATCCTCCCGCCTCAGCCTTCCAAGTAGCTGGGACTATAGGCATGTGCCATCATGCCTGGCTAATTTTTTAATTATTTGTATAGACAGTGTCCCACCGTGGTCTTGAACTCCTGGGCTCAAGCAATCCTTCTGCTTTGGCCTCCAGGGTTGGAGTGCTGGGATGGATTACAGACATGAGCCACCGTGCCTGGCTGGCACTTCAAATTTTTGTAGATATTTTCATTCAGGTAGGGTTTTCTTTCCCTTTCTTTTCTTGTATTATTATTGTTTTTTTCCCCTTTCCTTCCCCCACTCACTAAAGGGTGTGACTTAAGAGTATGTCGAGTAGGGTCTTTTGTCTTTGTTTCCATGGCCTTATGTTCTGTCAGCAGGTTGTATATTGGGCTGTGGAGTTCAACCTACGGGCCAGTAGATGATGCTTATGGGTGAGAGTCAGCTGTGGTGGAAGCAAACAGTTATGTACTTGATATTTGTTTATTGTGAACAACTCTGTTGTTTCAGGTGATAGGCCAGACTGTGGAGGGCTCCATACCATGTACTTCCTATTTTACAGGAGTGCTGGGGACATAGCTGGGTAGAGCTGGATCCCCTGGCTTGTCCACAAATACCCCTATGTCAAGTGTAGTCCCCAACCCTGATGAGGGTGGCTAGGAAAAGCTCCCAGTGAATTGTACCACAGTCTCTGTGGGGGTTTGGGGTGCTACACGAGCCCCTTCTAGATAGGCTGGAATGTAGATTGTTGCCCAATCACACCCTTGTTCTAGAGCTCTTGACTTCTGGATCAGACACACACTGCAGCCTATCTCCAGACCACCATATGGTTGAGAGCCTTAGGAAATGTCTAATTTTTGACTCTCCAGGGGAGTGGTTTTGGGGCAGAACTTCATCACTTATCTTAACATGGGTAGCTGTGTGGCTCCTCTGCTCTCCAATGTGATGACTCTTCTTCATTTAAGAGTGGGGTTGGGGGACTCCTTCTTTGGGCCTCTGCAGGGGTGTGTTGGTTGTGGTGGTGTTGGCTGGTTGTGTCAGTTCAACCTCAGGCAGTGGGAGATGTGGTAAAGTACTAGCAAAATTGGAATAGGGTAGGGAGATCTGTTAACTCCCTAGTCCCTAGATGGCCGGCTGGACTTCCTCTATGAGTCTTGATGGGGCTGGATTGTTGGGGAGCCTCAGGTCCTGGCTGTGATGGGAAGGGGTGAGGGCTGATACCTGGGTGAGGGGCTAAACTCTCAGGCAGGGCACTTAGGCAGTGGGAGCCCCAGGGAAGATCACAGGTCTGTGGGGGTAAGGTTTTCGATAGGGCTCTGGGCCATGACTGACGTACTCGTGGGGGTGGGGTAGGTGCAGTAGAAGCCAGAAGGCAGCATCCCTGGTTTGGGAGTGGGCAGTGGAGGAAGGGGGTCATGTGGAAAGCATTCTGGCCACCTCTCTAAAGGGTAGTTGCTGACACTGGAGTTTCTCTCCCCAGCCTGGAGGCAGCAGGGCTGGCCACAGCGGAGAACCTGTTCAGTTGCCTTTGGGAGTGATGGTGGTGGGGGGTGTACCTGGGAAGAGGGAATGGGGAGCAGGTTGGGTACTCCTCTCTGCTGATGGAGGTGCTTGAAAGCAATCAGGCTGTTTGTTCCCTCCGTAGCCTAGAAGTAGCAAGGGTGGGTACTGCAGCAGCTGCAATGGCAGAGGGCCTGTCAGTTGCCTTTGGAAGCCCCACCCCAGAGAAACAGAGCCACTGCTCACTGAAGTGATCATGTGGGGGTAGGGGTGGCTATGCTGGGGGCCCAAGTCATGAGGCCCTGCCCTGTGAGGAGCAGCAGGGCCTGGGCCTCTGAGAGAAAAGAGTCTGGCCACCTTTCCTGAAGGCAGCTGCATCCTGCTGGAGGTCTACTTACTCTCAGGCTGTTCACTCCCTCCCCAACCTGAGGGCAGCAGGAGCAAGGACCTGGCAGAGGCAGTTACAGTGGGCCTCTCAGTTACCTCCGGGAGCTCTGATCCAGTGAAATACAGAGCCAGAGCCGTGACCGACTGACCGGAGTGCTCAGTTGGTGGTGGAGTGGGCATGCTGGAGGCCCAGGCCAGTGGCCTTGCCTGGCAAGGAACAGCAGAGGCAGGGCCTGCAGTCTGACTGCTCCTAAACTCCGTGGATATGGCTTCTATCCTAGAGCTACGCGAAAGAACCTGGCCTCCCTTGGTGGGGCTGTAACAGCTGGCACCAGGTAACTCGGGGATCCAAGATCGGTGGGGATCCCTCACTCCACGTGGGGTTGAGCTTCCAAGAAGGCTTCCTTACATGGCTTATATGGCTGGGAAGTTGGTCCTGGCTGTTGGCAGTTCTTTGCAGTGTGAACCTCTCCATAGGACTGCTTGAGTGTCTTCATGACACAACAGCTGACTTTCTGCAGAGTATGTGATCCAAGAGTACAGGGTAGAAATGACAATTTCTTTTAAGACAGAGCCTTGGAAGTTACATACCATCATTTCTGCTGTATTCTATTAGTCACAGACAAACCTGATACAATGTGGGAGGAGACTACAGAAAGGCATGGATAACAAAGGTGAGCATCATTGAGTCTTAGAGGCCGCCTACCACTAATATACGCATGTGTGTATGTGTATAATTAAAAAAAAACTTTATGACCATTCCATTCTCAGAAATGTTGTAGTAGGCAGAATTTCTTAAATGGCCTCTCAAAGATGTTCTGCCCTAAACCTTGGAACCTTTGAATATGATGAGATGTCACTCCCATGATTATTATATGTTATATGGCATAGCTGACTTTAAGATGGGGAGATTATTTGGATCTAATCATATGAGCCCTTAGAAGTAGTGAGCTTTCTCTGGCGGTTAAAAAGGGGAAGGAAAAAAAGTTTAAAACCCGAGAAGGACTCAGGATGCCATTGCTGCCTTGAAGATGGAGGGGCCATGATTGAAGGAATGTAGGCAGCCTCTAGAAGCAGTGAGTGGCCCTGAGATTAGAGCAAGAAAGGGACCTCAGACCTACAGCTGCAGAGAAATAGATTTTGCCAACAGCCTGAATGAACTTGGAAGTTGATACTTACTCCCAACCTCCAGATAAGAGTCCAGCTCAGCTGAGATCTTGATTTCAACCTTGTAAGACCTTAAGCAGAGAACCTAGCCAACCCTATCTGGACTTCTGACCTTGGTGTCTCTGATTTATCCTCTGCTGCTTCTGCTTTAGGAATGAATAGCACTTCTCTGCTTCCACTTTTCATCTTGGTGTTGTAACTGAATATGTAAGTATACCCAGATTCAGTGACATTCACGTAAGTCAAAACTGACTTACAGTGACATAATAAATGGATGCTGTTTAAGCTGCCAAGTTTGTGGTAATTTGTTATGAAGCAGTAGAGAACTAATAAAATACAGGTGTCAATGAAGCTGCCTAATTAACTGCATTGCACAGTCTTTGTTTCTGGTTAAAAGGTCAAGCCTAGTGTCCTAGATAGATGTCAGATAGATCTGGTGGGTGGGTGGGGTAAGGCAACTGATTGAATGAACTTAGTGTGGATCTGGAGATTGAGAGAGTAAGAATCAATCTGGAAATATTTTGCTGTCATTTTTATAGTTGCTCTTTCCTGACTTAAAAACTTCCTAGGTTATTTATCATCAGTTTTGACTTACGTGAATGTCACTGAATCTGGGTATACTTACATATTCAGTTACAACACCAAGATGAAAAGTGGAAGTAGAGAAGTGCTATTCATTCTTAAAGCAGAAGCAGCAGAGGAGAAATCAGAGACACCAACTTTGCTGACCTGCTGAAGGAAGTGAACTACAGCGTATTGTTCCATTCCCTGAGAACAGCAAACTCCTTAAAGTTTGTATGATGTGGAGATCAAATCAGTTTGGTAGCCTTCTCATATGAGATAATATAGATAAGTGTTCCTCATTCATTTTTTTCATTATTGTCTCTTAAGAAGCTTTTTAAACAATTTTTTCTTAACCATACCCTGCAATGAAATTTTTCTACCGCACATATACTGTGTATCTGTTTTTGTACTGTATAAATATCTGTGCTTTATACATAAAAGAGTAAAATCTTTCCCTTCCTCCAAAACCAACTTTTACCCTTAGGGTTAATATCACCCATGCTGAGAAAGCATGAGATAGATGATATCGTAAATAGGTAAAATTAAAGTTGTATTTAAAGATACAGGTGAGGTGCAGTGGCTCACGCCTGTAATCCCAGCACTTTGGGAGGCTGAGATGGGCAGATCACTTGAGGCCAGGAGTTTGAGACCAGCCTGCCCAACATGGTAAAACCCCATCTTTACCAAAAATGCAAAAATTAGCTGGGTGTGGTGGCATGCACCTGTTGTCCCAGCTGGGAGGCTGAGGCATGAGAATCGCTCGAACCCAGGAGGCAGAAGTTGCAGGGAGCTAAGATCGCGCCACTGCACTCCAACCTGGGCAACAGAGTAAGGCTCCATCTCAAAAAAAAAAAAAAAAAAAAAAAAAAAGTATTCAAAGATATCCTCAAAAAAGGTATTTTCAGCCAGGTGTGGTGGCTCATGCCTGTAATCCCAGCACTTTGGGAGGCTGAAGCAGGAGGATCGCTTGAGGCCAGGAGTTTGAGACCAGCCTGAGTAACATAGCAAGACCCTAGCTCTACAAAAAGTAAAAAAAAAAAAAAAAAAAAAAAAATTAGGTGTGGTGGTGCATGCCTATAGTCCCAGCTACTTAGGAGACTGAGGCAGGAGGATCACTTGAGCCAGGAGTTCAAACCTGCAGTGGACTATGCTTGTGCCACTGCACTTCAGCCTGGGGTGAGATCCTGTATCTTAAACAAATGTTATTTTCATACTGTAATATAATCTAGAGTACAGGAACAGAGAACTCAGTTCAACACAGAAAGATGTAATATCTGCGTAGTTCAACTCATGAGTACCTACCTCTAGGATAGTAAAACGGAAGCACTGCTAAATCTGTGCAATGCTAAGAGTGATGATTACATCTGGATCCTTGCTCTAAGTAATGAGAAGTGACATAGCACATTTCTGCATTATTTGTATTTCTGGAGTCATTTCTATGCTTTGTTCATGATTTTGGGAGGTGAGGTATCTGCTTTTAGTGGAGCAGTTTGGCTTTGGAAGTGACTCCCCTACTATTCCCAAATGTTAGAGACAGGATGCCAGAGTTCTATTTTAGCATCTTAGTTTTTTTTTTCTTTTTCTTTTTTTTTGAGATAGAGTCTTGCTTTGTCACCCAGGATGGAGCGCAGTGGTGCGATCTTGGCTCACTGCAAGCTCCGCCTCCTGGGTTCACGCCATTCTCCTGCCTCAGCCTCCCGAGTGGCTGAGACTACAGGTGCCCGCCACCATGCCTGGCAAATTTTTTGTATTTTTAGTAGAGATGGGGTTTCACCATGTTAGCCAGGATGGTCTTGATCTCCTGACCTCATGATCCACCTGCCTCGGCCTCCCAAAGTGCTGGGATTACAGGCGTGAGCCACCGCTCCTGGACAGTATCTTTGTTTTTTCTTGGAACAGTTACTATTATAGTTCTTTTTATAATTGGCAGGATTAGCTGTAGCCTACATGACCACAGGAAATAATAAGGCAGGGGTTGTAAACTCAAATGCCTATAAGCATGAGCCATGTAACAGAAGTACATGAAACAGTTAAGTGTAAGACATAGATACTTTATTAGTTGATTTCGGCTGCTGACAACAGCAGCAAAGATTTATTTTTTTGCTCATGGGTCTCCAGGTCTGCAAAGGTGGATCCTGTCTTCTTCAGGCTGCCGTCAGGTTCAGATGTGCCCCACAAGTTGTAACAGCAGCAGGAAAACCAGAGAGAGATTTCAAATGGGTGTTCCTTGAGTACAGTCTGCTGACATTCGTTTATCCTCCCCTGTGTTTTGAAAGGCAGATAACTAGGCCTCTGTTCTAATACAGGCGTTTAGCATATGCAGTTGATGGGACCATTGTTCCCAATTCTTCACTTACTCTCTAATTTAGAAATAAACATTCTGCTCTGTAATGGTTTATTGGAGTCTTTTATGTGGCACATGTTCAATAACTGCTGTTAAATGAATGATTATATCCCTTAATACTGTTTGATTTTTGTTAATGGTGGAACTTGGGGTACTTGTCATTTCCATTCCCTCTTGCTTTTTCTGCTCTTTTCCCATCCCTACTCTTCCTCTGTCCCTTCCCATTTACTTCCAAAACAGCAGCTATCAATATGAAAAAGGAGGGAGTGGTAGAGAGAATCCAAGACATAAACTCTTTCACTTGTTGGTGTAAAGTAATTTAAGATCAAGGTTTCTTTCACAAGGCAAACTGCAATGCAACCTGGCCTTTCTGAGATTCTCTTTTTTTCCTTTTTTATGGTTTTGGCTTTAGGATTTAGAATGTTATTTTAAAAATGAATTTTGTAGGTCTGAAGACCTATTCATATTTCTACGTAATTGTTGAACAAATGGAGACAAGTAGTTAGATGCTGGAGGTCATTCAAAAAATGTTTTTTTAATGAAGCTTTTTTAAAACGTGGTCACTGGTTTCAGATCAGAGCTAGGCATCCTTAAATTGTCTTCTGCCAGGTATTGGCTGGGCAGATTACCCTGTCCAGTTGCCCTCGTCTTGAATGTGAGGAGAGTTAACTTGATAAGATTTTAGGTCCTAACTGGACCAGATTTTACATTCCTCTCAGCCATGAAAAGTTTAAGATGAGGAGGCTTCATTTTTACTTTAGTACAATTAGACCTTTTCTTGGGAACAATTCTCTTTCCTCTTCAAACCAAATATTAACATTTGCTTCTTTGCTGATATTTGAGTGATGTTCACTACTGACTTTTTTTTTTTTTAGTTCTTTTACATTTCTCAAGCAGGTTGTTGAAACTTTGGCTCTAACTATATGAAGTGAATTGTTTTTTTACTGGTGTTTTCAGTGTGTAAATATTGTATTCAGTCTGAGTTTCCAAGAAGCAAGTAACTTAGCCTATTCTGGTTTGGCATGTTTTCTCTTTCTAACCACCATTGGGGCTGAAGCTGGGAACTGAACACAACTTGAAATTTTGTGGTTTGGGTGCTAGAATTCAGAGCTAGATTATCTGAAGCTGAAAATTATTAATGTTGAAATGTTTTCACCCACTAAATAAACCTGAAAAAAAATGAAATTTAACTCCAGATGGCCCATAAAATCGCATATGGTATAATTTTTTTTGAGTCTAGGAAGAGAGGAAAAAAATTTGTGAGCAAGATCTAAGATTGCTAAAAAAATTAGAAATTGTTTATTATAGTTTAAAGTAAATGCTACTATCTAAACTCTAATCCAAACTCAACAAACAAACCCAGAAATCTCTTACTGTTATTCACATGATGTTTTATTTTCTCCAATATTATACTGAATCAGTATATAAAAATAATGAAGTAGGGAAAATGCCATTTGCCCTTGTTTAACTTTTCAGCTATTTTTTACATGTTTTCTTTAAAGATGGAATAGTAAAGTAATACTTTACATTTTCAAAGTACTTGATACTTCACTGAGTATTTCCAAATATATCATCTTAATTAAAATAATAGCTTGTTTCACCCTTTTAAAAATCACAAAGCATTGAACAGTTTTAAGCTCATTAAATCTGAGAACATATCCAAAACCTGGCGTATGGATAGTATGTATAGAAAGGCTAGTCCTTTGTTCCTCTGCTAGTTAGCACTCTAATGATATTAATGATGGAAGATTTTTCTCAGCCCCTTTGCTGGACTTATGACAGGGGTACCCCATTTACTTGGCCCGCCATGCTCAACCCCTTGCGGGAGGGAGCACGTGAGCGAGCGAGTGCGGGATTTGGCTGGCTGTTCCAGGCACTTGCAGGAGCAAGCTTCATGTGCTGGTGTGAGCGAGCGAGTGCGGGATTTGGCCAGCACAGCTCTGAGTGCCAGCAGGAGCAAGCTCTGTGTGGGGTCCGCGGCCAGACCAGGCATGAGCTAGCAAGTGTGGGATCCGGCCAGCCACTCTGGGAGCTGCCAGGAGCAAGCTCCATGAAGGACCCGTGGAGGTACCCAGGTAAGGGTGCCTGTGACCCCGAATCCCCAGAGTGGGTGTTACAGTACTCTCTTAGTTCTGCCCTCTGCGGACAGTGGTGTGTTAGCAGCTCAGTTGGCCCCTTACCTCGTTATGTGGGGCAGTTGCCCTCTGCTGGTGAGGGCAAAGGGCCAGCGTGACAGCCTTCTGGGTACCCGCACTTGGTGGGTCCCTGTCTGGCATCCAGGAAGAATGAGGTCAGTTGGACAATTGAAGGATGGTGAAGGCGGATAATTTTATTGAGTGATGAAAATGACTCTCCGTGGAGAGGATAGCTAGAGAGGGGACAGGAAGGGCAGGTCATCTTCCCCAAAGTCGGGTCATCTCTTCCCCAAAGTCCAGCTGTCTTCCCCAAAATCTGGCCATCTCCCTTAAATTGCAGCTGTCTCCTGTACTGATTGAGTTTGGGTTCTTTATAGGCACAGAATGGGGAGTGCATGCTGATTGGTTTGTAATTATGCCAAAAATTTTAAAGCAAAGACACCACTCAAAGGTGGGCAAGACAGTGTAGAAAATGAATTAGGAAAAGGTAGGTATATGTAAAATAGGTGAAGGGTGAGGATCAGTCCAGAGGAAAGCATGCCAAACAGGAAGACAAGTTCTTACTCTGGTCCGGGGATTTAACCTGTAGCTTGGCTTTCAGGCTTTGAACTGTATCCGGCTTGGAGGTGGGGTTTCACCGGATACCTGGCCCTACCCTATGTGCCTAGGCATTTCACTGCCTCCTGTTGCTATCATTAGTAAGCATAAGCATTTCTTTATTTCAAGATCCACTTTCAACTTTTACTGACAGAAGTTTCCCTTGCTCTGGTATCTGGTGACTAATTTGATCCATGTTGTTTTTGAAAATGAAGAAAGTTCCATAAAAAATGTTTAGAGCTCTGAATTTAGACTAGCATTCTCCAAAGCAGGGTAAAATGTTTCATTAGGTTATTGGAAGAAAATACTAAAACTTTTATTGTTTCAATGTAACAAATGAAATTTACCTTAATTAACATTTAATCAATGGATCAACACTGACATCCTCACTTGGTCTGGTGTCAGACTGTTAGGTATCAGTTATAGTGCATGAGGAAAGCATGCAGGGATTGACAGAGGCCCCTTGCTTGTACCTTTATTTTCAACATACTGGGATGAATTATAAGTCTGCATATATCTATTTAGGTGGATTTATGGCTTTAATGAAATCAAAGCTCACAAAACAGATAAATGGCAAGAAAGATTCCTGCAAAGAAACTGTAAATTGTATGCAATACTAATAATGAGCGTGGAAGTGAGCCACACACATGTATAGGTCAGAGCGGATGCTTCTCCTATGAGACATTATTAATGTTGAAGTAAAAATCAACAACAATCTAATCTCAGCTGAGATGTCCAGAAAAAGTGAAATTATAAGCAAGACAATTTGACAGATGGAATTATATCCATTATTGTTAACAAAGAAATACTTTCTGATATTTTATTCCCTTGAAATACTGGCTAACGATAGTAGGAAGCCATCATAATTAACGAACATGTGGGACAGGAAGATAAACTGACAAAAGTTTTTCCATGACATTTAAAGTTATGTGACACATAACTCCGTATCTATAAAAATGTCATTAAAATTAATGATAGATATTTAAAAGCCTCTTTTGTGTTTTCTTAACAGCAAAAGACCAAATACAGTACATTATTGGTAACATTAGGGACACACTTGTTCATAAAATGGATGAAATAAAACATAGGAAACAATATGGCAACAACTTAAATGAATTTTTTTGTTTGTTTGAGACGGAGTTTTGCTCTTGTTGCCCAGGCTAGAGTGCAATGGCGTGATCTCGGCTCACCGCAACCTCCACCTCCCAGGTTCAAGTGATTCTCGTGCCTCAGCCTCCCGAGGAGCTGAGATTACAGGCATGCGCCACCATGCCTGGCTAATTTTTTGTATTTTTAGTAGAGACGAGGTTTCTCCATGTTGGTCAGGCTGGTCTCGAACTCCCCACTTCAGGTGATCTGCCCACCTCGGCCTCCCAAAGTGCTGGGATTACAAGCGTGAGTCACCGCGCCCGGCCTTAAATGAATTTTTTCATGAACAAATACTTTCTGAAGTTGCATAGAAATCTTTGAAGATGATTTGAATCATTGAGAACTTAAATTATTTAATGTGAGAGGATGCTATATATTTGAAGTACTGATGTTTCTTTTTTTTTTAATTGCAAGTTTGTTAAATATGTTCTTTAACTGTAAGTAGTTTTTACCACCAAATAAGAAAATTTCGCATATGTTTTTAAAAAATAACCAGTGAAAATGAGCTTAGAATAAAATGTAACTTTTCTCCAGATAATATCCCAAATTCTCTTGCCCCTTCCAGAAAAACTATTGTTATTCCAAAAACATTCTATGAAAACACAAGTATAGATAAATAATAATAAAAATACCTTATTTTTACACAAAGTAAAACACCTTCTATACATAGTTTTAACCTAACTTTTTTCAATTAACAACTAACCTTGTATATTGTTTCATGCAATATATAGTATCTACACACATGCACACACATATACAAATATGAATAAAATGGATATTATGAAATTGAAAAACACATTATTAACTGAAATGGCAAATGCACCAGAGGGGCTCAAATGCAGATTTGAAATAGCAGCAGAAAGATACAGTGAATTTAAAGGTATATCAATAGAATGTATCCCATTTGAAGAACAGAAAGAAAAAACTACCAGTGGAAAAACATCAATCTTTCTGTTCTTCAAATTGGATAAAGCTAAACAAAACCAAAGTAGCATCAACATAAAAGGAATTCACATCTAAACAATTTATAGTCAAATTACTGAAAGACAAAAAAATCTTGAAATCAGCAAGAAAAAATGAATTATGTTCAGTCAACAACAATATGAATAACGGATAACTTATTGTCAGAAATAATGGAGGTCAGAAGGCAGTGGAATTACATGTTCAAAGAATGCAAAGAAAAGAACTCCCAACCAAAAATTTTATATTCAGCAAAACTATTATTCAAAAGCCAAAACTATAAAACTCTTTGGAAAAAAACACAGGTGTCTTTCTGACCTTGGATTAGGCAATAGTTTCTTAGATATGAGAGCAAAAGCACAAACCACAGAAAAAAAAAATGAAACTAAAATTAAAAGTTTTGTACATCAAAGAACATTATCAAGAAAGTCAAAAGACAACCCAGAGGATGGGAAAAAATATTTGGAAATCATCTAAGCTGATAAAGGACTTGTACCCAGAATACATAAATAACTCTTGCAACTCAACAATAAAAAGAAAAACAACCCAATTTAAAAATAGGCAAAGGAGGCCGGGCGTGGTGGCTCACGCCTGTAATCCCAGCACTTTGGGAGGCCGAGGCAGGCGGATCACCTGAGGTCCGGAGTTCGAGACCAGCTTGAAGTACAGATGTTTCTAACAAGGCTCAGATTATCATAATAGCTATATTTTGTTTCAATAATGAAATACATGAAGAACTAATTTCATTTTGTGCCATTAAAATAAAGATGTGTCAGGGAAGATATATTCTTGAAAATAAGTGACTTTAATGAATACAAAACAATGTATATGAGAGAATTTCCTGGGATAATGATAGTGTTTTGACTTTGTAAGAGTTTAGGTTGCATACATGTATGCACTTGTTCAAATTTATGAAATGGTAGACTTATAATTTGCACATTTCATTGCATGTAAAATTTACTGCAAAAGGAAAAAAAGGAATAATACATGTTAAATTCTAGTTAATGCTATGCGTGCTGGACTGTTGAAGGAAACTATATTAATGTGTTTGATTTACTTTGAAATGCATTAAAAAAACCCTAAGATGGAATGGTGAATGGATTAATCATACAGAAAGCATACAGTATAGTCATAGTATAGTATAACAAATACAGTAAAAATTGTAAATACAGAGTCTAAGTGGTGGGTATATGGATGGTCCCTGTAAAAGTCTTTCAACTTTTCTGTTGCATCATCCTTAGGTAATCTATAGCAACACATAGGTTGATGTCAGATATGCAAAGAGAATATTTCAGTATGGTATCAATGTTGTTAATTTTTCTTAAAATCTGACTGTTAGGCTGGGCATGTTGGCTCATGCCTGTAATCCTAGTACTTGAGAAGGCCAAGGCGAGAGGATTACTTGAGCTCAGGAGTTCAAGACCATCCTGGGCAACATAATGAGATCTTGCCACTACAAAAAATTAAAAAATTAGCTGGGTATGGTGATGTGTGCCTGTAGTTCCAGCTGCTTGAGTGGTGGAGGTGGGAGGATTGCCTGAGCCCTGACCGCAGAGGCTGCAGTGAGCTGTGATCGTGCCACTGCACTCCAGCCTGGGTGACAGAGCGAGACCCTGTCACAAAACAAAACAAAAAAACAAAAAATCCTAACTGTTTTATAGAATCCCTATTATACTCTGTAATGAGATGAGGAGTGACCATGAGAATCATTTGAATCACAAGAGCATCTCTGATTATCTTACGGCAAAGATTTTAAAAGAATCATTGAACTTAAAAGATGGGTTGGCTGGGCATTGTGGCTCATGCCTATAATCTCAGCACTTTGAGAGACTGAGGTGGGTGGATGGCTTGAGTCCTGGAGTTCAAGACCGGCCTGGGCAACATGGTGAAACCCAGTCTGTATGAAAAAAAAGCTGGGCATGTGAGAATTTGAGGCCACTTGCAGTAAGTTATGTTCATGCCACTGCACTCTAGCCTGGGCAACAGAGTGAGACCCTATCTTAAAAAAAAAAAAAAAAAAAAAGATGGGTAAAGCATGTTTTTTTAAATGAAAAGACAAGAGATGTCAAATTTGCTGACCCTTTTTTGTATGACAAGTGACTATGTAATCTGCATTGCAGATTAAACACCAAGCAACCAACCAATCAATGCAACACTTACTGCATTTCTTCAAGGTGAAGGTAATGTTTTAACAAGAAGTGAAAATGTAACTGCCTTTTCTACAGGCTGGGATAAAAACACAGAGAGAATGTTTTTAAAATCACTGTTTGGAATATTTCTTTTATCATGTGATTTTTGTTGTCAAAGATATGTTTGTCTTATGAAAATTTATCTGCACTCTTAAAAAATACTTGGAAAAATATTTTGTATACTCTTCAAAAATGTTCCAAATAGAGTTTCAGTTGGGGGGATGGGGGAATAGGGGAAGGAGAGATGTTGGTAAAAGGGTCTCAAGTTTGTTAGACAGTAGGAATAAATTTTGTTGATTTGTTGTACAGCATGGTAACTATAGTTAGTTATAATATTGTATATTTCAAATTGCTAAAAGAGTAGATTTTAAATGTTCTCACCAAAAAAAAGATAAGTATATGAAGTGATAGATATGTTAATTAGCTTGATTTAACTATTCTACAGTGTACTGTAAACATATTTCAAAATATCATATTGAACTCCATAAATATATATTATTATTTATCAATTAAAAAATATTAAAACAAGCAAAACCCATGATACATACCTGGTGGCAAATGAGTATTGTGGTAGAAATTCATCAAACTCCTCAGATGTGATTTGTGTACTTTTCTGGCTGATTGTCATACTTCAGTAAAAATAAATAAATGTAAGCAAAAAAAAAAAAAGTTTCAGTGGGTTTTTAAACCAGTTGTTAAAAATGTTAAAATGTGACATGTTTTGATTAGTCTGCAAGAACAATCAATTGACGTGAAGGAAGATGGAAATTTCTTAACCAAAGATCAATAAAAGCTTTTGCATAATTGATGGAAGGTATTGAAAAGTGCAAGTAGTAATTTAGTTAAGTCCAACAAATGATAAATTTCTTTAATTTCAATCCTTGCATCTTTGTAATTATCCCCTTCTCAGCTTACAATTAAGTACTGAAATAAGTGGAACTTAGGACTTGACATTTCAATCACTGAATCACAAAATATTTACATTATTATTTTTTAAAAATACTATTTGGTTTCTTATTATTTTCATTATTATCATTGCTCTACTAAAAATGGTAAGCTTTTATGAGAGCAAAAAGATCTTTTATATAAGTAATAAATATTATAAAATGATTTTTAATGTTTATAATTTTTAATTCATACTTTGTGTTTTATACTGTATAGGACATATTAGTAAAATAGTATGTTTATAATAAATATGCATATACTGGAGGGCTGTACTAAATTTTGTTTTGATTGCTTTTTTTGGCTGGTTTTTTGGGGTATGTGGTCAAAGAAGTTTGGAGAACTCTCTTTACTGATCACTCATAATCTGGCAAGCTATTATTGACAGGAGTAATTATTTATTCTTAAACTCTAAATGATCATTGTAAAGATTATAAACCAGCACATTTTTTTTTGAGACATGGTCTTGCTATGTTGCCCTGGCTGGTCTAGAACTCCTGGGCTCAAGTGATTCTCTTGCCTTAGCCTCTGGAGTAGCTGGGATTACAGGCGTGTGCTAAACATTTGTGTTTTAAGGTTGAACTTTGATAAATGAAGTTGACCTTTAGACTAAATTCTGAAACGGTGGTTCTCAAAGTATATAATAACATCAGCATTAGCTGGGAACTTACTAGCAATGTAAATTCTCAGGCTATAACCCAGACCTGCTGAACCAGAAATGCTGGTTAAGAAGCTTTCCAGGTGATTCTGATGCTCACTCAAATCTGAGAACCACAGATCTAGATGATTTAGACTCACGGATCATTCCTACTTATTTCTTCCTACTTCATAATGTATCTGAGACAGTTTCTTTATTGTATGTCTCAGTTTTGGCCCAGACATTTTTCCTCTCTTAGATTTTTTTTTCTTTTTCCTTCCTCTCCTCTCCCCTTCCTCTCAATGTTAAAAAAAAAAAAAAAGTTCTTTAGTGTTATTTTCACAAAGAAATAGTGCATTGGTTCTAAAAATTTGGGTGCCGCAACTAATGTGACAAGTAGCATGTGTTTAAAAGAGATATTTCTAAACATTTTCAAATTAATTTTGTTAACTACTATATTGGTTCGTTCTCACATTGCTATAAAGAACTACCTGAGACTGAGTAATTTATGAAGAAGAGAGGTGTAATCGACTCACAGTTCTGCAGGCTTCACAGGAGGCGTTGTTGGGAGGCCTCAGGAAACTTACAGGGGAAGCAAGGACATCTTACTATGGCGGAACAGAGAGAGAGAGAGAGAGAGAGAGAGAGAGAGACATCTTACTATGGTGGAACAGGAGAGAAAGAGAAAGTGCCACACACTTTTAAACCATCAGATCTTGTGAGAGCTCACTATCATGAGAACAGCAAGAGGGAAACTGACACCATGATCTGATCACCTCCCACCAGGCCCCTCCTCCAGTACTGGGGATTACAATTCAACCTGAGATTTGGATGGGGACACAGAGCCAAACTACTTCTAGTTACACTTGAATATGAGTATAATTAATTTCCTATTATTTCCTGTCAATACTCTTTTTATTTCAACTTTTATAATCTCAAAATAGCTTTCTGCCAATGAAGATTTCAAAATAGACATTTCAAAGTAGGAATCACCTAAACTCAACAGTTGTTTATAAAACAATAAATTTGCTTTATTTCTCTTTCTATACACATATATGCACACACATACACATTTTTATTTGCTGAACTGTTTGAAAGTAAATTGTATACATCAGTATCCTTCACCCCTAAATACTCTTAAAAATATGGATTAAAGTAGCCCTTAATGGGACTAGTACAACATTGTTTTGAAATGCTAATTTTTAACAAATGCTCAACCATTTATTAAAGACTCTTAAATATTTTTAAGGTCCTATTATAAATATCTTCAGAGGAAAAGGTATAGAATGCCAAGTTGTCATGGTATAAATGAGTGAATGTTTCATCCTTTCTCAACTAAAAGTTTCTCATCTGAACTACAAGATACAGTGGATGATTTGAGTGGCTATTTTCTCAATTCCTCCAAGGATAGTACATAACTAGTGCCAATTCAGATGCAGAGGGGATAAGTTAATTCATTCCATACAATGGATGTCTTGGGCTTAATTCTATCCTGGGAACCCAGGTTGGTTGGACTGCATATATGGCAAGGTCTTAAAAGGATTTTGCTTTGCCTGGCTTGTGATGTTTATCCAAATAACTTTTTTTTTTTATTATTATTTTTTTAGATTACAGGTCCACCAGGTTGTGGAAAAACTCAGTTTTGTATAATGATGAGCATTTTGGCTACATTACCCACCAACATGGGAGGATTGGAAGGAGCTGTGGTGTACATTGACACAGAGTCTGCATTTAGTGCTGAAAGGTATGAGATTTTATTTTCTATTATAATGTTTTACTTTTGTAACTTATATACAGCATGAAACATTTACACATAGGTTAACATTTACCCCCCCCCCCCTTTTTTTTTTTTGAGATGGAGTCTTGCTCTGTTGCCAGGCTGGAGGGCAGTGGCACGATCTGGGTTCATGGCAATCTCCACCTCCTGGGTTCAAGCGATTCTCCTGCCTCAGCCTCTCGAGTAGCTGGGACTACAGGTGTGCTCCACCACACCTAGCTAATTTTTGTATTTTTAGTAGAGACAGGATTTCACCATGTTGGCCAAGCTGGTCTTGAACTCCTGACCTCAAGTGATCCGCCCACCTTGGCCTCCCAAAGTGCTGGGATTATAGGTGTGAGCCACCATGGCTGGCTTTTTTTTTTTTTTTTCTGAGATGAAGTCTCTCTCTGTTGCCCAGACTGGAGTGCGGTGGCGTGATCTCAGCTCACTGCAACCTCCACCTCCCCGGTTCAAGCAATTCTCCTGCCTCAGCCTCCTGAGTAGCTGGGATTACAGGTGCCTGCCACCAGGCCTGGCTAATTTTTGTATTTTTAGTAGAGACAGGGTTTCACCATATTGGCCAGACTGGTCTCGAACTCCTGACCTTATGATCCGCCTGTCTTGGCTTCCCAAAGTGCTGGGATTACAGATGTGAGCCACTGTGCGTGGCCTAAATTGGTCTTTTTATAAATGTATCCCAGTAGTAAATGAATAAGGAATGATAGAATATCACCAAATTACAAACTCTGACAATCTAATGGATCTAGGCTTTTAACATCACAAAAAAATGACGAGTCACTGGGGTACTTTCTGATGGAAGAACAATCAAATTTTAATGTGATCAAGGCTTCAGATCCAGCCACCAATTTACAACCTAGCTAGAGAAGAGAGGAACATGTCAAACTACTCTAGAAAATGCAATTAGCAGAATCCGAACTGTGGGAAATAACAGAACAAACAACTTGGTTTCTGTAACAAATAAATTGTAAGATTAAAAAATAGTTGGAAGGGGAACCTTTGGATTAAAACGGATTTAAAAACCTTATTGATCAATTGCTGTGTGATGAACTTATTTGAATCTTGACTTAAATGGTTAAAAAAAAGAACAGAAGAATAAACATTGAGACTACTAGAAATTTGAACATGAAAATATATTTGAGATTAAAGCTGGTAAAGACAGTGGTTCACTCAAATTGTCCAAGTACTCTTTAAAATGCCAATGACTAGCCTTCAATTAACTAAGCAAGTAGGTATTAAATAGCCAGTTATGTCATAAATAGCCAATATGCAAATAGCTCTTACAAAGGTCCTAGGGAATTTGGGTAAAGAATTCAAAGATTAAGATTATTTTTATAACAGCAGTTCAGTTCACTGTAATGGATTTCTGCTTTCTTTGCACCACATATAAAACAGAGTTTAGGATGTCTTCTCAAGGAGGAAACTGTTGTATGATATTTTATCACAGTATTACAGTTCAGAGCAGTGTGAAAACCTTATCAATGAATTGGGTGATATCAGCGTATGTACAGTAGCAGAAGACTAGCAGGTGACTTGTCTGCATTTTCCAAATGAATTTATGGAGAGTCTTACGTTTTTTGTCTTTGCATAGAGCCTTAATTATTTACTTTTTGAATCCTCCATATTTACTTGTTTCTCCTTCATATCTTTTTCTGCCTATGTGCATGTTGGTATTTACATCAGAGGCAAGTTGGAAAATGAAGAGGTAAGATTTTAGCTCCTTTGTTGGAATTATGTTGCATAGTTCACAAGGAGTTCTTCTGAAGGTCATTTGAGAATAGGGGTTGAACTTTATATTGTGTTTGGTTTTTTATTCCATTCTCCACAAGGCTTAAAATGAGTGATCATCTGGCTCCCACATGGAATGGATTTTGAGGTCTGGTGATAGGGCCAGGTAGAATAAAAAATATGAATGCTCTTTGATATATATGCCAGATTTGGCATTCTTATACTACCTTCTAGTTTGTCATTGTGGGTCATAGAATGGAGCTGGCCCTGTAGTGTCTGATCACATTTCATTCATTCTGTTACAGGACAGCTTAACCCCTATTTGGAATTATCAGGAAAGATTGGTCAATCGGTTAGGAAAGCTTACTGCTGCAGATAACTGACTATCCAAAGAACAGTGGCTTAAACAAAAAGAGGTTTATTTCTCTCATATAACAAGACCTGAGTAGGTGGTTGCTGGCACTGGGTCACTCAGGTCTCAGTGATGACAGAGAGACCTAGGGCATGTACATTTTCAGACATTGGATTCATTCTGTGCTCAAGTCAATGGGAAGGGAAGGAAAAGGGCCAACTATATCTTTTATCAGGAAAGTGTACTTTTATTCATAATATCTGCCTCCTCCCATCTGTGGATTTCCTTTTTGTTGCCTGTAGTCCTCTTGTAGATTTCTCACTGAGTCACCTCTATATGTAAAAAGAGGCTGGGAAAGTGAGGGGAGAAGATCGTCGTAACAGTCATGATGAGTTGTCTGGTTAAATATTGCTGCCTGAATAAAACTGGGGCTCTCATAGCGAGGAAGAAGTGGAAATGGATATTGGATTGGTAATTAACAGTTACATGTTAGCATATTGTACCAATCAGGGCTCCATTAGAAAAATAGAACCAGTAGAACACATATATTAAGAGAGTTATTGCAAAGGATTGGCATATGCAGATGTGGAGTTGTCTGAAATCCATAGGGCAGGCTGTTGGAAAGGGCAGGCTGGAACTCTCAGGCAAGGGCCTAAGCTATAGTCCATAGGTGGAATTTCATCTTTTTAAAGGAAGTCTCATTCTGCTCTTAAGGCTTTTCAAGCGTTTGAATTAGCCCATCCAGATTATTTAGGATAAACTCTTGTACTTAAAGTCATCTGTTTATGAACATTAATGACATCTACAAAATCCTTTCACAACAATGCATAGATTAGTGTTTGATTGAATAACAGGAGATTACGGACTAGCCAAGTTGACACAAAACTGACCGTCATACATTTTTTGTTTGTTTGTTTTAAGAGACAGGGCCTTGCTCTGTCACCCAGGCTAGAGTGCAGTGGCATGATCATAGTTCACTGTAACCTCTAGCTCCTGGACTTAAGAGAGCCTCCTGCCTCAGCCTCCTGAGTAGCTGGGACTACAGATGTGAGCCACTGCACCTGGCCTTTGCATGTATTTTTTATGGAAAATAAATACATTTTTGACTAAAAAAAGTGAGAAAAGAGTGGCGTTGTTTTACATTTTTGCAAATCTCTTTAGTGTTTGACTTAATAGAAGACAGCCTGATTCTAATATCTGCTTCTGCTTTCAGTCTGTTGCAATCTGTTGTTTTGGTTGAGATATGAAGATTTGGCCTCATATTGGTTATAGTTGGAGAGGGAGGAATATTTTAATAGTCTCTTCAGATAATTAAAGATATGCTTCTTTGATACTACACCAGGAATTGAGTAATAGTTGCTTAGAGGTTAGTTGTGATACAGAATCTGAAACCGTATTATTGCATTTTTTCTACAGTTACATTAAAATCTATTCATCTGTCTTAAGCTCTTAATGGATATTTACTCATGCATGATTTTGTAGTATTATGCATTTGTCACTCAGAAAATATTGGTTCACTGTCTTATGGAGTTCTTCTAAATGTTGACACATTTTATTACTCAATATAAAAAAATTTCATTAGTGTCTCCACTGATCTGAACAAAAAAGTATTTAAGTATTGGGATGCAGTCAAACTCATGGTAGCAGATGTAAGCTTTTTAGAATTCTGATTTTTCATTAAAAGCTTGAATTTTATCATTGGCAATAAATATTGCCACTTGTTTTTCTTGAAGTGTCGGGCTTACTTTGCTCATTTTGGGAAAACATCTACCAAATACTTAAGTCAGAAAAACCATAACTTATCTGTCAATCATTCTTTCAAGTAAAAATGGTCTCCCATGGAAAAAGTGACTTCTTAATCTTACAACCCAATTGTACAGGTGTTTTTCCTTGAGACAACGGTTATACTTCAGAATGTAGTAGAAGTGCTTCTATTTTGTCAAACAGAATATTAAAAATACGTCTGTGTTCTAATAAAACTGTATTGACAAAAACAGGAAATGGGTCAGGCATGGGCCGTAGTGCACAGTTTGACAACCCCTGCTTTATTTACCTCCTTGAGCAAATGTAGAAGTTTAATAATAGCTGTTTTGAGGTTTTTATCTATGAATGCCATCACATATGTAATTTTTAAAATCTGTTTTTATTGACTGATTTTTCTCCTGGTTATGGATCTTTTCCTCTTCCTTTACTTGTCTGGTAATTTTTTAATTCGATGTTAGACGTTGTAAATTTTATGTGTTGGGTGCTGGATTTTAACATATATCTTTAAAGAGTGTTAGGTTTTGTTTTAAGTTACAGTTTAGTATTAGTTTGTTCCTTTTGAAGGTTGCTTTTGAATTTTGTTTCGGAAAAATCCCAGGTACAGTCATGCTTTGCTTAACAATGGGGATATGTTCTGAGAAATGCATTGTTAGGCTATTTCGTTGTTGTATGAATACCATACAGTGTACTTACATGAACCTAGATGATATAGCCTACTGCACACCTAGACTATATGGTATAGCCTATTGCTTCTAGGCTATAAACCTGTACAGCATGTTACTGTATAGAATAGGCAATTACAACATGATGGTATTTGTGTATCTAGACAAAGGAAAGGTATAGTAAAAATATGCTATATAAGCTTATGGGACCACTGTTGTATAAGTGATGCATCATTGACTGAAATGTCGTTATGCAGCACATGACTGTGGTTTTTATTCTGAAACTTATTTAGCTCCACTACTAAGGTAAAATCCTTCTGAAAATTCTGCCCAATGCCCAGTGTATAATAAGGTCTCATTATTCTTCATCTTGTGTAAACCTGAACTGTTCCCACCCCGTGTGGGCACTAGGAATTGTTCAGTCTGATACTTTCTGGTGGTTCTTTCCTCACCCTCAGGTAGTTTCCCTTCACACATGTGCAGATTAGTTCTCAAGTGGACCTCTCTGCAGATCTCTGCAGTGCTCACTCTGCACACCTGCTTCCTCTCTGGTACTCTGCCCCATAAGTTCTAGCCACCCTAGCTTTCACAAACTCTGATCCCCATCTCTTCAACTCAGGTTGTCTACCAAGCTCTGTTTGCTTTCCCTTTCTTGTGTTGCAGCCTGGAAACTGCCTCTGGAGCAAACTGAGGTGATTGTAAGCTCATTGTGTTTGTTTCCTTTCTCTCAAGGATTACAGTCTCAAGCTTTCTATTGTTCAGTACCTGAAAACTGTTATTTCATGTATTCTGTCTGATTTTCTACTTATTATTTTAGTGCAGTTCGTGTACCAGTTAATCCTCTGTGGGCTGAAGTGGAAATCCCTTGTTTCATTCTCTCTTGAGTTCACTCTATCCAGGCTTTAGTTCCTAGCTCTATAATGCAACTGGTTTAAAAAATTTTATCCAACCCAATAGCAGCATTCGAAAGAGTTGATCACTCTCTTTTTCTTGAAAAGCTTTCTTCCTTTGACTTTTTATTTTTTTAGACAGGGTCTCACCTAATTCTGTCACCCAGGCCGGAGTACAGTGGTGCTATCATGGTTCACTGCAGCTTTGACCCCCTAGACTCAAGCAATCCTCTCACCTCAGCCTCTCGAGTAGCTGGGACCACAGGCACATGCCACCATGCTCAGCTAATTTTTTAATTTTTAGTACAGATAAGGTTTTGGTATGTTGCCCTAGTTGATCTTAAACTTCTGGGCTCAAGAGATCCTCCTGCCTTGGCCTCCTAAAGTGTTGGGATTATAGGCGTGAGCCACCATGCCCAGCCCACTTGGCTTCTTGGAACCATTCTCTCTTATTTTACACCTACCTTCTTGGTCACCTCCTCCTTGCAGTCCCTTTTGCTGGGTCCTCCTCATCATTTTAACTTCCAGGCTTTGGGGAATCCCAGAACTCAGTCCTAGGACCTTTTCTCTTCTATTTCTGTACTCAATCCCTAATATCATCTAGTCTTATGATCTTTAAAATCTTTTATAGGCTATAACTCCTGGATTGATATCTGAATTCGGAGCTTTCCCATGAACTTCAGATTCATATTCATTTGCGTAATGACATGGAACTTGGATAGGTTTACATACATGGATTTTTTGATACGTCCAAAACTGCATTTTTGATTCCCCCATGAAGGAAATAAAACATGCAAATAGCACCAATAACCAAAACCTTTATCTGAATCTTGTTTTTTCTGCTTCAATAAAGTTGTGATTCCATTCTTCTAGATACTCATCCAATAGTCAAGAAATTCTTTTTTTTTGAGACAGAGCCTCACTCTTCACCCAGGCTGAGTGCAACGGTGTGATCTTGGCTCACTGCAACCTCCATCTCCCAGATTCAGGCGATTCTCTTGCTTCAGCCTCCTGAGTAGCTGGGATTACAGGCTCCTGCCACCACACCTGGCTAATTTTTGTATTTTTAGTAGAGACGGAGTTTCACCATGTTGGCCAGGTTGGTCTTGAACTCCTGACCTCAGGTGATCCTCCTGCCTCGGCCTCCCAGAGTGCTGAGATTGCAGGCGTGAGCCACCGCCCCCGGCCAAGAAATTCTTTTAGCTCCTCTTTTGAACTATATCTTGAGTCCAGTTACTTCTCATCACTTGACCTGTTACTTCCCTGGGTGAGGTCACTACCAGCTCTTAACTGGTCGCTACTAGCTCTTATCTGTGCTAGCTGTTCTCCTTGCTTTCATTCTTGCCCAAGCCTCTTCTCCGTTGGGCAATTAGAGCAGTCCTTTTAAAAAAAAGAAGTCAGATCATGTTGTTCCTGCTTCTAGGCTTCCTATTTTGCTGAATAAAAGCTAAAAAAAAAATGCCACAGACCTAAAGGTCTTATCTGATCTTGGCCTTGGCTAGCTCTTTGTTTTCTATTATTCTCCCTCTTACTCTCTGTGTTCCAGATACTTTAGTCTCTTTGTTGTTTCTCAAACACACCAGGCATCTTTCCACATGTAAGCTTTTGCACTTTTTTTTTTTTTTTTTTTTTGAGACGGAGTCTCGCTTTGTCTCCAAGGCTGGAGTGCAGTGGCGCGATCTCAGCTCACTCACTGCAAGCTCCGCCTCCCAGGTTCACGCCATTCTCCTGCCTCAGCCTCCCGAGTAGCTGGGACTACAGGTGCCCGCCACTACGCCCGGCTAATTTTTTGTATTTTTTAGTAGAGACGGGGTTTCACTATGTTAGCCAGGATGGTCTAGATCTCCTGACCTTGTGATCGGCCCACCTCGGCCTCCCAGAGTGCTGGGATTACAGGCGTGAGTCACTGCGCTGGCCTGCACTTGTTATAATTCTCTATTCTTGTGTGCTGTTTCACCGGATATCCACATGGTTCATTTTCTTATCTCTTTTAAGCTTTTGCTCAAATGTCACCTTATTAATGAGGCCTTTGTCAGTTCACCTGACATAAAATATAAAATAGCACTAGCCCCACCTGTCACATTCTATTCTCTCATCCTGCTTCATTTTCCTCTATAGCCTTATTACCTCGTATATAATATATATTTATTTGTTTATCTTCCTCAGTAGAATGTAAACCCCATGAGGGAAGCGCTTTTCTTTTTCTTTTGGTATTGGTGGTTGTTCATTGCCACATTCTCAGCACCCAGAACAGTGCCTGGCATATAGTAGGTCCTCAATAAATATTTGTTGAATGAATGGATCTTAGTGCTCATTTTGAAAAGAATACTTTTTATAAAAAGATATCCACTAGATGGCATTATTTTCAAACTTTATGTAATTAATGTCTGGGAGCAAATGATAGGTTATTTTCTGTTTTTTGCCCTAAACAAAAAAGATCTTTGTGATGAAGATTGTCACAAGAAGTTACTAGGATGAATGTGAGGCATGTCTAATACTGCATTTATATTTGGTTTTTGATTTATATATTTTTAGATGTTTATTATAAAATAAAAAACATTTAGAGAAACAGAAAATTGCAGCATACTGGTGTGTAAATGATCCATTTAATACAGTTATTTAGCATGGTAACTGTGAACAAAGGTTGTTCATGTCTATCCATTGACCACCATTCCTTTTGTGAGGCCTTCAGCAATGGGAAAGCAGCAATAAGTTCCAGAGCCTTTCACTACTCAAGCCACTAGTGGAAATCCAGAAAATTGTCAGCTGTTCAGTTCTTGTTGCTAATGAGCTAGGTACTCTCAATCTGGCTCCTAATCAACTGGGCATTCAAATTTTGAAAAACTTCCATGTTTCTAGAAGATGTTGCCAGACCTATCCTGTTAAAAACTAGTAGATTCTAAGTGCTAGAGATTTTTAGCTGACTTCTCTGACCAGCACTAAATTCAGCAAATAGTTTCCCTAATCAAAAATTTACGCTTTTCCCCCAAACCCTCAGGATTTGGCTGCTCTGCCTGTGCCAATGCCATCTCATTTCTTGATTTCCTCACTTACCTCATTTCCTTCTTCCATTTCAATCCCTGTGCCTCTCTTAAGCTCTTTTCCTGGATGGTTATTTCATCCATTTTATTCTTACTCTTCACACCTCTTTTGGTACTATTCCTTACTCATGAAGTATTTTTTCCTCTTCCTGTTCAACTTAGCTATGTATATTTTTCTTTTCAAATTGTTCAAAAATATACTTAAAAACAGTTGTTGAAGTTCTTTCTTCTCTTTTCCTGTTTTGGGTTTTTCTCTTTTATTTCTGATCATAGCAAATGTAAGGACTTTTTGGTTATCTTTTTGAAGTTCCTAGCCTCTTTGCAGAATTCTAACTATTTAGAAATGAAAACACTGTTCTTTTGTAATTTTGAGTCTCTAAATGGAACATAAAATATAGGATGGTTTTCGAGTTTACAGCCTCTCCTCCCAGTTCTCCTGGGATGGCTAAGTACTAGGGCTGATAAAATGTCATTTCATTTAAGATGAAATGTGATGCTTAAATTCAAAACATTTAAAATGAAATGAGATGGTTAAACTCAAAAGACTTATATTTTTAACATTTTTAACCATAAATATGAGAAATTTCTAGTAATGCTTTCCATATCTTATAATATGAATGATGGCATTTTAACTTGTCACTGTTGTGTTTGGCCTACTGCATATATTAAACTGGCTTTGAGGCCAGAATTCAGTGTTTAGGAAATCATTTTTTGTTTACTAAGAAAGTATTGGAACATCAATTTATTTGGGCCATAATTTTCTGTTTACCAAGGAATTATTGCATAGCATTAATTTGCATGAATTGTTTCAGTTGAGAAAGTGTATTTTTCTGGAATGAGACATGAAGACTTACTGATATCTATTATAATACAATATACCATATTCAAATATCCTTATTTCATTCAATAAAATGAAAGCATTCTTATTTAGTAAGCATATCTTATAGCTGAAACTCTAAATATCATTTACAAAAAACATATTTAAGATTAGATGAGATCCAACAGCCCTTGCTGATGGCATGCTCTGTGCTAACCTCTGTTAGTGCTTACAAAAGAGAGCTTAATTCTAAACCTGTATATTAAGCCATTTTGCTTATACCTGCTCTATTGATAAGGCTTAGGAGTTTTTCAAGTAAAATTAATTAGAGATTCAGCAATGTGGCTTTATATAGAATTGACTGTTTTCGTTTGTGCTATTTTTTTCACCCACAGACTGGTTGAGATAGCAGAATCCCGTTTTCCCAGATATTTTAACACCGAAGAAAAGTTACTTTTGACAAGTAGTAAAGTTCATCTTTATCGGGAACTCACCTGTGATGAAGTTCTACAAAGGTATGCTGCTTAGATTTTGATTTTTTAGTAATGCGTTGAAGGTTTATGTTTTATCTTTTATGTTTCAGCTTCTAAGTGAAAAAAGTCTTTATAGGTTATAATTATGTGGAGTAACTTTTTCAGTGTTCTTCTTTGTTATAGCCTTTTGGTTGAAGTCTTTCTTGAAAAACGAAAAAAATTAAATGAATAAAATGTTTTATATTTAATTAAGGGATGTATTACTTATCTATTGTTTCATTAACAAATTGTCTCACAGTTTAGTAGCTTAAAACAGCAAATACATATTATTTCACATAGTTTCTAAGGATTAAGTGTCTGGGAGTAGCTTAGCTGGGTGTTTCTGGCTCAATGTTGCTCAAGAGGTTACAGTCAAGCTGGTGGCCAAGGCTGCAGTTATCTTAAGGCTTGACTGGACCTGGAATACCTGCTTCCAAGCTCCCTAATGTAGTTGTTGGAAGGCATCTGTTTCTTGCTGGCAGTGGGCAAGAGGCCTTTGTTCCTTACCATCTGGGCCTCTCCATAAATCACAACATAGCAACTTGCTTCCCTCAGAGTAAGTGACCTGAGAGACTGTGCAAGTGAAAAAGTACCCAAGATGGAAGCTGTAGTCTTTTATAACCCACACTCAGAAATAAGGTACCATGATTTTGTCATATGCTTGTGGTCACACAGATCAAATCTGGTACACTGTGGGAGGGACCTATACAAGGATGCGAAATACCAAGAGGAGGCAGTAAGTGGGGGCCATTTTGCAGACTGGCTACCACAAGTAGTTTTACCCCGGAATTGGAGAGTTAACATTATCTTAGGAGAATCAAGGAATTCTGAAACTACACAGAAACAGTTTGCTCTGTTTCCAGAAAAGTATGATATGTCTAGAAGAGCTGAAAATAAGTTAGGTTTACTGAATTCTTGCAAATCATTACTGTAACTTAGGAAAGAATAGTTTGTTATTGTTTTTAAGTTGCTTAGCCTTTGCAATACCATTATTTATTTATTTTATCTTAAATTTATTGACTATTTTATAAATTCTTCTTTTATAGGATTGAATCTTTGGAAGAAGAAATTATCTCAAAAGGAATTAAACTTGTGATTCTTGACTCTGTTGCTTCTGTGGTCAGAAAGGAGTTTGATACACAACTTCAAGGCAATCTCAAAGAAAGAAACAAGTTCTTGGCAAGAGAAGCATCCTCCTTGAAGTATTTGGCTGAGGAGTTTTCAATCCCAGTAAGTTTTTCTTTTTTTCTCTTCTTTCTTTTCCTTTCTTTTGTTTCTTTTATATTACATTCACTGACTTCTAGTATCAAATAATAAAATTAGAGGAAAATGTAAAACAGATGACTTTTTAAAGGTAGTACAGTCTAATTGCTATAGCAAACATCACCATCATCTTAAATTAGCCCATCTGCTGAGATTATTTTATTCTTTTAATAATTTGAGCCTGGAGTAGATTTAAATGATGTTTTTAAAAGTTCCTATAGTCCCTCCTTTTCTTCCTTCTTATTGTTTACTCTTTGTGTATGCTTTGTATCACATTTCTCACATTGCAGTAAATATAAAGTAGTAAAACTTCATGAAATTGCCTAGATCCATTTCTACGTAATTAAGAAAATACTGCAGTTGTTGTTAGTTTTGTTTTAAGTATTTTAGGTTTAGATACTGTGTTATTGTGTTCAGTGCTGTTTTGTGTACAATAGGATTTGGTTTGCTTCAAATGGTCAGAGGTCAACTATTAAGGGATGTTGGAATGATAGTAATGAAAGTGTCAGTAAGAAAACCTTGAAAGATTATTTGTGGCATGGCTTTTTGTAGCGGGCATTGTGATCAGAAATCTGAAGATGACAGGATATTGCCAGGGCTTGTGATGTGTAACCTGCAAGACATAAGTGTGTACTAAGTTACACTCCCATCTGCAGTGTGTCAGGGAGTTTTAGTTGTTGTTCCATAGCCTCATCAACATTCAGGCTTCTCAATTTTAGTCATGCTTCATCTCAAGAAAAGACAGTTCCTTAAACTGAGATAAAATTTGGTTATGATTTTATAATTTTTAGATTTGTTTTTGGAAAATTAAAATCTTGAATCTTTGCACATAAAGAATATGTATAAGTGATATAAACTACCACACAGCCTTTGAGATTTATAAAACCAAGGAAGAAGTCAAGGGAGAAAATATGACATTCAAAAAATTCTACATACTTTAGTGGCTTTTTAGTTTATATTTTGAATTAAAGTCAAGTGCTGTTAAGTTTATCTTGGGTGATGTTCATCTTTTACATTTTATTGTAATTGGTTAAAATGATAAATTCAAATTTATATTTTTCCTGGTCAAGGAGAATAAGGGAACTTTGAAATACTATATAAAGATACTTGATCGAATAGAAATTTATGTATATAGTCGGCCCTCTGTATCTGTGGGTTCTGCATCCATGGATTCAACCAACTAAGGATAGGAGATATTTGAAAAAGCAATGGGTGTGGTAGTGTGCCCCTGCAGTCTCAGCTACTCAAGAGGCTGAGGTGGGAGGATCACTTGGGCCCAGAAGGTTGAGGTTGCACTGAGCCATGTTCATGTCACTGCACTCCAGCCTGGGAGACAGAGTGAGACCCTCTCTCTAAAAAAAAATATATATATATTTGAAAAAAAAGAAAAGGATTGTTGTCTTTGTACTGAACATGTACAGACTTTTTTTCTTGTCATGATTCCCTATAGTTTAGCAGAGATTTACATAGCATGTTCATTGTATTGAGTATTATAAGTAATGTAAAGTTGATTTAAAGTATACAAGAGAATGTACAAACACTGCACCATTTTATATGAGGGACTTGAGCATCCATGGATTATGGTATCTGCAGAGGAGTCCTGGAACCAGCCCCCCATGGATACAGGGGGATGACTATATATTCTTATTTTATTATTAATTCATACTGTTACTTGACTTAATTCCGTGGAAAATAAAATTCACTTTTTAAAAGTTGTGTTTGTTTGCTTTTAAGCAGTAACTGTAGGCTAATGCTTTTCAGTTTTTCCTGAGGTGATTTATTTTCCCAAGTGAGAAAGGGGCACTGCTTTTCTTTGTTTTTAATAGAACCCTCTGAAAAAATAGGTACTAAATATCTCATTTCTCTGCCTTTGGCTTTGTTTCTCTATTTAGAAATAAATGCAGATTATACTATGTACTTATATAACTGTGATATCTGTTTTTTGTGACAATTAAGATTGTAAGATTGGTTTTAAAAGGATTTTGAAAAATATTTCCTTTAGAAAATGTTGGAATTTTCCTAGCTAAGTTGATACATTTAAATGGAAAATCTCTCACACAGATCCGATATCTAATTTTTTTTTTTTAAGAAAAAGGAAATCATGAACTTTTACACATTTATACTATACTTCGAATAGGTGGTTTAATTAGGTGGGTGCAAAAGTAATTGCGGTTTTTGCCATTAAACGTAATGGCAAAAACCACAATATATATGGGACAACTAAATGTCTTAAAATAGTATTTTATTGTCTGGTTCATTTGCTTTACAAATTAGTAAACCTGTGCCTTTTTGTAGTTCCTTTTACATGCCAACAGATACTCCTGTTCGAGGAGTATTTACTGTTCCTCAGCCTGGAACCTTCCTCGGCCTGGAACCTTCCTCCTCTAAATATCCACATGGCTTATTCTATCCTGTCATCTTATCAGTGAGGACCTCCCAAACCATATAAGTATTAACTGTACCCCCGCTGTCCTCTTACTGTGGTTTGTTTCTTCTCCATCACAGTTTTCACCCCTTAGCATGTTATATATCTAATATTTGTGTGTTCTTTCTATTGCCTCATTCTCTCTCTCTATTTATTTATTTTTTGAGACAGGGTCTCACTCTGTCACCCAGACTGGAGTGCAGGCACAATCATGGCTCACTGTAGCCTCAAGCTCCCAGGCTCAACTGATCCTCTCACCTCATTCTCCCCAGTAGCTGGGACTACAGGCATGCACCACCACCATACCTGGCTAATTTTTTATTTTTTGTAGAGATACGATCTCACTATGTTGCTTAGTCTGGTCTCAAACTCCTGTACTCAAGCAATTCTCCTATCTTGGCCTCCCAAAGTTCTGGGATTACAGGCATCAGCCACTGCACCTGGCCTGCCTTATTCTCAGTACCAGCAATAGTGCCTAACATATAGTAGACACTCAACAAATATTTTTTTTAACAAATATTTTTGAATGTATGAATTATAGATACTGCTTCTCATCTTGGTCTTTAATTAATCTTATCTCTATTGGTACTGAACTTAAATTTTAATATTTGCTTCTAATCCTATCTTTAATATTATCTTTTGTTTTAACAGTAATAAAATATAATTTTCAGTGGCAGAATGTCTTATATTGGAGCTGTACTCAAATTACACTGGCATCTTATAGGAAAAAAAAGAATTCTTAAATTTGGAAAAGGCTTTAGAGATTTAGATAGTATCAGAGAGCCAGGCAGTAGGAGAAAAGATTTTTATGTCAGTCTAGTAGATCTATGACAGGTGAATGTCTGATGGCCTCTGAGCATTGGGTGGTAAGCCATGCATTCTAGATATACAGATGGCAGACAAACACATGAAAAGATAGTCAAAATCCTGTCATTAGGGACATGCAAATTAAAATCCCAATGAAATACCACTACACATCTATTAGAATGGCTCAAAAAACCCTGATCTGAACCATTCCCCCTTCTCCGTAGGCTCAGAACCCAGGGCTGGTACCACCACAAACCCAGTAGCTTAAGGAATTAGGAAGAAGGGTAAGAGAGCAGTCTGCTTATAAGAGCAGTGTTTTCTCAAACTAGGTTAAGGCATTGACCCCTTTTAAATGCAAATAATATTCTCACAAAACCCCATTGCTGATTTCATTTTTATTATAACAAATGTAGAGAATTATAAGACTAGCTAATAATTCTTAACATTAAGTCGTGCTTATAAAACCATAAAAGTGGATTGCATCTACAGGCACCATAGTACTGTTCAAATTAATTATGTCAATTTAATATATTACATATGATAATTTGCTAAATTAAATCATTGCTTGCTATATATGTAAGCTTATCTCACAGATTGTCTTGAAATATATATAAATATAAATATATAAAAATAAAATATATATATAAATAAAATATATATATAAAATGTGATTATTCAGCTTTTTCCCCTCTTTCTCTATTTGAACTAGTACTAAAAAACCTTCGTCTTTTGGGAACGGTGACATCATTTGGCCCTCATGTGGGCATGAATGCATTTAAGTTTGAAGTATGCTGTTGCTTTTTTCTACGTTAGTCCCTGAGAATTAGAGGAATTAATCAATATCACTTGATTGAAAACAGATGTATTAATATCGTTCAGAAGTTTTCAGTTACAAGATGGCTTTACTAATATTTTGAGGCTATCACTGAAATGAAAACATAAAATTAAAAAAATTTTCCCAGAGAATTTTATAGACCTTTGAATATGTTCAGACTGCAGTTTTGAGAAACAGTTGTAGAAGTCTGGTAGAATCTTTTTTCCTGAAGTTTATGGAGGAGGTGTAAGTGATACTCTGCCATTGGGATGGAAGATGCGGAACCTTTGTCTTTTTAAAGTGTTCACACTAGTATTGAAAAAACAGGGCTCTGAAGCTGTTTAGAGATACTTGATAAAAATAACCGAAACAAATTTAAATACTGCTTTATAAAATAAATTGTGGTTATGGCTATTTATGTTGACTTTATCATTGACTTCTAATTACCACATACAGAATAGTTATTATACATATTGTAAATTACGTATCAGATTAAAATAATAGGATGTTTTTGCCAGAAAGGACCTTAAAGAAAATTTAGTTTGGCCGCTTCATTTTACAGATGACAATGAGGCCGAAAAGTGACCTGATTTGCTCCAGGACACTCAGCATAGGAAAGGACAAGCAGGGGGTAGAATGAGAGATTTTTAGCTGCCAGTTTGGGGATTTTTTTTTTTTTCCACAGCAGAATTTTCTTTTTTTCTGAGACATAAAGAATTACGGTGGACTGTAAACTTTTTAATGACAGGATTATAATTTCTGTTTCTCTGATTTCCAGGACCTAGCACTGTGGATAACTAATATTTAGGAGGTAACAGCTAATGAAAATACAATTAAGGTTTATGAAAATAGTCTTACCATATATATGTCATATTTACATTCATTGGAATATTTTTCTTTATCTTTTAAAACATAATTTGAATTTTTTTATGCTTGCTGCTGAAATTCTTATGTTTTTGTTTTTAAATTGACCTTTGTAGTATGCCATGTTAGTTGTATTCTTTTTATTTATTTTCCGTTCCAGAGTTGTGTAAGTTGTTGGAATAAAAGAGAATGAAAATACATTGCTTAGATAACAGGACTTTCTTTCACCTTTTGAAAATTCTTTGGAAATGCTTTTTACTTGTATTCCTAAGAGCTACATTTTTACTTTTTCAGAGAATTCAACAAATCAATTTCAGTTGTTATATGAATAATATTGAACTTTTTTGTCTCCCCTTAATCTTCTTCTACTTCCTTCATTTCTTGATATTGTACAAATGTTTTCTGGTGTAAGGGGAGGAGTACCAGTTAACACTATTTACAAAAGAGGTATATGGAGATAAATTTGGATATATTATTAAATATTCTAAGAGGGAAATGCCTTATTTTCATTGAAAGTTGTTGTTAAAATCCAAATTATTTTACTAAGATGTGCTTATAATCAGTTTTTCTGTTGCCATCTGTGTTCTTGATTACATGCCTTTTGAGAATATCCATTGCTCTAATTTATTGCTTATCAAGGTTTTTGGAATATTAATGATTATTTTTATGTTTAAAGCTGCTTAGAAAAATGAATCAAAATATGTACATTTTTAATTTTGCTATTTTAAAGACAGTTTTAAATCATTAACAAATGGAAAGAATTTGTTCTGGTTTTAAAGAGGACATGTAACAAGGTTAAATTTTTTATTATTATTTGAGACAAGCATAAATTTTTTTTTCTCTTTTTAATGGTGAACTTCATGTGGGCCTGGATTTATTTATTTATTTTACACCATGAGCTGTCCCATTATGCCAAGTGGGTTTAATTTATGTAGGATTATATGTTGTCTTAGATACTAATAATATTGAAAATAGAAAAATAAGAAGCTAGGCCACTTCATTTAAAATAATTAAGGTTTTATTAATTATAGATTGGGAATATTGTGTTTATTACTGGTGAGATAAGAGGAAAAAGAATGTATGTACCCAAATTCAACATTTATTTTTATCTTAAATATTCAGAACTGTCACTTTTGTGAAAGCCTGATGAAGTTACTCTGATTGTAAAGTAGGAATCCTAGACCCTTGATGTAGACATAGATATGCCATTAAAACTGCAGTCCTATTTTGCTGTGTGTAACATTGTTGTATCACTTTTCTAGAAATGTAATTTTTGGTTTACTCTTGTTACTTTCATATTTTTACTGAAAACAAGCACCATAGGACTTCTGAGGTAAGAAAAGTCCTTTACAGTGTTTTTCTTTTCCATAAATGCCTACTGTTGGCTCATTCACGTCTGAAATCAGATTGTTCTTAAACCTATCCTATGTTCATTAAGGTCCCTGAAACTCACAGTCTAGACTAAACCTTTATCAGTTAGTGAAAATAATTCTAGAAAAAGTGTATCTTTCTTTTGTGTAGCTCTTTATGACTTCTGAAACTTTGTTTTTATTGTTTCTAGCAAAAACCTAGAAACAACTTAAAAGTTAGTAAGTAGGTGATTGACTAAATTAATGTTGATATATCCATACAATATTATGTTGTACCGCTGTTACAATGAATGGGTTAGCCCAGAAATGGATTCATAGGTTATGCAGGCAAGAGTTAATTCAGCTGGCATGGGTTACTCACATCCAGCCATTCCCAAAAAAGGCCTCTTTTCAGGACTGCCCTTGACTGGCTCCTGGGAGATGAGTGCTGGACCCTGGGAATATTCTGCCTAGTAAGAGTGTTATATGCCTGAGGACTTGAGCCACAGGTACTGGTTTGATCAGATAGTTTATACAAACAGTGTGATTTATGGTGAAGCCTATTTTTCTCTGGGGATCTGGGGACTACAGTCTAAATAGCTGAGGTCATTCGCAGGCAGGCATTGCATGCCTAGTGACTGACGCTCAACAAAAATGCTGGACATTAAGGCTTGAGTGAACTTTCCTGATTGACATTACTTTGCATGTGTTGTCACACATTGTTGCTAGGACAATTAAACACATGCATGCAACTCCACTGGGAGAGGACACCTGGAATCTTGCACCTGGTTTCTCCTGGACTTTGTTCATGCTCCTTTTCTGTTTGCTCATTTTGATCTGTATCCTTTTGCTGTAATAAGCCATAACTGTGAATATAACAGCTTTTCTGAGTCCTGTGAGTCCTTCTAGTAAGTCATTGAGCCAGAAGGTAATCATGGGGAACCTTGACATGCAGAGGCACTAATAGATACGTACAAGAGTATCTATGGCAGCTTAATTTGTAATTGCTCAAAACTGTCAAGATGTATTGTAGTTAATAGTATTGCATCGATCTTAATACATTGGTTTTGATAATTGTACTATGTTATGTAAGATGGTGATATTAGGAGAAGCTGGGTGAAGGGCATTTGGGAACTCTGTACACTTTCTGCAACTTTTTGGTAAATCTAAAACTGTTTCAAAATAAAAAGTTAAAAAAAAAAAAAGGAGGTCAGGTGTGCTGGATCACACCTGAAATCCCAGCATTTGGGAAGCTAAGCAGGAGGATCATTTGGCCAGGAGCTAGAGACCAGCCTGTGCAACATAGCAAGACCTCGTCTTCACACACACACACTCACAAAACAATTAGCTGGGTGTGGTGGTGCACCCCTGTAGTCACAGCTACTTGGGAGGCTGGGGCGGGAGGATGGCTTGAACCCAGGAGTTCAAGGCTGCAATGAGCTATGAACATGCCACTGCATTCCAGCCTGGGGGACAGAGCAAGACCCCGTCTCAAAAAATAAATAAATAAATAAATAAGTAAGTAAATAAAAATAAATAAATGAAAAGGAGAGTAGGGCAGGTTTTATGAGTAGAAGTTGGCTCTGGGTACTCATAAAGAAATGGCACTGGCTGTATTTGGAGAAAGGGACTTGATTTTGATGCACTGGTTCTCTTCCATTTAATCATCTGGTCCCGTACATATTATCTAATACCTCTTCAATTTAAACCCTCCTCTTCATCTTTCAGCACATCCTCTTGGCTCCACTTTCGAAATATATTCAGTATCTGATTACTTTCTACCACCTTCATTGCCATCATCTTGGTTCCTGGAGGCTAAAAGTACTGGCTTTGGAGTTAGACGTTGGTTTGAATCTTAGCTGCACTATTTGCTAATTTTATGACCTTAAATAAGTATTTATCCCAGCTCCAACCTTTAGTTTCCATGTTTGAAAAATGAGGATAATAATATCTGATTCATAGGGCTGTGAGTATTAAATGAGATCATGTCTGTAATGTTCTTCACAATGTTTGGCATATTCAGTAAAAAATAGCCTTTAATTATTAATTTTACTAGTTACCTCATTCCAGATGTCTGGTGTATTTTATCTCTTTCCTCCTAAAATATTTTCTAACAAGGCTGCAAGTGCCTCAGAAGGAAAAATTATGTCTTATTCACTATTGTATCCCCCTCTGTCTGTCTTATTGGTGGATGCTGTTACTGCCTGAACCCTCCTTTATCTGGTTTACTTACACTTATTTTTTGGATCTCAGACTCCTTTTGTCTTTTCTTTTTAATTCCACCTTCAGCGCTTGTGTCCAAAACTCCATGCTAGGAACAATGGGATAATAAAGATGAATAAAACATAGTATTTTCCCTTAAGGCTTCTACAAATAAGGTAATTGTAGAGACAAATCGCTCTCCATGATATAATGGAGAATAAAATAAGTATCTTGTCTACTGTTCCTTTTCTGTTTCTTACAAATAGGTAAGTAGCTTATAAGTAACTTCTCTGTCTGTCCTTTGTTTGGGACTATAGATTACACAGAGGGAATTAAAGGGAGGTAGTAGAGACCTTCATAGTCTCCCGGGTAAACCCTTTATCATGTCTAGCTTTGGCCCTTAAATGTCCTATTCTTTTTTTATTTTTATTTTTTGAGACAAGGTCTCTCTGTGTTGCCCAGGCAGGAGTGCAATGGCGTGGTTATAGCTTACTGCAGCTATGCCGAGTTCTAGTGATCCTCCTGCCTCAACCTCCCAAATAGCTGGGACTACAGGCATGTACCACCATGCCTAGCTAATTTTTTTTATTTTTAGTAGAGACAGGGTCTTGCTATGTTGCCCAGGCTGGTCTTGAACTCCTGGGCTCAAGCAGTCTGCCCACTGTGGCCTCCCAAAGTGCTAGGATTACAGGCATGAGCCACCGTGCCTGGCCAGGGTTCCTTTCTTATTTAGAAAGTGAGTGCTCTTTTGGAGACTGATAGGTAGTGGTTAAATTCATAAAGCACATGCATAATTCTAAAGTTGTATTGCTAAGAAAACATTGGAAATGAAGGCCAGTTGTAGCTCTTAGTCTTTAGCATTACTTTACATATGTTACACAGTGCCTTGATTTGTTGTAGAATTTTCTAATTGAAGATCTTAAGGTTGTAGCTGAGTGGCAATCTTGTTTTCCAATGAGTACAGGGATGTAGAGAATGAGGTGATTTATCTAAGATTGCTTAAGGAGTCGTTTGGATAATTGAATAATATCACGTGCCACTTCTATCCTGGGTTGTTATTGTAGTATCTTAATGGGTCTGCTTCTGTCTTTTCTGTATCGGTAATAGTACATATGGGTACATACCATTGCTACATCATTTTCCCATAGTGTATCTCTGATCACATACCTCCTATGCTCAGAAGCATTGTATGGTACCATGATGCTTATAGAATTAAGCTACTAGACTATAAGCACTATGGGGGCAGAGAAACTATTTGTTTTGTCCACAGTTGTGTCTTTTGCAGCTAGGACAATGTATGGCACATAATATATGCTCTAATTAATATTTATTGAATGATTAAGTCTTAGTTTAGGATATGATATAATATTTAAAGTTCTCTTCCTTCTGGCTCCAACCTACTCCTCCCATGCTGTCATTTCTCTTCTGTGCAGGCTGCTGGTCTACTACCCCTAGACCTCTCTATGGCTTTTTAGCTGTGGATGTCCTCCTCTTTCATCTCTTCCTTTCTAAATTTTTTTCTTTCCTATCTGAGCTCTCAAGTTCTGTCTCTCCTCTGAGCTTTTTGTATCACTATTTTAGCCCCAGTTAATTCTACCTTCTTTTATAGTACACATGGTCTTAACTTCTAATTGGAACTTTAATTATGTATTTGCCTTGCAGTGTCATTTAAATATTTGTATGTATATATCTGAGGTCCTCAGTTATATTATAAAGCTCCCTGAAAACAGAATTATGTTCTTATGCATCCTCCATAGCTGCCTATGTTGAATAGTGTCATATATTGAGTACGTGTCCAATACATATTTGTAGAATGGTGTATCACACTTTTTCTAGTTAGGCAATTTTTGAAATGCATGTCTAATTAGGTGCCTACTTCAATTCTTACACTACTGAAAGGGAATACATTCTAACATTCATTCTAAAAATTGAAAAGATACTGGGAAACTAAAACTTAAGTGTCTCCTCTGCACCCCTTTAAAACTGAAGGTAGAAGATTCATTGATAATTTGACAGCTCTGTACCTTTAATTTAGTATGATGCATGAACTTCTGTGAGACATCAACCAAGATTTTATACAAAGAGCTGTGATCATCAAGGTGGGAATTTAACATCAGTGCTCTGTACACATAGTAATACTGTAATGCCTTCTTCAGAAGTTTAACAATGTCAGATGATATTCTATGCTATGATTTTTAACTTATCAAAGGAAAGCATTGTAGAGAAATTAGATCATCTCTTGAATAGAATCTGATAACAGCTCACTGTTTAATTAAATTCAAATAAACAGTTTGAAATAGAATATTGGCTGTACGAGAGTTTGGTCAAAGGATGATTTCTCGTGTTTTTCAAAGACAAAATTTGTTTTTTTTTGGTTGATATTGTTACGTATCCTTTGCATTTCTTGAATGTAGTTCACTTAGTACAGTACAGTTAATACAGTTACCTTCAAAGTAAAGCTGGAGGGAAAATACTTTTGGATAACAAAATATATTTCAAATAATAAAACAGTATGATACTAGCATAAAACAGATATGCAGACCAATGGAACAGAATAGAGAGCCCAGGAATAAACCTACGCATATGTGGTCACTTGATCTTTGATACAGGTGTCAAGAATACACAAGGGGGAAAGGACAGCCTCTTCAGTAAATGGTGTTGGGAAAACTGGATATTCACATGTACAGGAATGAGATTGGGCCCTTATTTTATACCATACACAAAAATAAATTCAAATGGACTAAAGACCTAAACATAAGACCTAAAAACTAAAAACTCTTAGAACATAGAGGAAAAGCTTTGTGACAGCAGCCTTGGCAGTGATTTATTGGATATGACAACAAATGCACAGGTAACAAAAGCAAAAATAGACAAATGGAACTATGCCAAACTTAAAAGCTTCTGCATAGCAAAGGAAATAAGAAAATTAACAAACAGCTCATGAAATAGGAGAAAAGATTTGGAAACCACAAATCTGATAAAGGGTTAATATCCAAAATATATGAATAACTCCAAAACGCAGTAGTAAAACAAGAACAAGCAAGCAAACAAGAGACAATACAATTAAAAAATGGGCAAAAGAACTGAATAGAAGTTTCTCAAAAGAAGACATACATATGGTTCACAGGTATAAGAAAAGATTCACAAAATTACTCACTAATCATAAGGGAAATGGAAATCAAAACCACAGTAAGATAACACTCAATCTCTTAATATGATTATT
This sequence comes from Symphalangus syndactylus, assembly GCF_028878055.3. Classification (NCBI taxonomy): domain Eukaryota; kingdom Metazoa; phylum Chordata; class Mammalia; order Primates; family Hylobatidae; genus Symphalangus; species Symphalangus syndactylus. The sequence goes on along the minus strand of NC_072430.2, from coordinate 49,176,838 downwards.
ATTTAAAAACCCACAAAAGATAGTAGGAGTCGGCAGGATGTGAAGAAAAGAGAACCCTTGTTCACTTTTTTTTGAGATGGAGTTTCACTCTTGTTGCCCAGTCTGGAGTGCAATGGCGCCATCTCAGCTCACTGCAACCTCTGCCTCCTGGGTTCAAGTGATTCTCCTGTCTCAGTCTCCCAAGTACCTGGGATTACAGGCATGTGCTACCATGCCCAGCTAATTTTTTTGTATTTTTAGTAGAGATGAGGTTTCACCATGTTGGTCAGGCTGATCTCAAACTCCTGACCTCAGGTGATCCATCCACCTCGGCCTCCCAAAGTGCTGGGATTATAGGCATGAGCCACCGTGCCTGGCCCCTTGTTCACTTTTGGTGGGAATGTAAATTGGTGTAGCTACCTGCCATGGAAAACAGTTTGGAGGTTCCTCAAAACATTAAAGATAGGACTACCATATGATCCAGCCGTCTTAGTTCTGGCCATATATCCAAAGGAATTAAAATCAGGATCTCAAATAAATATCTGAATTCCTATGTTAATTGTAGGATTATTCCCAATAGCTAAGTCATGGAAGCAATCTAAATGTCCATCCATGGATGAATGGAAAAAGAAAATGTCATATATACACACAATGATATATTATTTAGCCTTAAAAAAAAAGAGAAGGAAATACCACTATCTGTGACAACATGGATGAACCTGGAAGACATTATGCTAAATGAGATAAGCCAGACAGAGAAGAACAAAAAATACATGATCCCACTTTTACTAGTATATGGAATCTAAAATAGTCAAACTCATAGAGCAAAGAGTAGAACGGTGATTGCCAGGGGCTGGGAGGAGGAGGAAACAGGGTGAAACCCTTGGTGAAAGGAGGAAACAGGAGGAAACCCTTGGTGAAAGGGTAAAAGTTTTAGTTACACAAGATGATAAGTCCTGGAGACACAGTGCCTATAGTGAACAGTATTGTATACTTAAACATTTGTTGAAAGGTAGACCTTACATTGTGTTCTTATCCCATACACTACATAAATAAAGAGCACAGGTGGAAACTTTTAGAGGTAATGGATATGTTTATGGCATTGACCGTAGTAAAGGTTTCACAGTGTACATTCTCCAAGTTGTATACATTAAATGTACACAGTTTTGTATATGTCAAACAAATAAAAAGCCAGAAAACAACTTTAATTTTCCCATTTAGAATGTTTTCCCTTTATTGAATATAAGAATTCAAGAGGCACTTAATTAACTTTGTAAGATTAAAAATATTTCCCAAACATTTAAGAATCTATGTAAACATAACAGCTGTGGTTTAAAGGTTTTATTATCTTCCAATACATAATACATAATGTATTATATATTACACACAAAGTAACATACAAAGTATGTATTACATACAAAGTATGTATTACATACAAAGTAACATAATGTAAATTAGAGGATATTAAAAATTATGTATTTTTCACTTGAACATTGTTTCCTACCCCATTTTGACTTCTGTTTATCTTTGATATTGAAAGATAAATAATCTTGTTGATTTTACATCTCTATTTATTTAGATTCTTTTTTTTTGAGTCAGTCTTGCTCTGTTGCCCAGGCTGGAGTGCAGTGGCACGATCTCGGCTAACTGCAACCTCCGCCGCCCAGGTTCACGCCATTCTCCTGCCTCAGCCTCTCGAGTAGCTGGGACTACAGGCGCCCGCCACCATGCCCAGCTAATTTTTTTTTTTTTTTGTATTTTTAGTAGAGACGGGGTTTCACTGTGTTAGCCAGGATGGTCTTGATCTCCTGACCTCGTGATCTGCCCACCTTGGCCTCCCAAAGTGCTGGGATTACAGGTATGAGCCACCGCACCTGGCCTAGATTCTTTTAATGTTGACTCAGTTTCTGCTGGGAAATATCTTCTTAAAAGTGAAACATTTGCATTAGATTATAGCTTTTTTAACCTTAAGGCTATTTTGATGGTTATAGGAGAGAAAAGTATGTATGGCTAGACAGAGAGCGATAGTTCTTTTTGTATTACCATTAATGGTTTGAACCTAAGCTCCTTTTAAAATTAAATTTTGATTATAAACATTTGGGCTTTGAAGTCCCTTTTAAGATCATAGTTCTTATTTATTGTCTCAGAGTTTGTGTTAATTGTTTTACTGGAAAAAATAAGTAGTCATTGATGTTGAAAAAATTTCTACGGGATTGAAATGCTATTAATAAGAAATAGCTACACCTTATTGAGTACTACTTTTTTTGTTTTAGGTTCTGTAGTGAGTACATTTCAGACATTTTCCATTTCATATTCTAAATAAGTTTGTGAGGTAGGTTATATTATTCTCTTTTTATAGTTGAAGAAATTGAGGCTTATAGAGGTTAAATAACTTTACCAGAGTCACATGGCTAGTAAGTGGAAGGGCTTGAGTTTGAGTCCAGATATGTCTGATTACAGTGCATGTGTTCTTATTCATAATGGAAGACTGCCTCCTAATGCAGTAGTCAAAATTATTCTATTCCCTTGCTGCTTATCGTACTAAAAACTTTTCAATACTTATTGTTTCCTCTAAGCCTTTTTCAATGGTAAGTCTCTAATTTTGCTTTATGCTTTGATTGCTGCTTGTAAGTGTAACCACAGTGTTGCTTCTGTATTAGTGTTATCAGTATTTAAAGTAAGAGAAATATTTGATTACTTGCAGCTTTGATTGCTTTTTCACAAATATGCAAATCACACATGTAATGTTAAGAGTATAATTAATGCCTTTTATGTGCCAGTGAATATACTGAAGACTTGTAGGTTTTCTGAACAATATTCTTAGAATTGGCAAACTTGTAGCTTAAGTCTTGTAATAAGGATGCTGTCTTAGGAAAATAATTTCAAAATACTTGCACTTTTGACCTCTCTTAGGGAGCACATGAAGTAAGACTGCCTCCTAAGATTCTGCTTTGAGGTTTTATGAAGACACAATACATGCTGTTACTGGACAGAAGACATTTTAGTTTCATGACATTGCCAAATGTATCTCATAAAATTCACTGTTCATGAATTTAATTAAAAGTTCTTAGGAGCTTAAAACTTAAAGTAGGTATTATAGACTCATGACTCAAAGGATCTTTCAGTTTGTGTGTGTGTGTGTGTCATACATACACACACACACACACACATAAATATATATATTTGAAGGAGAGACAGTTCTAAACTAAACTGGAATAAAGTAATGCCCATAGTTATAAGTACCAAAGTACAGTATTTTAAAGAAATGTTGAAATTGTTATAATATGAAGTTTCTTAGTGCCCCTAGCTTACAGCCACTAAAGTTAGTTTTATTTCTGACACCATATTGTAATGAATTTACTTTTTTGTTCTGTATGATCTTTAGCTTAGTTTGCTGGGTTGCCCAATAACATGGGATTGGCCTGCCTTCTAACCTTGTGTTGGAGTCTGCTTAGTCCCTAGTTCAGCTAGGTCCAAGTTTTTGTCCCACGACCAAGAAGAATAAGACTTGCAGACACTGGAGAGTAAATACAGTAGAATTTATTAAGCAAAAGGAAAGCTCTCAGCAAACACAGGGGACCTGAAAGCAGGTTGCCAGAAATGGGACTGAGTTCTGGGTCTTTTATGTGGCAAGAGCAAGGAAGCCTTCTGTGGGTTCTGCCCAAAATGGGACGGCTAAAGTTCCCTCCTAAGGATGTTGCATCTGTGCATGCCTAGGGTTAGCCAGAGTGACTCCATCTTAGTTATTACCCATGAGTGCCTAAGTGAAAGCCACAGGGGTACTAAAACCACAATGCTAATGTCATGTTAATGGCATTATAATGAGTTGGGCCAAGTTAAGGACATTTAGGTTGACTTACTGTGCCTGTGCCTAAGTTGGGATGGTCCTTTCTGAGCAACATCCTGGCATAAGGGTAAGTTCTTAATCATATTTCTTCTCATTAGCTACAGGGACAGTGCAGGTGCAGTCCTGTGGGCATTTTTCCACTCCCAAGACCCTCCCTCTCTGTCTGCCTAAACTGCCTCCTCTGTCACTTGGAAATGGCAGTTTACTATTGAACAATAGACCTCTCCTTATGCTTTTCTCTTTCAGTCTTTGGGAATCACACTCTGAAGATTAAACATTTCATTGAGACAGTATGATGCAGTAGAAGGTACCCAGAATCACAATACAGTTCAAAATAACAAAGATATGGAATCAACCAAAGTGGATGATTGGATGAGGAAAATGTAGTATATATACACAATGGAATACTATATAGCCATAAAAAGAATGAAATAATGTCTTTTGCAGCAACATGGATCAAACTGGAGGCCATTATCTTATGTGAAATAAGCCAGACACAAAAAGACAAATACTACATATAAGTGGGAGTGAAATAATGTGTACTCATGGATGCAGAGTGTGGAATGAAAGACAATGGAGACTGGGAAGGGTGGGTGGGGGTTGGATGATGAGAAATTACTTAATTGGTACAATGTATGTTATTCCAGTGATGGATACCTGGAAAGTCCTGACTTCATCACTATGCAATGTATCCATGTAGCAAAATTACACTGTATCCCATACATTTATATAAATGAAATGAAAAATGAAAGAAAATAGGAGTTTAAGTACCAGATGTGTTAGAACTAGCTGTGCAATCCTGGACGAGTCAGTTCTCATTTCTGAGCCTCAGTATCCCTATCTGTAGAAAGTGGCTAAAAGTTGCCACCTCATAAGGCTTAATATTATTACTAATACTATTAATAGATGAATAGTAATATATTTCTGATAACTAAACTTTATAGAGGTTTTTATAATTTATAAGCACTTTCCTATGTAATAATTTTATAGGGATGTATATTTATCTATATTTCTGAAAGGACTTTGTAAATTCTGAAGAACTATGTAACTTATTAGTTGATAGTTCCATAACCAGCTAAATCTGATTTGGTGACTGTTTTTATCCTTAGTTATTTGAACAGTGAATCAGAGTTTTCTAAGCTCAGATAATGCACTTAACTCAATTTGTTCAGCTAAAATGAAAGTTTTCGAATGTGTTTTAACTAGTGTTAAGATTTGTTTTAAAATTAGGTTGTAACAACATCTGGCTTTTATATTATTATTTAAAGATGTGGAAATGGTGATGTAGTAAAAATCATGAGTGGTTGGTAGTTGAGGGCTAGTGTCATTTTTAGGAGTTGCAGTGATATACTCTGTCCACTAAATTTAGTGATAAATCAGTGTAGTTCTTTTACAATAAATATTTAGTACTTTATGTTTACAGAGGACCCTGCAATTATTAGTATAGCTTATACCAATATTTATTGCTATATAAAAGGCTGGGCAAATGCCTATAATGGCCACCTTTGGAGAGGATTTACAGGCACCTTTGAGAAAACTTCTTTTTTTTTTTTTTTGAAGACGGAGTCTTGCTCTGTCGCCCAGGCTGGAGTGCAGTGTTGTGATCTCTGCTCACTGTGACCTCCACCTCCCGGATTCAAGCAATTCTCTTGCCTAAGCCTCCCAAGTAGCTGGTATTACAGGCGCCCACCACCACGCCCTTTTTAACAGCTAATTTATGTGGTTTTAGGAGAGATAGGGTTTCACCATGTTGGCCAGGCTGGTTTCAAACTCCTGACCTCAAATGATCTGCCTGCCTCTGCCTCCCAAAGTGCTGGGATTACAGGCGTGAGCCACCACGCCTGGCCTGAGAAAACTTCTAACTCTGGGTTTAGTTGGTTTGTCTGTAATCTGTCAGGAATCTTCAAAGCTTATTTGATCGTTTATTTGTACCAGCATTTTCCCTGAGAAGTTATTCTGAAAAATACTCTCTCTCAAAATGATAAAAACCTTTTCTGTGCATTTGTTTCAGAATCTTACCGCCTCTAGGACCTAGAACTTCTTTCTGAAGTGTAACCTAAATATTTCCCTTCAGAAGTTAAATAACTAATATTTTTAGTGTAACCACCATTTAAGGCATTTAAAAAAATGAAATAGTCTGCTTTCAAGACTCTTGTTTCTATTATGGATATAAAACATATTTTTAAAAAGATCAACATTATAAGGTAGTAGATAGTAAGTACTAATTAGGTGTTTGTGGCAGATACTGTTAGTTGCCTACCCAAAACTTATTTCCATTTTCACCTTGTTAATAGAACCCTAATCGTGTTTTGGTAGCTGTGTGCCCAGCTTCGGTTCATGACAGTCGTGTTTCCTGATTTCCCAACTTCTTCTACAACTGAGGATAGCCATGTGATGAAGTTCTGGACAGTGTTACCTGTTTAGCTCTCCATTTTTTTTTCTTTCCAACTTTTATTTTAGGTTCAGGGGGTACATGTGCAGGTTTGTTATGTGGGTAAATTGCATGTTGTGGGGGTTTGGTGTTCAGATTATTTCATTACGCAGGTAATAAGCATAGTACCCAGTAGGCAGTTTTTCAGTGCATACCCTCCTCCCACCAGCCACCCTCAAGTAGGCCCCCGTGTCTATTGTTTCCTTCTTTGTATTCATGAAGACTCAGTGTTAAGCTTCTACTTACTAGTGAGGACATGCAGTATTTGGTTTTCTGTTCCTGCATTAATTAGCCTAGGATAATGGCCTCCAGCTCCATCCATGTTGCTGCAAAGGACATGATTTATTCTTTTTTAATGGCTGCATAGTATTTCATGGTATATATGTACCACATTTTCTTTATCTCGTCCACCATTAGTGGGCATTTAGGTTGATTCCATGTCTTTGGTATTGTGAATAGTGCTGTGATGGACATATGCGTGCTTGTGTCTTTATGGTAGAATCTTTATATTTCTTTGGTTATATACCTAGTAGTAGGATTGCTAGGTTGAATGATAGTTCTAAGTTCTTTGAAAAATTGCCAAACTACTTTCCACAATGGCTAAACTTATTCACATTCCTACCAACAGTGTATAAGCATTTCCTTTTCTCTGCAACCTCGATAGCATGTATTATTTTTTGAGTTTTTAATAATAGCTATTCTGACTGGTGTGAGATGGTATCTCATTGTGGTTTTAGTATACATTTCTCTAACGATTAGGGATGTTGACTTTTTTTTTTTTTTTTGAGATGGAGTCTTGCTCTGTTGCCAGGCTGGCATGCAGAGGTGTGATCTTGGCTCACTGCAATCTCCGCCTCCCAGGTTCAAGTGATTCTCTTGCCTCAGGCTCCCACGTAGCTACCAAGCACGCCATCACACCCAGCTAATTTTTGTATTTTTTTCATATGCTTTTTGTCTGTGTGTTTGTCTTCTTTTGAGAAGTGTCTGTTTATGTCCTTTGCCCATTTTTAATGGATTTGTTTGTTTTTACTTGTTAATTTCTTCAAATTCTCTATAGATTCTGGATATTAGACCTCTGTTGTACACAGTTTGCAAATATTTTCTCCCTTTCTTTAGGTTATCTGTTTATTCTGTTTATAGTTTCTTCTGTTGTAACAGATCTCTTTCGTTTAACTAGATCCTATTTGTCAGCTTTTTTTTTCAATTGCTTTTGGAGCCTTTGTCATGAAATCTTTGCCATCACCTATGTCCGGAATAGTGTTTCCTAGATTTTCTTCTAGGGTTTTTGTAGTTTTAAGTTTTATATTTAAGTCTTTAGGCCATCTTGAGTTGGTTTCTGTATATGGTAAAACGGAGGAACCCAATTTCAGTCTTCTGCATGTGGCTAGCCAGTTATCCCAGCACCTTCCTTCTGGATTTTTGGAAATAGTTTCAGTAGGATTGGTATCAGCTCATTTTTTATACATCAGTGGGCTTTGGATTTGAATCAGTCTGGTCCAGGGTTTTTTTCTGGTTGATAGGCTTTTTATTACTGATTCAATTTTGCGCGTTTAGGGTTTCAATTTCTTCCTGGTTCAATCTTGGGTTGTTTTATATTTTCAGGAAATTATCTATTTCTTCTAGGTTTTTTAGTTTGTGCACATAGTGATATTTGTAATAATCTGAGGGTTTTGTGTATTTCTGTGGGGTTGCTGGTAATGTCCCCTTTGTCTGTTATGATTGTGTTTATTTGAATATTCTCTCTTCTTTCCTTCCTTCCTTCCTTCCTTCCTTCCTTCCTTCCTTCCTTCCTTCCTTCCTTCCTTTCTTCCTTCCTTTTTTCCTTCCTTCCTTCCTTCCTACCTTCTTTTTTTTTTTTTTTTTTGACGAAGTTTTGCTCTTGTTGTCCAGGCTGGAGTGCAATGGCACCATCTCAGCTCACCACAACCTCTGCTTCCTGGATTCAAGTGATTCTCCTGCCTCAGCCTCCTGAGTAGCTGGGATTACAGGCATGTGCTACCATACCCGGCTAATTTTGTATTTTTAGTAAAGACAGGGTTTCTCCATGTTGGTCAGGCTGGTCTCGAAGTCCCGACCTGAGGTGATCCGCCTGTCTTGGCCTCCCAAAGTTCTGGGATTACAGGCATGAGCCACTGTGCCTGGCTCTGGATCTTCTCTCTTTTACTTATTAGTCTACCTGGTGGTCTATCAATCTTACTCATTTTTTTCGAAGGACCAACTTTTGCTTTTGTTGATCTTTTGCATGGTGTTTCGTGACTCGATTTCATTCAATTCAGCTCTGATTTCGGTTATTTCTTGTCTTCTGCTAGCTTCGGAGTTGGTTTGCTCTTGTATTTTTGGTTCCTCTAGGTGTGATGTTAGGTTGTTAATTTGAGATTTTTCTATGTTTTAGTTCTCTACTACTACTTAATATTTTGTTATAAAATATAGTACCTTAAAACAATAATTATAATTTATTATCTCTCATGGTTTGTGTGGGTGAGTAATTCAGATAAGGACTTTTTTCTGCTACATGATGTCTGAGGCCTCAGCTAGAAGACTCAAAGACCAAGGCTGGAGTCATATGAAAGCTTGTTCATGCAATTTTTTAATTAATGCTTGTGCCTGCTGGGGGTCCAGCTGGAACATTCACATGTGGTTTTAATATTATCACTGGGTTTTTTTATGACCCTGCCTCTGGAGTTATTTAGCATCACTTCTGCTGTACTCTATTAGACAAGACTGTTAAACATCTCTTCCTAGACTTACAGGGAGAGAATATGTCCCCTTCTGTCAGTTGGAGGAGCATCTATCACGTTGTAGAAAGAAAGTATTAAACAGAATAAATATATTGAGGTGGCCATCTTTAGAAAATACAGTTTACTACAGCATTTAAGGGAAGGGTTATTGCTGGGGGGCTGTGGCGCTGTTGGGCAGTGATGTTTTAGGCATGATCCTTTGTTGCTTATTCCTTCTTCATGCCTCAAAGGAGCAGCAACCATCTTGTGCCCATAAGGTGATAAATCAACCTGCTAAGGATTTTGACATCATTGGAAGTCAGTCCTGGACGATCCATTTCCAGGCTTCTTTTTTTCCTGTGTGGAAAAAAATACCTATTTGTTTAAATTACTGTATTAAGGATTTTGTTTTTTATAACCAATCATAATCCCCAAATGTCATGGTTGTCAATTTTGAGCATACATAGGAATCACCTGTGGGGCTTTTTAAAATACAGATTTCTTGGCCCCATCTTAGAGTTTCTGATTCACTAGGTCTGGCATAGGCTCAAGAAGTTGGATTTGTAACAGGCTCTCTGGTGTTGTCAATGCTATGGTCTTGGGACTGAGGTATGGGCTTTGAGACTTCAGAGAAGAGTGGGTGGCCAGGGCTGACCTTAAGGGAAAGATGGAACTTGGGATAAATAGATGAGATTTAGACAGGATTAGGGAAGCAATTCCAAGTATTTCAACAAAAAACATGAAAGCAGAAAAAGTGTACTTTTTTGTTTTTTACGATTTCTGTGAGTAAATTAGCTTACTTGGAGCAGGAGTTTTTTTTTTTTTTTTTTTTTTTTTAACTGAGGATGGGAGATTAGGTTAAAGGGAAAATAAGGACTGGATTAAGGTCCTTGGAAGCCAGAGAGACATTTGTTTTTTTATTTTGTAGCTAGTTAGGAACTGTTAGAAGTTTTCATAGAGAGTAACGTGGCCAGAGCAGTATGTTAGGAGACACCTATGTTTGGTGGTGGTAGTGGAGTGCATTTAGTTATTAAACAAATTTAAACTAATGGTTCTTGAGCATTTGTGTTGTCTTGGACTCAGTTCTATGAACTGGGAATACAAAGGTGAATAAGACATGGATCCTGCCATCAAAGAGCACGGTCTAGTGCAGGAATTCTCAGAGTGTGGTTGAGGACCCCTGGGGGTCCCTCAGACCTTTTCAAGGAGAAAAGATTAAAAGTATTTTCATAATAGTACTTTTAATAATTCTAAGAATTCTGAGACACTGTTTACTTTTTTGTCATTCTCTTTCATTAGTGTACAAGTTTTTCAGAGGCTTTGTAACATAGGATGTCATCATTGCTCATATAGCTAATGGAATACATGCTTGTGTATTAAAACTTTTGTTTTAATTTCTTAATTATAACTTGGTAAATACTGATAGACATAACCCCCTAAACAAAAGCTCTTTGGAATCTTCAGTAATTTTTTTAAGAGGTAGAGTCATGAAGCCATAAAGTTTGAAAACTGCTGTTTCAGAGAATAGATTGGAGGAGAAAACACATGAAAAACAAAAGACTAACGATAATCTAGGTGTGAGGTAGTAAGAGCTTAAACTAGAGTTATCACAAATGAAAAGTGGAGGAAGAGGTATTTGGTAGACACTGAAGAGTGGAAAAATTGATAATACCTAGTGTAAATTGTGGTATGGGAAAATGGATACTGCTAGCGAACATGTAAATTAGTACCAGCCTTTTGGAGGAACAATTTGACAAAACTTATTACAGACTTTAAAAATGAATCTTTCCTGTGACTTATTCTGTACTTATGATAAGGAAACAAATAAGAATATATCTTTGTGGTTTTGTTTGTAGTATCAGTAAAAATTTAGAAGAAGCCTAAGTATCAGAGGAGTTTGATTAAATAAATTATTACATCAATTCAAGAAAATGCTGTGTAGTCACTAAAAATGATGTGGGTGAATATTTAATGTAAAAAATTATATACGTTTTTGTTGTTGTTTTGGATTTTTTGAGAGAGGGTCTCTGTTGCACAGGCTGGAGTAGTGTAGCATGAACATGGCTCATTGCAGCCTTGACCTCCTGGGCTTAAGCCAGGGACTACAGGCACACGCCACCATGCCTGGCTAACTTTTTAAAAAAAGTTTTTTTTAAAGATGCGGTCTCACCATATTGCCCAGGCTGGTCTTGAACTCCTGGGCCCAAGCCATTCTCCCATCTTGGCCTTCCAAATTGTTGGGATTACAGGCATGAGCCACCACACCTGGCCAAAAAATACTTTTTATAAATACCTCAGTTGCATAATGTTTTCTCCATTATCAACTTGACAGGCCTTGGTTTAAGGTTTATGGTTATAAGTACTTATTTCTTTAAAATTTAAGATTTATCAATATGTATAATTTTTCAGAAATTTTTTTCTTCAACATTTTAGCCTGTGGCCCATTTTCAAATTGTATGTAGGCCAAGGCATACACAGTGGACATTGTGCAGCTGTGTATACGAATATAGCCAACATTAAGAGGTCCCTTGCAATAATGCTGTTTCAGAAAGGATGTTTACTGTTCTTTTGAACATAGTTTTCTTGTTTTTGCTTTAATTTATAAATATTTAAATAAAAATAATGTTTCACTGAAGAAATTGTAAAAGTGAACTATATGTTAAAAATAATCTAGGAAACTGAATTACTGCTATTCTGCTTTGCAGTTTGATATTGCTCATTTTTCAACTCCTAAAGTCAGTGTTGATGCCTTTTAACTTTTTTTTTTTAATTTTACTGGATTTGTATTGTACCATATTTGTGCAGTGTCTTTGATTAGGTACCAATCGAATTCAGATTGAAAAGCATAAACCTACATCTGAAGATAGCCTAGTATAATTTATATTGTGCATCGTTCTGATTTTGAAATAATAATTCTTCCTTTACAACGTTAGTGCTGAATAAAAGATAGAATCCTTATGAAACAGTGAGCCCAATGTTGTTTTTTTTTTTTTTTTTTTTGAGTCAGAGTCTTGCTCTGTTGTCCAGACTGTAGTGCAGTGGCACAATCTTGGCTCACTGCAACCTCCGCCTCCCAGGTTCAAGCATTTCTCTTGCCTCAGCCTCCTGAGTAGCTGGGACCATAGGCATGCTCCACCACACCCGGCTAATTTTTGTATATATATTTTTAGTAAAGACGGGGTGTCAACATGTTGGCCAGGCTGGTCTCAAACTCCTGGCCTCAAGTGATCCACCCACCTGTGCCTGGGATTACAGGTGTGAGTCACCGTGCCCAGCCCCAATCTCATTTTGGACATAGAGCAGAGACAGGTGGAAAACTGTTAGCCCTTGGTGATGTTATTGAGCAGTGTTATCTGTGGGTTTCCAGATGTGTTAATAAGTGTATTTTCTTATTAAGTCCTTTGCATTGAAGTGGTGGTGCATGGACTGGCAGCATTAGCATTACCTATGAGTTTGTTGGAAATGAGGAATTTTAGACTGTACCCTAGTTCAATTGAATTAAAATCCATTTTAATAGGATCCCCAGATAAGTCATATGCACACAAAAGCTGGAGAAGTATTATTTTAGTCCACTTTGAGTTGGATTTTTATTTACTTGCAACTGGATGCATCCTGATATGACATTCTAGAGTTGTTGTTTGTTTTCTTGTTTGTTTGTTTTTCCTGAAGAGGTACAACCTTCTCCAGGCATGCTATTGTGAATATTGGAGCAGTGCCATTTCTGATTATAATAGAAACAGCATTTGTTGCGTCATGATACAGTTTAAATAGTTCTCATTATACTTTGATGTAATTTTTTTCGTTTTTTTAAATGATTATTTTTAGATGAAACCTAAAACTGTACTCTTTACTACTTGTGGTAAAAAAGACCCTACTGTTATTTTTGGCAAGTCAGGAGATGTAACCTTAGCTATGCTGGTTAAAAGCCAGCTTTGAGAGTTGCATTTTACTTCCCTTATAATTAATCCTTCCCATTCTTTCCTCAGCTCCATTCCTATTTCAACTAGATAGTTTTGTACTGGACCTGTATTCCAGAACCATTACTGTCTGGGGAGCGACTCTTACAAACTGCTGCCTTTTAGACCAGATGTGTGTTTCAGTTACATGAATAGAGAAAAGAACATCATCCCCCTGCTGTATCTGTGTATATGATAGCATGAAGAAATCAAATCCACCAGCAATCTGGGAATTTTCAGAAAATTTATTTTCTTCTACTCTTTATACAAAGCCAGGTGCCACATTCCATAAAAAGCAAAGCATATTTTAAAATTGTACTTCTTGTTTGTCCATTTATTTAGAGGGCTTAATGAGTCTGCAGCCAGATATTTTGGATGATTCAATTCACAAATTAGATTATCATTCTGTAATTAACTGAGAATGATCTCTCTGTGGTGTGCATTATAGTGAGAATTACCAAAGGTCTGTATTCACTCAGAAAGGTCTTAGCTTTAAAAGCAGTCCTTTTAAAGGAAATGTAACTATGCTGATTGATTTCGTTATTGTTATCCTTTGAGTTTTTATGGTACAGTAGGCATTATGCTAGGTACTATGAGCATATGTCTCTAATCCCTGTTTTAGACATGATAACATTGAGGCTAGAGAGATTATGTAACATGCAGAAAATTGTATAGTTATACGAACCCATGGCTGGTGCTCCCAAAACTCATTCATCCCCTTGAGGAGTTCAGATTTTACTGATTGGGAGAGAAAGAGCTCACTGTAATAGAATGCAAAATGTAGTAAAAATTTTAAATGAAGTAAATTGTAAAAGTAGAGATACAAACAATTTAGTGAGAACACAGAGGAAAAAGGGATTAATTGTGATCAGGAGGATCAGGAAAAAATAATTTATCTTCCCTCCTACTTCTTTAGGTTTTTTTTTTTTTTGAGATGGAGTCTCACTCTGTTGCCCAGGCTAGAGTGCAGTGGCGCAATCTCGGCTCACTGCAACCTCTGCCTCCCAGGTTCAAGCGATTCTCCTGCCTCAGCCTCCCAAGTAGCTGACACTACAGGTGCCTGCCACCATGCCCGGCTAATTTTTGTATTTTTAGTAGATACTGGGTTTCACCATATTGGCCAGGCTGGTCTCGAACTCCTGACCTTGTAATCTGCCCGACTTGGCCTCCCAAAGTGCTGGGATTACAGGCGTGAGCTGCACCCGGCCTTACTTCTCTAGGTTTTTAATCTCCTCCTGACTTCTTAATCTTTTAATGATATCATAAGTTTTTCAGTAATTAAGATTTAAATCTTTGACTGTTTAATTGTCTTCATATTCTTACATTTCATCAATCTGTAATGCCTTTTAGTTCTTACTGAATACAGTTTCATGGTAGTTATCCCCTACTATTTCCACTACTGTCACCCTAGTTTTACCTATCACTGTATCATCTAGGCCAGTGATTATCAACCTTTGGTGGACCTAAGAATCATCTAATGGTGCTTTGTCAAGGTATAAAGAGATTTTGACTTATTAGTTTAAGGTTATGGTGATTCATCAAAGTTGAGAAATACTTATCTAGGGCAGTGATCTTCAAAATGTGATCTTGGGACTGCTGGGTGTCTCTGGGACTTTATCAGGTATCTGCAAAGTTAAAACTATTTTCGTAGTTAGACTAAGATGTCATTTACCTTTTTCATTGTGTTGACATTTGCACTGATAGTGAAGAAAATAGTGATGGATAAAACTTGTAGTGCCTTAGCTCAAATTAAGACAGTGGTACCAAACCAAAGTAGTAATCAATGCATTCTTTGCTGCCGCATACCAGTTTTGCTTAATAATGTCTTTAATGAATCAGTTGAAATATTATTATTAATTTTTTTATTTTTAATTTTTGTGGGTACATAGTAGGTAGGTATATTTATGGGGCATATGGGATATTTTGATACAGGCATACAGTGTGTAATAATCACATCAAGGTAAGTGGGGTATCTGTCACCTCAAGCATTTATCCTTTGTGTTACAATCCAGTTACACTGTTTTAGTGATTTTAAAAGTACAATTAAATTATTATTGACTATAGTCACCTGTTGTGCTATAAAATTCACTCTTTCTATTTTTTTGCACCCATAAACCATCCCCATTTCTCTGCCCCACTCTCCACTATTCTTCCCAACCTCTGGTAACCATCATTTTACTCTCTATCTCCATGAGTTCAATTTTTTTTTTTTTTTTTTTTTGAGATGGCGTCTCGCTCTTTCGCCCAGGCTGGAGTGCAATGGCATGATCTCAGCTCACTGCAACCTCCACCTTCCATTTTCAAGCGATTCTCTTGCCTCAGCCTCCAGAGTAGCTGGGATTATAGGTGCATACCACCACGCTTGGCTAATTTTTGTATTTTTAGTAAAGACGGGGTTTCACCATATTAGCCAGGCTGGTCTTGAACTCCTGACCTCAAGTGATCCGCCCACCTTGCCCCCCCAAAGTGTTAGGATTATAGGCATGAGCCACTGTGCCTGGCCAAGTGTTTTAATTTTTAGCTCCCATAAATAAGTGAGAACATATCAAGTTTGTCTTTCTGTGTCCGACTTATTTTACACAACACAGTGACCTTCAGTTCCATCCATGTTGTTGCAAATGACAAGTTCTCATTGTTTTTTTATGGTTGAATAGTATTGCATTGAGTATATGTACCACATTTCTTTATCCATTCATCTGCTGATGGATACTTAGGTTGTTTCTTTTCTCTTGTTGCTTTTAAGATCTTTTTGCACTTTTTTGCCATGCATAAATTTTTATGTGGTAAAATATATTTATATTTTCTTTTATTATGTCTAAATTTTGAGTCATAGTTGGAGAGCCTTTCATTGCACTGAGGTTAGAGAGGAAGACACTCATATTTTCTGCAATTATGCATATACAGTTGATCCTCATTTCTTGTAGACTTGGTGTTTGTATATTTGCCTCCTTGTCAGAGTTTATTTGTAACAACCAAATTAATGATCTTGTTGCTTTCGTGGTCATTTGCAGACATGTGCAGAGCAGTAAAACATGGAGTCACCAATGTGCATGTTCCCATCTGAGGCTGAAAAGGTGATATCTACCTTCTTGTTTCAGCTGTCATATTGTAAACAAGTGTTCTTTTTGTCGGGGATGCCACGCCTCCCAAAACACATGGTCTGAGAGTGTGGAGGAATAGTTTTCCAAAAGAAATAGGGTATATCAAATACTACATGTTCTCACTTCTAAGTGAGAGCTAAAGATTGGGTATTCATGGACATAAAGATGGGAACAGTAGACACTGGGGACCACTACAGGGGGAAGTTAGAGGGTGGGCAAGGGTTGAAAAACTAACTACTGGGTACCATGCTCACTATCTGCATGATGGGATTATTCGTATTCTAAATCTCAGCATCATGCAATATACCCTTGTAACAAACCTGTGTGTATATACCCCCAAATCTAAAACAAAAGTTGAAATTATGTTTTTTAAAAGAAATGGGGTATGTTTATCAGAAGAAGGGGGGGATTAGGTGTCAGTCAGAAACAACTGTTTACTGTAATACCTGAGTAAGCTTTTATTGGATAGATTTTAATTGGTGAATGAATAAATTGGGCCTTGGAGAAAGGAAAGGGCTTGAATGAGTTCTTTCAGAATAGGCCTTTTCTTTTCTCAAAAGTACCAGCAATAGCTGCCCATTTTTTCAGAACTGATACCTCTAGCTTTATTGGCTTTTATCATCTTTGCTGGAGGGAAATGACGTTGGGTTAAGTATTGAGTGTGAAGGAAGATAACATGAGGATCTTGTTTGCCTGTAGATTTATTTCTGCCTGCTAGACCTACTGCCCTTTAAAGACAGTTGAAAGGCCTTGCCCCAGCTTTCCTCTTGACTTTAGTGGGCAAAAGTATGTCATTCTTATATAAGAGTTGAATTCATAAGATTGTATATCAAATTACATACTCGAGTTGGATTTTGTTTGTTAGTATTGTCTAAAGTTACTACATGTAAATAGTCTCTGTCCTTACTTTCTAAGCCTGCCATTACAAAAAAAATAATATTTCCTATTAGAGCCTGAAGCTTTTTTCCTCCCTAGCTCTTATTTAGGGAGAATATATAATTTAAATGTTTGAATAGGAATAGAGGAAGTAGCCAAACACTTTTCAATAGTCCAGCTAAAATACATAATAGCACATGTTTAAAGTAAATCTTTGGAAGAAAGACTGGAAGATCCTGGATAAGATAATATATCATGTACCACAAAGGCATGCCCTGCTAAGTAAAAGTGGGAAGAAGCAGTACATATTCTATTAGGGGGTCAGAGATCTTTAAATAGAAGTTTCTCTGGCAATCTGGTTCCCATATAGATAGTTGAAGGCTCAAAGAAATTTCCAAGCTTGCTAGAAATTTCCATCTGCTGGCTTTTGTGTTGAGTTAAATGCCATCATATTTTATTGCCTCATACATTTACATTAACACTTTCCCTTTAAATTTACACAAAGGATTTTTTGTTTTGTTTTGTTTTTGTTTTTTTGAGACTGGTCTCACTTTGTCGCTCAGGTTGGAGTGTAGTGGAGCTCACAGTTTACTTCAGCCTTCTGAGTACCTGGGACTACAGGTGCATGCCACCACGCCTGGCTAATTTTTGTATTTTTTGTAGAGACAGGGTTTTGCCATGTTGCCCAGGCTGGTCTCGAACTCCTGGCCTCAAGTGATCCTCCTTGCCTTGGTCTTCCAAAGTGCTAGGATTGCAGATGTGAGCCACAGTGCCTGGCAGTAATATATATATATTTTAATTAGAAACATAAGAACCCACCTCAAAGCTTGGGCTTGGAAGTCTATGGAGGCTTTATTCATTTTAGCCACAGACATGGATAAGCGGCAATCTAAGTTAAATGTGTGCACTTTGGTACCAGGCCAACCTGAGTTCTAACCAAATTTTTCGTGTTTTAGATGTGAGACAAGTTAATCTTCTAGGCCTTACTTCCTTCATGTATAAAGTAGTTATTATTAATTAATTCAACAAATATTATTAGCCACTCTTCTATGTGTTGGGGTATTCCAGTGAATAAAATAATGACAGTCTTTCCCTTTGTGCAGTTTCCATTCTAATGGTAGAGGAGGGAGGATGGGGGAGGCAATAAAAAGGAATTGTATGTTAAAAATAATAATTGCTGTAAGCAGAGAGGAAGTAGAGCAGGATAAGGGAGATACTGAATACGGAACAAAGGAGGTGCAGAATTAGGATAGTCAGGGTTGGCATCATTGAGCCAATGACATTTGAGCAAAGACTTGAATGAAGTTTTAAAAGGCTTGCTCTGGTATTGCTGAGTTGAGAATAGACTGTAGGGCATTTAGGATAAAAGAAGGGAGAATCATTAGGAGGTTTTCCTAGTAACCTAGGCAACAGATTTTGTTGGGCTGTTCTTGCCTTGCTATAAAGGAATACCTGAGACTGGGTAATTTATAAAGAAAAGAGGTTTCATTGGCTCATGATTCTGCAGGCTGTACAGGAAGCATGGCACCAGCATCTGCTCAACTTCCACCGAGGCCTCAGGGGAGCTTTTACTTATGGTGGATGTTGAAGTGGGAGCAGGCCCATCACATGACAAAAGCAAGAGCAAGAGAGAGAGTAGAGGGTGAGGTGCCCAACACTTTTAAACCACCAGATCTCTTGAGAACTCACTAGCGCGAAGACAGCAGCAAGCCATGAGGGATCTGCCCCTGTGGCCCAAGCACCTTCCATTAGGCCCATTTTCCATGTTGGGGATTAAAGTTCAACATGAGATTTGGGTGGGAGAATATTCAAACCATATCACAGATGATGATAACTTAACGAGTATGATCAGTGAAGATGGTGAGGAATGATTGAATTTTGTATACATTTTTGAGATTGAGACAACAGGATTTCCTGATGATTTGAGTATGTTTTATGAAACAAAAAGGAGCCTATGTTTTTGGCTCAGGAACTGAATGGATGGAGCTGTTATCAACTGACAAGAGGAACACTGTGGACAGAGCAGATTTTAGGGGGAAGATCAGGAGTTCAGTACTATATATATATTGAATTTGAGATGTCTGTTTGGCATTCTTGCAGAGATAATGACATCTACCAATGGGTTGGTTGTGATGATTAAATATGGTGAATGTAAATTACTGAGCACAGAATCTGACGTAATTGTCTCTGTGAGATCAGAGAATAAATTGCTATATGAAACAAGAATAAGAGATTGCAAAAGGGAGATACTTAGGGAAAAAGAGCTCACAGAATATGATAGAAGAAAATTTTAAAATGATGGATGGGAAGATAAGATTGAAGAAATCTCCCAGAATATAAAAGCCAAAGAGATGTAAGAATATTACAGAAATATTAAAAATAATGGAGAATCTACTCAGGAGGCCCATCTCCTTTCTAAAAAGACTTTCAGAGAGAGAGAGAGAGAGAGAGATCAAAGAAAAGGGAAGGGAAATAACTTTATTTATTTATTTTTTTGAGATGGAGTCTCACTCTGTTGCCCAGGCTGGAGTGCAGTGGCATGATCCTGGCTCACTGCAATCTCCACCTCCCGGGTTCAAGCAATTCTTCTGCCTCAGCCTCCTGAGTAGCTGGGATTGTGGGCATGCACCACCACACCCGGCTAATTTTTGTATTTTTAGTAGAGACGGGGTTTCACCATGTTGGCCCGGCTAGTCTCAAACTCCTGACCTCAGGTGATTTGTCCACCTCGGCTTCCCAAAATGCTGAGATTACAGGCATGAGCCACTGTGCCCAGCCAAGGGAAATAATTATCAGTGAAACAATGCAAGAAAAATTTCCAGAACTGAAGGACATCTGTTTCTAAATTGAAAGTGCTTAGCACCATTAATGAGGGGGAAAAAGACATATTACCAGGACATTTCAGAGCGCCAGAGAGTAAAAACAAGTCACAAGGAAAGGAATAGGGATTAGTGGCATGTCAGACTTAACTCAAAAGTAACACTGGAATCTAGTAGACAAGGAAGCAGTACCTTCAAAGTGCTGAGGGAAAATTACGGCAAACATAGATTTCTAATTCCAACCAAATAGTCAATCAATTATGAGGATAGCCTAAAGATTTTTTTTTAGCATGCAAGGTGCCAAAAAATTTATCTCCTACACATCTCCCCAGAGGAAGCTATTGAAGTATATGAAAGAAGGCATGAAATCTAGGAAAATGGGGAATGTAACACTGGAGAGAGAGAGGAAATCTGCAAGATGATGGTGAACAAAAGTCCAGGATGACAGCTGAGTAGCAAGCCTAGAGATGACTAGTACAGATTGGAGCAGGAAGGTGGAAACTCCAGGGAAGATGTCTGTACAAACCAAATTAAACTGATGCATGTGTCTGATTATTCTGAAAGAGTTTCATAGTTTGTTCAGACAGTTAGGGGATAAGCTGTCCCTAACTTAAGGGAGCTTACACTGTAATAAGGGGTACATGCAAGTAGGCAGGCAATTATGGTATTCTGGGAAGGTTCGTAAAGTTTGGTACTGTAGGAAACCAGAATATGCCTCCCCAAAATATGAAGGATTCTCGAGCTGAAGACAGTTAAGATGCAGTAGAGCTCTCTGCCTAAAAGCAGGACACAGACTTACAGAGAAAAAAGTCTTGCTGTCCTCCCTCCTCCCTTTCTCCCCTAAAGACAGGATGTAAATTCTTTACTGGAAAAAAACCCTTTATCATCTCTCAGAGACGGCGCCAGAGGAATCTGCAAGCCGACTTTACTCCATTAGTGCCTTCCATATATTTACCTTTCCACGGTTTCCCACCTCTGGAAGTCTGGGACTGCTTTCCTTTGCCTTGTCACTTCTCTAAAATTTATTGTTCTTTGTTGGATATACTATATAAGCCAGACTCATAAACCACTGCCTTGAGTTACTTTTCACTGAGGGCTTTTCCTGTGTGATATGCACTGTACACGTTAATAAACCTATCTGTTTTTCTCTTGTTAATCTGCCTTCTGTTATAGAAGTCTGTGCTAAGTACATACTTATGAGGGTTGAGGAAAAAATATTTTTTCTCCCCTTCAGTTCTCTGCTGCTAGATCACCCATGGTTGGAATGGAGGCTCAGAAACCTAGTAGTTAGCTCCTTTGAGCATCTGTAATTGAACTGGCAAACCAAGAGCTTGGGGCTGACTATTGGGTTAGCTGAAGAATAGTTTCTGCCACATTCTAGAAAAGAAAGCTTTTTTTTTTCTTTTTCTTTGTCTCCAGGGAAATGAGTGGGGTTATCCATTTATTTTAGTTTAAAGAATTTAAAGTCCATCTGTATATTGATAAGCATTTATCAGTTTTTGTTTTAGTATATATGGTGCTATCATGTTTATAAGAATATTTTTTTTTTAAAATGACTAGAGCGGTACAAAGGAAAAAACTTTAATTGTTAATTTTAGATGAAAAGCAACTGAATTTCTTAGGCAATAATTATTTTACCCTCCCAAGATATGTTTTCTATACTCCATTGACTTATGCCAATAATGTTCTTCCAATTTAATAATGGATTTTTTTCTTGTTGAATTTTTTTCAACTCTAACGTTATTTTGTTGTTGGAGATTGATTAAAAAATACAAATTTTACTGTTGAAAGGATGTTGCCTAATTAGTTATAAATCTATTTCATCTTTGCATTTTTTTCTTTTATATACTCATATAAAATGTAGCAGTTTGTGTCACATCAGTATTTCTGTCATATAAATATGGTTTATTGTTATGTCTAATCTCATTTCTCATTTGGCCAGTTAATATATGCACAGATAATTGGCCCATAAAGAAAAACTTCAAGGGGAGAGAAAGGTAATCTAAATGCATATTATTATTTTAAAGTTCTAATACTGTGTACGATGTTTTGAAGTTAAGTTTCTATAATATGTGGTCACCCAGGGGTCTGAGAACATTAGTTAATCCACTCAACAAACATTGATGGCATATATGGTGTATGACAGGCTCTGTGCTTGGTCTTAGGAATATAGGACAAGTTAGGGCATCATTCCCACCCTCCAATAATGCTTAGTCCCCAGGAAAAAAAATTGACATATAAACAAGTAGAGGTGGTAAAACAGAAGATTAAAGGTCCTATAGATGATATTTACCAATGAATAAAGAGAGAAGGCCATCTTAAGAAAAGTATGTAGTAAGAAGAAAGAAATGGAGATAGAGAACATTTGAGGAAATGGCAGACATTTATTTGTATTTGGTTGTAGCATAGAGTAATGGGGAAGACTGGGGAAACATTGAGAACCATCTCATAGAGCAGGCATGCTACATGCTGGAGTTCAGTCAGTTCTCCTGGAACAGTATTTCTCAACTATGTGTGATCATATGAATCACTGAGAAAGTTTGTAAACAAACAAAAACAACCCCAACAGATTCCTGAATTTCACTCCAGACCTGGAAAATCAGAGTCCTTAGAGGAGGGCTAGGAATCTGTATGTTGTTATGTCATGTCATGTCAGACAGGGTCTCTCTGTTGTCCAGGCTGGAGTTCAGTGGTACAGTCTTAGCTTACTGCAGCCCTGAACTCCTGGGCCCAAGTGATCCTCCTGCCTCAGCCTCCAGAGTAGCTGAGATTACAGGCATGAGCCACTGTGCTTGGTGGAATCTATATTTTTAACAAGAGCTCTGGTAATTATTATCATAACCAATTTATTGAACAAGTACAACCTATTAGGGTATAAGCAAATATTTTTCCCTCAAATGTTCTAGTTGATGTGAGACTTTCCTTTGGCATGTATTAATGAAAGCAAGGACATAACCCACAAGTTTCCTATGTACATGTGCATATGTGTATGTGCACATCATACACACACACACACACATACACATACATATGTTTTGTTGTTACTAAACAGTCTAGGCCAGGATAAAATTTAGGGAATTACAGCAGGTCCTCAAATAATGTTGTTTTCGTATAACGTTGATGACCAAAAAAACAAAAAACAAAAATCCCAGTTCCCAACTGGTGCCACTCTCTCTGTGGAATGTGCACATTCTCCCCATGTCTGCATGGGTTTTCTCCTGGTAATTCAGTTTCCTCCCCTGTCCCAAAGATGTGTGCACTGGGTGAATTAGCGTGGCCCCCGTTTGAGTGTTTATGGGTGTGTGTGTGTTAGTGTGCTCTGTGATGGGATGGCATCCCCTCCATGGTCAGTTCCTGCCGTGTGCTCTGACTACCAGGATAGGCTTTGCTTTCAGAAATCTCCAGACAATTAGCTTCATATATTTCTGTGTTCAGGTGCTTTCAGTTTCTGCAGCTCAGCAAGCGGCCAGCTTTGGATCAAGTTGCCAGTGTGTCCTTCTTGCAGATATCTTCACCTTGCAATCTGTATGACCAATTATTTTGAAGTGCCAACTTAATGACCCTTCATGGTGCCAGACTCCCAAGCTCTCCCTTGCCTTCTCTTAGTTCTCTCTTTGGGAGAGTTGGTTGAATGCACCAGCGATTTTGTTACTTCTCAGCAAATCTTGGGGGAGATATCTGAACCTAATTGCTGGTGTTCTCCCTCAGATTTGGGCTTTATTGCCTCTTGCTGTCAGCTGTGGGCCCTAGTTACTGATTCTGGAAAAGTGGAAAAATACCCCTTAACATCTTGTTAGATTATGAATAGGGAAGTTTAGGAAATATTATCGCAGGTAGAAGAAAACCTAACAGGTTTTTATTTTCTAATGTTTAAAGAGACATTTAAGGAAAAGATCTCAATGGAATTATACCTTTCTTTTTGTTGTTGTTGCAGATAGTATGTACTTAAATTTTTTTTTAAATTTCAATAGGTTTTTCAGGAAGAGGTGGTGTTTGGTTACATGGATAAGTTCCTTAGTGGTGATTTCTGAGATTTTGGGGCACCCATCACCCAAGCAGTGTACACTGTACCCAATATGTAGTCTTTTTTTTTTTTTTTTGGAGATGGAGTCTTGCTCTGTCGCCCGGCCTGGAGTGCAGTGGCACGATCTGGGCTCACTACAACCTCCACCTCCCGAGTTCAAGCGATTCTCCTGCCTCAGCCTCCCAAGTAGCTGGGATTATAGGCGCCTGCCACCACGCCTGGCTAATTTTTGTATTTTTAGTAGAGACGAGGTTTTGCCATGTTGGCAGGCTGGTCTCAAGCTCCTGACCTCAGGTGATCCACCCACCTCAGCCTCCCAAAGTTCTGGGATTACAGGCATGGGCCACTGCGCCCAGCCATAATATGTAGTCTTTTTTCCCTCACCTGCCTCCTGCCCGTCCCCTTAAGTCCCCACAGTTCATTTTATCATTCTGATGCCTCTGAGTCCTCATAGCTTAGCTCCCACCTATAAGTAAGAACATACAATGTTTGGTTTTCCATTCCTGAGTTACTTTGCTTAGAGTAGTGGTCTCCAGTTCCATCTAGGTTGCTGTGAATGCCATTGTTTCATTTGTTTTTATGGCTGAGTAGTATTCTATAGTGTGTACGGGGTGTGTGTGTGTGTGTGTGTGTATGTATATATATCACAATTTCTTTTTCTTTTTCCTTTCTTTTTTTTTTTTTTGAGATGGAGTTTCGCTCTTGTTGCCCAGGCTGGAATGCAATGGTGCGATCTCAGCTTACTACAACCTCTGCCTCCCGGGTTCAAGCAATTCTCCTGCCTCAGCCTCCCAAGTAGCTGGGATTACAGTCATGTGCCACCATGCCCAGCTAATTTTGTATTTTTAGTAGAGACAGGGTTTCTCCATGTTGTTCAGGCTGGTCTTGAACTCCCAACCTCAGGTGATCCGTCCGCCTCGGCCTCCCAAAGTGCTGGGATTACAGGCATGAGCCACTGCGCACGGCAATATATCACATTTTTTAAATCCACTCGTTATTGATGGGCATTTGGGCTGGTTTCCTATTTTTGCAATTGCAAATTGTGCTGCTGTAAACGTGTGTGCAAGTGTCTTTTTCATGTAATGACTTCTTTTCCTCTGTTCTTAAAACCATAAGATCTTGTGAGACTCATTCACTATCATGAGAACAGCACAGGAAAGATCCACCCCCGTAATTCAATCACCTCTCATTGGGTATCTGTCACAACACATGGGAATTCAAGATGAAATTTGGTGGGGACACAGCAAAACTGTATCATTCCACCCCTGGAGCCTCCCAAATCTCATATCCTCACATTTCAAAACCAATCATACCTTCCCAACAGTCCCCCAAAGTCTCAACTCATTTCAGCATTAACTCAAAAGTTCACAGTCCAGCATCTCATCAGAGACAAGGCAAGTCCCTTCCGCCTATGAGCCTGTAAAATAAAAAGCAAGTTAGTTACTTCCTACATACAATGGGGTACAGGCATTGGGTAAATACAGTCATTCCAAATGGGAGAAATTGGCCAAAACAAAGGGGCTCCAGGCCCCATGCAAATCAAAAATCCAGCAGGGCAGTCCAATCTTAAAGCTCCAAAATGATCTCCTTTGACTCCATGTCTGACATCCAGGTCACGCTGATGCAAGAAGTGGGTTCCCATGGTCTTGGGCAGCTGTGCCTCTGTGGCTTTGCAGGGTACAGCCCCCCTCCTAGCAGCCTTCATGGGCTAGCATTGAGTGTCTGCAGCTTTTCTAGGTGAATGGTGCAAGCTGTTGGTGGATTTACCATTCTTTTTTTTTTTTGAGACAGAGTCTCGCTCTGTCACCAGGCTGGAGTTCAGTGGCGTGTGATCTCGGCTCACCATACCCTCTGCCTCCTGAGTTCAAGCAATTCTCCTGCCTCAGCCTCCTGAGTAGCCGGGACTACAGGTGCCTGCCACCACGTCTAGCTAATTTTTGTATTTTTAGTAGAGACGGAGTTTCACCATATTGGCCAGGTTGGTCTCGAACTCCTGACCTTGTGATCTGCCTGCCTCAGCCTCCCAGTGTGCTGGGATTATAGGCGTGAGCCACTGTTCTTGACCTGGGTCTACCATTCTGGGGACTGGAGGATGGTGGCCATCTTCTCACAGCTACACTAGGCTGTGCTCCCCAGTAGGGACTCTGTACGGGGGCTCTGACTCCACATTTCCTTTCTGCAGAGGTTCTTCTCCGAGAAATAAGAGTCCCACCCCTGCATCAAACTTCTGCCTGGGCATCCAGGTGTTTCCATACATCTTCTGAAATCTAGGCGGAGGTTCCCAAACCCCAATTCTTGACTTCTGTGTACTGACAGGCTTAACACTGCATGGAAGCTGCCAAGGCTTGTGGCTTGCACCCTCTGAAGCCATGGCTTGATCTCACATTGGCTCCTTTCAGCCATGGCTGGAGTGGCTGGAATGCAGGGCACCAAGACCCTGGGCTGCACACAGCACAGGGACCCTGGGCCCAGCCCATGAAACCACTTTTTCCTCCTAGGCCTCCTGGCCTACAGTAGGAGGGGCTCCCATGAAGACCTCTGACATGCCTTAGAGACATTTTTTCCATTGTCTTGGGGATTAACATTTGGCCCCTTATTACTTATGTAACTTTCTGCAGCTGGCTTGGATTTCTTCTCAGAAAATGGAATTTTCTTTTCTATCATGTTGCCAGGCTGCACATTTTCTAAACTTCTATATTCTGCTTCCCTTATAAAACTGAATGCCTGTAACAGCACCCAAGTCACCTCTCGAATACTTTACTGCTTAGAAATTTTTTACACCAGATACCCAAAATCATCTCTCTTAAGTTCAAAGGTCCACAAATCTCTAGGGCAGGGGCAAAATGCTGCCAGTCTGTTTGCCAAAACATAGCAAGAGTCACCTTTACTCCAGTTAACAAGTTCCTCATCCTTATCTGAGACCACCTCAGCCTGGACCTTATTGTTCATGTCACTGTCAACATTTTTGTCAAAGCCATTCAACAAGTCCTTTTTTCTCTTTTAAAATAGACAGATCATGCCAGTGTTGAAGGGATATGTTTCCTTTTTTTTTTTTTTTTTTTTTTGAGACTGAGTCTCGCTTTGTCGCCACACTGGAGTGCAGTGGTGTGATCTTGGTCACTGCAGCCTCCACCTCCTGGGTTCAAGCGATTCTCCTGCCTCAGCCTCCCAAGTAGCTGGGACAATAGGCGTGTGCCACCACACCCAGCTAATTTTTGTGTTTTTAGTAGGGGTGGGGTTTCACCATGTTGGCCAGGCTGGTCTCGAACTCCCAACTTTGTGATCTTCCCACCTCGGCCTCCCAGAGTGCTGGAATTACAGACGTGAGCCACCACACCTGGCTGAGATATGTTTTCTTAACACTGGGCAAAGAATCTCAGTTTGTATCGCTCACTGGACAATTTACAGATTCTGAGGTCAGGGATAATAGTAAGTATGGATTGTGAAAACCTTCAGTAACTCATAGATTTTAGCCAATGACATGTTACAAAGTATTTTATACTGTGACATTATTTCCTATGAGTCATCCCATTCCTGTTATTTAAGCAGTGCTCAAGATCACTATGGTTCATATCCACAAATGTATTTCAGGGTAGAATAATTCTTGAATGTTATTTATAAGATACACTGTTGACTTTAAATGAAAGCTACTCATTTAAATAGGATACATTATATACCTTGGACATGGATATTTGTTTTTTTCTCTTTAATTGTCGTATTTTATATATTTATGGGGTTCATGTGAGAGTTTGCTGCATGCATAGAATGTGTAATAATCAAGTCTCCATCATTATGAGTGCTTATCATTTTTATGTGGTATCATTTCAAGTCCTCTCTTCTAGTTACTCTGACATATACATAATATTGTTACTAAGTGTAGTCACTCTGGTCTGCTATCAAACATTAGATCTTGTTTCTTGTATCCAACTATGTGTTTGTACCCATAACCAACTTCTCCTGTCTTCTCCCCTTGAACCACCCTTCCGAGTCTCTGGTTATCTGTTGATCTATTCTCTATGTCCATGATATGAAGTTTTTTAGCTCCCACATGTGAATGAGAACATGTGGTGTTTGTCTTTCTGTGCTGGGCTTATTTTGCTTAACATAATGACCTCCAGTTCCATCCATGTTACTTCAAATGACATGATTTCATTCTTTTTTATGGCTGAATAGTATTTCACTGTGTGTGTGTGTGTGTGTGTGTGTGTATATATATATAATATACACACACACATATATATATATACACATTGTATTTCATTGTATATATATATATCACATTTTCTTTATCCACTCATCCCTTAATGAGCACTTAGGTTGATTCCATACCTTGGCTATTGTGAACAGTGTTGTGATAAACATGTGAATTCAGGAATCCCTTTGATATGCTGGTTTCTTTTCCTTTGGATAGATTCCCAGTATTGTTATTGTTGGATTGTATGGTAGTTTTAGTTTTAGTTTTCTGAGAAAACTTCATACTGTTTTTCCATAGCAGTTACTAATTTGCATTTCCACCAACAGCGTATAAGAGTTCCCTTTTCTCTGAATCCTTATCAGCATCTGTTGTTTTTTATATTTTCAATAATACCCAGTCTAATTGGGGTGCTTTGATATCTCATTGTGGTTTAATTTGCATTTCTCTGATGGTTAGTGATGTTGAGCATTTTTATCCCTATTGGCCATTTGTATGTATTCATACATTTTTGAGAAGTGTCTATTCATATCCTTTGCCCCCCCACCCCCCCGGCTTTTTTTTGAGACAAGGTCCTGCTCTGTCAGCCAGGTTGGCTGGAGTGCTGTGGCATGTTCATAGCTCATTATAACCTCGAACTTCTGGACTTAAGTGATCCCCCCTGCTTAAGCCTCTTGAGTAGCTGGGACTACCTGTAGGTGCATGCCCCCATGCCCAGCTAATTTTTTTATTTTTCTTTTTGTACAGACGGGTTCTTTCTATGTTGCCTAGCTGGTCTCAAACTCCTGACCTCAAGTGATACTCCTGCCTTGGCCTCCCAAAGCACTGGAATTATAGGCATAAGCCACTGAGTCCAGGCCCTTTGCTCATTTTTAAATGATATTATCATATTTTTACTGTTGTTTGAGTTCCTTGTATATTCTGGATATTAGTCCCCTGTCAGATGAGTAATTTGCAGATATACTCTCCCAGTCATGAGGTTGTCTCTTTGCTCTGTCTATTCTTTTGCTATGCAGAAGTTTCTTAGTTTAATATAGTCTCATTTGTCTATTTTTGTTTTTGTTGCCTGTGCTTTTGAGATCTTAGTTGTAAAATCTTTGCCCAGACAAATGTCCTGAAAAGTTCTCTCTATGCTTTCTTCTAGTAGCTTTATATTTTTGGGTCTTATGTTTAAGTCCTTAATCCATCTTGAGTTAGCTTTTGTATGTGGTGAGAGATGGGGGTCTAGTTTCATTCTTCTGAATAAACATATACATAATATATTCAGTTTTCCCAGCGTCATTTATTGAAGAGGGTTTCCTTTCTCCAATGTATGTTCTTGGGGGCTTTGTCAAAGATCAGTTGGCTGTAAGTATGTGGATTTAATTCTGGGTTCTCTATTCTGTCTTATTCGTCTCTGTGTCTGTTTTTACATTGTTTTTCATGGTATTTTGGTTACTATAGCTTTGTAATATGTTTTGAAGTCAGATGGTGTGATACCTCCAGCTTTGTTCTTTTGGCTCAGGATTGCTTTGGCTATTCAGGGTCTTTTATGGTTCCATACAAATTTTAGGATTTTTTTTCTATTTCTGGGAAAAATGACATTGACATTTTGATAGAGATTGCATGGAATCTTTACATTGTTTTGGGCATTATGGTCATTTTAACAATATTAATTCTTCTGATCCATGAGCGTGGGTTGTCTTTCCATTTGTTTGTGTCCTCTTCAGTTTCTTTCATCAGTGTTCAGTGTTTGATTTTTTTTGGAGATCTTTCACCTCTGTGGTTAAATTTATTTGTGGGTATTATATGTATTTTTGTACTTTTTGTAAATGGGATTGCCTTCTTCCTTTCTTTTTTGACTATTTCATTATTGGTGTCTAGAAATGCTACCGATTTTTGTGTTTATTTTGTATCCTGTAACTTTACAGAATTTATCCATTCTATGAGTTTTTCATGGAGTCTTTTGGTTTTCCTAATATATAAGATCATGTCATCTGCAAAGAAGGACAATTTGATTTCCTCTTTTCCAATTTGGATGCCTTTTATTTCTTTCACTTGCCTATTCCTCTGTCTAGGACTTTAAGTACTATGGTGAATAGGAGTGGTTAAAGTGGGTATCCTTATCTTGTTCTGGTTCATAGAGGAAAGACTTTCAACTTTTCCCCATTCAGTGTGATGTTAACTGTGGAGGTGTCATGTATAGCCTTCATTATTTTGAGGTATGGTTCTTTTATGCCTGGTTTGTTGAGACTTTTTGTCATGAAGAGGTATTGAATATTGTCAAATGCTTTTTCTGCATTTATTGAGTTGGTTATATGATTTTTGTCCTTCATTCAGTTGATGTGATGTATCATGTTTATTGATTTGCATATATATAGCTTTTTTTTTTTTTTTTTTTTGAGGCAGGGTCTTGCTCTGTTGCCCAAGCTGGAGTGCAGTGGTGTGATCATGTCTCACTGCAGCCTCGACTTCCTGGCCTCAAGCAACCCTCCCACCTCAGGCTCCTGAGTAGCTGGGACCACAGGTGTGTGGCACCACGCCCAGCTAATTTTAAAATTTTTCTGTAGAGACAAAGTCTCCCTGTGTTACTCAGGCTGGTCTTGAATCTTGGGCGCCAGCAATGCTCTGGCCCTGACCTCCCAAAATGGTGGGATTATTGGTGTGAGCCACCATGCTTGGCCTGTTTGTGTATATTGAACCACCTTATATCCTTTGGATGAATCCCACTTGATCATGGTATCTTTTGGGTGTGCTGTTGGATCTAGTTTGGTAGTATTTTGTTGAAGACTTTTCCATTTACTTTCATCAGGGTTATTGGTCTGTATTTTTTTTGTTGTAGCTTTGTCGGGTTTTGGTATCAGGATAATGCTGGCCTCATAGAATGAGTTAGGGAGAATTTCCTTCTCTTAACTTTTTGGAATAGCTTGAGGAGGACTGATATGAGTTTTTCTTTATACGTTTGGTAGAATTCAGCAGTGACTTTATTCAGCACTGGGCTTTTTTTCTTGGGAGACTTTTTGTTCCTGGTTCAATCTTGATACTCATTATGTTCAGGTTTTCTATTTTTCCTGATTCAGTCTTGTTGGATTGTATTGATATGGCTCCAATGAATGGATGAACACCAGGGTCCTTGGTCTTGCACTGATTTAGATAAAATGACATGGACCCATGTGGAGTGGTTTTAAGGAGTGGAGAATTTAATAGGTAAGAAAGAAGGAAGAAGCTCCCCCATACAGAGACAGAGGGAGGGGGGCTCTGAGAGAAACCATGTGTGCGGTGGCAAAGTAGTTAGTTATATTAGCAGGCTGGAGGAGGCGGTGTCTGATTTGCATACAGCCCAGGGATTGGTTTTACCAGGTGCGTCATTCATGTAGCCCGTGAAAAACCTGGCCCTCCCACCTTAGTCCTTTAATATGCAAATGCGGGTCACCATGATGTCCTGAACACGTGTGAGTTATCTGGAGGCGGCCATGACACTTGATACTTGTGGTGACAAGGAGAAGAGGGCTGGAATTGCCATGTTGGCCATGTTGGGTGGACCTAGTTTCTAATCGCCAGAATTTGCGTATCAAAGCTTGCCGTCTTTAAGCCGCCTTTTCTGTTAGAAAAGAAATGGTTTGGGGGTTGGCTTCTTACAGGAAAATTTCCGCCGAGAACCTTTACCCTTTCTACCTGCCTAAAAATTATTTCTTAATAACTCCTGTATTAATATGTTTCCAGGAATTTCTCCATTTTCTCTAGGTCTAGCATATAGTTCATAATAGTCTCTGATGATCTTTTGTACTTCTGGTGTCAGCTGCAATGTCTCCTTTTTCATTTCTGATTTTGTTTATTTGGGACGTCTCTTCTTTTTTCGGTTAGTCAAGGTAGTGGTTTATCAATTTTGTTTATCTTTTCCAATGACCAACGTTTTATATTGTATTTTTAGTCTCTATTTCATTTAGTTCTGCTCTGATCTTTATTATTTCTTTTCTTCCGCTAATTTTTGGTTTGCTTTGTTCTTGCTTTTTAGTTTTTTGAAGTGCATGGTTAGATTGTTCATTTGAAATCTTTCTGTTTTTCTGATGTAGGTGTTTATTGCTATAAACTCCCCTCTTAACATACTTTTGCTCTGTCCCACAGGTTTTGGTATGTTGTGTTTCCATTTTCTTTGTTTCAAGAAATTTAAAAAAATTTTATTTTGATTCTTTCATCAACCCAGTGGTCACTCAGGAGCATGTTGTTTAATTTCCATGTATTTGTATAGTTTTCAGAGTTCCTCTTGGCATTGATTTCTAGTTTTATTCCATTGTGATCTAAGATACTTGATATGATTTTAGCTTTGTAAAGATTAGTTTTATAGCCTAACATATGGTAAATCCTGGACAATATTCTATGTGCAGATGAGAAAAATGTATATTCTACAGATGTTAGGTAACGTTTTCTGTACATGTCTGTTAGGTCCATTTTGTCTAAAGTCCTGTTTAAATCCAGTGTTTCTTTATTTTCTGTCTAGATGATCTCTTAAATGCTGAGATTGGGATGTTGAAGTCCCCCACTATTATTGTATTAGAGCCTATCTTTTTCTTTAGATCTAATAATACTTGCTTTATGCATATACTCTTGCTGGATTGATCCCTTTATCATTATATAATGACCTTGTCTTTCTGTGTCTTTTTTTTTTTTTTTTTAAGAGATGGGGTCTCAGTATGTTTTCTGGGCTAGTCTTGAGCTCCTGGTCTCAAGTGATCCTCCCACCTCTGCCTTCTGAGTAGCTGGGATTACAGGCAGGAGCCATCATGCCCAGCTTCTTTGTCTTTTATTATTGTTTTTGACTTAGTGTCTGTTTTATCTGATATAAGTGTAGGTATTTCTGCTGACTTTTGGTTTCCGTTTGTGTGGAATATCTTTTTTCATTTATTTACTTTAAGTCTATATGTGTCTTCACAGGTAAAGTGCACTGATTGTAGGCAGCATATAGTTAGATCATTAAAAAAAATCAATTCAGAGAGTCTGTATCTTTTAAGTGGAGAATTTAATCCATTTATATTCAAGGTTATTATTGAGGTTTTGTTCCTTCATATTGTTAATTGTTTGCTGGTTTTCTATGGTGGTATCACTTGAAGTTTTTGGCTTTTTCATTTGTGTATTGCTTTACCAGTTAGTTTTATATTTTTGTATGTATATTTTGTGTGTGTGTGTGTGTTTTTTTTTTTCACTCCCTTGAGCATTTCTTGAAGAGCTAGTCTAGTGGTGATGAATTTCATCTGCTTTTGCTTGCTTAGAAAAGACTTTATTTCTTCTTTATTTATGAAGGATAATTTTGCTGGATGTAGTATCCTTGGGTGGCAGTTATTTTTGTTTCAGCACTTTGAATATATAATCCCATTCTCTCCTAGCCTGTAAGGTTTTTGCTGAGAAGTCTGCTGTTGATGTAGGCTCCTTTATAGGTGACTAGACATTTTCCTCTTGCTGCTTTAAGACTTTTCTCCTTGTCATTGACTTTATACAGCTTGAATACAATGTGTCGTGGAGAAGACCTTTCGCATTGGATCACTGGTCTTCCTGTACCTGGATGTCTAAACTCTTGGTAGACTTGGGAAAATTTCATCTAGTATTTCATTAAATAGGTTTTTGAGCCTTTTTGTTCTCTGTTTCCCTTTGAGGATACTGATAATTTATGTATTCGGTTACTTTATGGTTTCCCATATATCATGAAGACTTCGTTCATTCTTTTTTATTCTTTATTCATTTTTTTTTTTTTTTTGGTCTGGCTGGGTTATTTCTTTTTCTCTCTTTTTTTTTTTTTTTTTTGAGACGGAGTCTCGCTTTGTTGCCCGCTTGGAGTGCAGTGGTGCGATCTCGGCTCACTGCAAGCTCTGCCTCCCTGGTTCACACCATTCTACTGCCTCAGCCTCCTGAGTAGCTGGGACTACAGGTGCCCGCCACCACGCCCGGCTAATTTTTTTGTATTTTTATTAGAGACAGGGTTTTACTGTGTTAGCCAGGATGGTCTCGATTTCCTGACCTCGTGATCCACCCGCCTCGGCCTCCCAAAGTGCTGGGATTACAGACGTGAGCCACCGTGTCCGGCCTGGCTGGGTTATTTCAAAAGGCCCATCTTCAGATTCTGAGACTCTTTCTTTTTCTTGGTTTAGTCTATTGTTGATGCTTTTGAGTATACTTTATATTTTTTCAAGGACTTCTTCAGTTCCAAAATTTTGGTTTGTTTCTTTTTATTCTATCACCGTGGTAAACTGCTCCTTTATTTCCTGAATTGTTTTTCTGATTTCTTTGTATTGTTTTTTGAAATTCTCTTGTATCTCATTGGGCTTCTTTAGTGTCATCATTTTGAATTCTTTTTCCGGGATTTCTTTTTTTTTTTTTTGAGACAGAGTTTTGCTCTCGTTGCCCAGGCTGGAGGGCAATGGCACAGCCTCGGCTCACTGCAACCTCTGCCTCCCGGGTTCAAGCAATTCTCCTGCCTCAGCCTCCTGAGTAGCTGGGATTACAGGTGCCCACGACCACGCCTGGCTAATTTTTTGTATTTTTAGTAAAGATGGGGTTTCACCATGTTGGGCAGGCTGGTCTTGAACTCTTGACCTCAGGTGATCCACCTGCCTTGGCCTCCCAAAGTGCTGGGATTATAGGCGTGAATCACAGTGCCCGGTCCAGCATTTCTTGAATTTCTTTTTATTGGGATATATTGCTGGAGAATTATTATGTTCCTTTGGAAGTGTCATAGTTCTTTGCTTTTTCATGTTTTCTATGTCCTTATGTTGACATCTGCACACCTGGTATAATAGTTGCTTCTTCAAATTTTTTATTTTTTTATTTTTAACTTTTCTTCAACTTTTGTTTTAGATTCTAGGGGTACATGTTCAGGTTTGTTACAAAGTTACATTATGTAATGCTGGAGTTTGGAGTACGATTGAACATGTCACCCAGGAAGTGAGCACAGTATTCAATAAGTAGTTTTCAATCTTTGTCTTCCTTCCTCCCTCCCACCTGATGTATTTTCCAGCATCTGTTGTTCCTATCTTTATGTCCATGAGTACCCAATGTTTAGCTCCTGCTTTTGGATTTTCTTTCATAGGAAATGTATCAATGGTGCTAGTCGAGTGGGCTCTTTGGCTTTGATTCTGGGTGCATTCAGTTGTGTAGTCTCTGTATGATTTCTTTAGCTGTAAACAGTATCTGTGTTATCTGTGATTTCCTCCATGGCTTCTGGTGTGGTTATTAGTGGAGCTTATAGTGAAGTTTGGTGGGACAGGGATGCTAGGCAGGCCACTTTTTGGGCCCTATTGGTGGCAGTGGTGGGCTGAGCATACTTGTTCTTAGGCCCCAGGACAATGTGCGGTGGCACTAGTTTTAGTGGCACCAAGAGGTTCAATTCTTGGCTCCCCAGGTGGCTTGCTCAGATGCTGAGGTGGTGGTGGTGGCAGAGTTGGGGTGGGCAGGTGAGCAAGTTGTCAGGTCCCTGGGAATTTGGTATGGTGTGGGCAGTGGCAGCAGCAGTGACGAGAAGACCCTCTGGGTCCCAAGCAGTATGCGCTAATGTTGATGGTGGCCGTGATACAGGGTCAGTATCCACAGCCCCAGACACACAGCTCTTAGACTTGTCCACTCTTGGCGGCAGCAGTACTGTACTGCTATGCCGAGGAGGGGAGGGGCCCCATGTTCACGTACGAGTCTAAGCGTGGAGGCCGCACCACCAGTGGGGGCACAGTTACTACTTACAGCCCCAGACAGGCAGCCCTCCAGCTTGTCCACCCTGACCCCTGGCAGTAGCAGCAGTGGCAGTGGCTGTAGTGGTATGCAGAGGAGGAGAGAGGCTCCTGTTGTATATGTGTAAACCTGAGCACAGAGGCCGCTCCATTGGTGCAGGCAGGGTCACTGCTTCCAGCTCCAGACAGCTGTCATGCTTACCCATCTGGGCTCCTAGTGACGGCTACTGCTATGGCAATGTGCAGAGAAGGGGAGGAGATCTTTCCACTTGTGCACTTGAGCACAGAATTTGTGCTGCCTTTCTGGTAGAATGCACCTTTGGTACACTGTAACTTTTTGGTACACTGCACCATTCCCTGGGGAGTAGTGTTTTCCATGGGCTAGAATACTGGGGACCCTGGAGCACCTTTGAGACCAGCCAGTGCTATGCTGCTGTAGCCATTTGGGTCAACACTAGGGTTGTTAGTGGGAGATCCCAGAATGTGGAGATATGGGGCCTCTGATTTCTAGGTCAGGATGCAGTCCTATGACAGCTGTGCTCTCACAGTGGTGCTCTGCGGTAGCAGCTTAGGCCTTGGGGGTGTGACTAACCCAGCATGAGTTCCTTGTCTGGTGCAATGCCCTTGTGGGTCTCCAGATCACCACCCTTGCTAGTGTCAGGGTTTGTGTGGGTAGAGGAGCTCCCCCATGGTTTGGATTGCTGCAGTCCACAGTGGGGAAATGGATTGTTAAGGTTCTGTCACTTACCCTTCCCTGTGATAGTGAGTCCCTTGGGGCTCATAGCTGATCTTGGCTGAGTTGGTCACTTGCTTCCTTCTCCTTCTTTGCCTCAGGTGTTTCCTGTGACTAGAGCCTGTTGGACACTAGTGTTCTCTTCTAGATGTTCTATTTGAGGTGTGATTATTTTGATTACATATTAGAAATTTTGGTTCTTCTTTCTGGAGAGGGTGAGTGTCCAATCTCTCTAGTCAGCCACGTTGAATACATCTCTGCTGAGGAGTTTAGGAAGAGCAGGAGCTACCTCTGTGCTCCTGCCGAGTCAGGCAATGCCTAGACCTTTAATTCTACCAGAATTGAAGTAACAAATTTGTCTACCTTAGGGCAATAAATAAAGTCAATATACACCTAACTACAAAGCTTCATAGACTATCAACATCAGTTACTTCTGACAGCTTGGTTGTAGATGTGAAAGGAAATGGGTTCATTGTATCTGATGCTGCCATAAGACCAAGCTGGCACCATAGAAGACCTGGAATTTGTTAATACTGCTTTACTTTCATGTTTCGTGGTTCAATCAGGATGAAGGGAACTGTAACCACTAGGTGGCGCTTTTTAATTAGAAAACTGAATACTCCATTGCTCACTAGGATCCTTGTGGCCTACTTAGCAAAGCAATTGCCGGTGAGAGCAGCTGGTGGCAGTCTTTAAGATGCAGATTTCAAATAGAAGAGAAAGGAAGAGATAAAGATAAAAAGAGAGGAAAGAAGTGGGAGGGCAAGAGAAGAGAAAAGGAGAAAGTAAACAGGCGTACTGTGAAGGAAGTAGTAAAATGCCATCAATAATTAGCTCAGGAAAGTGGTATTTATGGCATTTGTTGCTTACCATTGTTTCATTTCTTCATTTATTTGACACCTATTTAATGGGAATTAGGAATTCTGGCTGAGGATACAAGTTGCTGTTTCTACCCTCAGAGAGTTGATAGCTAAAGGGAGTTTAAAATATCTCAACTTAAAATCTTGACCCCTTTCCTGTAGAGTATGTTAAATAATATGTGGAAGAATACCTTTTATTTTTAGTTTTATTTGTTTTCTATTCTCTATTTCATTCCCCTATTAGAGAAAAGAGTTTCTGGAGTACTCTAGTTGACATACTTTGAAAATTAGCCCCTTGAGGGCAGGGAGTGTATATTATTGAGGAATCTGGAGTATGTTGTTCAATCCCTGACTCTTATTGATGGGGGGGAATGTCCATACGTTGAACGAATGGTAGGATCAGATGAGAAACCTCAGCAAGATGTCTCCTGGTTATAGTCTACAGCCCTCCTGGCTCTTTGTAGAATTTAGGCTTCTGACTTTGAATGCTTTCCTGACAGCACCATATTCTCCTCTGCTATATAGCACACCATCATATTGCCTGTTTACAAGGCATTTGTGTTTCTCCATAGTGATGAATTCTTTTATGGCAGGGTCTGTTTCTAATTTAATTTATTTATGTTTTTTCAGTGTTTAGCAGGTGGTGAGTGCTCAATAAATTTTGGTTAAATGAATGAATGAATCTGACTAATTATAGTGTACTTGGTGTAAGATAAACTTGTATAGGAATCCTTTTGGAGAGAGTTAATTTTTGGATATGCCAGAAAGACCATCCTTTAACTTTTTTTTACATATGTGAGGATGGTTAGGCAATTACTTTGAGTGTAAGATATGGTGCACTTTCAAAGATAACCAGAAGATATACCAGTTGTATGCTAGAGGTGGATTTGTAGTGCCAATTCTACAAATACAACTCTTAAAAAAAAACTTTTTTTTTCCGGAGGCAGTCTTGCTGTGTTGTCCAAATGGGAGTGCAATGGCTCAATTATAGCTCACTGCAGCTTTCACCCCCTGGGGTTGGGTGATTTTCCTGCCTCAGCATCCCATGTAGCTAGGACTACAGGCACATACCATCATGCCATGCTAATTTTAAAATTTGTTTGTAGAGATGGGGGTCTTGCCGTGTTGCCCAGGCTAGTTGTAAATCCCTAGCCTCAAGGGATCCTCCTGCTTTGGCCTCCCAAAGTGTTGGGATTATAGGTGTGAGCCACTGCCCCGGCCAACTCTTTTAAATTTTAAAGTGGATTCTGTTGTGTTGTCTTAGATAAATAGCCCAGCTGCAGTCTTCTTGTTTCTTATTTCTAAAATAATAGGCACTGATGACATCTATTATTTGCTCCTTCAGTATCTAGGGCCTGCCGAGGACTTCATCTTATAAAGATGAGCATGAGAACTAAGACAAGGTCAAGTAGAGTAGTGAAAGATGGGCAGAGAGGGATTTCACTATGGCAGAATTCTACTACACCAGAGGATAATGTCAGTAGGCCAACATCTATTTGTTGAATGCCAGAACTTTCATATTCAAGAATATATATTAGAAAATAGATGTCGTTTTATTAATAGACCTTTTTAGAAAGATCTATTTTATAAAGGACACATTATAAAAAGCCTTCAAAAAACAAAAATTTTAACAGCTTTTGGAGATATAATTTACATACCATACAATTCACCCTTTTAAAGTACACAGTTTAGGGTTCTTTTTTTTAGCATATTGACAGATTGCGCAATGATCACCACAGTCTAATTCCAAAACATTTCACCACCCCAAGAAGAAACCCCGTACCCAGTAGCAGCCACTCTCTCACTCTGCATTTCCACCTTCCCCAAGCCCTTGGAAATCACTATTTTCTATCTCTATAGATTTGCCTGTTCTGGACATTTCATAAAAGTGGAGTCATATAATATGTGTTCTTTTGTGACTGGCTTCTTTCATATAGCACAAAGTTTTCAAAATTAGTGTTGCAGCGTGTTATCAGTATTCTTCATTCCTTTTCATTGCCAAATAATATACTGTTGTATAAATATAACTCATTTTGTTTATCCATTTATCAGTTGATGGACATTTGGTTTATTTTCACATTTTGGGTATTATGAATAATGCAGTAATAAGTATCCATGTACAAGCTTTTGTTTGGACATATGTTTTTATTTCTCTTGGTTATATCCCCAGGAGTAGAATTGCTGGATCATATGGCAGCTCTGTGTTTAATAATTTGAGGAACTGTGAAGCCACTTTTCCAAAGTCCTACCAGTGGCGAGCTAGGGTTCCAGTTTCTCCACATCCTCACTAATACTTGTCATCTTTTTCTTAAAAATTACAATAATCCTTGTAGTGCTTGTGAAGTGGTTATGTCATTGTGGTTTTTGTTTGCATTTTCTAATGGCTGATGATGTTGACAATTTTCAAGGGTTTATTGACCATTTGTATATCTCTTTTGGAGAAATGTCTATTTAAATCTCTTGCCCAGTTGTAATTGGGTTGTCTTTTTATTATTGTGTTTTAAATTGCCCATTTTATATGTTGGATACAAGACCCTTAATAGATATTTGATTTTCAAATATTTTCTCCCATTCTGTCCTTTTACTTTCTTGATGGTCTTCCTTGTAGCAGAAATATGTTATATGCACATACATGTAAATGTAATATTTATAGCATAATGAAATAAAGTAGTTTAGAAGTATTTGCAGTAGGTTACCATGAAGGGGATAACAGTTGTCTTTTATTGAAATTCAAAGCTGAGCCCTAAATCCATATGTAATACAATTATGGGAAGCCAAAAAAGAACAGAAGCTGCTCAGAGTGAAACATAATGTCCTACAGCACATGACACACCTTCTTCTTCCTATCTTTGTGATATCCTAGTTACAAGCTAGTTAGAGAAATGATAGGGATTGGGGTAGTTAGAAAAGAATAGTTGTTTCCTTTGGTGTCTCAGGTAAGATACGCTGTTAGAGATATGGCTAAAAATAAAACCAACTGGTTCTAGCAGAGATGATGATAATTCTACTTTTGTCAAATCACCACCAGAGAAATCTCTCAGTCGATTAACATCTCGTGCTGCAAGCTGTAACCCATTGGCAAGAAAAACTCATATTTAGGTGGTAAGGGGAAGGTAGTAACCCATTGGCAAGTGGAAGTAGGAGTAACCCATTGGCAAGAAATACTCATATTTAGGTGGTAAGGGGAAGGTAGGTAGAGAAAATGAAGTGTGTCTTTGACACAGTATAAATGGAGGTGCTCCCCATTAGGAACTGAGCAGGTAGACTGTGTTGATGAACGTGGAGTAACACACTGGGATGGTTGTGGCCACTTGCCTGTGTCATTGGTCCATCTCTCCCAGTATTCCATTTGAGATCCTTCTTCAGCCCCTTACCACAGCTTCAGGTTGATATTGAAATACAATGGTAATAGTGAGCGTATTTTAAAAGTGGACTTTAAAGCTGAGTTACATTAAGATATGGGCATATCTGGCAAGTTACAGGCACAGGTAAGTAACTTTTTTTTTCTTTTTTTGCATTAGGGGTTTGAAATGGTGCACTGATGGTCTTCTGAGAAAGGTGTCTACCTTCTCAAGGTTTTTCTGTAGAATGACTTATCAAAATCCATATGGATTCTTGACTGAGGCTTTTCAGCTGGTTTATGTGAAAAGGTGTGGGTTTTGTAAAGAAGCCTGGCATGTGCTCCAATGTGTTTCAGTTTAAAAATTTTTTTTTTTTTTTTTTACAGTGCGAGAACTAATTCCAGACTAATAACATTTATGTGAATAGTTCTCTAAGCTTTGCTTCCTAAAGTGTAACTGTTAAGCCTTCTGGAATAACAATGCAGTTGTCCCTTCAGAAAGATTCTTTATGTTGATGTCTTGTGACTGGCTTAAATTCTTCAGGCACTTTCTCTCCTGGTTCCTCTCCACACCCAGAGAGAGATTTTAGATAATCTTGTGCATAGAGCAGAATCAAGAGATGAGTCAGGAAAGTTTTCTAACAAATAATACTTTTGACAGAGGCCATACAACTTAATTTCGATTTTGAAGTGACAGTAACTGTCAGTTTTGCTCCTTCAAGTGGAAGGACAAATTTGTAATCATGAGTATATTGCATAATGGTGACATAATTGAGGGCGTAAGCCTATCCTTTAGAACATAGCCCCCAAGAGAATTGTGTTCAGTGCATAATGTAAAGATATGTTAAGGTGGTTGTGAAACTCCTTGCTGTCAGATAGTAGGGGCTTCTCAGTCATTTTGTGTATAGTTTGCTTTGTAGATGATGCTGTATTTCAGTAGAAAACAGTTGATGTCTCAATGTCATATTGGCATCTGTGGTTGAGAATAGCTCAAATACTATTAAATTAAACTTGTGTGTGTGATAGTGTGCTTGCCCAGATGGA
Source organism: Symphalangus syndactylus (assembly GCF_028878055.3). Lineage (NCBI taxonomy): Eukaryota > Metazoa > Chordata > Mammalia > Primates > Hylobatidae > Symphalangus > Symphalangus syndactylus. The sequence continues at coordinate 49,135,231 of NC_072430.2, read as the reverse complement.
CTCCTTAGCACTGTATGACTCTTGAGAAAATGGTCTCACTTGACAATTTCATTGCTACCTAAGATTTTTATTTAGTGGCTGAGGAAGTGAAGTAGTGACTTATACTGATTTGCCATCTAGGGAAATAATTGGTAAACTTGGGCCTGAGAAAGGAAGAGATCTGTTATGTAAGAAAAATACTGATCAAAAGAACAATTGTTGTTGTTGTTGACCAGCTCTGACTGTGAAACATTTAAAGCGTCTGGGCTCTAATTTGAGAGACTAGTTGAAAAATAATCATTTGACATTTAGCACTCTGCTAGGTACTGGGAAATTAGAGCAAGTAAGAAATAATTTCATATCTTGAGGTACTTATATTAGGGGGAAGACAGACATACGGGCAGATATTTTTTTCTGATATATTAGGTAAAGGCTTTATTCTTCCCCACCCCTGCCCCCCCCATGTGGAAACACACACAAACAGGAACAAAAAAGGGAATACCAAATTCATTTTAAATACATGTAGGTACCCAATATGTAATATGTGTCATCTTACTCTAGGATGTGAGCTTTAAAAAGGTGGAAGCCAAATTGTGCATGCTTTTGTATAGATCCTTGCATAAACTAGATAGTATATAGAAAATTGACAGTAGTAAGTGAAATACTTAATTCCTTTTAAGAAAGAAAACTCCAACAGTTATGTAAGAACTTCTTTAAAAAAAGGCAAGAGTGAAAAAAATGCACAATTCAGAATAGTGATGATCATTGCAGGGAGGCAGGAAGATAGCTTTCAGTAGGGGCCCATGTATAGCTGCACTGGGATTGTGTTTTGGTTAGCTTGGGCTGCTGTAGCAAATTACCATAGATTAGGTAGCTCAAATAACAAACATTTATTTCTCACAGTTCTGAAGACTGGAAGTCTGAGATCAGGGTGGAAGCATGGTTGGGTGCCCTCTTCCTGATTATGTCCTCACATGGCTGTTCCCATCGTAGGGACTCCAACTTCAAGACTTAATCGAACCCTAATTACCTCCCTAAAGGCCCTAGGTCTAAATACCATTACATTGGGGATTAGGGTTTTAATACATTAATTTTGGGAGGACACAAACATTTAGTCCATAGCAGATTGGAAATATTTTAATTCATAAATTAGGTGCTGGGTTCATTAGATATATAATCTGTAATTATGCCTCATAACATACATTTTATATATATATATAGAATAAGTATATATATAAAACTGTAACATTTGATAGATGCATATATATATATATATATATATATATATATATATATGTTTTTTTTTTTTTTTTGAGATGAAATCTCACTCTGTTGCCCAGGCTGGAGTGCAATGGCGTGATCTCAGCTCACTGCAACCTCTGCCTCCCAGGTTCAAGCTATTCTCATGTCTCAGCCTCCCAAGTAGCTGGGATCACAGGCGCCTGCCACTGCACCTGGCTAATTTTTATATTTTTAGTAGAGATGGGGTTTCGCCATGTTGGTCAGGTTGGTCTCAAACTCCTGACCTCAGGTGATCCACCACCTGCCTTGGCCTCCCAAAAGTGCGGGGATTGCAGGCATGAGCCACTGCGCCCAGCCTTCCCAGTCTGAATTTCTTAAAAGCTTTTGCTTAGGTTAAGTTGTGGGAGAAAAACTGAACTCACCCAGCTAGCCAAACTATCTCTCTGCTGTCTTTCTACTTTATCCATCTATTTTTTACTTTTTTTGGAAACACAATAACAATAGTGTAGAAGTCTTTTCACACTGCCTGACTCTCCTGTTTGTGTCCCATAAGGTTCCATGTACTCTGTCCAGAACTCAGCTTCTATGTCAAAGGATTCTGTCTGGACTGGTCATTCAGAGATATAAGTTCTCATTACCTCGGTGTGTGTGTTTGTATCTATATTTAATGATGTTTGTGCTTGGCTTAGGCTGGGGATTTTGAAATCTGCAGAGTTTCCCAATTTGCTGGGCAGTTTAGAAATGAGGGTATCAGTAGGAAAAAAAAAAAAACCACAGGAAAATACAATTTCCTCTTTCATCTATGTCCCATATTATACAAATGTTCGCTGAAAGCTCCAATTTTCTGGGAAAGGTTTTGACTCAGACTTTTTTCACCCTTTACCTCTACTCTCCAATTCATGTTTCCTTCTTACAATGTGGTCATGTGCTTGCCCAGGCCTGGCTTATGAACCGTGCAGAATATTTGTGGGGTTTGTTTTTTAAGCCCTAAACTGTGCACATGATGCAGTATTTAATTTGGAATGAGCTCTAAGTTTAGTCACATGTGCTTCTTGTGGTGTTTATCTTGGAATCCACAAGTAGGAGGGAAGTATTTTTGCGTTTTATACATCTGGACATTGTTCATGGTCCTTCTGTAACTTGGGAATTCTGTGTGAGGCAAAATCCAAAGAACAGTATTAAAAATAACATGGAGTTACAATGACATCTGAGTCAAAACCCTTGAGAATACCCTTCTGATGCCAGCAGAGTTTGTTTTTGAGGTGGTGAACTTTTTCAATTGTGTGTGGTTCACTGCTGGCCTGAGGAGAATGCTGGGATTATAAGGTTACCTGACACCCTTGCATGTAGACTAATGGGTTTCCAGATATTCTGAAAGTCTATTGCAGATTTGGCATAGAGGGAAGATTTTGCCTTTTGGCTTAGGGGAAGGATTTTGCCCTAATTTTGCATGGGGTAAAATAGGTAAAGTGAATTCTGCTTACTGTTGCTATGCCTCTGCCACAAGCATTCTAAGAGACCTGTGAGACTATCCCTATTTCTCTCTTAAACTTGCCTAATTACAGCCAGCTTAGAGCTAAAGTTGACTCTGAGAATGCCTCGGGCTCTGTGTCAGGACTGGGGGTTTAGCAACCTTATCCTTCCCCTGATTTCACATGAGAAGTTGTTTTAAACAGGATTGGACATACAGCCATAGCACAGTACCTCCTCCTTTTGGCTAGGGGTCTGCTAAAATGGAAAAAGTGGGAAAGGATGTACAGAAACTCCTGCTCTTTGAGTGAGTTTGCATATGGACAGTATTGCTTTTTGGCCCCAGCTTAGTTTTCTTTCATTCCCATGTCTCATCTTTTATGCAGCTGCAGAGAGCAGGATGGGAAAGCAGAATGAAAGCTTCAAACAGATTTGCACTTGAATAAAAGAGTGATTTCTCTTGTTCAGAGTACAGACCAGTTTGGGTAGAAAACTGTTTGCTTTTTTACTTTCTGGGTAAGGACTGTTTGCTTTTCTCTCTTTAAATGTAGTAAAGAGAGGAAAAGCTAATAAAGTAGTTGGACCTGCTGGTTATAATTCATAGAGAATTTTCAAATATGTTTAATAAAGTCTCTCATATAATTATAACAGAAATAAGTAATTGGAGGGGAAAGGTTAAAATCCTGTAGAGGTTTAAGAATCAGTTAAATATGAGGCAGTGTGCTTGGATGAGACAACTCAACTAGGAGCTGCTTCTCTTTGCTGATTTCTCTGGCCTTTCCTTTGGGATTTTTTCCTCTTTACTTTCGTAATGCATTTTGCAACTTTCATTAAAAAAATCCATCAACGTTTAAACTTCTAGCAAATAAACACATCCTCGTCCTGTTATGGAAATCACAATGTAGCAGAGACTAGCTTGACTTCAGCTGGAGAGAGGTTAATGATAGGAACCCCAAGGATTGATACCAAGATCATACTTGTTTAGTGTTTTAATGACTCCAGAAGGAAATGGTGAAATCTGCTGATGACACCAAATTGTTTTTGCTGATCCAAACAAGGATTTCTGGGAAGCTTCTTCAGAATATTTGGAATAGTAGAAGAATTGAGCAATATGGTGGCAGACACACTGAACTTAAAGTGAAGGTTTACGTGAAGTAGCAGGAGTAACATCAATACGTTGAAGTTACAAAGCCTGCCAAATCTTCCAAAAAGATGACAGAGTCTCTATAGTTTCATGAAAGGAAGACTTAAGACAAAGAACATGTATATGTATAGCAAATGAAAACTATTATGGGAATAGTTGCAATTATAAAGTTCAGTGACTTAAAAATATGATGTCTGAATTTCTTTTTAAATGTCAGCAGTAGTATATCTAAATAGGTGTTGTTTCTCTCGAAATGGTCATAGAAGATTATATACCCATGTTATGCATGCTCCTTTCTTGGTACGTTCTTTTGTCAGTTTTCTGTGGTGGCAGGTCTTTATTTTGCAGGCTGTTTTGAATTTTGAAACAATCAACTGTCATTTAAAGCCAAGTGTGATAAATAAGACGAGTGGTCAAAGTAAGTAATAGATTTAAATATATTAAATGAAATATAAAGTAGTAAAACGTATTTTGTTTTATTGCTTTCAAAAGTGATTCTAAAGGACATTACCAATGAGAAATTGCAAAAATGTTTGTGTACTAGCAGTGTTAGATTAAGTTCTTGGTTGATATATTTCACAAACATCACTTATTTAGATATGTAAGTTACTGGGCTTGTACTAATACACATTTTATTATATTGGAGACAAACCATGTTTATAAGTGACCTTTTTAAAATTTTTTCTTTATGCTCCCTAAGTATACACTTAGGGAGAAAGAAGGAGATTTTGAATTAACTGGAGATTTCCCTAATGTGTTGAATTTTCTGGCTAAAGCCTACATTTTTGTAATAAATATGATAGGCATTATAAAAAATATGATAGGCACTATCACGCGAGCTGTGGGCTGACCATCTATATCCATCCATCTGTCTATTATTCCCCCCATCCCTCCATCCATCCATTTATTTAATTAAATTATTTTTAACGGTTGGCTCTGGAGTTGACATTCATTTATTTTAAAAGAACAGTGAATCACAGCTCTTTTCCTCAAGATGCTTGCTTTTATTTGCATGGTGGCATATTGATTAAGTACTCAGAACACTATTTGACATATGGTAAGCCCTCAATAAAAGTTTGTTATTATTATAACTGTACCTCTTCCCTCTAATGTATAGAGGTAAACATTTTGGTTCCTATTGTGATATGTGGGTTATAATGAGTTAAGGCCTACTCAAGAAAGTGGAAAGAAAGCGGGTAAAATTGTTGCTCAGATACTAGCATGTGGGTGGAGATACAGATATAGGTATAGGTATAGATATAGATAGTGTAGGTATTTACATCTAAGTATGTTGTATAAAGTGACGGATTCTAAATTTGCTACATTTCTCATTTCTTCAGCACTCTGGGATAAAACCAGCAAAAATGATGTGATCTGAACAGACACAGTAGATGGCGCTGTAGGACTTAGTTCTTAAAGAAAACAATACAGCCAGAGGGAGTGGGGGCATGGAGGGGGAAGAAAACTAAAGCACATTTTAATGGGCTCTTTTGTACCACCAAGACAATTTCATCTTAGAGTACGTGTCTCTAAGAAGTAAAGGTTTGTTTTTTTTTTTGACAGAGCTGGAGAATAATTTTAGGAAAACTAAATCTCCCAGTTGCTATGTTTGTGCCAGCTTTGTCACTAGGAAAGTATTAGTTGTGTTTTAAGCCACAAATATATAAGGAAGTTATTTTCTTTCAAAACATTGCCTTATTTATGAGGGTTTTTTTTTGTTTGTTTGTTTTAGCTGTCTTTGTCTCTGTATTTTAATATTTTTGCTCCTAGCTTTTTTTGGCCCTTTGTTGTTTCGTAAAAACGTGGTTGTAAAGTTAATTTGAACCATATCAATATGACTATAATGTCATATTTTAAAATTCAGCTATATTTTAATAGGCCTTAAAAATATAGGTTTACATTAAAGAGTAACATAGTGTTTTTGATACTACCGTAGTGTGTTTATATACTTGATCTTATTTAATCTTAGTACTAATTGTATGAATTTTATTATTCACTTTTCTAGGTAAATAAACTATCTCAGAGATACTTAGTAACTTGCCAAGCTCACATACCTAGCGGTTGAACTAGTAGTTGCTGCAAGAGTTTCACCAGCATATTAAAGTTGTATTTTTTGAGCACTTACTGTGTGCCAGGCAAGCTAACTACTGGAAATACTATAGTGACCAGAGCTGACCTGGACCCTGCCCTTATGGACCTTACAGTTATTAGATACCCAACAGACATTTTTTGAAACCTGCTGGATTGAGAGTGGGTCAAGAAGATGAATTTGAATCATTGTGATTGTTGGATAAGCCAGAGAGCCCTTTCACCAAAAAGAAAGTAAGAATCATACCTACCTTGAATGTATTACTATATTAAAATATTTGTTTTAGTTGTACTCCCTGTAGCCAAGGGAAAGGCAAGACCTCCCTTGGCTACAATGAGTAACTAAACTGTCTTCTAGATAAGAATCAGGAAGAGTAAGGAAAATCTGGCTATACTATAAAGTCAAAATTTTCCTCTTATTAAATGGTATTAAAATATCTAAAGCAAGAAGTTGTTAGTTAGCAGTGGAAGTCTGAGAGATTAATGTGGTTTGTGCATAGCCTAAGACCATGTTAACTTCTAATTAGCTTCTCTAGTGCCATTTGGTGAGATCTTTTAGAGTACAGCCAGCTTAGTGATACCCCAAATTGCCAAGTACCCCTTTCATCTTGGGACATTAATTGTCAAAAATCTTTGAATTGATTTTTCTTCAGAAAGCTTCACTTTATTATTTTCATACGATACCAAGTTCTCGTGATATTGAAGGGTATGTGATTGGTGAGGAAACAGACCAAGAGTTGTTTTTTGGGTGTTTCTTTGTTTGTTTTTTGTGACCAAGTGTCACTTTGTCACCCAGACTGGAGTGCAGTGGCTCGATCTCTCCTCCCGGGTTCAAGCGATTCTCGTGCCTCAGCCTCTCGAGTAGCTGGGAGTACAGGCACACGCCACCACGCCCAGCTAATTTTTGTACTTTTAGTAGAGATGGGGTTTCGCCATGTTGGCCAGGCTGGTTTCCAACTCCTGACCTCAGTTGATCCACCCACCTCGGCCTCCCAAAGTGCTGGGATTACAGGCAAGAGCCACCGTGCCCGGCGCAGACCAAGAGTTTTAAATTGAGGTCTGTGATTGGGTTTCAGTAAGTGTATGGAATGCCTAAAATTATATAAAATCTTGTGTGTATGTACTTAGAATTACTCTGGGAAGAAAGTCCATAGCCTGCACAAGTTTCTCAGTGAGTTTCATAACCCTTAAAAGGTTAAAAGTGGTTGTAATTAGACTTTATCGAAAGGGGTGTTCAAAAGTCACTCCAGTTCAGGATTGTGGAAAGATAACTGTCTTCTCAAATAGGCATCTTAGAGGAAGGGCTGTTTGGGTTCCTTTTAAGAACTGTAATCTTGAGATGTGGAGTGAATTTGGGATTTGAAAATCCCAAAATAGAGTTTTGGAACTCTCAGCTCTTAGTGATATATTCTGTTTTGAATTGAGGGATACCTTTTGGGGAATTTGAAAATACTTTTTTCTAATTCAACTTTTGATGAGATAAATGATTATTTTTGAAAAATGAAATAGAAAGGAATAGGAAAGGGGGAAAAGTTGTTAATGTCTCTTTGTGGAATAAATAGCTAAAGAAATTAATTTCTAAATTTTAAATTTCATCCCTGGTTAAAATAGTTCCTCTTTTTTTTTGTTGTTGTTGTTGTTTGTTTTGAGATGGAGTCTCGCTCTGTCACCCAGGCTAGAGTGCAGTGGTGCAATCTCGCTCACTGCAACCTCCGCCTCCCTGGTTCAAGCAGTTCTCTGCTTCAGTCTCTCAAGTAGCTGGGTTTACAGGCACTTGCCACCACGCCCAGCTAATTTTTGTATTTTTAGTAGAGACATAGTTTCACCATCTTGGCCAGGCTGGTCTTGAACTCCTGACCTCGTGATCTACCCGCCTTGGCCTCCCAAAGTGTTGGGATTACAGGCGTGAGCCACTGCGCCCGACCAAAAGAGTTCTTTTAGATAAAACAAAAGTCTTTGATATAAGCAATATGATCATACAAATGGATATTGTGCTTTTTTAAAAACAAACAAACAAAACACACAGGTTTAAGGAGAGAAGGGATGGATATACTACTGTCTTCCCTATCTTCTGCCATTTTCTAAGTTTTGCATACTACAGGATAGTTATAACTTAAACTTGCATTTATATATTTCTGATTAAGTTGTTAACTATGGTTCTAGATAGAAGAATAAAGAAGTAAAATTAGATTTCTTAATTTGATATATTTAAGTCCCTTATTTTGATCTAATATATTTGATAAAACAGTAGTCTTTTAATAGTAGCCCTGTTACACATAATAATAATACCTATCAGAGAGGGTTGTGGTGAGGATTAGACCAAATAGTAAATATAACCTGTCTAGTGCTGTGCCCTGAACTTAACACGTGCTTATTAAATATTAACTATTGCTATTACTATTATCATCATCATTAATAAACATCTATATTTTATATCCCCATGACTTAATGTACAGTATAAAGCATAAATAGTAAAATTACCCAAAGACAAAGAGGAATAGGAAGGTCCAGTTGATTAGCCTCTTGTTTAGAGGAGCAGATTATTTCGGGGGTTAGGAAATAGTTTCCTGTAAGGCATGTTTAGCTTTCATTCATGGATTGATGGCAATATAAATAGCTCTTTTGATGTGATAAAAATATAATAATGGCATTACATCAATTATAAATTTCATGAGGGTAGGGACTGTGTTTGGTTTACCTTGTGTCCTTAGCTCCCATTTTAATGTCTGGCCCATGGAAGGCGTTCCATTAAATATTTGTTGTCATCTGTCTATGTTTTCTTCTTTGTCTTTCTTTAGCTTCCAAAAAGAGTTGTTTTTATATTCATAATTTCTTATTTCATCAGTAATGTGAGTCTCCTAGAAGTATTGGTTAAAATACAGATCTTTCTTGGAAGGAGACTGTTTTGTTTGAAGCAAATGACTTGGGAGATGACTTAAGAACATTCAGGCTTAAGGTGTTTTTGTAGAAAGACTAATAGTTGGTCCTAAAAAACAAAAAAACTTATCTTCATTTGTGTATCTGTCAGAAAATTCCTAATGTTTAACACTTAAATTGCTTTGCGTTCTGATGTATATATTATAATGGAAAAATCTGCAGCCTAAAAGGCAGTGTTTTCAATTAGATATTTAAGAAACACTTTCTACGCTCCTATTTTAGAGAACTTTACATAGCCCATTTATCTTCATGTCTTCTTGAGCCAGCAAAACATTTACAACTATGGGAAAGAAGATGTTTTTCAGAAATGAATGCTGATCAAAAAGAAGTATAGCTACTGTGGCAAAATTAGGTAAATAGTTCTATTTGTTAAGGAAAAAATCTGTCTTGTGGAGTTGTATATAAAGTACTCAATTGAATATATAGTTATATGTTAGTGTTCCTATTGCATACTAGAGTCTGGATATACATAGGCTTAGAGTAATTTGTTATGGTCCACAGGAATATATATTTTAAGATGAACTCTCCTAAGAGTGAGAGGTGATCCTACAGCCAGTGGCTTGCTTGGTTGTAGAATCAGATGTGATTAAGTGAAGATGGGAGAGATTTTGAACTTCTCTGGTCGTAGAAATGCTGTGTCCCTATTTCCTACAAATATACAGTGAATTCTGGATGTCTTCTGGGACAGAGTAGAAATACTTGCAACAGGAATTGGGGTCTGGAGGTATATGCAACCCAGCAGCACTGTTATAAGTATTTTGGTTTTGGTAGCAAATTTGCTCACAGTATACAGCCATACCTTGGAGATATGGTGGGTTCGGTGTCAGACCATCACAATAAAGTAACCATTGCAATAATGTGAGTGATACTTTTTTTTGGTTTCCCAATTCATATAAAAGTTATGTTTATACTACACTGTGGTCTATTAATTGGCAATAATATTATGTCTAAAAAAGCAATGTATAGGCCGGGCACGGTGGCTCACTCCTGTAATTCTAGCACTTTGGGAGGCCGAGGCAGGCAGATCACCAGGTCAGGAGATCAAGACCATCCTGGCTAACACGGTGAAACCTCGTCTCTACTAAAAACACAAAAAAATTAGCCGGGCATGGTTGTGGGCGCTTGTAGTCTCAGCTACTCGGGAGGCTGAGGCAGTAGAATGGCGTGAACCAGGGAGGCAGAGCTTGCAGTGAGCTGAGATCACGCCACTGCATTCCGGCCTGGGTGACAGAGCGAGACTCCGTCTCAAAAAAAAAAAAAAAAAAAAAAGCAATGTACACACCTTAATTTAAAAGTTTTTATTGCTAAAAATGCTAATGATCATCTGAGCCTTCAGTAAGTCATAAGCTTTTTGCTGGTGGAGGGTCCTCTCTCAATGTTGATAGCTGCTGACTGATCAGGGTGGTGGTTGCTAAAAGTTGGGGTGGCTGTATCAATTTATTAAAATAAGACAATAAAGTTCATTGAATGACGCTTGAATCAATTGACTCTTCCTTTCATGAAAGATTTCTCTGTAGCATATCATGCCGCTTGATAGCATTTTACTCACAGTGGAACTTCTTTTAAAATTGGGATCAGTCCTCTGAAACCCTACCACTGCTTTATCAACTAAGTTTATGAAATATTCTAAATCCTTTGTTGTCATTTCAACAATGTTCTTAGCATTGTCACCCAGAATAGTTTCCATCTCAAGAAAATAATTTCTTTGCTCATACCTTATCCCTCATCTGTTCAAGTTTGGTCATTTTAACAATTCAGTCACATCTTTAGGCTCCACTTCTAATTCAAGTTCTCTTGCTATTTGTATCACATCTACAGCTACTTCCTCCACTGAAGTCTTAAAACCTTCAAAGTAGTCCATGAGGGTTGGAATCTTCTTCACTCCTGTCAGTGTTGGTATTTTGACCTCCTACCACGAATCAGAAATACTCTCAATGGCATCTAGAATGGTAAATTCTTTCCAGAAGAATTTCAATTTTCTTTATCCAGATCCATCAGAGGAATCACAATCTATGGCAGAAATAGCCTTATGAAATGTATTTCTTAAATAGTGAAACTTGAAAGTTGAAATTATTCCTTGATCCATGGGCTGCAGAATGGATGCTGTGTTAAGAGGCATGAAAACATTAATCTCCTTGTACATCTCCACCAGAGCTCTTGGGTGGCCAGGGGCATTGTCAATGAACAGTAATATTTTGAAAAGAATCTTTTCTTCTGAGCAGTAGGTCTTAACAGCAGGCTTAAAATATTCAGTAAACCATGCTATAAACAGATGTCCTGTCATCCAGACTTTATTGTTCCATTTCTAGACCACAGGCAGAGTAGATTTAGCATAACTTTTGAGGGCCCTAGGATTTTCAGAATGGCCAGTGAGTACTGGCTTCAACTTAGAAAGTTGCCAACTGCATTAGCCCCTACCGAGAGTCAGCCTGTCCTTTGAAGTTTTGAAACCAGGCACTGACTTCTGCTCTCCAGCTATGAAAGTCTGAGGTGGCATTTTCCCCCCACCCAGTGTGAGGCTGTTTTGTCTGTATGGAAAATCTGTTGTTCAGGGTAGCCACCTTCATCAGTGATCTTAGGGAGATCTTCTGGATAACTTGCTGCAGCATCTACATCCACACTTGGTGCTTTGCTTGCACTTTGACGGAATGGCTTCTTTCCTTATACCTCATGAAGCAACCTTTGCTAGCTTCCAACTTTTCTTCTACAGCTTTCTCTCCTCTCTCAGCCTTCATAGAATTGAAGAGAATTAGGGCCTTGCTCTGGATTAGGCTTTGGCCTTAAGGTAATGTTGTGGCTGGTTTGGTCTTCTATCCAGACATTTGGTCTCCTTATCAGCAATAAGGCTGTTTTGCTTTGTTAGCATTTGTGTGTTCCCTGGGGTAGCAGCACATTTAATTTCCTTCAAGAATTTTTTATTTGTATTCACAGCTTGGCTATTTGGTGCAAGACACCTAGTTTTTGCCCTGATTCAGCTTTTGGTAGGTCTTCCTCATTAATCTTAATTATTTCTAGCTTTTGATTTAAAGTGAGAGATGTGTGACTGTTACTCTTTCTTGAACATTTAGAGGCCATTGTACGGTTATTTCATTTTTTTTTCCGTTTTTTTGTCTAACCTGATTCAGAGAAATGTAGTTATTAAATGGACTAATTTTCATATTTTTATGTCTCAGGGAATAGGGAGCCCAAAGACAGGCAGCAAGACAGGGGAATGGCTGTGCTGGTGGAACAGTCAGAACACATAGACTTACCTATTAGGTTTGACATCTTATAAGAGTGCGGTTTGTGGTACCTTAATAGTAATATCAAAGATTGCTGATCACAGATCATCATAACAGTTATGATAATAATGAAAAAGTTTGAAATATTGTGAGAATAAGCAAAATGTGACACAGACATGAAATGAGCACATGCTATTGGAAAAATGGCACTCATACACTTGCTCAGTGCATGGTTGCCACAAACCCTGAATGTGTAAAAGACCACAATATATGTGAAGTACAGGTGAGGTATGCCTGTACGTAGTTGTTGCCTGTGGTTTTGAAATATACTGTCACTCATTGGGTCTGTGATTGGGTGTAATAATAATATCATCTTATTGTTAATAGGCTTTGAGTCTTCCTCTTTCTTCTGTGGTAGTTTGCCATTGTCAAGTTAAATTTTTGTGAGCTTTTTCAGAGCAGAAATTGAACGTTAAATGGTTTATTAACCAAAATAAGGCAACTGCCTTTAGACTTTAATGTAGTACCCATTTTTTTTCCTACAGCTTATTGTCTTCCCAGTTTAAAAGGCTTAAGCAGAAGAGTAACAGTATGGTTAAAAGTTTTTAAGTTAGAAAGTTGGAACTTGCCTTTTTTTGATTACATGATCCCAGGAGTCACAAGAGAGTAGGCAGAAAGATTACTATTTTATCAGTAGGTGAAAGTTCAGGTTTATCTGAATTTAGAATATTAAATTGTACTTTAACCATACTGCATGTTTTTATAACATATAAATCATAGCTGACTTCATACTATTCTGTTATTTTATGAGGTGATCTGATGTGGCTGCAAAGTTGTTAAGGTTAACCTTGAAGAAACCTCCTATAGCTTAGTGTTTATTTGCAAAATCAATCACATTTTTTCTTCTGCCTTATTAAACCGATGAAATCATTTTCTAGCATGTGGAAACATTTCTGGACCTCCTGTTCTTTTGCGTAAATAACCCCATGTGACTCACAAATGTTGAAAAAGCAATAGATATTTCCAAATGCTATTAGAACCATCAAACTAATATATCCTACAGGTATTGAACAAAAAATTCTTCACTGGGACAAATGAAGACCAGAATGAAGTCTAAGTCACTGTTTCCAGTGAAGATTAGTCACTCTTTCCACTCTAATTCCAGAATTTCTTTAATTTTTGTTGCTTATGTTAGCAACAGTATTGTCACAAAAGATTCAAGAGTCATCTCCTCAGGTAACCAATTGTTACACAAACCATATGTAGAAAATGCTCCCTGGCTTCATTTATAGAAAAAAAAATGATAACTGGAAGTTAGAAACAGTTGTCTGAACTTTTGAACAATAATAAGCTATTTTGAAGTATCATTGTCAATACAAAGTACATACCAGTGTGAGATTTTAAGCAGTAATAAAATCTATGCGTGGAAGAATAAATGAAGTGTTTCTGCAATATTAATGAATGGACAGATATATGGGAAAAAGTGATATTAAACCTTGCCATACACTCTGACAATGTACATGAACAGAGCCAGATTGCTTATAAAGATTAGTAACATATCATTGCAATAGATGTGCATCCTGTGGTCTAAACTTGTTCCTAAATGACATCTTGAAGTTTGGCCTGTCCAAAAACATCTTTTGAGGAAGGACAGATGCTATAGCTGCTTTCTTCAAGGAAAAAAAAAGTAAGTGATATCACACCTTGTTTTAAACTTGATGAGGTGAAGTAAGGATGTCTTCTGGAAAATTGGCTGGAAGTAGTAGTAGGAGGAGGGGGAGGAAAAGGAGAAGGAAGAGGGAAAGAAGCTCTTTAAGCAATAGAAATAGTTGAAAATATTAGTATCTAATATTGTCAGGAACACGACATATAAGAGATTATTGGCAGAGTGCAACTTCAGAACTCTTAGAGGATTCTAAAAGCAAAGGAAAAAAGTGTGTGTGTGTGTGTGTGTGTGTGTTTAATAAATGCTTACTACTTCTGAATCAGACATTCTTTGGCATCTTAAACTGAATGCCTGTAATTACATTAGCTGTTTTGTGAGACTTATATATATTCTAGTCCTGTCTAGTATAGAACACTATGCCAAGCATTGCAGAAAGAGCAAAATGGATAAGATATTACTTCTGTCCTCAGAGAACTTATCTAGGAAGAGGTAGAATATAAATATTCAAACATCTATAGAAATAGCAGAATCAACCATCTAAGAGGACTGTGTAGACAAGACAGATCTAATCCTTTTATTAACATAAGTGCTTCATGAAGGAGGTAGATGTGAACTGGACATCATGGTGTGTGTTGAATTCGGACAGATTAAGATGGGATTGGGGTAGGAGTTAGGCTTTTGACAAAGAAAATAGCATGGGCAACGATGGAGCAGAGGTAGAGATATAGGGGATATTTGGGAACAGGAAGCCTGATTTAGGGTGAAGTATAGCTTTTATAGAAGAGAATGGTGGGAGATAAAATGGCAAGTAAAGCTTAGAGCCAGGTCATGGAGGGTTTTAAAAATGAGAATGAAGATTTGAACTTTATTCTTTAACAGTGGGGAGTCCATGAAGGCTTTTTAGCAAGGGCATGGTAGGAGCTAGTAGCTGTGCTTTAGAATGATTAATGGGAAGGATACAGTGGAGTCGGGAGAGGTTAGAATCAAGAATTAAAATTAAGGAGCCATTGCAGAGGCCCAGGTGAGAGAGAATAAGGCCTAACATAAGGTGTGGCAGTGGAAATGGAAAAGAAAAGTGAAGCATCTGGTAGACAGAATCGGTAGAACTGAGGCATGATTATATGTGGCAAGTGAGGGATAAGAGAATTGGAACAATATTTGCATCTGGGTAACTAGGGCACTGGTTGTACCATTAACAGAAAGAAGAAAATTAGGAAGAGGAGCTGATCTGGGGAATTAAGAAGATGTATTGTTTGAAATGAATGTGTAGGGGCATATGAGAATTGCAAAGAAGAGAAAGGGACAGGAAGAAAAGACTGAAAAGAAATGTGTGCTTTGAGAAATACACACATTTTTGAGTTTGAATAGAAGAAAAGTAGGTGGCAAAAGTGGTCAAATAGGGGAGAAAGAAATCAGGACAGCATATTATTAGGAAGTCTCTCTTAAGGTGTGTGACCCTGTTTTACTCCAACTACTGCAGTGTTCATCATCCCTGCAGACTCTTCTGTACTCCACGGTTATAGTAACGCTGTAACTCAAATTAATTCCATTGTTCTTTCTATTGCATCATCACAGAAGCTGTTAGGACTGATAATCCACAGAATGATATGAGGGATCAGAGGCTTACATTCTCAATGCCAAGATTATATATACTATTCCTGACCTTGCCAGATAGGTAAGATTCTTTGTGCTTAATTTCCCACTCAGGACAGACTCGGTGAGTCTGTTGCTTATTTTCCTGTATCTTATGAGTGAGAGAAATAATATTAGCCATTTTGTAGGTTTGTATGCTGGCTCTCGTGTTTGCTTTCTAAATCAGCACTTGATCTGGAAACCAAGAGATGAAAGAATTTCAATGAGAGGCTAGTCAGTAGCATCATATGGTCCACTCTCCAGTGGAGAACACAGATGAAGATTAAGAAAAGACTCCACTAGGTTTGGTGGTTTTGAGATCACTGATGGCCTTTAAGAAGATAGTTTTAATACTATGATGTGGGTGAATGAATCCAGGAAGTTAAAGAATAGGTACATTTTAAAGAATAAACTTTCCAACATAGACTACTCTTTCAAGGATTTAGGAGATGAATGGGAGGATAGAGATGAAATGTTAGCTATAGGATCACTAGGGTCAAGGGAAGACTTTTTTCTTGTCTCTTTGAATTGAAAAAATAAGCATATTTATAGGCAGAGGTAAAGGAGTATTTGGAGAAGAAAAGAAAGAAGGTACTGGGGAGTAGGGGTTAATTGTTGACTGATCTTGGAGGAATCTGGAACAAATGATATCAAGTGTATAGGTTGAGTTATTGACCTTGGGAAGGAATGTTTAGAGATCAGAGGAGTAAGAGGACAGGAGATGGGTGGAGGTATAGGGAGAGGACAGATGCTGAGGGAGGATATACCAGACCTCAGGCATCTCATTAAAAAAGATAAGGCCATTGGCCAAGAATGAGGAAAAAGGAGATAGGAGAAAAGGTGTAGAATAGTTGCAGTGGGAAATAATTAAAATGAGGTAAACTACTGAGTGTTAGTGAGGACTCAGCTGAGGACAGATAGTTGATTTCATTTCTTGCCTTTCTCTAGTAAAATTCAGTTTTACTAGAATTTGTTTTTGCTTAAGAAAGTTCCATGAAAGGCTGCATTCAGAAATATGAAGAATTTTATTGTCAGCTAATTCATGCTGACGTACATATCTTAGATCCAGAAATATAAATGATGATAGTACTATTACTACTTAGGGCTGGATCACAAAAAGCCAATATGCACTTAGGATTTGAAGGTACTTTCAAATGTTATAAGTTAACAGTTTCATCAGGGAGTAGTTCTAGGAATGTAGTTTGGGATTTTGTCAAGCATATCTTTTCTGTCAGTCAAAGGCATGGTTTTGTATGACGCAGTGTCTGACTTTTGCTTCTGATTTCTTCTGTTTATATGAAAGATATTTCTCTAGGTTTGGAAGTATACCAAATTACATGCCTAATGTGTAAAAGATGTTTGACTTAATTCGAGAAAACCTTAATTTTCAGAATTGGTGATGATAAAAATGAAATACTACATATATCAATTGCTGATAGTTCAGAAAAATAAAACATATTAGATTCTGTGTAGCTAAAATTAATTGTATTTAATGAACTTGACAAACACTATAGAACAAAACAGAATTTATTAGCTTAGAGGACTGTGTAGACAAGACAGATCCAATCCTCTTGTTAACATGAATGCGTCATTAAGAAGGAACATGTGAATTGGACGTTGAAGTACATGTAGAATTTGGACAGATGAAGATGGGATTGGGGTAGGAGTTTGGCTTTTAGCAATGAAAATAGTGTGGGCAAAGATGGAACAGAGGTGGCGATGTAGGAGATATTTGGGAACATTCTTTCCTTAGTTCCTTTCCTGAAAGTAAGGACTTTAGGTAGCTGCTTGACACTGTGGTGGATACTCAGTTCAGGTAACAACATCTTTTTTTGTTTTACTTTAACTTAGTTGTCTGTTTTTTAGTTTTCACTTGTTAAACTGGGAAGAAAATTAAAAAAACAGAGACACCAGATTCTTTAAATTTTAAGAGTCAGTATTCCCCATCAGTTTAACTGAATGTTAAATGTTTTAAAATGTTAAGTATCTGGCCGAGCATGGTGGCTCACACCTGTAATCCCAGCATTTTGGGAGGCTGAGGTGGGCGTATCACTTGAAGTCAGGAGTTTGAGGCCAGCCTGGCCAACATCCCTACTAAAAATACAAAAATTAGCCAAGTGTGGTGGTGGGCACCTGTAATCCCAGCTACTTGAACAGCTGAGGCAGGAGAATCACTGGAACCTGGGAGGTAGAGATTGCAGTGAGCCAAGATCATGCCAATGCACCCCAGCCTGGCCGACAGAGTGACTCCGTCTAAAATAAAATAAAATAAAATAAAATAAAATAAAATAAAATAAAATGTATCTACTATATATAAGATGATGATGAGCAAGATAAAATTCCTTTTCTCAAAAAGTATATAATCTGTTAAGAGACATTTCACATAGGAAATTTGAATTATTTCAGTAAACTATACTTTAAAGGGCGATCAATATATTAAACAATATAATCAAACCAAGTCATGCATAATATCTTATATTCCTGTTGTAACTGTAGAGTTGCACTGTCCAATATGTTAACCACTAACTGTATGTGGCTATTAAAATGAATGAAAATTAAATAAAATTGAAAATTTAGTTTCACTAGTTACATTTCAAGCATTCAGTAGCTGCATGTGACTAGTGGCTAGTGTAGTGGACAGCATAGATAGTAAGCATTTCCATTATTGTAGAAAGTTCTGTTGCGTAGTGCAGCTCTAGAGCTATAGAACATATTTTAATTGTTTTGGACAGGCTTGTCCTTCATCTCTTCAACAAACCTTCATTAAATGCCTACCATATGCCAGGTGTTGTGATAGAGCGAGATGATAAAGTCCTAGTTCCTCCTTACACAAACCTTTCAATCTTGTGGGATATCAAGTCAGTGAATAGATGAATAAGATAGAATGTGATAAGCATCACTATAAGAGGAGAAATACAAGAGGATGTGAAAATACACAAGGAAAAGTACAGAAGCAACACTTAAGGTTTCCATTTGTAGAAAGGTGAGTAGGTGTTGGCATGGTTAAGTTGGAGATAAAGCAGAATCCAACTACAGGAAATGCTTGGATGTGAAAGAACATGGCACATTTGAGGGACTGAAAGTTGTTGATTGTATCCGGAGCCCAGATAATCTCTTAATTCAGTCATTATTAGGATACATCTAAACTATTTAAAAAACAGACTCCTTCCTTTTTCAAAACCAAAGGGACAAAGATCCCCATGCACCTTCCATCTATTTGGGGAGCTTCTTATTTTTATATCTGTGGATCCTACAGTCAAAGGAGGGCAAGAGAAAGTGAAAAGAAAATAAATTTGAAAAAGAAGGACCAAAGAAATGAAGATGGCCGGAGGAAGTTTTAGAGAAATAAAATAGGTAACATTTGATGGAGAATGATAGTACCATTTATAACACTCGGATCCCTGTCTCCAATCAGAAGTTCACACCAACCATTCCAAAAGCTAGTGCCCCCAAATAGTTTACTTGGTATGTGAAGTATATTATGTGAGAATATTTTTTGATATGGGATTTAAAAATTGAATTTCTGCCCTGGTTCATTTCAGTAGAAATCATAGTAGAATTTGCTTTACTGTATTTTCATGAATCTATACCTTTGGAGTGTATGCAATATGGAAGAAATTTACCTTCTATTATTTTGTTTTTATAGAATACAAAATAGTCACTGTCAGGTTAAAACTTACATGAGAAGTCAGAGAGAGAGTAGGATCAGGAAACAAAAGAATTGTACGTTCATTCAGTCCTCACCAATTACAGAGAATATTATATGTATTATACAAAATACATTGCACATAATAAATCTCTCACATTTTGTAAATATTTAGCTGTTGTTGATTTATTTCTGGGCTAGTGGCAGCCATCATGTCTCTGGTCTGTGTTGGGAATGTCTGTTTATATATCTGTGTCACATCATCTGCTCTAGCATGGAGGCTTCATGGAAGACAGGAACCATGTCTGTTTATTTTGTGTGATAGTAACGTAGAGCTCTATATATGAAGCATTATTTTTATTTGATGAGGATGATGGTGATGATTTTCTGTATGAATTTCTTTCCTGGCTTCAGATTGATTGAATTTTCTGATCACTATTAATCCAGTAGAACTCAGAAGTGGAATTTACTTTTGATGCTTAGCCTGGCTGGGCAGCAGGCTTTCGCAAACACAGCTATATGAGATCTTATGCCACCACAAAGAGGCACCCTCTTTAAAAAAGATGAAAAATACAGAGAAGCCACCCACATTGGTTTTCATCAAGGAAAAGTTTGGTGTCTAGTCTTACCACCAAGTGCTTGTCAAATAAACTTGGTTTGAAGTCAAGACTGAATACAGTAAACAAAAAACTCAGATAAAAGCCATAGTAAAAAACAATATTTCTCTTTATTTTCATTCCTATTCTTATTTGGGACAACCTTTTGAATAGTGTGGGATGATTGAATGTAAATTTGATGAGGTGAAACTGTGGCCAAGTGAATAAGGTCTCAGTGCTTTTTAAAGATGCTCTAGATCTAAACAAATTTTACTATTGTATCCTACCTGTAAAACATTTGTCTTTGTAAACTTGCATCACTAAATTATAAAACTGGGCATCCAAAGTCATTCATGTGGACACAACTATTAAGTTTAGTTTTATTTGTTAGAATGTTCAAGATACTACTGATAAGGAAGCTTTTAAGTGTTTCCTTGAAAATCTTTCTTTCCGCTTTCACCTTACCTCTACTGCCCTTTCTCTAGATCGATCATGATTTTTTCTATTATATTTCAAAGAATCTTTAGGGTTTACTTGCCACATCTTCTATTGGATTCCATTTTTCACATCACATTTTTTTGTATTAACCCATTATAACTGATGCTACTTCTTGTATTATTTGATTTCTATATTCATTTTTATGTTTTATTCTATAACCTATTGAGGTTTATACATATAAAATAATAATCACCTGTTAGTGTTACCAACGCTGATTATGATTTTTGAATTTTTAGAATGTTTGTGTTTGATTCTCCTGTATTCCTTTGGTCAATACTTTTTTTTTTTGAGATGGAGTCTTGCTCTGTTGCCCAGGCTGGAGTGCAGTGGTGCAATCTTGGCTCACCGCAAGCTCTGCCTCTTGGGTTCACGCCATTCTCCTGCCTCAGCCTCCCGAGTAGCTGGGACTACAGGCGCCTGCCACCACGCCTGGCTAAAGTTTTTGTATTTTTAGTAGAGACGGGGTTTTACCATGTTAGCTAGGATGGTCTCGATCTCCTGACCTTGTGATCCTCCTGCCTCAGCCTCCCAAAGTGCTGGGATTACAGGCGTGAGCCACTGCACCTGGCCAATACTTTCTTTTGAAATTTATGTTAGCCTTGAAAAATAATGATAAGCCAGGTATAAATATGCTGATCTATAAGTATTATTAGGTGACATAGTTAAAGTTAATAAAACAGTCAAAATTTACCATGCTGTCTTCTTTCTAGCATATCTATATTTTGACAATGAAAACGGTTCTTTATTAATTATATATTTGCTTATTCCTGCCAATAATAAGACATTCTTTGTAAAAGCACTTTAAAACTTTATAGAAATATGACCGGGCGCGATGGCTCATGCCTGTTACCCTAGCACTTTGGGAGGCCAAGGCAGGTGGATCACTTGCGGTCAGGAGTTCGAAACTAGCCTGGCCAACATGGTGAAACCCTGTCTACTAAAAATACAAAAAAATTAGCTGGCCATGGTGGTGGTGGGTGCCTGTAATCTCAGCTGCTTGGGAGGCTGAGGAGAATTGCTTGAACCTGGGAGGCGGAGGTTGCAATGAGCTGAGATCGCACCACTGCACTACAGCCTGGGCAACAGAGCGAGACTCCATCTCAAAAAAAAAGAAGTGTGTGTGTATGTTTGTGTGTGTGTGTATAATAGAAATATGCAAACATAATGTTCTATGTTAAGTGTATAAATATACTACTTGACAGAAATTATACTGTTTCTGTTGAGCAGATGTAGAATCAAGTTCAGAGAAGTTGAATTGCCTGTTCAAACTCACCTAATAGTAGGAGCTGAGCCTCAACTTTATAAATGGTTTGACACAACTTTACTTGATCTTTCTATAACATCATTTCATCTCTTCCTTTAAAAATTCAGAATCGTTATGATTGTTTCCTTTGTCACCTTTATTTTCTTAGTCATCAAGAAGACTCTTGTTGTTTTCAGCTCAGAACTTCAGGAGAGCCTATAGTTTTTATCTTTCACTTTAGAAAAATAGGTTTTTGTTCTAGGACCCTGTCCCAAGATTTTAGGAATTTGATAGCATCAACATGAGTTTAGATATAGCAATTTACCCACAGTGTGTCTAGGAGAAAATAAATTTCAGATAAATATATTTGCAGGAACACTGGATAGAACTTAGATATATTAATTAACAATTTGCCACACTCAGAGGAATTGCCTTTTTTCTTTCTTTCTTTTTCTTTTTTTAGAGACAGGGTCTAGCTTTCTTGCTCAGGCTAGTGTGAAGTCTTGCAGTCATAGCTCACTGCAGCCTCAAATTACTGGGCTCAAGCAATCCTCCTACCTCCGCCTCCCAAGTAGCTGGAACAACAGGCACCTGCCTTTATGCCTGGCTAATTTTTTAATTTTTTGTAGAGACAGGGTCTGACTTTGTGGCCCAGGCTAGTCTGGAACTCTTGGCCTCAAGCAATCCTCCCTTCTTGGTTCCCCCAAAATGTTGGGATTATAGGCATGACCCACTGTGCCTGGCCATAGAATTTCCTAAGTTATTATTTGTTCGTTCATTCATTCATTATTCATTTATTCAAGACAGGGCCTCGTTTTGTTGTTCAGGCTGGGTGCAGTGGCATGATCATGGCTTACTGCAGCCTCGACTTCCTGGGCTCAAGTGATTCTCCCACCTCAGCCTCCCAAGTAGCTGGGGCCACAGGTGTGCACCACCACACTTGGCTAATTTTTTTATTTTTGTAGAGGCAGAGTCTCGCTATGTTGCCCAGGCTGGTCTCAAACTTGTGGGCTCAAGCAATCCTCCTACCTCTGCTTCCCAAACTGTTAGGATAACAGACATAAGCCACCATGCCCGGTTGGAATTTCCTTTTTTCGATACAGTTTTGATGAAGAAATTTTCTGAGGGCTATACTTGCTAAAGCTTGAAACAGAAGAACAAAATTGGTCACTAAGAAAGTAGGAGAGGTTTTCATTCATATCCACTGTGTATCTGTGTCTCAGACAAAGATTATATGCTGGCTATCAGAATGTTGACACTGCTTACTTTCCTATTTTTCAAAGACAACACCATACACATAGCTCGAGGAAGGATATTATTCTTGTATACATTTTACATGACTGACATAAAGATGTTTAGTCCTTGGCTGGATATTTCAGTTCTCTGAAAATGTGTAGCTATCCTGGAAGCAAACATCTTGGAAACAGTATAGTATACTTGAAGGAAACAGTCCTACCAACTGACTTGCTTAGACAAATCATTTCATTTCTTCTCTTCTCAGTATTTTTTTTTCTGGAAATCTACTCTTTTTCTAGAAATATATATACAACATTTACATTTGCATGTGTGTGTCTGTCAACATCAGTGTGTAAACATATTATGTTCACTATGAAAAAATTTAGGAAATTCAGATAGGCAAAAAGGAAAAGAGATCGCTGACTACAGCAGAAAACTGTAACATTCTGATAAAGTAGATAAAAGCCTTTTGGGCTTTTATAGTACATGTATATGCACACATACACATAGACTCACACATGTACATGTACCTACAAAACATCTTAAAATGAGTTCATATTGTTAAAAAGTGAGTTTATATAGCTAAGGAAGCACATCTGAGGACAAGAACACCTCTATTGCAAAACTAATAGATGATATAGCGCTAGTATGGAATAGAATAGAGGTGACTAAAAATTTAATGGTTTGGAGTGAAAGCTTGGAATAATCACAGTAAACATGGGAGTAAGACACAAAGATGAAAGCAATTTGGTTAACAATGATCTGATGTGAAGTTGAAAGGATTACTGGTGTCTTTGAGGAAGTGGACCCAACAAATCAAACTAAAAAAGTATTTGGAGAACTGATATAGCAAAACTTCACTGAAATGAAGAACTGAACCTGCAGATCAAAAGATACATTGAATCCTGAAAATTGGTAGAGAAGGTTCAACATCAAGTCATATCCTGATTGTTGCCAAACAAGAGAAAGATTTCTTCAGTCATGTAAGCAAAAGCAAAAGTTATCTACAAGGAAGAAGTTTAGACTGGCCTCAGACTTCACAACGATGTGCAATACTACAGGAGCTATGTCAACACAGTTCTCATAAAAGAAATTATGGCCCAAGAACAGTGTACCCAGCCAAGTTGTTGTTGAGGTATAAAGGCCAAGGCGTATGCTCTCAAATGTGAAAGAACCCAGAGAATATAGCATCTGTGAGACCTTTCTGAAAAAGAACTACTTGTTAAAATTTAGCCAACCAAGAGAAGAATCAAACCAAAAACGGGTTGTGATATTAAATACCTTCATATATATATGTAAGATTTAGATACTGTAGAAAGTGTGGCAGTACAACAGACTGTAAACACTCTACATCATGGCAAAGTAAAACAAATATATACAATAAAAATTGGAAGGTAGGTAGAAGGGAAATGGGAATAAGAGATTATTAATCTTATTCATAGCAGCAATTCAATCAGAACTGTCTCAAATGTAAAGTAGTTTAAAAGTAATGTTAATCTATTATTTGTGGTTTTGATCATTTTTCTTAAAGTTAGAGGGACTTTTTCACAATTAATGTTTCTTGAGTGAAGAAACATTTGTCTAAGATTTAAAATTTCTTCAGTTTCATTTTGGCTTCTGTTAATTGCAGGTAAAATTAGAATTGATATTTTTTATTTTTAACTGTGACTGTAATCTCATCCCAGAAAGAATACATTTATTTCTGTCTATCCATTATCTATGTGTATGTGTGAATAGTTGTCTGGAATAATGTCACTAAATGCTAATCTAATACTGAATATTTCTCAATGGTGAGATTTTGGATGATTTAATGCATCTTTTCTGTGTATTTTTTTGTAGTATTTGAATTTATATAATGAGAATATTTTAAAGAAAGTGATACAATGAATTTATTGCTCTGAAAAATGAATAAATACTTATGCAGTTTTATAGCCTCATTTCTTAACTTATCTTGACCCCTTTTCTCTTACCATCATTTTAAATAGTTGCACAGTATTTTATGGATGTGTTATATTTCTTCTTTCATTCCTCATCTCAGTTTCTTCTTCTGTAATGACAGAGCTGAACTAGATTAGCCGGTTGCAATCTTTTTCTTTAAACTATGGAATCCTTCCAAGAAATAAACAGTTTATAACTCTTGGCTTAGGCATTTCCCATAGAATGTAGTTTCAAAGCTGTACAGATTAGATAATTTCTGAGGCTTATTTCATTTTACCACCAAAAATTAGAGTTTTTCTTTTTTTTAGGATTTTTTTGAGTGACTTTTTCATATGTTTAAAAAAAATCGGTAATAGACATAATCTTATGAATCAGAATTTTAAAGTGAAAGGGACTTTGAAAACCATCTAGTATATTTGCCTAACTTTTATACATAGGGAAACCAAATTTAAGTTTTTAAACTAATATCATAGGCCAACTGAAATGAATGAGACTTGAGTGCACATCTCCTGACTTTCTATGCTGTTCTTTTCCCTACAGTACACATAAATATATATATATATATATATATATATATTTATACAATGATGGGCAGAGAAGATGACAATTTTATTGTACTCATGTCACATTTAAACCATCATGTAAATGTCAGGAAATATTCTTAATTTGTAGTGTATTTATTTTCTTGTTCATGAAAAGAGATCAGTACTGCAGCCATTATTGAACTCCTAGAGTTAGAAAGGAAAGTGAGTGGGATTCTGGTGAGAAAGAAAGCATTTACTTGTCAAAGATTTGGAATTTACTGTGGTTACCAAGATTAAAATAAAACTAAAACTTGACTTGGCAGAAGATTAAAAACAAAGCAGCTCCAAAGTGTGTGCACATCATGGAGAAGATGCCATTATTCCTTCAGGCAGCCAAAGGGGAAGGGAATATTGTTTCTTTGTGTTGCCGGAGCTGATTTATTTAGTTTTGATTTCAACATGCCTACAGGGCAAACCCCAGAAAACATTGCACAACATTAACCGGAACAAATGGTGCTTTTTTTTTTCTGTACCTCCCCCTAAGGTTTTTTAACAGCAGTGAGGTTTTTTCTTTTTCTTTTTTTCCCCCATATTGTTAAAATGGCTCTGATTATGTTTGACTATTGGGTGTGGCAGGTTTTAGAATGTTAAGTGGTAGTACAGGTTCCTGAACAAGAAAGAGAATTAGAGGTGATGTGACTTGATTATTGGAATGTGTAGAATGTAAAGTTGTGAGACATACGATGGTCTACCACAGGTTGCTCTTAGTAATGGACCTTCTTGTTAAAAGCCCTGTTATTATTGGGAATTTATTTTGGAAGCTACTAAAGAAGAAATTTGACAGAAAAGTAAAACAAACCACCTTATCTCATATTTCCTTTCTACACAGGCACTTTGAAGAGATATCTTAAATATTGTCAAGTCTCAATTATCCTGGCACACGTTAGCATTATCACCATCCTCACAAACTTGAATTAAATGCACATGGTATTGCAGTATGTGCAGCACAGAGAAAATTAGCAAACAAGATCCTTATCCTTTTGGAGCTCAGTAAGGGTTGCTATCCTAGTAAGTAGTTCAACCAATCCCAAACTAATTTTTCCGGATGCACTCCAAACACCCTCCCTCCTTCCTATATTCTGTGTCTTCATTAATGGCCTCTCCATGCTCTCAGCTGGAAACCTCACATTGATCTTGAGTCTTTATGTTCCCTTGGTCTTCACAACCAATCTATCAACAAGTCCTGTCTCTTCTATCACTAAAATTGCTTTTTGACTTTGTTGGTACTCTTCCCTCCATTCTCCTAGCCATTGCCCTGTTTAGGCCCTTTCATCTTCCATTTCAGTTCTTTGGAGAGCTGCTTATCTACTTTTAACCTTTCCATTTTCTAATCCATCCTCCATACTCTTGTCAAATCTCTTTCTTTAAAGACAGCTCTAATCGTATCACTCTCTGGTTTAAAAACCTTTGATGGGTCCCCATTAACACACAAGGGATAAAGTCTAAACTCCTTAGCTTGTCATGCCAGGGTTTCAGAGTCTGGCTCTGATCTACTTATTCTCATCTCATTACCTGCCATAATTTCCCCCTTCGCCTATTTTCCATTGCCAGACACACACACATGTACGTTTACTCCAGTCCCACAAGCTTCCTCATAATTCCCTGAGCTTGCTATGTAATTGTGCTTTTGATCATGCCTTTCCTTGCCCCATACACACAGAACACTCTTCCCTGACAAACTCCTGCTTGTATAGAGGAACTGAGGAAGCCAAGATTTTACAAAGAGTACTCTTGATAAAAGAAATAAACCATGTGCATAGACCAAGCAGTAGGGCCACTGTTAGAGCAGAGTTCAGACTAGTGGCTGCTGACTAGTTTCTCTTGGGCAAACCAGGAGGAAGGACTCGATCCCAGAAGGTACTGGCATTATAGCAGTGATGAAACTGGTTTGTAATAGTATTAAATGAATGCCTCTTTCCTATTTATACAGCCAAGAGTTAGCATTTACTTTTATAGCTAAAGGATAGAGGAAAATAGCCACAGTAGCTTTCTGGCATAGTAGTTAATTTCAAGAATTAAAAGAAAACTCATTACCCTCATCTACCTACTACTCCTACCTTATCTCATGTTCCAAAGGTGTAAGGAATGGTTAGGAACTCACAGGACCACGAGCCTCCACACTCACATTGGTACTTTTTAAAAATCACCAGGATAGAGCCAGAGATGATGATGGGTTTAAGGAGTAAGTTGAAGGAGGGAAATAGCAACTCTTCACCTCAAGTTACTGAGGAAGCAGAGGACTTTTTCATGCTCTGCCTAGTCATGCTTCTCCCTAACCATTGCATCTTTCTGCTCAACCTTTGTCCTTTTTATCCACATATGATTCTTTTAAAAAATTAGTTCTTATTATAGAAGTAATGTATTAACATATTATCTTCAAAACATGTGGAATGTATGTACAGGCTGCTCTGACATTCTCTCACCACCATCATCCCCAATCCCAGCTGCCTACCCACCAATGCCAGAAAATGACAACTATTTTCAGTTTAGTTTTCTGTTGCTTCAGACTTTTTTCTATGCATTGACTTAGAGATACATGTTATGGATAGATAAATGGGCTTATGAAATATAGTATTGCTGTGTGTGTTTGTGTGTGTATGTGTATGCTTGCTTTCCTCACAGAATCAGTATCATACTTACTCTGCCTCTCAGTTTGCAAACTTGCTTTTTTGACTCTGCCAGTATTTCTTGGATATCTTTTCCTATTAGTATGTAGAGATAATTTACCACAGTTTTTTCAACTTCTTACATACAGTATTATATTTAGGTCTAGCTTAACCCTTTCCTCTTCTCATAGCAATCTGATATGGACAATTAGAAGAGAAAAAAATTTTAGTAACTGTGTTAGTTTGTTTTCATGCAGCTGATAAAGACATACCCGAGACTGGGAAGAAAAAGAGGTTTGATTGGACTTACGGTTCCACTTGGCTGGGGATGCCTCAGAATCATGATGGGAGGCGAAAGACACTTCTTACATGGCGTCAGCAAGAGGAAAAATGAGGAGGATGCAAAAGTGGAAACCCCTGATAAAACCATCAGATCTTGTGAGACTTATTCACTACCACGAAAACAGTATGGGGAATACTGCCCCCATGATTCAAACTATCTTCCACCAGGTCCCTCCCACAACACATGGGAATTATGGGAGTACAATTCAAGATGAGATTTGGGTGGGGACACAGAGCCAAACCTTATTCAGCCTCTGGCCCCCTAAAATCTCATGCCCTCACATTTCAAAACCAATCATGCCTTCCTTATAGTCCCCCAAAGTCTTAACTCGTTTCAGCATTAACTCAAAAGTCCACAGTCCAAAGTGTCATCCGAGACAAGGCAAGTCCCTTTCGTCTGTGAGACTGCAAAATCAAAAGCAAGCTAGTTGCTTCCTAGATACAATAAGGGTACAGGCATTGGGTAAATACAGCCATTTCAGATGGGAGAAATTGGCTAAAACAAAGGGGCTACAGGGCCCATGCAAGTACAAAATCCAGTGGAGCAAATTCTAAAGCTCCAAAAGGATCTCCTTTGATTCAGTGTCTCACATCCAAGTCATGCTGATGTAAGGGGTAGGTTCCCACAGTCTTGGGCAGCTCTGCCCCTGTGGCTTTGCAGGGTATAGCCCCCCTCCTGGCTGCTTTCACAGGCTGGTGTTGAGTGTCTGTGGCTTTTCCAGGTGCAAGGTGCAAGCTGTAGGTGGATCTACCATTCTAGGGTCTGGAGGATGGTGGCCCTCTTCTCACAGCTCCACTAGGCAGTGTCCCAGTAGGGACTCTGTGTGGGGGCTCCAAACCCATATTTCCCTTCCACACTGCCCTAGCAGAGATTCTCCATGAGGGCCCTGCCCCTGCAGCAAACTTTTGCCTGGGCATGCAGGTGTTTCCATACTTCTTCTGAAATCTAGGTGGAGGTTCCCAAACCTCAATTCTTGACTTCTGTGCACCTGCAGGCTCAACACCACATAGAAACTGCCAAGGTTTGGAGCTTGTACCCTCTGAAACCATGGGCCGAGCTGTACCTTGCCCCCTTTTAGCAATGGCTGGAGTGGCTGGGATGCAGAGCACCAAGTCCCTAGGCTGCACATAGCATGGGGACCCTGGGCCCAGCCCATGAAACCGTTTTTTCCTCCTAGGCTTCTGGGTCTGTGATGGGAGGGGCTGCCATGAAGATCTATGACATGCTCTGGAGACATTTTCCCCATTGTCTTGGGGATTAGCTTTCAGCTCCTTCTTGTGCAAATTTCTGCAGCCAGCTTGAACTTCTCCGCAAAAAATGGGTTTTTCTTTTCTACTGCATCATCAGGCTGCAAATTTTCTGAAGTTTTATGCTCTGTTTCCTTTTAAAAATGGAATGCTTTTAACAGCACCCAAGTCACCTTTTGAATGCTTTGCTGCTTAGAAATTTCTTCTATCAGATAGAATCTCTCTCAAGTTCAAAGTTCCACAAATCTCAAGGGCAGGGACAAAATGCTGCCATTCTCTTTGCTAAAACATAACAAGAGTTACCTTTGCTTCAGTTCCAACAGGTCCCTCATCTCCATCTGAGACCACCTCAGCCTGGACTTTATTGTCCATATCACTATCAGCATTTTTGTCAAAGCCATTCAACAGGTCTCTAGGAGGTTCCAAACCTTCCCACATTTTCTTGTCTTCTTCTGAGCCCTTCAAACTGTTCCAACCTATGCCTGGTACTGACTTCCAAAGTTGCTTCCACATTTTCAGGTATCTTTATAGCAACGCCCTACTCCACTGGTACCAATTTACTGTATTAGTCTCTTTTCATGCAGCTGATAAAGACATACCTGAGACTGGGAAGAAAAAGAGGTTTAATTGGACTTACAGTTCCGCTTGGCTGGGGAGGCCTGAGAATCATGGTGGGAGGTGAAAGGCACTTCTTACATGGTGGTGGCAAGAGAAAAAAATGAGAGGATGCAACAGTGGAAGCCCCTGATAAAACCATCAGATCTTGTGAGACTTATTCACTATCACGAGAACAGTATGGGGGAAACTGCCCCCATGATTCAAACCATCTCCCACTGGGTCTCTCCCACAACATGTAGGAATTATGGGAGTATAATTCAAGATGAGATTTGGGTGGGGACACAGAACCAAACCGTATCAGTAAGCAAGTACTGGTTCTGATTAAATGCAAAAAATGTTGCAATTGTTGGTTTCAGGAGGAGTGTTATCCTTAAAAATTAGACTGTCTTAGAAACACTTGTTGGACCCAGTTCAAAGGACTTCACTGGCATTAGCACTCTCTCTCCTTTCTTTCTCCTTAACCCAGATCTACCCAATTACTGACATTGATGGGAATTAAATGTAACCAGGACTCTGTTTATATGTACATCTGGTTTTCCCTGTTCCGTATGCCTAAGTCCTCTCTCCATTGCTTCTGTTTAGCATTTAATTTAAATTTCCAAATTAATTCAAGAAGAAAATTTGAAATATATAAGATGAGGGCATTAGGTGATCTTTGAGGGCTTTTACAGCTCTAGGATTCTATTAGGTTATTAATAATTTATTTCCAGAGGATACATTCTGATAAACTAAGAAGTTTTCTGTGCTTGATTTAGGTTTTACTTAATTAGGAATATAAATAACTAGATAATATTTAAATAGATAAAACTTATGCTATTTGTCACTTTTCCTTGAAGCACATTTATAATGATCATTTAATGTTCAAAGTAAACCTCCAAAAGGACTTGATAACTGCCAAATACTACCACCAAACTATAGACTAATCAGACCACTAGTATCTGAATTTTTTTTCTTTTACTATATAAAACTAAGAAACATAGGACTGAATCAAAGTGAATGGGAGCTTTGGATAAAATATTGGTAAGATGGTAAGATGTTTGCACTTACTGTCTGCTTTTGAATGTTTGATATTTAAGAGGTACCATCATATACCACGAACAAAAGGTTGGGAGTCAGGAATCAGGGAATTAGTCCCAGCTCATCACTGTCTCATTTTGTGATTGCAGGTCATGCTTTGCTCTTAAATTTTCCCATCTTTAGCATGCAGTAGATTATTTCTGACCCTTAACTTACCCAGGGATGTTTTGTGAAATAATAAAGATAACCACTGCCAGTTATTTTGTGCTGCTTAGTAAAGATTCTACACAAATTAATGGTAGCAGTAGGGTGGTTATTTCATTATTTAAGAAAGTTCTTCAAAGTGAGAGAACTACCCAGCATAGATCATTTGGAATTGCTGTTTATTATTTCTTTTAGGCCAGCAAAAAGTGTTCTATGTTAGGTAGAACAGTGCTAAAAACTTACATAAAAGCAAGGGTTTGTAAGTTGTAGGAGCCAGTCCATGGTGGATCTAGTTCTTTCCAACTCTTTTTAGTCATCTGCTTTTATAAAAGTGAGTGGTCTTACGTTGTAGTTTTTTTTTCCTAAGTTATATTTTTATTTTTATGTTGATTCAAGTATTCTGTATGAGTTCTGTCATCTTGATAAACCTTGGAATAGAAAGTCATATGTAAAATTTGCCACTTTACTTGAATTCTAACACTTTTTATGATGTTAGCCTGTTAGATTCTCATTCTGAATTCTACTTCTCACCTTCTTGTGATTGGTTGCTGTTTGTTAGGAAAACATGTAACAGATTCTTACCCTCTGTGAAAAATCACTGTTGTTCTTTTTGTTGATGCAGAACAGCAGTAATTTTTTCTCTTTAAAGGAAAAACAATTTAGACAAAGGAGATACTTGAGAAAAGGGTTTAAAGAAATTTACTGTTTTCTCAGTGTACTTCTTTTCAAAATGATATCACCCCAAGTGTTATAATTCTTTCAAAGCTTAGTGTCCCACTGGTGAACAAAACTAACACTTGATTGCCTCAAGTTCAGCAGTGTTTGCTGTATATTTTCTACATCTGTGGACTATTCTATTATGACGTAAAAGCTATTAAAGATTATAATTTTTAAACTATATATTTCACTAAGTATTTATAAACACATATGAAACTCGTTCTAAGTATAACCTATACTGAAATGAACTATTCATGTTTATGACTCAGTAGGTAAATTGCTCTGGAGTGCTTCAGACCAGGCTCAGCTGAAGCAAAGCATTTTGAATTGATATTGTTAGGAAAGGTTTGTTTCCTTATTCAACAGTTAGATACGAATTTTAAAAGATTACTTGTGTTTGGTTAGTTCTAAATTTAAATTTGTTACTAGTAGAATGTTTCCTTTCTATCTGCAGATTTGAGAGTTGGTCTTGGAATATGACTTTGCAGATTAAAAAAAGGTTACTTTTAAAATCCCTCTTAAACTTTATAATTCAAACCGGTCAAGTAACCAAGAAGAGAAATTAGAGAGGATACCATTGACTTGCTTTGTATCTGTTGTTTTTCCTTTCCTTGTCTGCAAAGGTAAACTGAATTACAGCTTTGTACTTACAAGTAAATTACGATTAACATAAAGACAGTTTAATAGTATTTTAGAAAATTTGGAAAATGGAAAGATGGGAATGAACTATAAAAGATAGAATTTGAGCTGAGTCTTGAAGAATACATAGTTCTTGATGTATTCCAGACTTCCCCTTAGACATTTTTTATTCTTTGTGACTGTTGTGTGTTATATGACTGCTTAGGTCATCCTACCTCAGGGGGAATAGTTGGACGTTTATTCTCCAACTACTATGTAAGCACCATCTTAATATTTGCTCTTGGATGAGTCACATCACTCTGCTTTGCCTTAATTTCTCCATCTGTAAAATGATAATGGCTATATAATTTTAGATTTATTGAGTTCAGTGGAGGCAAACCTTTAAAGTATAGAGATGGCTTTTCACTGTGAATGAATTTAAGATAGAAGATAGCATTACCACAATAGTGCATTTTTCTACCTTTAACACATATGTTAACCACATTTTTGGGGGGGGGGGACACAAAATTAAGGATTTGGCATACAAGATAATTTGAGTGTCTTGTACATGTTCTAGCTGGCAATAATCCTAACCCTTGTACTCAGCATCTGGTTTATTCATGAGATCCCCTGTAATTAACCAGTAGTACTACTCGGTCTTGTCTTTTAGGAAGATTTATGGTATACCTCAGGTGGTGTCAGATAGCCGGCAGAAGACAGATGAGTAGCTAGTTCTCTTTATTTAGAAAAAAGTTCTGTCTCCTTGACACCAATATTGTTAAATAAGATATGATTTCTAAAAAGCCATTTTCCCTGTTTATTTGACATGATTGGCAGCTCTACGATCTGAACAACCTAAGAAGTTTAAGTTTCTTAGGTGTGGTTTTAGAGTCTTAGGAAAGCTGGGAAGGGCCTAGACTTTAGAGGGGACAGGCTTATGGTGTGTCCTGGAGTGTTACACAAGGAAGAATTATTAGGGCCAGGTGCCTTTCATGTCTATATCTGCTAAAGTAAAAAATGCAGAGGCAAGAGTTTGTCTCAGTAATAGTTTCATACATTATCTACACAGAGAAAAGTGACTTTTTAATACTGGCAAGAATTCAAATACTTTCTATGTAATCAATATCAAAAGAGGGTAAGTTTGTTTTTTGATTGGTTATCAAGTTGATATACAGTCCTATTGCTGTGGTCTGCTTAACCTGTAATTATCAGAGAAATCTTGTCAAACAAGATTTTCTGAAATGAAGCCTGTTAATTATATCAGATCCTTTGGTTTTATGTGGAACTATTATCATGTCATGAATTGGGAACTGTATGAACAAAATACTCATTTGGAAAACTCTTTATCTCAAATTTTGCTTAAAGCCCTTGACATCTAATGGAAAGGGCATGGTGAGAGGCAACACTAAATTTCTAAGCTGAACTCTTTTCCTAAACATCCCTCAGTGATCATTCTCTTGTACAAGGGTAGGGATTGGTTAGTTTCAGGGCATCTTATCTAAACATTCTTCTAGGGGCAGGTCTATGCTGGTTAGACATATAGAAATCAAAATTATCAACACAGTGATGACAATGTAATTAGCCATATCTATCAGCAACTTATAATCAACCATATCTAAGGCTGCTGAAAGGTACACCCTAGTAAAAATTCTGGCTCTACCTTTGACTTTCATTAATGACCCTAAGGATTTTGGACTAAAGTCTGTAAGTGAGCTTGAATTCAACCTGGAATCTGCTTTGTACTTGTAGGTAAATAGTGTGCAAAGTTAGGAAATTAGAACAAAATAAAATTTACTTTACAGCTAGGATAAATTGTGATAAAATGAGAAATTGGCAGCAAGAAGTTTTAGTGAATAGGACCCTCAAAGGAAACTTAAACAATGTTTAAGTGTTTGCTGCCATCAGACTTAAAACACACACACACAAAAAACTTTGTCTAAACTGTTAAAGTGGATTTTATGTAAATTGTTCATGATAAACATTTGCATTATATATTCCTATTCCTTTGTACTTACCATTTGATGAAGTTTTCAAACTGTGGTTTGCTGGAGGGGAAAAAGAAAACCCAAATCTAAACCACATAGGACAAATTGAATTACAAACCTGGTGTGGTCCCTTAACTCAATTACATCTAATTTGTGTTATTTTAGTCATCCTGGGTGGCAGCTGTTCTGAGTAAATGCCCACAAACATTTTCAATGTAAGAATTTGTCCTGATTACAGCTCTTTAAGATCAGTAGTAGCCTATTTATATTTTAAGTGGCAAAGTTTTAGATTAATTTGGTGTATCAGGAGCATTTTAAAAATTGAAAATTTAGTTATTTCACAAATAGACATTTAAAAAGCAAGCATCCAATGTTTATTTTAAATGTTAATTTTTGTAACTTCACCTCATTTTCTTATTTCTTATGTTTCTACTTATGTTTCTTCTAAACATAGCCACTTAATTACTTTATTCAGGCAATTATCAACTTACACACACAAGGGAATATGGAATTTTAGATTCAGATAAATATTTTGACATTCCAAGTCAAAATTTGAGATGATCTGGGAAGAAAAACATGAAATAATATGGGTTCAGGATTGTTCAGTTCAATATAATTGAAACGGACGTTTGTGTTAGAACTAAGTTAAGATTGAATATTAAATACAAAAGAAATGAAGACCTTGAAACTCATGAAAGTCTTGTGGAAGGACCTTGACTAGTGTTCTAAGGTAGACAAATGGGACCAGGCTAAATTTTAGGGAATTACAATGAAGAGATACTATCCAGCAGAGACAGAAATGAAAGAAAACTCCGAATACTTCAAAAATGATAGATGGTACATGAATATGTTTAGAAAGCCATTGTTTTTCTACTAAATTCAGTAACTTTCAGTTAGCAACTGAATATCTTTTATGGACTAGCTATTGATCTATGTACTGAGACTTCAAAGATGAATAAACTAAAGGTTCCTACTTTGGAGGAACTTATACTGTAGTTAGGATGGGGAACATGTAAATAATTTATAGCAACATATGGTAGGTGATATGATAAAGGTTTGAATAAATTCAAAGCTTTTTCTTTTGTTATAAGGAGGGTATAGGCCTAAAGTTAGGGTATTAGATCAAAACAAGTGAATTTTTTGTTTAAACTTACTACAGTACATGAGACTTATACTTCACTAGATATTTAATCAGTTAATGGTCGACCCATAGACTTAGGAATATAAATTGTTTAAATTTGAGGTATTTGGCTGGGCGTGGTGGCTCATGCTTGTAATCCCAGCACTTTGGGAGGCCGAGGCGGGCAGATCACGAGGTCAGGAGATCGAGACCACGGTGAAACCCCGTCTCTACTAAAAATACAAAAAATTAGCCGGATGTGGTGGCGGGCGCCTGTAGTCCCAGCTACTCGGAGAGGCTGAGGCAGGAGAATGGCGTGAACCCGGGAGGCGGAGCTTGCAGTGAGCCGAGATTGCGCCA
Source organism: Symphalangus syndactylus (assembly GCF_028878055.3). NCBI lineage: Eukaryota > Metazoa > Chordata > Mammalia > Primates > Hylobatidae > Symphalangus > Symphalangus syndactylus. The sequence continues at coordinate 49,099,276 of NC_072430.2, read as the reverse complement.
CTGCACTCCAGCCTGGGCGACAGAGCGAGACTCCGTCTCAAAAAAAAAAAAAAAAAAAAAAAAATTTGAGGTATTTATCAGTTGTGTACACTTTTTCCCTACTCATTCTCTTTTTAAGGAAAAAACAATTTGATAATCAATTATGGTATGTATTTTCTTGTATATCTCTTACAATTTTTAATTAGTTGTGAACTGTATCAACTTTAATAACATTTTAAAAAATGTTCGTCATCCTATATTCTTCTTTTATACCTGATACTGACTACCAATCTACTATTTATTTTTGAAACTTTTTTATTTTTGGTCTTCAGTGGTAGTGTGCTTTTTTTGGTTTCTCTCCTGCTTTTGGAGATTTGGTATCTCCTTTGCTGGCTTCACATCTGTATTAGTTATCAATTGCCATAACAAATTACCCTAAAACTTAGCTGCTTTAAACAATGAACATTTATTACCTAATGGTTTCTGTGGGCTAGTAATATCATATCTGTCTTATTCACGTGTGAATGATGAACATTCAGACATCCGATAAATATTATTGAATGGTGCACAAATGAATGCTGTTATTCAAGTTGAGGTTCTTATCATTTAGCACCTAATGGGCTCCACCATCTTCTTTGCTGGCTTCCAATCCTTACCCCCATGCTATTTGTAAAACCACCCTTTCAAAAGAAATTTATGCTGCTGCTTCCTTTATTAATAACCAGTTGTGACTCTCATTGGCCTAATCAAAGCCTTCCATAAACCAGCCTCATCATATTTATTCAACCATAAACCTTAACAGATATACCTATTTTGCTTAAACTGGTTGTTTATACTTTAGACCTGTTAAAAGACAATCCTTAACCAAATTAAATATAACAGAGTTTAACTGAGCAAATTGGGCGGCTTCTTGAACCAGAGTAGTCTCAGAGAGACTCCACTGCAGCCATGTGCTGGAAGATTTATGGACAGAAAAAGGAAAGTGATGTACAGAAAACAAAATAGAGGTACAGAAACAGCTGAATTGGTTACAGCTCCACATTTGCCTTATTTGAACATAGTTTGAACAGTTGGCCCCCTTTGGCCAAAACTCAGTGATTGTCACAAGAGCAGGTTACAGTCTGTTTACACATCCTTTTAGATTATAGTTCACACTGTATAGAGAAACCTTTAGGCTGAACTTAAAATATGTAAGGAGGCAGCTTTAGGGTAAACTTGATTTAACAGACCAAACCTTATCTCCATCCCTAATACCGTGTTCAGTTTTACTTTCTTACCTTTATTAATGCTTTATTCCCTCATCTGTAATGCTTATATTCCTTGCTTTTTCAAATCTTATTGATTATTCTTCTCCACTCAAATCTCTTTATGTTCCTTCCACCTCTTTCATAAACCCAGTTTGGACTTTTCTGGCCCACTCCAGTTGTTTTTGTTTTCGCTTGTTTTTTTTTTTTTTTTTTGGTTGTTGTTGTCTGTGTTTTGAGACAAGGTCTCACTCTGCTGCCCAGGCTGGAGTGCAGTGGCGTGATTATGGCTCACTGCAGCCTGGACCTCCTGGGCTCAAGCAATCCTCGTGCCTTGGCCTCCTGAGTAGCTGGGACCACAGATGCATGCTACCTTGCACCGATAATTTTTTAAAATTTTTGTAGTGATGGGGTCTCCCTATGTTGCCCAGGCTGGTCTTGAGCTCCTGGGCTCAAGCGATCCTCCCATGTTGGCCTCCCAGTGTGCTGGAGTTACCGGTTGTGAGCCACTCTACTTGGCTCAACTCTAGTTTTTTAAATTTAATTTAATTTAATATATTTTTTACTATTATTATACTTTAAGTTTTAGGATACATGTGCACAACGTGCAGGTTTGTTACATATGTATACATGTGCCATGTTGGTGTGCTGCACCCATTAACTCGTCGGATTAAAGACTTACATGTTAGACCTAAAACCATAAAAACCCTAGAAGCAAACCTAGGCAATACCATTCAGGACATAGGCGTGGGCAAGGACTTAATGTCTAAAACACCAAAAGCAATGGCAACAAAAGCCAAAATTGACAAATGGGATCTAATTAAACTAAAGAGCTTCTGCACAGCAAAAGAAACCACCATCAGAGTGAACAGGCAACCTACAGAATGGGAGAAAATTTTTGCAATCTACTCATCTGACAAAGGGCTTATGTCCAGAATCTACAATGAACTCAAACAAATTTACAAGAAAAAAACAAACAACCCCATCAAAAAGTGGGCAAAGGATATGAACAGATACTTCTCAAAAGAAGACATTTATGCAGCCAAAAAACACATGAAAAAGTGCTCATCATCACTGGCCATCAGAGAAATGCAAATCAAAACCACAATGAGATACCATCTCACACCAGTTAGAATGGCAATCATTAAAAAGTCAGGAATCAACTCTAGTTTTCAATCTTTGAATTCTCGTTGCATTAACACTCAGTACCAAACAGTGCCTTTCTTTATTTTTAATTAGTTTAAGTGGGTAAATATGTCTTTCCAACTAGAATTCCAATTTTCTGACAGCAAAATCCTTTTACTTCTCGCATCTTTATTGTAGTGTGCTGTGAGTGTATGCTGGTTGATTGAAAAACTAGAAATGTTGATTCAACTGTAAAAAATCCTTTTTGAGTAAATTTTAACTGCTAGAGACATTCATGAGGATGAGTTGGGACTGCAGGACAATTTGGAACTACATTTTATTATTTTCCTGAAGAAACATTGCTGTATGAAGAGATTAACTTTAAAAAGTTCCCTCTGGCCAACTATCAGAATTGGCTTTTAGCCTTGAACTATCAAAGCAAAACTTTCAGTGTTGCCTAGAGCAGAACAGGTATTAAGTAGCAAGCAATTCAAGGTCTCTGATCCCTAGCCTGCTTCAGCTATGGGCCTGGCCAAGCCCTTTGGCAAAGATAAGTTGAATAAGGAATTTACTTTTATCTTCTCCCTCTTGGAAGTTTTATGGATTTGATTCACAAAGAAAGGGCAATAATTGAAATTTTGTGTCAGCTTCTTCTTGTTACTCACCAGGAAAAGTTAAAGTCAGGTAATGATATCAATCAAAATGTAAGTACACATACTGCCTAAAAATAACATTATGGTTAATTGTGTTCCATAATATTCTTGGCACACTTTGCACAAGCCCTGGAGAATGAAGCCTGAGAGCCCATGGGAAATAAATAAAGCTCCAGTTCTTTCGGCCACTTTAAATTTAGTTCTGTGATCTTGATAAGATATCATTGTATTTACATTGTTAGTTTCTACCAACATTCACTTGTATCTTCTTTTATGGCTTTTTCTATTTCTGTGCCTTTTTGTTCCTCTTCCTTATTTTCCCCCTAAAGCCATAGGTAGAATGTTTGGTCTTAGAGTTTTATAAGAGGAGTATTTGACTTTCCCTTATAGCGATCTCAAATTTCACTAAGTTTGTGTTTTAGGATGATTTATAATATCAGTCTATGATTCGGGCTATTATTTGCACATTTTTGGCTTTCCTGTGGCTAAATTACTGGTGTTTATACAAAAAAGATTTTTTCTTTTTATTTATGCATGTAGGGGTTTCAGCCAAGATTCCTGTCTTTAGTACTGGAATATTTGAGTTAGAGAAATTAAGAAAGTGAAAAGGGCTAAAGTTCTTGATTCTTACCTTTTATCCTTATAGGTAATGACTTATAAATGTATTTCTTTGGGAAAATAAAGAATATCAATTGACTATCACCTCAGTTAATCCCTCCAGCCTCTGTGTTTTTTTCCTCTAGATGACCTGTAAGGGCCTGCTCAATAAAGCCAGTGTGATGATGCTAGCTTTGTTGCATCTTTTAGTTTTCTTCTTTACTCATCCCACACTCCCCATACATATCCCATTTCCCTTCCCTGGTGTGTTTAAAGGTAAAAGAAGTAAAGAAGTGGGAGAAGAGACAGTGTGAAGGAGGTGCAGAGGCAGACATGAAAAAGTGTCAGGAAGAAGTCTGAGTGTAGCCCTTAAAAGACTATTGCTTTCTCTAGCCACTGCTCTATTCTACTTTGTTCCTGTTGCCACTACTTTAATATTTCTAAAAGGAGTTTAAAATAAAAATGAAATCCATCTGAATTTCAGTCTTGAACACTCAAATAAAAGTGCTTTTCTGAAAATCTACAATGATGTTTTTAAAACATCTTCCTTGATCACCCTGCTGCATTTTATGCAAAGATGAGCATTTCCTTCTTGAAAAAACGAAAAGACTTATTGACTAACTTTTGCCACATGAAACTGTCTAATCAACCTCATTTGAAAGTGCACATTTCATTTGATGGCATTTGCAAATTGTTCCTTCCCCCCACCACCAGAACTTGCAATGTGAAAATGCTTCCATATGCTAAAAACTAGTCTACTAATTTTACTGAAGGAGAAGAAAAGAAAGTATGGCTAGCCATTTTCTAAACATGAAGCTACAGTGTGGGCAGATTTGGCAATGGGAGCCCATCAGAGTTCACTGTAAACAACTCTGCAACCCCCAGGCCTCACTACTGTTCAAGATGAGTGTAGAAAGTTGTTTTTGCCCCACAAAAGTAAATTTTTAAAAATGCAATTGTAATGTGTATGTGGTTTTATAATATCTAAATGCAGTTAAAATATAGTATTAAACTCTGATTTCTAATAGATTTGAACATTTTAAGTGAAGAAATACTTTTGCTTTCAGATTATTTGTGTATCTCAAGACATTTTAATAGTTTTCAAGACATTTAAAGTGAGTTTTCACTCCGGGTGGTGGGCCCCCAACCCCTAATGCATGGATTATAGCAATAGTTTTCTCCTTGATTTTCCTAATATTAGTCATTCTCGCTTTTAACACTGCGCTACTTGGTGCTACTAGGATAATCTTTCATAAATAACATTATGCCTTTTCCTGTCAACTGATGTCATTTACCCTAATCTCACCAATATTTCTCCCAAATCTGATTTATAATTTTCTTTAAGGAGTCTTTGTGGTAATCCCATCTGGCCCCATGTTTCAACAGTACTTTTGAACCAAGCTTCTACTATTATTATTTTCATGTTGGTTTATTAAAGTTTTTTAAAAAATTGTATTATGTCTGTTCTTTTTTTCCCAAGTAGATATCAGTGTGATAGAAACACTATCTTCTATTTCTTTTGACTGGAGTCTTTTATACTTCTGAGTACATAATAGATGTTAAATGTATACTCTGTTAATACATATTAGCAAGTTTAAAATGGTGGCTGTTGTTTAAGTCACATAAATTATCAAACAAAAGAGCTGAGTGATGGTACCTGCACAATGCTTAATATATAGTACAGATGATAAAATAAATTCTACTGAAGTCTGTACTTTGTCTTTTTAAAAGATTTATTGCTTAGCTTTTAGAATTAATGGTTTTATCTTTGAAATAGAGAAACGGGTCTAGGGTTCATGCAGTTATAAATAAAAATTCCTTAATTTTATTTCTATTACTGTAGCATCTTATGCCAAAAAAAAAAAAAATATCGTAAAGAGGAAGAAGAGGCCAGGCATGGTGGCTCACGCCTGTAATAACAGCACTTTGGGAGGCCAAGGCAGGTGGATCACCTGAGATCAGGAGTTTGAGACCAACCTTACCAACATGGCGAATCCCTGTCTCTACTAAAAGTACAAAAATTAGCTGGGCATGGTGGCGGGTGCCTGTAATCCCAGTTATGGGAAGGCTGAGGCAGGAGAATCTCTTGGACCTGGGAGGCAGAGGTTGCAGTGAGCCGAGATCGTGCCATTGCCCTCCAGCTGGGCAACAAGAGTGAAACTCCGTCTGAAAAAAAAAAAAAAAAGTGTAAAAAGTGTATTAAAAAAAAAGTGTAAAAAGTGTATTAAAAAAAGTGTATAAAGCTAGAGCAATCAAGGCGGGGTACTGGCATAAAGATAGAGAAACAGATCAGTGGGAAAGAACGGAGAGCCCAGAAACAGATTCATATGTACATGGGCAACTGAGTTTTCACAAAGGTATAAAGGCAATTCATGGGTGAAGGGCCAAACTTTTTAACAGATGGTGCTAAAACAATTGGATATTCATGTGAAAAAATTATTTATATCACATACCATATAAAAACTAACTCAAAACAGATCATAGACTAAAGTGTAAAACCTAAAACTATAAAACTCCTTAAAGAATAGATAGGGAGAAAATCTTTGTTATCTTGAGATAGGAAAAGATTTCTTCTATATGCCTCCAAAAGCACAACCCATAAAAGAACAAATTGATAAGTTGAACATCATCAGAATTTAAAATTTCTGCTCTTGAAAAGAGAATGAGAAGGCAAGCCACAGATTTGTGGAGATATTTGCAAAACATATTATGATAAAGGACTTATATTCAAAATATATAAGGAACTCTCAAAATTCAATAAAAAATCAAACAACCCAACAACAACAAAAAGTAGACGTCGGATAGAGCATGGTGGATTACATCTGTAATCCCAGCACTTTGGGAAGCCAAGGTGAGAGGATTGCCTGAGCCCAGAAGTTCGAGACCGTAAGCACATGAAAAGCTCAATGTCATTAATTGTTAGGGAAATGAAAAGTGTACTGCAATACCACACCAAATATTACTTCCTATTCTATAAATATCTACAATTATTGTGTGTCAACTAAAAATAAAAGGAAAAAAATAAGAAGATTAACCATATGAATGTTGGTGAATATGTGAAGGAGCTAACTCTTATACCCTGTGGGTGGGAATGTAAAATGGTACAACCACTTTAAAAAATAGTTCAGCAGTTTCTTAAAATGTTAACCATATACCCACCGTATTCTTCAGCCATTTCAGTTAGCTTTTTACCCAAAATAATTGAAAGCATATGTCCATGCAAGGGCTTGTATATAAATGTCATAGCAGCCTTATTTATAATAGCCAAAAATGAAGTCACCCACATGTCCATCAACAAGTGAATGGATAAACAAACTATAGTATATCCATATAATGGAATACTATTTACAATAAAAATGAATTAATTATTGGTACATGTAACAACATGGATGGCACTTAAAATAATCATGCTGAGAGAAATAAGTCAGTCAAAAAAGACTACTTGCTGTTTGATTTCACTTGTATAATATTCTAAAAAATGAAAAATAATTCATACTGATAGCAGATGAGTAGTTACCTAGCGATTGGGAGTAGAGGAGGAGAAAGGAATTAAAAGAGGCACAAGGAAACTTCAGGAGGTTAAAGAAGTTTTTACTATCTTAACTGTGATAATAGTTTTGCAGGTATATACATAATTCAAAGGTTATCCAATTGTACACTTTATTTATTTATTTATTTATTTATTTATTTATTTATTTATTTATTTTTGAGATGGAGTCTCGCATTGTCACTCAGGCTATAATGCAGTGGTGCAGTCTAGGCTCACTGCAGCCTCTGCCTCCCAGGTTCAAGCAATTCTCCTGCCTCAGCCTCTCAAGTAGCTGGGATTACAGGCACACACCACCATGTCTGGCTGTTTTGTATTTTTAGTAGAGATGGGGTTTCACCATGTTGGCCAGACTGGTCTTGAACTCCTGACCTCGGGTGATCCACCCGCCTTGGCCTCCCAAAGTGCTGGGATTACAGGCATAAGCCACCATGCCTGGCCCCAATTGTACACTTTAAATATGTGCAGCTTTTTATAGCTTAGCAAAATTGTATCTCAATTTAAAAAAAGAAAAAGTTGTAGAGGTGTTAAACATGCAGTTCACCATCGAAAGCAATATTATTTAACATATGCACTAGCATATTATAAGTATAATAAATGTAAATATAATTTATGTATTTATAAACATAAATATAACAATGAACATATACATTATTGAAGAGTCCCATATGTCACCTTCCATCTTGGGTTTTATAGAGTTATTAAAATGTTATCAAAGTAGAAGACCATTTCATAAAGGAAATTATTACACCTTGACCATCCAATACTTCAGTCTTTCATTTTGCATAGAAGTTCTGTATCAGCTACCATAGTCATTTTTTAAAAATAACAGCAATCTTCGTTTTTTTAAAAACTATCATAGGGCATCTGAATCTTTATCTATCAATGTTTTCCTTCTTTCACTTTCTTGATAAAGCCCCATATTTTGCTTCTGCTTCTGTGTTTTTTTTTTTAAACCAAATGATTACTAAACAGGGAGTGAAGGTCCAGGTGTGGTGGCTTATGCCTTTAATCCCAGGATTAATCTTTGGGAGGCTGAGGCAGGAGGATCACTTGAGCCCAGGAGTTTGAGACCAGCCCAGGCAACATAGTGAGACATGGTATCTACAAAAATTTAAAGAATTAGCCAGGCATGGTGGCACGAGCCTGTAGTCTCAGCACTTTGGAGGCATAGGTGAGAATTGCTTGAGCCTAGGAGTTTGAGGCTGCAGTGAGCTATTACCACATCATTGCACTCTAGCCTGGGTGATAGAGGGAGAAAGACCCTGTCTCTTAATCTGCAGAAACTGTCTAATAGTATTACTACTGTATTGGTTAAATGACTCATTTACAACATAATTTGGGAAAGGAAATTCTTGGATTTTATCCCAAGTGAGGACTCAGAACCGAGTGATATAGTGGTTAAAATAAGAGTCTCAGCCAACTAGAGGGTTAGAATTTTCTTGGTATTTAATGTATTGTACTTAATTTATCCATTATGTAAGTAAGCTCAAATCTCATTGGTCTCTTTATATAAAAAGGAAAAAGGGAAAAAGAGCAAAAAAGATAAAGCCCCATATTTTGCTGCTTCTGTTTTGCTGCTATTGACATAAGAAGGCCTATGTAGTCCTATGTAGGCCTTTTTATGTCAATATCAGTCTGAGTAAAAGCAAATAATGAATTTATGCTGAGGTACAAAGACACCATTTGGGCAGTTTTATATTAACATGTAACAATGTACAAAAATTATACAAATTTGTTAGCATTTTCTCACTGCAAAATATTATCAAATTAGGAAATAGCAGACACTAGGGATGGTTTTTACTATATATAATGATGTTTAAGAGATACTTAAACTTGATTTAAAAGCTCTGCAGTGATTTATCTAAGATGAGCCTGAAGACGTAATAGTCTAGTTTTTTTTTTTTAAATTTTCATTTGTAGCAACAAGCACGTTAACCATTTGATTTTTTTTATATTTTAGGAGAAAGTTGTGACCATGTGGCAGTTTGGATTTGAAATAATAATGGCAAATAAGTGGCCTGTGCTGAAAATTGTTAGGCATATCTCTTTATGGAAAACTACTTTGGTGATATAAAACCACCCAGGTCTATAGTTATATAATTTAGGCAAGTAGAAAAATCAGACAGGGCTGGTTTTTTTTTTTTTTCTTTTTTTTTTTTTTATCTTGACAGTGTCTTACTCTGTTGCCAGGCTAGAGTGCAGTGGCGCGATCTTGGCTCACTGCAACCTCTGCCTCCCGGGTTCAAGTGATTCTCCTGCCTCAGCCTCCCGAGTAGCTGGGACTACAGGGGCGTGCCACCACACCCAGCTAATATTTGTATTGTTAGTAGAGACGGGGTTTCACCATCTTGGCCAGGCTCGTCTCGATCTCTTGACCTCGTGATCTGCCTGCCTCTGCCTCCCAAAGTGCTGGGATTACAGGTGTGAGGCACCATGCCTGGCCAGGGCTGGGTTTTTATTAAAGATTTAGTTTCGTTCTTAGAAGTTATGTCAATTTCTGATGAGTAATCTAGTAATAACTTAATCCGTCTTTCCGAATTAATTCTGCAAAACACTGCCACATACTGATTATTGTAAACATTGTTGGTTTCAAGACACTTTCTTATTTTAACCCTCCTAACCTTTCAAAGATTCCTCATTACTTATGGTTTAAGTCATTCCTCCTTGGTTTTTATATTCAAGACCTTTCACAGTTGATCACTGAACTATCCTTTAATCCTCTGTGTCACTGCTTTTCAGTATGAATTGCCAAAGTTTCTATGATTTTTCTGTTTCTTTGCCTTTTGTCAATCTTTGTCCAGTCTGGACTCTCTGCCTTTCTCTCATCTCTACCTACTCTTCGAAGCCCTAGAATGCTTCAGGTACCACATAAACCACATCAGCATAAAACCTTCCATGACATTCTATTCATACATGTTATAAATGCCTCTTTTGTGCTGAGCTGTCAGTGATCACCAAGGTAAGGACAGGAGCAAAGGATGCTCCATGGTACTCCACTCTGATGCAAGAGGAAAAATTATAAATTTACAAATATTTTTACCTCATCCTATATACATTTTACTTTTTATGTATGTCTTAATAACGTACGCAATAAATTGGTACCCAAATAGAAAGTGTAAAATAATTAAAATACATATGTTGAGGGAGTGCATGCCCAAAATGTTTTACTGATGGGGTATAGAACAAAAAGTTAAGAAACCACCGATCTAATTGTCAGGTCTGTTTCCACATTTGTAAAGTTAGGTCGAGGATTGGACTAGATAATTTTCAAGGTCTTTTTTAAGCTTAAATGTTCATGGAGTTAAAAAAATTATTTTGAAAAACTTTAAGTATACAGAAAAGTTGCCAGTGTAGTACAGTCAGCTCCCATAAGCCATTCATGTGGTTTTATCCACTGTTAACATTTTGCCCTATTTCCTCGTCTTCTAATACGCATATATACATATTACTATACTTTTGTTCTGGACCATTTGCTAGTAAATTGCAGAGGTTGCAACCCTTTAAGCTAAATAGTTTAGTATGTGTCCCTTAAGAACAAAGACATTCTCTTCTAAGATGTTATGTAAGAGACTCAGCACAAAAGAGGCATATATAGCATGTATGAAGAGAATAACAGTAATTGATCAAGTTCAATATACCATAATCTAACACAGAGTCCACATTCAAATTTTGCCTATTGTCCCTTTATGACCTTTATAGTAGTTTTTTCACTAATCCAAGGATTGGGGGAATAGGAATTTTCTTGCCATGTCTATTTAGTTTCCTTTAATACAGCAGCTTTTTAGCTTTTCCTTGTCTTTTGTGACATGGACAGCTTTGAAAAGTAAAGGCCCAGCCAGAAACAGTGGCTCATGCTTGTAGTCCTAGCACTTCGGGAAACCAAGGCGGGGTAGATCACTTGTGTTCCAGACCAACTTGGGCAACATGATGAAACCTTGTCTCTACAAAAAAAAAAAAAAAAAAAAAATTCAAAAATTAGTTAGGTGTGGTGGTGCGTCCCTGTAGTCCCAGCTACTCAGAGAGGCTGAGGCGGGAGGATGGCTTGAGCTCAGGAGGCGGAGGTTGCAGTGAGCCGAGGTCGTGCCACTGCACTCCAGCCTGGGCAGTAGAGCAAGAACTTGTTTTAAATAAATAAATAATAAGAAAGAAATAAAAGTAAAGGCCCTTAATTTTGTATAATGGCTCATTTGGGTTTGCATAAGTGTTTCCACTGTACCTTGATTTGTGTGTGTGTGTGTGTGTAGTTTAATTGTGTGTATGTGCATTTTGGTGCACATGGTGTGCACCTACGTGCTATGGTGCTGTGTGCGCATGTTGAGTCCTCTTTTCCAAAATAGATTGTAAATTCCTTATAGACAGAGATGATTTATCTTGGTAATTTTTATTCCCCACACTTCTAAGCACATATGATACTTACCCTATGATTCAAATTAAAAATATTCATAAGTCAAAAGTTCTTACATATCCCATATGTTAAGGAGATGATTTAAAACATTCAGGGAAGAACATATCAGATTAATTAACTCTCATTGATTAAGGATATCAAAGAATACCATGGTAACAATAGAAGCATTATATTTTATTTTATTGAATCTTGAAGGAAATTGGATACTCCAAAGTATAATATAATATGGAGCATGCACTGTGAATACTGTACTAGTTGACATGTGTAATTTCTTTTCATCATTTCTCTGTGGAAACCCTTTGAAATAACGTTTGACCTTTTTTCCATATACAGAGTCCCAAAATAGTATTTTCATCTGACATGTGTATTTTAGTGGGTAGTTAGCACGAAAGATCTTTGTCTTTTAAAAATATGTTTCTCAAGATTGGAAATATCTTAGGTTGTCAGTAAAAGAGCTCTTATTATCCTTTTATTATCAAATAAACATAGTTGTAAGACAGTGACTTATTCAAAGATTTGTTATGGCTCCTTCTATCCATGTTTTTTTTTTTTGAGATGGAGTTTCGCTCTGTTGCCCAGGCTGGAGTTCAGTGGCGTGATCTTGACTCACTGCAACCTCTGCTTCCCAGGTTCAAGTGATTCTCATGTCTCGGCCTCCTGAGTAGCTGTGACTACAGGCACACACCACCATGCCCAGCTAATTTTTGTATTTTTAGTGGAGATGGGGTTTTACCATGTTGGCCAGGCTGGTCTCAAACTCCTGACCTTAGGTGATCCACCCGCCTTGGCCTCCCAATGTGCTGGGATTACAGGTGTGAGCCACCACACCTGGCCCCCTTCAGTCTATTTTTAATTTTTGTGGGTACATAGGGTATATATTTATGGGGTACATGGTATGTTTTGATACAGGCATACAGTGTGTAATAATCACATCATGGAGAATGGGGTATCTATCCCCTCAAGCATTTATCCTTTGTATTACAAACAATACAGTTACACTCTTAGTTATTTTGAAATGTACAATTAAGTTATTATTGACTATCGTTACCCTGTTTTGCTATCAAGTAGTAGGTCTTATTCATTTCTAATTATTATTTTTGTACCTATTAACCATTTCCACCTCCCACTAAGTCCCCACTACCCTTCCCAGCCTCTGGTAACCACCATTCTACTCTCTATGTCCATGAGTTCAGTTGTTTTGATTTTAATGGTTAGTACAAGTAAGAAGTTTTTCATTTTAAAGTCAGCATCTGAAAAGATATGTTGTAGCCTTTAGAGGCTCTGATTTCCTTGAAGCCTGTTACTTATTTGTAAAGGTCCATAGTAAGATTGAACTTACTTGGATTTTAAATTGGTAGCTTCAAGAACTCTTAGAAGATCTTTTTTTTTTTTCCTATTTTAATGAAGAACATTTAATATACAGGTTTTCTTAGTATTGACTTTCATAAGTATTATCTGGGGCAATTACTATCTCAGTTGATTATCTCTGAAGGACTATTTTAACTCTATATTTATCTGAACTTAACTGAATAACTCCTCATTACTCAGCACATATTTTAGTGAAGAGATTCTTAGGAGTAACGGCTGACATTCACCATATTGTGGTTTGTCTGTGTGTATGTGCCTGTGGATAACTTGGCAATCGCTTCCTCAGCGAAATAACAGCCAGTGTGGTTCAGCCAAAGTTTAGAGGAATAAAATAACTGAAGTGGGAGGTTTTTCTGTAATGCCGAGTGATTTTATTCTTGGTTCTTTCTTTTTGAATTGCTCAGGTAGTGTTTGCCGTGATAGGTATTAAAACCAAACCAAGCAAGCAAACAAACAGTAAAAACCCAATAACAACCAACAAACAGGAAATACCAGGTAATTCAGATTATCTAGTTATGTGCCATAGTATGAATCCAATAACTCTTCCTGTAACTCAAAAATAAATGTATGCTTAGGTCAGAATCTGATTTAGAAATGAAAAACAAGGCCGGGTGCGGTGGCTCACGCCTGTAATCCCAGCACTTTGAGAGGTCGAGGCGAGTGGATCATGAGGTCAGGAGTTTGAGACCAGCCTGGCCAACATAGTGAAAGCCTTTCTCTACTAAAAATACAAAAATTAGCCAGGTGTGGTGGCGGGCGCCTGTAGTCCCAGCTACTTGGGAGGCTGAGGCAGGAAAATTGCTTGAACACGGTAAGCGGAAGTTGCAGTGAGCCAAGATTGCGCCACTGCACTGCAGCCTAGGTGACAGAGCAACACTCCGTCTCAAAAAATAAATAAATAAATAAATATAATAATAAAAAAGAAATGAAAAACAACATCTTGTCTATTTTTTCCAGGATCAGGTTTAATAGGAAACTGGTGATGCACTAAGTTTTTCACAGATATGGCTTGAGAATATTTTCTATTTTATATGCTTGTTAATTTTTTTAAAATAGGATTGTTTGGGAGCTTATTTCCACTGCAGCAGGAAGAGGCACTGTGATTCACTGAATTGTGTGAATTAAAGGCATGATCAAGGAACAGGCGATTGAAAATGATGGCCCTGCAGTATTAAAAGTGCTTTGATCTTCTGTTTTGACACATTGAATTTATCTTTAATTATATGTGATGACATTTGATTACTATACACTTAGACTATTATAATGTGGTTTGTAAAATATAGTTTGTAATGTATAATAACTTCAACACTGATTTTTCTGTAGATATGAATTTACAGAGTCATGTTTTAGTTTTGTTTAAGAGGAAACTATTAGACTTCTGAATTAACAGACATTTAAAAGGTAAATATTTAGTAGTCAGGCAAAGTATGATTCCTATACAATAAGTATTAGGACTGTACCCTGTGGAACTCAGTGCCTTATTTTAATAGAGGTAATAGAATTCTATGTGGTGGTTTCCTGATCTATCCACTACTGGCTGCTTTACTACAGATAAATCACTTAGTTCTCTGAGCCTTTGAAAAATGAAAGCCTTAGACTACATGATATTCAAGATTTCAATTCTGAAATTCTTTGAATCTACTATTCTGTGATGTCTTTGATGGACATAATATAGAATTCCATAGAAATTACTGACACATTTTCTAAAAGAAAGATATTTTTAAAATATTGCGTGAATTAATGGGTTTTGACCTTACATTTAAATATGAAAATGAGGCTGGGCGCGGTGGCTCATGCCTGTAATCCCAGCACTTTGGGAGGCCAAGGCAGGTGGATCACCTGAGGTCAGGAGTTCAAGACCAGCCTGACCAACATGGAGAAACCCCATCTCTACTAGAAACTCCAAAAAAAAAAAAAAAATTAGCTGGGCATGGTGGCGCATGCCAGTAATCCCAGCTATTCAGGAGGCTGAGGCAGGAGAATCACTTGAACCTGGGAGGTGGTTGTGGTGACCCAAGATCACGCCATTGCACTCCAGGCTGGGCAACAAGAGCCAAACTCCATCTCAAAAAAAGAAAAAAGAAAGAAAGAAAAAAGAAATACTTTAAAAATGCACTATGGGACAGTGGGTTGGGGGGCAACCCCCCTATAGGCCACAATTGTAGAGAGAACTTTCATTTGGAATTTCCTTTATTATGCCAGTACCTTAGCCTTGAGGGTGTGAGTCTTTCTTTGAAATTGTCTGCTTTGCTTGCATTTACATGCTCAACCCTGGATTCCTCCCAATTTAGGCAGTTTTATTCCCCAGCAATGAGAGTCCTTAAGAGTTTGAACCTGATCCTAATTCTCTAGGGGAAATTACAAATTGTTCTTTCTTTCAAATGGTAGCCATATACAGTGATTTTACTTTTAACATCTTTTTTTTTTTTTTTTTTGAGACAGAGTCTCGTTCTGTCACCAGGCTGGAGTGCAGTGGTGCAATCTCGGCTCACTGCAACCTCTACCTCCTGTGTTAAAGCTATTCTCCTGCCTCAGCCTCTCGAGTAGCTGGGACTACAGGTGCACACCACCATGCCCAGCTAATTGTTGTATTTTTAGTAGAGATGGGGTTTCACCATGTTTACCAGGATGGTCTTGATCTCTTGACCTCATAATCCGCCCGCCTTACCTCTGAAAGTGCTGGGATTTACAGGCGTGAGCCAACCACGCCTGGCCATTAACATCATTTAATCAATTTTGTCAATGTCCCTAATGGGATAGTCAGGCAAAAACAAAAGCAAAAACAAACCAAAATTCTATAAGAAAAGTGGGTAATTATACATTATCATTAGGAAGCATAATATTTCATGTGTTTTTATCCTGAATTTTGTTTCTTTTTGCCATACAACCTGTTCCTTACTTTGTAGGGAGGACTTTTATTGTAAAAAAAGATCTGCCCCACACAATTATTGGTTATGACTATTTATCGCCTAAGAACTAAACAGTGGTGCTTTGATTTGAGTTTGTTTACTCGAGAGGCAGAGTATGTTTTATCTGTAAGTACTTTGGGATTTCTTTTGAACTAAAAATATACAAATACAATTATTGGTTATGACTATTTATTGCCTAAGAACTAAACAGTGGTGCTTTGATTTGAGTTTGTTTACTAGAGAGGCATAGTATGTTTTATCTGTAAGTACTTTGGGATTTTTTTTAACTAAAAATATACAAATATGTATAGTTTGTGGTAAGTAGGTGACAGCGTGAAAAGCAAAACCGGAAAGCTATGATCCTACAGCTACATATCAAGCTACACTTTTTTTCTCACAGACTATTGCTGTGTTAAGATTTTATTATAGCATTCGTTTCTTTTTAGAGAGGGTAGAAGGGTAAAGCCTTACTGGAAACCATTTGAGAGTAGTTAACTCCAAACTATATACTAATGGAGAAGAAGAGTAATACAGATAAGTTAAAACATTAGATAATGATTGCTCTTTATTGCTTTAAAAAAACATGGGGAAGAGCAGTTGGGAATAGGACCCAGGCACTTAAATCTGGGAAACTCATTTTTGGTCTTTTTTTCCCCACTGCTTCAGCAGCTTGGGCAGGATCCCTAGAGACACAGCCTTCAGGCAGGAAGATGGAGGAGAGAAAGCAGATCACAGACCCTAAGCGTCTGTAGGTTCTCTCTCTTTCTTGTTCCCT
Source organism: Symphalangus syndactylus (assembly GCF_028878055.3). NCBI lineage: Eukaryota > Metazoa > Chordata > Mammalia > Primates > Hylobatidae > Symphalangus > Symphalangus syndactylus. The sequence continues at coordinate 49,082,671 of NC_072430.2, read as the reverse complement.
ACAGCTGGTGAATCTGAATTGAATCCTTAGTAAAGTTTCCTATTAGGTGATTTAGTAGATGCTAGTTAAGGAAAAATGATGAGCTCTAAGAATTAGCCTGATTTTATAAAAAAACTTTATGGAGATTAACCTAATTTCCTTCTTCTTAGGAAGGCTATTAGACTGTTGATCATAGCAGACAGGGGTCTGAATTTCATGAAGCTTTTTGACATGGTCCATCATGATATCACTGTGGGCAGGATGGATGAGAGGGATATGATATAATAATGCGGTTATGTTGTTATGCAGCTGGCTGAACAGCCATCTGAAAGAGTGATATTTAATGGTCTGTGTTAACCTGGAAGGAGAACTCTGGGATACCATAGGAATCTGTCTTCACCTTCATTATGTATATCAACAAAGAGTTAAAAGAAATATAGCTGGCATACTAATTAAATTTGTAGATAATATACAGTTGAGGAAGGATGGCTAAATTATTGGGTGATATAGACAGGAGTCAAAATTATTGGGTGATATAGACGGTCCCAATAAACATAGGAGTGCAGATATCTCTTTGATATAGACAGGAGTCATAAAAGCTCTAAAAATATCAGGATGATAGGCTTAACCAGCGAGATAAAATTTACTGAGAACAAGTTTATAATATTATAATGCTATGTATTACAGAATAGAGGAGAAATGGCTTAGATGTAGGGGTAGAAAAAAAGGCTTAACATTCCTAAGTTAACAGAAAACAATATGGGCAATTTTGTCATGTTTCTTTAAAAAAATGAATTGTGATCTTAGGAATGTCTAGAACATTAATAGAATGTCTAGAATAAGATTAGTAGTAGTCCTGCTTTATTCTGTGCATCGGACTATTTCGTTCTGATTATCACAGTTTGAGAGTGATAAGCTTCAAGCACATCCAGAAGAAAATGGCTAAAGTTTTTCACATAACAAAGCTACAAAAATAAGCCTATAAGGAGTCATAATAGCTATCTCCTAATATTTGATGGGCAACCCTTTAGAAGGAAGGTTAGAATGAGACTGTGAAGCTCCAGAAGGTAAAGTGACAACCAGTTGTTAGATGAAGATGGATTTTGACTCCATATAAAGAATAGTTGTCTGGTCCTTAAAGCTGTCCAAAAAATGAAATAGACTGTGCTGGGAGTTAAGTAGTGAATTTTCCAGGGTGTTGCCAAACTACCTTCCAGGTATGTGGTAATAGAAGAAATTTATTCATCAGAAAGGGGGTAAAACTAGTTGATGTTGAGATTCAGTCTACTCTTTTTGGTGGTGTGTTTCCTGCTTGTTTATACCAATTTACTCTCTGTCGTTTGGCTAGGAGGCAGAGAATGTCTTTGACCATAAATTGATAAACAGGATTCATCTGTATATGTTATTATCAAAACATGCCTGTTACTTTTCCAAGAAGCTTTATTCTTATCTACTCCTAAAATATCTTTATGAAGTTCAAAGGACTTAACATAAGTATTTAGAAGGAAAAATTTTTTTTTTCTAGGAAGCATTATTTATATTTGGCACTTTTTTATTAGTGTCAAAAACAAGGTGATCACGCTGCAGCTGTAAGAAGATAGTGCTATGAAATGAATACGTGCAGATACATCAGAGTAACCGGGTTGATTGGTTTGTTCACTCATTTGTTTTTTACTCATTCATTAATTTATAAATATTTTTTCAGATACCTGGTAAGTGCTGGTCGCTCTGCTAGGTACTAGAAAGTTGATATATACTACAGTTTCTCTGACCATTTACTTAAAAATCTGTTAATAGGCTCTGTTTCTTCTAATCTTCCAAGAAACATTTTTTTTAATTTTTAATTTTTGTGGTACATAGTAGTTCTATATATTTATGGAGTACATGAGATATTTTGATACAGATACACAATGTATAATAATCACATCAGGGTAATCATGCTTGAGGGTATGGATACCCCATCTTTTAGTTATTTTAAAATGTACAAAAAATTATTGTGAACTATACTCACCCTGTTGTGCTATTTAGCCCTATATTTTATTAATTCTATCTAATTATATTTTTGTAGCCACTAACTATCCCACCCTCCCTCCATCCCGCTACCCTCCCCAGCCTCTACTACTCTCCATCATTCTACTCACCATCATTCTACTGTCTATTTCCATGAGTTCAATTATTTTAATTTTTAGCTCCCAGAAACAAGTGATAACATGCGAAGTTTGTTTTTCTGCGTCTGGCTTATTTCACTTAACATAATGACCACCAGTTCCATTTATGTTGTCACAAATGACAGGATCTCATTCTTTTTTATGGCTGAATATACTCCATTTTGTGTATGTACCACATTTTCTTTGTCCATTCATGTGTTGATGGACACTTAGGTTGCTTCCAAATCTCGGCTATTGTGACTAGGACTCCAATAAACATGGGAGTGCAGATATTTCTTTGATATACTGATTTCCTTTTTGTGGATGTATACCTAGCAGTGGGATTGCCAGATCATATTGTAACTCTATTTTTAGTGTTTTTAGGACCCTCCAAACTGTTCTCCATAGTGGTGGTAATAGTTTACATTCTGTCAACAGTGTATGAGGGTTCTCTAGTAAACAATTATTACTTTGTTTTTTATGATGTAACCTCTAAAGACAAGTATAAAAGAAACACTGGAAAATCCTGATTTTTAACATCGTATGCTAGCTATTCTAACAACTATATGTTAATAACTTAATATATAACTATTAGTATATATAATAACAGCTGTATTATAACTATTAGGTATCCATAAAAATATGCCTTTATGTACTTTAATATTAATATTGCTCTGAAACTGAATGCTGAGGTAGAATTTGTTTTTTCAGGTTTCTGTTCATTTATTGTTAGAGTTTTCTGTATTTTCTTCCTTTTCCTTTTTTGGACTGTTGTTAATTTCCATATTGCTTTTTTTTTTTTTTTTTTTTTTTTTATTATACTTTAGGGTTTTAGGGTACATGTGCACAATGTGCAGATTTGTTACATATGTATCCATGTGCCATGTTGATTTCCTGCACCCATTAACTCGTCATTTAGCATTAGGTGTATCTCCTAATGCTGTCCCTCGCCCCTCCCCCCGCCCCACAACAGTCCCCGGAGCGTGATGTTCCCCTTCCTGTGTCCATGAGTTCTCATTGTTCAATTCCCACCTATGAGTGAGAACATGTGGTGTTTGGTTTTTTGTCCTTGCGATAGTTTACTGAGAATGATGTTTTCCAGTTTCATCCATGTCCCTACAAAGGACACGAACTCATCATTTTTTATGGCTGCATAGTATTCCATGGTGTATATGTGCCACATTTTCTTAATCCAGTCTATCGTTGTTGGACATTTGGGTTGGTTCCAACTCTTTGCTATTGTGAATAGTGCCGCAATAAACATACGTGTGCATGTGTCTTTATAGCAGCATGATTTATAGTCCTTTGGGTATATACCCAGTAATGGGATGGCTGGGTCAAATGGTATTTCTAGTTCTAGATCCCTGAGGAATCGCCACACTGACTTCCACAATGGTTGAACTAGTTTACAGTCCAACCAACAGTGTAAAAGTGTTCCTATTTCTCCACATCCTCTCCAGCACCTGTTGTTTCCTGATTTTTTAATGATGGCCATTCTAACTGGTGTGAGATGGTATCTCACTGTGGTTTTGATTTGCATTTCTCTGATGGCCAGTGATGAGGAGCATGTCTTCATGTGTTTTTTGGCTGCATAAATGTCTTCTTTTGAGAAGTGTCTGTTCATGTCCTCTGCCCACTTTTTGATGGGGTTGTTTGTTTTTTTCTTGTAAATTTGTTTGAGTTCATTGTAGATTCTGGATATTAGCCCTTTGTCAGATGAGTAGGTTGCAAAAATTTTCTCCCATTGTGTAGGTTGCCTGTTCACTCTGATGATAGTTTCTTTTGCTGTGCAGAAGCTCTTTAGTTTAATGAGATCCCATTTGTCGATTTTGGCTTTTGTTGCCATTGCTTTTGGTGTTTTAGACATGAAGTCCTTGCCCACTCCTATGTCCTGAATGGTATTGCCTAGGTTTTCTTGTAGGATTTTAATGGTTTTAGGTCTAACATATAAGTCTTTAATCCATCTTGAATTAATTTTTGTATAAGGTGTAAGGAAGGGATCCAGTTTCAGCTTTCTACATATGGCTAGCCAGTTTTCCCAGCACCATTTATTAAATAGGGAATCCTTTCCCCATTGCTTGTTTTTGTCAGGTTTGTCAAAGATCAGATAGTTGTAGCTATGCGGCATCATTTCTGAGGGCTCTGTTCTGTTCCATTGATCTATGTCTCTGTTGTGGTACCAGTACCATGCTGTTTTGGTTACTGTAGCCTTGTAGTATAGTTTAAAGTCAGGTAGCGTGATGCCTCCAGCTTTGTTCTTTTGGCTTAGGATTGACTTGGCGATGCGGGCTCTTTTTTGGTTCCATATGAACTTTAAAGTAGTTTTTTCCAATTCTGTGAAGAAAGTCATTGGTAGCTTGATGGGGATGGCATTGAATCTATAAATTACCTTGGGCAGTATGGCCATTTTCACGATATTGATTCTTCCAACCCATGAGCATGGAATGTTCTTCCATTTGTTTGTATCCTCTTTTATTTCATTGAGCAGTGGTTTGTAGTTCTCCTTGAAGAGGTCCTTCACATCCCTTGTAAGTTGGATTCCTAGGTATTTTATTCTCTTTGAAGCAATTGTGAATGGGAGTTCACTCATGATTTGGCTCTCTGTTTGTCTGTTATTGGTGTACAAGAATGCTTGTGATTTTTGTACATTAATTTTGTATCCTGAGACTTTGCTGAAGTTGCTAATCAGCTTAAGGAGATTTTGGGCTGAGACAATGGGGTTTTCTAGATATACAATCATGTCATCTGCAAACAGGGACAATTTGACTTCCTCTTTTCCTAATTGAATACCCTTTATTTCCTTCTCCTGCCTGATTGCTCTGGCCAGAACTTCCAGCACTATGTTGAATAGGAGCGGTGAGAGAGGGCATCCCTGTCTTGTGCCAGTTTTCAGAGGGAATGCTTCCAGTTTTTGCCCATTCAGTATGATATTGGCTGTGGGTTTGTGGTAGATAGCTCTTATTATTTTGAGATACGTCCCATCAATACCTAATTTATTGAGAGTTTTTAGCATGAAGGGTTGTTGAATTTTGTCAAAGGCCTTTTCTGCATCTATTGAGATAATCATGTGGTTTTTGTCTTTGGTTCTGTTTATATGCTGGATTACATTTATTGATTTACGTTTGTTGAACCAGCCTTGCATCCCAGGGATGAAGCCCACTTGATCGTGGTGGATAAGCTTTTTGATGTGCTGCTGGATTCGGTTTGCCAGTATTTTATTGAGGGTTTTTGCATCAATGTTCATCAAGGATATTGGTCTGAAATTCTCTTTTTTGGTTATGTCTCTGCCAGGTTTTGGTATCAGGACGATGCTGGCTTCGTAAAATGTGTTAGGGCGGATTCCCTCTTTTTCTATCAATTGGAATAGTTTCAGAAGGAATGGTACCAGTTCCTCCTTGTACCTCTGGTAGAATTCAGCTGTGAATCCATCAGGTCCTGGACTCTTTTTGGTTGGTAAGCTATTGATTATTGCCACAATTTCAGAACCTGTTATTGGTCTATTCAGAGATTCAACTTCTTCCTGGTTTAGTCTTGGGAGGGTGTATTTGTCGAGGAATTTATCCATTTCTTCTAGATTTTCTAGTTTATTTGCATAGAGGTGTTTGTAGTATTCTCTGATGGTAGATTGTATTTCTGTGGGATCGGTGGTGATATCCCCTTTTTCGTTTTTTATTGCATCTATTTGATTCTTCTCTCTTTTCTTCTTTATTAGTCTTGCTAGCGGTCCATCAATTTTGTTGATCTTTTCAAAAAACCAGCTCCTGGATTCATTAATTTTTTGAAGGGTTTTTTGTGTCTCTATTTCCTTCAGTTCTGCTCTGATTTTAGTTATTTCTAGCCTTCTGCTAGCTTTTGAATGTGTTTGCTCTTGCTTTTCTAGTTCTTTTAATTGTGATGTTAGGGTGTCAATTTTGGATCTTTCCTGCTTTCTCTTGTGGGCATTTAGTGCTATAAATTTCCCTCTACACACTGCTTTGAACGTGTCCCAGAGATTCTGGTATGTTGTGTCTTTGTTCTCGTTGGTTTCAAAGAACATCTTTATTTCTGCCTTCATTTCATTATGTACCCAATAGTCATTCAGGAGCAGGTTGTTCAGTTTCCATGTAGTTGAGCAGTTTTGACTGAATTTCTTAATCCTGAGTTCTAGTTTGATTGCACTGTGGTCTGAGAGACAGTTTGTTATAATCTCTGTTCTTTTACATTTGCTGAGAAGAGCTTTACTTCCAACTGTGTGGTCAATTTTGGAATAGGTGTGGTGTGGTGCTGAAAAAAATGTATATTCTGTTGATTTGGGGTGGAGAGTTCTGTAGATGTCTATTAGGTCCACTTTATGTAGAGCTGAGTTCAATTCCTGGATATCCTTGTTAACTTTCTGTCTCGTTGATCTGTCTAATGCTGACAGTGGGGTGTTAAAATCTCCCATTATTATTGTGTGGGAGTTTAAGTCCCTTTGTAGGTCACTGAGGACTTGCTTTATGAATCTGGGTGCTCCTGTGTTGGGTGCATATATATTTAGGATAGTTAGCTCTTCTTGTTGAATTGATCCCTTTACCATTATGTAATGGCCTTCTTTGTCTCTTTTGATCTTTGTTGGTTTAAAGTCTATTTTATCAGAGACTAGGATTGCAACCCCTGCCTTTTTTTGTTTTCCATTTGCTTGATGGATCTTCCTCCATCCCTTTATTTTGAGTCTATGTGTGTCTCTGCACATGAGATGGGTTTCCTGAATACAGCACACTGATGGGTCCTGACTCCTTATCCAGTTTGCCAGTCTGTGTCTTTTGATTGGAGCATTTAGCCCATTTACATTTAACGTGAATATTGTTATGTGTGAATCTGATCCTGTCATTATGATGTTAGTTGGTTATTTTGCTCGTTAGTTGCTATAGTTTCTTCCTAGCCTTGATGGTCTTTACAATTTGGCATGTTTTTGCAGGGGCTGGTACCGGTTGTTCCTTTCCATGTTTAGTGCTTCCTTCAGGAGCTCTTTTAGGGCAGGCCTGGTGGTGACAAAATCACTCAGCGTTTGCTTGTCTGTAAAGTATTTTATTTCTCCTTGACTTACGAAGCTTAGTTTGGCGGGATAGGAAATTCTGGGTTGAAAATTCTTTTCTTTAAGAATGTTGAATATCGGCCCCCACTCTCTTCTAGCTTGTAGAGTTTCTGCCGAGAGATCAGCTGTTAGTCTGATGGGCTTCCCTTTGTGGGTAACCCGACCTTTCTCTCTGGCTGCCCTTAACATTTTTTCCTTCATTTCAAGTTTGGTGAATCTGACAATTATGTGTCTTGGAGTTGCCCTTCTCGAGGAGTATCTTTGTGGCGTTCTCTGTATTTCCTGAATCTGAATGCTGGCCTGCCTTGCTAGATTGGGGAAGTTCTCCTGGATAATATCTTGCAGAGTGTTTTCCAACTTGGTTCCATTCTCCCCATCATTTTCAGGTACACCAATCAGACGTAGGTTTGGTCTTTTCACATAGTCCCAAATTTCTTGGAGGCTTTGTTCATTTCTTTTTATTCTTTTTTCTCTAAACTTCCCTTCTCTCTTCATTTCATTCATTTCATCTTCTATCAGCGATACCCTTTCTTCCAGTTGATCGCATCTGCTACTGAGGCTTCTGCATTCTTCGCGTAGTTCTCGAAACTTGGCTTTCAGCTCCATCATCTCCTTTAAGCCCTTCTCTCCATTGGTTATTCTAGTTATCCATTCTTCTAATTTTTTTCAAAGTTTTTAACTTCTTTGCTATTGTTTTGAATTTCCTCTCGTAGCTCAGAGTAGTTTGATCGTCTGAAGCCTTCTTCTCTCAACTCATCAAAGTCATCCTCCATCCAGCTTTGTTCCGTTGCTGGTGAGGAACTGCGTTCCTTTGGAGGAGGAGAGGTGCTCTGTTTTTTAGAGTTTCCAGTTTTTTTGATCTGTTTTTTCCCCATCTTTGTGGTTTTGTCTACTTTTTGTCTTCGATGATGGTGATGTACAGATGGGTTTTTGGTGTGGATGTCCTTTCTGTTTGTTAATTTTCGTTCTACCAGACAAGACCCTCAGCTGCAGGTCTGTTGGAGTTTACTAGAGGTCCACTCCAGACCCTGTTTGGCTGGGTGTCAGCACCGGTGGCTGCAGAACAGCGGATTTTCGTGAGACCACAAATTCAGCTGTCTGATAGTTCCTCTGAAAGTTTTGTCTCAGAGGAGTACCCGGTTGAATGAGGTGTCAGTCTGTCCCTACTGGGGGGATGCCTCCCAGTTAGGCTGCTCAGGGGTGAGGGACCCACTTTAGGAGGCAGTCTGTCCATTCTCAGATCTCCAGCTGCGTGCTGGGAGAACCACTGCTCTCTTCAAAGCTGTCAGTCAGACAGGGACATTTAAGGCTGTGGAGGTTCTTGCTGAGTTTTTGGTTGTCTGTGCCCTGCCCCCAGAGGTGGAGCCTACAGAGGCAGGCAGGCCTCCTTGAGCTGTGGTGGGCTCCACCCAGTTCGAGCTTCCTGGCTGCTTTGTTTACCTAAGCAAGCCTGGGCAATGGCGGGCGCCCCCCCCCCAGCCTCGTTGCCGCCTTGCAGCGTGATCTCAGACTGCTGTGCTAGCAATCAGCAAGACTGTGGGCATAGGACCCTCCGAGCCAGGTGAGGGACACAATCTCCTAGTGTGCCGTTTTCCAGGCCCGTTGGAAAAGCGCAGTATTAGGACGGGACTGACCCGATATTCCAGGTGCCGTCTGTTTCCCCTTTCTTTGACTAGGAAAGGGAACTCCCTGACCCCTTGCGCTTCCCGAGTGAGGCAATGCCTCGCCCTGCTTCGGCTCGCGCACAGTGCGCTTCACCGACTGTCCTGAACCCACTGTTAGGCACTCCCTTGTGAGATGAAACCGGTACCTCAAGCAGAAATGCAGAAATCACCCGTCTTCTGTGTCGCTGGGGCTGGGAGCTGGAGACCGGAGCTGTTCCTATTCGGCCATCTTGGCTCCTCCATATTGCTTTTTGAAAGGAGAAATAAGATATCGTTAAGGGGCTCAAAAAATATATACACTAACCACTGTTTTCTTCAAGAAAAAAAGCCATTTTTGTTCTCTTGGATAAATATTTTTAGCTGGTTTTAATTTTAATGTGCATCATTGCTAGGTAGGCAAGAATGATCTTGAAAAAGAAAGCTTTTGTAATATTAAGCCAACAAAGACATTGCCTGCAGGATAAATGAATAGTTGAACATATTCACTGGTTACATGGTCAAGTTTTATCTTTAACTTATTTTAATATATGATGGTTACTATGTTTCATATTAAGAGTATACCCTTTTAACAGTACCTTATAAATAATTCTTAAGCCCAGGTAGGATAAGTTAGAAGTATCTAGTTTTACAATTAGAAATATGAAATGAGAAATCAGTGCTCCTTTGTATGACTAAGCTCAAGCAGGATTTAAGGCAGGGAGGGGTCCCCACTGATTGATCTTCAAATCTTACCATGTCTAAGACTGTTGCTGCTGCCATTTGTCTTTCTCTGGTTTTCTAGGATTCTTTGGCAAAATGTTAGCTCCTTTTCATCAATCTTCCCATCTGCAACTGATGATTTCCTCTAGCATTTCCCATAATCATCTCAAGATTGCAGAGAAATAGATATTTCTACGCTCATGTTTATAGCAGTGTTAGACACAGTAACCAAAAGGTGGAAGCAACCCAAATGTCATCAGTAGATGAATGAATAAACAAAATGTGGTGTATAAATATAATTGAATATTCAGCTTTTAAAAGGAAAAAATTCTGACACATATACAACATGATGACCTGGAGGACGTTATGCTAAGTGAAATAAGCCAGTCACAAAAAGACTAATAATGTATGATTCCATTTATATGTGGTACCTAGACTGCTTAGCAGATTAAGGGATCTTCAGGATTTGGAGTATAAGACACACTCGGCCGGGCCTGGTTGCTCACACCTGTAATCCCAGCACTTTGGGAGGCCAAGGTGGGTGGATCATAAGGTCGAGAGATCGAGACCATCCTGGCCAACATGATGAAACCCCATCTCTATTAAAAATACAAAAATTAGCTGGGCGTGGGTGGCGCGCACCTGTAGTCCTAGCTACTCGGGAGGCTGAGGCAGGAGAATTGCTTTAACCCAGGAGGCAGAGGTTGCAGTGAGCCGAGATCACACCACTGTACTCCAGTCTGGCAACAGAGCAAGACTCCATCTCAAAAACAACAACAACAACAACAACAAAAAGAACACACTCACAGTAGGATATAACTAAGTCATCTACTCCACATGTCCAAAACTGTGAACTTAGGATCTTTTTCTCACACATTTATCCTTGCTCCTTCCATCCCAAGTTAGAAATATGGATGTCAACCTGTACTGCTTTTTTTCCCCCTCTGAATACTATTGGAGACCAAGCCCTGCTGATTTTATATTCTTCTTTTTTTTTTTTTTTGAGACGGAGTCTTGCTGTGTCACCCAGGCTGGATGGAGTGCAGTGGCACAATCTCAGCTCACTGCCAGCACCGCCTCCTGGGTTCACGCCATTCTCCTGCCTCAGCCTCCTGAGTAGCTGGGACTACAGGCACCCGCCACCACGCCCGGCTAATTTTTTGTATTTTTAGTAGAGATGAAGTTTCACCGTGTTAACCAGGATGGTCTCGATCTCCTGACCGCATGATCTGCCCGCCTTGGCCTCCCAAAGTGCTGGGATTACAGGCTTGAGCCACTGTGCCTGGCCTATATTCTTCATTTTTAAAAAAATCTGCCTTCTCTACATTACTGGTACAATTTATTCATTCAAGGAGTACTTAATTATACAGTATTCCAGATGGTGTCAGTGCTGTGAAAAAAGAAAAAGTAGGGTGGGATGGGAGTTTGGGAGTGTGGGAGGTGGGGAGAGAGTTGCAATTTTAAAAAAATGGTGGTAATGGTGGTCCAGGCTTGATGCGGAGGTTCATGCCTGTAATCCCAGCACTTTGGGAGGCCGAGGTGGGAGGATCACTTGAGCCCAGGAGCCCAAGTCCAGCCTGGGCAACAAAGTGAGACCCGGCCTCTACACAAAATTAAAAAATTAGCTGGGTGTGATGGTGTGCACCTTTGGTCCCAGCTACATGGGAGCCAGAGGCAGGAAGATTATTTGAGACCAGGAGGTCGAGGCTGCAGTGAGCCAAGATCTTGACACTGCACTCCAGCCTGTGTTGACAGAGTGAGATTCTTTCTCAAAAAATAATAAATAAATAAATAAATAAATAAATAAATAAATAAATAAAAGATGGTCCATAACGATGAAATCTCAGCAAAACCTGAAGGAAATAAGCCATGAGAATATTTGGAAAAAAGGCTTGCCAGATAGAGAGAACAGTCAGTGCAAAGGCTGCAAGATGAGAGCATGCTTGGTGAGTTCAAGGAATTCCAAGGAAGCCAATAGATCTGAAGGAAGCCAATAGATCTGAAGTGGAGAGAGCAAGAGGAAGAGCCACGGGAAATGAGGTCTTAGAGGTAACAATGGTCTGCTTATGTAGGGCTTTGTGAGGCACTGAACGGATGGATGCATTGGGCAGAGGAGAGACACCTAATTTATATTTTTAAAAGATCACTGGCTGCTGGTTGATACTAGGTTGTATGAGCAAGGGATGAATTAGACAAGCTAGGAGGTTGTTGGAATATTTCAATCAAGAGGTGAAGGTAGCTTAGACAGAGTGGTCAGTGACAATGGAGGCAGTGAGCTGTGGATTCTAGAATTTGGAAGATAGAGCCAGCATGAGTTTCTAATAGATTAGATGTAGGATATAAGAGAAAGAGTTAAGATAAATCTACATTTTTTTGTTTGTTTGTTTGTTTGTTTTTTCCTGTGTAAGTGCACTTTACATCAACTTAGATGGGAAGGAAGGCTGTGGGTAGAACAGGTTTAGAGGGGAAGAACAGGACTTGTTAACTTTGAGATGTACGTTAGGTATCTAAGTGGAAGTATTGAGTAGGAAGTCAGATATATGAGTTCAGAATTTCATTGGAAGTTAACTTGGGAGTCGTATGAAAATACATAGTATTTGAAACAAAAAACTAGATACAATCCCCAAGAGAATGAATAGACAGAGAAAGGGAACAAGAACTTAGCCCAGGGCATTTCAACATTAAGAAATACGGATTCAGGCAGAGTAGGGGAAAAGAGGGAACAAACAAAGGAGACTGAGAAGAAGCAACCAGTGAGATAAGGGATGAAATCAAGAGTATAGTATTCTGGAAGCCAGGTGAATGAAGAGTATCAAGGAGGAGAGAGTGATGCATTATTGCCTTAGTTTAGGTCTTAGTCACAGTCACTTCCTAAATTATGACAGTTTACTTTGGTCTTTTGGCCTCTAGCTGCCTCCAACCCCTTCTCTATACCTCATCTTTTTCCTGTTGTCTGTGATCAAAGTGTTCTTTAAAATGAACACAGAAGGCACAAAAACACACAGAAAATGTGATTCTGTAATTAAAAATTTGTCAAGTACTCCCAGTTATCTATGAAATCCATATTCTTTTTTATGATGTGGATCTTCATGATTTACCATCTCTGTTTTTCTAGTCTCTTTCTCTTTCCTTTCTATCTTCTGTTTCCACCTTATTGAATTATTTACTGACTCTCATACTATCTCATGCCTATTCTCTCCTTCTGGAATTGTGTTTGCTATTATTTACCTGTCTGTATCCCTCATAAGTTTTTTGAAGACAAGTATTATTCCTAGTTCATTTCTATATCCCTGCACAATATATGAAACATAGTTGTACAGGTTGTACATCCCTAATCTGGAAATCTAAAATCTAAAATGTTTATAAAATCAAAGAGAGACTTCTAGGACAAAAACCGTTGTTAATGAGTCATATGACTTTCGAGGAAATATTTTAAAAAGCCATGCAACAGAGTACTCTCTCCTCCCTGTGAGGAACACTCCCTGGTCCCTTAACTGCTTCTGATGTTTCTTCTCACCTAAAAAAATAAAATACAGTGTACAGTAATAACCTTTTAATGAGAACACAATATCCCATGTGGAGACCAAAATCCTGCCATTGTTCGTTGTTGCTGTTGCTCAACAGTTATACAAGTATTCTGGTGATGCTACTGTGCTGCTTAGTTGCTCTGAACACATTATTTTTCAATGTATATCTCATTTTTTACTGTTAAGTATTTATGTGTGAATAAGTGTAAGGAAATGATTCCTTATTGGTTGCATATAAATTCAATCAGGAATGATGACATTGGCAGATAACCACAGATTGTCCACATGAGTGGCTGAGATTGAATGTACATATACTTTGTTTTATGCACACAATTATTTAAACTATTGTATATAACTACCTTTAGCCTATATATATATAGTATGTATGAAACATAAATGAATTTTGTGTTTAGACTTGGATCTCATCCCAGAGAGCTCTTATTGTGTATATGCACATTTTTCAAAATCAAAAGAAGTTCAAAATCCAAAATACTTCTAATTCCAAGCATTTCAGATAAGGACTACTCAAGCTTTACCAAACAAATGCTTGTTAAAAGATTTTTTGTTGCCCAGGCTGAAATAAGCTTCCTGGGCTCAACCTGTCTTCCCTCCTGAGCATCTGAGTTGCTGGGACTACACACGTGTTCTACCACACCCAGCTAAGCTCGGTTATCTTTAAAGGAATTAAATAAATGAGGGAAAAAGTCTTTGATATTTAATTTAATGTCAAGTACTAATATTTCAATTTAAGTTAAATGTATTAAATTAAAATTAATTTCAAAATATTTAATACAATATTAAATATAAATAAAATAATTTATAAATAATATAGATAAATATTAAATATTTAAACTAAATATCAATGTTAAATGCCACATATTTACCATTCTGGTATTTTCATTACTTTATGTAGATCCAGGCTTTCATCTGGTATCATTTAACTTCACCTTGGAGAATGTTCTTTATATTTCTTATGTTGCAGATGTGCTTGCAGTGAATTCTTTCAGCCTTTGGTTTTCTGAAAGTTTTAATTTAACCTTTATTTTTGAAGCACATATTTGCTAGAAATAGAATTCTAGGTTGACAGTGTTTTTTTGTTTTATGAACTTTTAAGGTTGTCATTCCATTGTATGCTGGTTTGCATTGTTTCTGATGAGAAGTCATTATATTCTTAGCTATGTTCTATTCTATATAATGCCATTTTTTCTTCTACTGCTTTTATACTTTTTCCTTTTTTCTTTATAACTTGTTCATTTTTAGCATTTTGATTATGATGTGTCTTTGTGTGGTTTTCTTTGTATTTATCCTGTTTGTCATTTGTTGATATACTTTTACCTGTTTTTTGATATTTTGTCAAATATGGTAAATTTTTGGCCATTAATTTTTCACATACTGTCCTGCCCCTCTCACCCTACCCATGGTACTGTATTTACATGTAAGTTCAACCAGTTAATACTGTTCCACAGATCAGCGAATCTTTGCTAATTTTATTTGTCTTTTTTCTTTCTGTGCCTCAGTGTGGATATTATTGTTGTGCTTCAAGTTCATTATCTTTCTCGTGCCAAATCTGCTATTAATCCCATTATTAATACTAATATGGAGATTGTGAATGTGATGTTGATGAATGCAGAACTCTGTTGTCTTTCTATTAAAAATGTTGAGCTTTCTTCTAGGAAGTAGTTTGAGTGAATTGTGGATCAGTATAACCCTTTTGACACTTGTTAGAGTTTGTCCAGAGTTGTTTTTACTCTAGGGCAGTGGCTCTCGAAGTATGGTACCTGGACCAACAGTATCAATGTCACCTTGGAGTGATGCTTAGCAATCTGTGTTTTAATACATCTCTAAGTTATTGTGATGTACTCTTAACTTTTAACCTTTTTCCCCTTTAGAAAAAAAAAGTGCAGCTTATTGCTAGTGCTTTTTTAACGTTACATAAACGTGGTCTTTGAGGCTGAAGGAGATCTGACTGATTTTCAGTGTGGAAATAAAATATAAAAACTGTTCTTAGAGTTATTTTTAAACTGAACTAACATCAGAATCACCTGAATCATCAGAATCGTCTATTTCATAAAAATTAGATTCAGCCAATAACTGTTTGAGAACTGTGTTAACATCATGTGTAGGAATGCTATGTTTTCTAGGATTTGACATTTTTAGTGATCGAGAATTACTACATTTTGTAAATGGCTATATCACTACTAAAAACAGAATGGTACAAATAGAATGATGTATTTTGTTTCCAAAGGTGATATACTAGAGCAATGTGAAAATAATAATTAAAACGAGATATTACATGGCAAAGTTATCTCAGGGTAAACGCTGCAGCCGCAAGTGCCATTGGCGAGTATTCTCCGGGCAAATGGGAAAAGGATCAAGAATGACTACTCTGGAGCTAGTTCAGCCTCACTACTAGGATGTAACCCTTCTGGGAGTCTCCGTGCAGTGCTCTAGATATTCAATGAGGTCTCTCTCCTTTACCTTGTCAAAATGTCTCACAGTCTTATATGAGTACTGGAAATTATTTAGATTAACATTCATGGTACTTTGTTTGTTCTTATGGAATTTACTCTATGTATGTGCAGCTTAATTTTCAGTCATAGTCTCAAGGGGAACCCTGTGTAGATTTCCTGGGCTCTTCTCTGCATAGCTCTTCTCTGCATAGATCTTCCTCTTTAGCACTCTGCCCTGAAGAGTCCATCTCTTTCTTCCTCTTTAAACTCTGAACTCTGTCACCCTAACTTAGTAAGACCTCTGTACTCTGCTTGGGGTTATCATTCCTTGTGGTGCATTCCAGAAAGTGCTTCCAGACAGACATCAGGATGACCTTGTTCATTTTCCTTTTCTCAGGGATCACAGTCTTAACACTAACTTTTGTCTGAGGTGTGACAGTAACTTTTTTGTGTATTTTTCCAGTTTTTTCAGTGTTTACAGTAGGACAGATCTGGTACCAGTTATTCTGTTATAGCTGGAAGTCCCGGTATTTATTTTTTATGGTCATGAGGCTACATAGAAGCTAGTTATATGAGGAAAATGAATGCTGTACTAATTTCTTCACAAGATTTCAGGCAGCATTAGAGTGCTATATGATACATATTAGGCACTGTGCTAGGATAGGAGGATTAAACCCCAAATGGGATAGTGCCTTTGTCTTCAAAGATCTCATGACCTACAAGAGTGGACTGGTATATAAACAACACATTCCAAGTCAGTTTGTGATAAAGGCAGCATGAAATTATATAAAGGCCATAGACTTTGAAATCAGATAGGCTTTGGTTAAATCCCAACTCCATGACTTACTACTGTATTATGCAACCTCTCACATCTTTAGTTTTCCATCTGCAGAATGGAGATAATAGTACGTTATAGGACTTTTGAGAAGGTAAAATTAAAATTCTTTTATAAAGCACTTGGCATATCATAGAGGTTCATTAAGTATTAGGTTTATTTCCCATTAGAATAAACATAGGATAGAGGAACAGTTAATTTTTATTATTACTATAGAATTCTTCAGGGAGGAAATGATATTTAAATTGTGCCTTGAAGGTTGAGTAGGATTTTGATATGTGTTAGATGGGTTCCAAGGACATTCTACTTTTAAGGAACTAAATGAACAAGGGCTCAAAGGTGTAAAATGTGGGGAAGCCTGTAAATACACTTATGAATGTCGGCATAGTCCAGAACCTTAGGAAAAGCAGTTTAGGTCTTAAAAACAACAAACAAACAAAGAAAACAACAAAAAACTAGTAGTAGGAATGTAAAAATGAAGAAAAAAAAGAACAAACAGAAAGTCTAACCCCATAGTAAAAGTATACTTCCTTAGGCCATTCCTATTTATTGCCATGACTAATAAATTTGGGAATGCCTGTGGAAAATTCCTGTGGGCTGATCTTTTCTTAACCACTATTCAAGACTGCTTTACGTTGATTGTCTAAGCCGATCATTTCATTAATATTAAACTCCAGAGCTCATCCCCGAGTTTCCAAGAATTTGCTGAATTGCTTTTCTCTGTTATCTGCTTCTTTGGGTAACTTCCATATTTTCCTTCTTGCCCTATAAAAATTGATTTCCTAGGTTTTCCAAGTGATTGATAATGTGACAGTACTATGAAGATTTTTCTTAGACTCTGGTATGTTCGCATTTAGTACAAATACTGTCAAGGGTTTTATAAAGTGTATAACTAATATACTTTCTACATATCTTTTACTAGGGAATTCTAAACTTAAGTATTTTATTTCATTGAGGTTAAAATATGTCCTGTTAAGATTTTTTTTCTCTTTTAAATTATTAGTGTTTTGCATCGTTAAAAATCAGCTGGCTTCTTGGATTGAGTTTACTTCACTTTTCCAGTGGGTAACTTTTATCTGACTTTTAGGTCTGTAATTGTTTGGTTTGTTTTCTGAAGCTATGGAATGTTTTGGAAAAAATAAGTCTCATGGAGAAGGGCTATTATCCCTGAAAATTATGAGACCAGAAATGAGAAAAGCAAAAATCAGATATCACCCTTGACATGTGGATTTCAGTTTTTAAAAAGTCGTTATCCTCTGTCTCTGAGAACCGTAATTTGGAAGTCTGTTTCTCTGCTTCTCTGTGATAAGTTCTCATCAAAGATCCTCTTGTGTTTTTATTAGAATTACATTGAATTAATAAATTGGAGAGAATTTACATATTTATAATATTGAATCTTTTCATTTATGAAAATGGTTTATTTCTCTATTTAGGTATTCTATAATATTAGAGTTTTGTCCTCAAACATCTTACAAATCATACTTTGGTTAGATTTATTCATGGGTTTTTAATAGTTTTTAAAAAATGGGATCTGTTTTTATTATGTAATCAAATCAGTTCTTGGATCAGAAAATTGATTTTTATATTTAAAGTCCAGCAAACCTGCTTTGCATGCTTATTAAAATGGCTTGCAAACTATCTTATATTTTCTATGGAATCATATTTGCAGTAGCAGTTTTTTTTCTATTCCAAATCTCATACTTCTTTATTCTTGAATAGAAGTGTCATAGGGGGATTTTTTCTTGTTCCTGATTTCCAGAGACTCCTAATATATCATTTTTCATTTTAGAAAGTTTCTTTTTCTTGCTATATTGGTGGAAGCTTTTTTCTTAAGTGATTAATCAATGTAAAATTTTATACTTTTTTATTTTGGAAATTTCTAGTTTATTAGGATCCTCTTTTAATGGACAAGGCAGTAGAGACTCAAAAAGGTAATGGAGTTTATTCATTTATTTATTTGATTTTCAACTTTTAAGCTCAGGGGTGCATGTGCAGGATGTGCAGGTTTGTTGCATAGGCAAACGTGTGCCGTGGTGGTTTGCTACATAGATCATCTCATTACCTAGGTATTAAGCCCAGCATCTGTTAGCTATTCTTCCTGATGCTCTCCCTCTTCCCATCCCCCACCATCCAAGGCCCCACTATGTATTGTTTCCCTCCATGTTTCCCTGTGTTCTCATCATCCAGCTCCTACTTATAAGTGAGAACATGTGGCATTTGGTTTTCTGTTCCTACATTAGTTTGCCGAGGATAATGGCCTCCAGTTCTATCCATGTCCCTGCAAAGGACATGGTCTCATTTTTTTTATGGCTGCATAGTGTTCCATGGTGTATACGTACCACATTTTCTTAATCCAGTCTATCACCGATGGACATTTAGGTTGATTCCATGTGTTTGCTATTGTGTATAGTGGTGCGGTGATCATATGTATGTATGTATATATCTTTATAATAGAATTATTTGTATTCCTTTGGGTATATACCCACTAATAGGATTGCTGGGTCAAACAGTATTTCTGCCTCTAGGTCTTTGAGGAATTGCCATACTGTCTTCTACAATGGCTGAACTAATTTACACTCCCACCAACAGTGTAAAAGTGTTCCTTTTTCTCTGCAACCTCTCCAGCATCTGTTGTTTTTTGACTTTTTAATAATAGTCATTCTGACTGATGTGAGCCATTGTGGTTTTGATTTGCATTTCTCTAATGATCAATGATGTGGAGCTTTTTGTCATATATTTGTTGGCTGCATGTATATCTTCTTTTGAGAAGTGTCTGTTCATGTCCTTTGCCTACTTTTTAATGTTTTTTTTCCTTGTAAATTTGTTTAAGTTCCTTGTAGATGCTGGATGTTAGACCTTTGTCAGATGGATATATTGCAAAAATTTTCTGCCATTCTATTAGAAACTATCATCAGTTTGATGATAGTTTCTTTTGCTGTGCAGAAGCTCTTTAGTTTAATTAGATCTCATTTGTCAAGTTTGCTTTTGTTGCAATTGCTTTTGGCATCTTCATCATGAAATCTTTGCCTGTGCCTATCTGCTGAATGGTATTGCCAAGACTTTCTTCTTGGGTTTTTATAGTCAGGGTTTTACATTTAAGTCTTTAATTAATCTCAAGTTGATTTTTATATACGGTGTAAGGAAGGAGTCCAGTTTCAATTTTCTGCGTGTGGCTAGCTAGTTCTCCCAGCACCACTTATTAAATAGGGACTCCTTCCCATTGCTTGTTTTTGTCAGATTTCTTGAAGATCAGATGGTTATAGGTGTGTAGTCTTATTTCTGGGTTCTCTATTCTGTTCCATTGGTCTATGTGTCTGTTCTTGTACCAGTACCATGCTGTTTTGGTTACTGTTGCCTTGTAATATAGTTTGAAGTCAGGTAGTGTGATGTCTCCAGCTTTGTTCTTTTTGCTTAGGATTGTCTTGGGTATTCAGGCTCTTTTTTGGTTCCATATGAATTTTTAAATAGTGTTTTCTAATTCTGTGAAGGATGTCAATGGTAGTTTAATGGGAACAGCATTGAATCTGTAAATTGCTTTGGACAGTATGGTCATTTACATGATATTGGTTCTTCCTATCCATGAGCATGGGATATGTTTCCATTTGTTTGTGTCATCTGTGATTTCTTTGAGCAGTGGTTTATAGTTCTCCTTGAAGAGGTCCTTCACTTCCCTTGTTAGCCTAGGTATCTTATTTTCTTTGTAGCAATTGTGAATGGGAGTTCATTCATGATTTGGCTCTTGGATTGCCTGTTTGTGTATAGGAATGTTAGCAATTTTTGCACGTTGATTTTTATATCCTGAGACTTTGCTGAAGTTGCTTATCAGTGTAAGAAGCTTTTGGGTTGAGACGATGGTGTTTTCTAGATATAGGATCATGCCATTTGCAAACAAAGATAGTTTGACTTCCTCTTTTCCTGTTCGAATATCCTTTATTTCTTTCTCTTGCCTGATTCCCTGGCCAGAACTTCCAGTACTGCATTGAATAGGAAAGGTGAGAGAGGGCATCCTTGTCTTGTGGCAGTTTTCAAGGGGAATGCTTCCAGCTTTTGCCCATTCAGTATGATATTGGCTGTGGGTTTGTCATACATGGCTTTTATTATTTTGAGGTATGTTTCTTCAATACCTAGTTTATTGAGAGTTTTAACATGGAAGGATGTTGAATTTTATCGAAGGCCTTTTCTGCATCTGTTGAGATAATCGTGGTTTTTGTCTAGTTCTATTTATGTGATGAATTACATTTATTGATTTGCATATGTTTAACCAACTTTGCATCCCACGGATGAAGCCTACTTGATTGTGGTGGATAAACTTTTTGATGTGCTGCTGGATTCAGTTTGCCAGTAAAATTTTATAATTCTTTATATCTACTAAGATAAATCATATGGCTTTTCTATCCCGTTAATGTGGTAAATTATGTTAATGGCTTTTGTAGTGTTAAATCATC
The DNA here is from genome assembly GCF_028878055.3 of Symphalangus syndactylus. Classification (NCBI taxonomy): domain Eukaryota; kingdom Metazoa; phylum Chordata; class Mammalia; order Primates; family Hylobatidae; genus Symphalangus; species Symphalangus syndactylus. Next base: position 49,061,872 of record NC_072430.2, on the reverse strand, counting down.
CTTGCATTGCCAAATAAACTATACTTAGGTATTTAAAAAGAATGTATTGCTGTAATCTCAGCACTTTGGGAGGCCGAGGTGGGCGGATCACAAGGTCTGGAGATCAAGACCATCCTGGCTGACACGGTGAAACCCTGTCTCTACTAAAATACAAAAAGAAATTAGCCGGGTGTGGTGGCGGGTGCATGTAGTCCCAGCTACTCGGGAGGCTGAGGCAGGAGAACGGCGTGAACCCGGGAGGTGGAGGTTGCAGTGAGCCGAGATCGCGCCACTGCACTCCAGCCTGGGCAACAGAGCGAGACTCTGTCTCAAAAAAAAAAAAAATATATATATATATATATACATATATATATATATATATATGTGGATTTTTTTGTTACTATTTTGTTTAAGAATTCCTTGTAGTTTTTATTTGTAGTACCGATTTTTCTTTCTAGATTATAGAAGAAGCTCAGCAGCTTTCTTCATTTTCTATTCTCTGGAAAAATTTTTATAATGTAGGATTTTCTCATCATGAAGATATGGTAAAACTTATTTCCACATCCTCCATACTTGGTGGAGTTTCTGAGTAGGAGGGCTTTTAAAAATAATTTATAAATTGAAATATAACGTATTTATGGGAAAATTGCACAAGTGATAAATGTACAGCTCAATGAATTTTCACAAACGGAACAATCTCATGTAACCAGAATCCAGATCAAGAAACAAAAAGTTACCAATGTCCCAGAAGCCCCCACTGTGTGCCCTTTCGGCCACTGCCTTTTCTGAGGGTGACCACCTACTCCAGTTTCTAAACCATATATTTTAGGGGGGTTTAGTTCATTTTTGAACTGTATACAGATGAAATTATACAGAATGCTTTTTTTTATATATATGGCCTTTTTCCCTTAGTAGTATATTTGTGAGATTCATCATGTTGTATTGTGTAGTTGTGGTTCATTCTGTTTGCTGTGTAGTATACTATTTTGTGATTATTCATATAATAGAATATATTACATATTTATGTATCCATTCTACCATTCTACTGTTTTTTTTTTTTTTTTTGAGATAGTGTCTCTCTCTGTTGTCCAGGCTGGAGTGCAATGGCTCAATCTCAGCTCACTGCAACCTCCGCATCCCAGGTTCAAGCAATTCTCCTGCCTCAGCCTCTCGGGCAGCTGGGATTACAGATGCACACCACCACGCCTGGCTAATTTTTGTATTTTTAATTGAGGCGGGGTTTCACCATGTTAGTCAGGCTGGTCTTGAACTCCTGACCTCGTGATCTGCCCGCCTCTGCCTCCCAAAGTGCTGGGATTACAGGCGTGAGCCACCACGCCCGGCCCATTCTACTGATAATGGAGTTTTGTGTGCCTTCTAGTTTTAGCCTAGTGTAAATAGGGCTGCTATGGACATTTTGGTGGACTTACTTGCACATTTCTTTCAACCTAGGAGTTGAATTATTGGGGCATTGGTTATACATGTATTTAGCTTAGTGATGTTGCCAAATAGTTAAGTTGTTGAACTAATTTATATTCTTACCATCAGTGTTGGAGTACTGGTTGCTGCACATTCTTATTTAACTACTATATTTTAGCTACTCTAGTGGGTATATTGAATAACATATAGTATGCTGTTAACTTGCCTTTCTTTGATGATTAAACACATTAAACACCTTTTTCATATACTTATTGGTCATTTGTATAATTTTGGTGAAGTGATGTATTGCTTCTCGATATGCTATAAAGAAATACCTAATACTGGGTAATTTATAAAGAAAAGAAGTTTAACTGGCTCATGGTTCCATAGGCTATACAGGAAGCATAACGGCTTCTGGGGAGGCCTCAGGAAACTTTGAATCATGGCAAAAGACAAAGGGGAAGCAGGTGCATCTTACATGGCAGGTGGAAGAGAGAGAGGGGGGATGTGCTACACACTTTTAGCAGGAGGAAGAGAGAGAGAGGAAGGAGGTGATAGCACTTTTAAACAACCAGGTCTCATGAGAACTCTATGAGGAGAACAGCACCAAAGTGATGGTGCTAAACCATTTATGAAGGATCCACCTCCGTGATTCAAACACCTCCCACCAGGCCCCACCTCCAACACTCGGGATCATACTTGAACATAAGATTTGGGTGGGACACAGATCCAAACCATACCAAGTGCCTACTCAAGTTTTTGTCCTTTTTGGTTGTCTGCCTTTTTCTTAATGACATGCAGAAGTTCTTTATATATTATAAATACCAATTCTTTGTTGATTGTATGTACTACACATAGCTTCTCTATGGGTATATTTTTATTAGTTACTCAGTTTTTAAATAGTTATCCAAACTTTCTATTTCCTTTTGAGATCTTTTTAATAACATTTTTCCAAAAAGTTGTTGATTTATCTTAATTTTTAAACCTACTGATAAAAAGTTGTTTAATCTATTTTTGGTATCCTTTCAATTATTCTAGAAAATTATTACTTACTATCGCTTTAAATATTGCATATACAAGTATATATGAGTAAATATTGTATTTATTTACTCAATATATATTGTATTTATATACTCAAGTATATATGAGTAAATACAAGTAACTATTGCATATACAAGTATATATTTTTAATATAACTGATAGCATGCCTTGCATACTATTTTGTACCTTATTTTCTTCACTTAATATTTCTTGGAAATCCTTGCATTTCATTATATAAGGAGTGCCTCATTTAAAAAATACTTTCGGTCGGGCGCGGTGGCTCACGCCTGTAATCCCAGTACTTTGGGAGGCCGAGGCGGGCGGATCACAAGGTCAGGAGATCGAGACCATCCTGGTTAACACGGTGAAACCCCATCTCTACTAAAAATACAAAAAATTAGCCGGGCGCAGTGGCAGGTGCCTGTAGTCCCAGCTACTTGGGGGGCTGAGGCAGGAGAATGGCGTGAACCCGGGAGGCAGAGCTTGCAGTGAGCCGAGATTGCGCCACTGCACTCCGGGCTGGGCGAAAGAGTGAGACACCGTCTCAAAAAAAAAAAAAAAAAATACTTTCATAGTATTTAGTAATATTATGTGATAATATATTTACCCAATTTTTTATTGATAGGAATTTGAATAACTGCTAGTCTTTTGATATACCAAGCAAAGCTGAAATTAGGATAAATACATGAAGTGGAATTTCTGGTCTTATAAACTCCTGGGCTGATGATAGAGTATTAACTTTTATGTTTATGTTCCATTTTTAATGTTTTAAGTCTTTTAGAAATTGAGATATAAATGACGTGCAATAAAATTCACCATTTTAAAGTACAATTCAGTGGTTTTTACTTTACTCATGGAGTTGTGCGACCACTGCCAGTATATAACTCCAGAGCATTTTCATCATCCCAGAAAAAAACCCTTAGTAGTCACTCCAGATTCCTGCCTTCCCCCAGCTCCTGGCAACCTCTAATCTATTAGTTTTCTGTCACTGTGTATTCGTCTATTCTGGACCTTTCATATAAATATAGTCATACAAATGTGATCTTTTGTGTTTGGTTTCTTTTACTTAGTATAATGTTTTCAAGGCTCATCTATATTATAACATGTATTTATGCTTAATTTCTTTTACGTATGGTCAAATAATATTTCAGTGTATGGACATACCACATTTTATTTGATGGTTATTTGACTCATTTTTACTTTTTGTCTATTATCAATAGTGCTGCTATGAATACTTGTATCTATGTTTTGTTTGGACATATGCTTTTAATTCTCTTGACTCTGTATCTGGGAGTAGAATTGCTGGGTTCTATAGTAATTCTATGTTTAACTATTTCAGGAACTGCCAAACTGTTTTTCTCAGTAGCTGCACCATTAGCACTGTGTGAGGTTCCAATTTCTTCACATTTTTATCAACCCTTTTTATTTTCCTTACAAATTAAAAAAAAATTATACCTGCTGTTCTAACGAGTATGAAGTGGTATCTCATGGTTTTGATTTTCATTTTTCTAATGTCTAATGATTTTGAGCAGATTTTCATGTGCTAATTGGATATTTACATCTCTTCTTTGGTAAGCTATCTTTTCAGAGCCTTTGCCTCTTGTTTAATTGGGTAATTTGTCTTTTTATTGTTGGGATGTAAGAGTTCTTTATAGAGATACTTGTATTATGTGTGTTGATAAAGGGCAAATATCTCCATATGAAATGTTCCTTTATGTTAATGAAAGAAAATATGCTAACTTCCAAATAGAAAAATGGCCAAATAATACAAAAAGGAATTCACAGAAGAAGAAAAACAAGTAGCTAATAGTAAAAAAATAAAGAAAAGGCAAATTACATTAATGAAATAAATGCAAATTGGAATGATGACTTTTTTGCCTATTACATTTTTAAAAATATGATTTTTTTTGCTGGTGAGTTTGGGGTGAAACTCTCAGGTAACATAGGAAATATAAATTGATTACCTTTGTAGAGGACATTTGGCAACATTATAAAATTTTATAGAATATGTCTATATAATTTGAATCAGTAGTTTTACTTCTTGGGATTTATTCTGAGAAAATAATCATTATTTTGCATATAGATTACATACAGTGATACTCATGCCAGTATCATCTTTAATGGCATAAATTTATAATCAGCAAGAGGATGGTTAATTACATATAGTACAATATTTTACCATTGTTAAAATTTATATGTTGACATATAGACAAATTGATCTTCATATAATGTTAATGTTAAGTGAAAAGTAGTAAGATACAAAGCTGTGTAAAATGTATGATAACAATTCATAAAAAGCAACATTCCCCCACACAAAAACCTCCACCACTACAAACGCACACAGAAATAAGAGTGGAAAGAAACATTCCATCATATTGACAGTGATTATCTTTGGGCGGTGTAATTAAGGTTGATATTTATTTTCTCCTTTATGTAGTTCTGAATTTCCCAGATTTTTAAGATTAAATATGTATTGCTCTCTAATTAGGAAAAGAAGTAAAATAATTATAAATAAGATAGATTAAATGGATTATTATGGTGTGGTGAGACCTTTTCCCATTGGCCCTGGGATTTTCTTCCTTTGGTTTATGAGTTTAAAGTGTTGACAGTTGTGAACTAGTTTGCTAAGTGATAGGAAGCAATGTTGAAATGAAGTACTTTAAATCCTGAAGATTTATGAGGAAGAAAATACTTGGGCAAATAGTGTCAATGAGTCCTGATATGTATTGCTAACTTGTCACTAGTTCACTTTACATCTGTGTAGTGATAACTTTGTTTTTTCCTCCCTCATTGATTATAGTCTCTCATCCCACCATTTGCCAAGGCCATGTAAATAGTTTGCTGTTGTAGAGATAAGCAGCAGGCCCATTTGAGTAGTTCTCTTTCACTCTGATCTCCTTAGAAACCTATCACTTTTACCTTTAAATGATACATTTTTAAAAAACTATTGTTGTCATTGAATGGGATTTCCCTAAATAAGAAAAGCCATCTCCCTAGTTTCAGGATCGTGGCTTCTTTAATTGTAATGGAGTTTTAATATTATATCTACGGTGGAAATCAGAGTCAATTCAATCTTATTTTGCATTCCCTGTATGCTATCATACTGATTAGGGGTGTAACAAAGAATGGACTATGATCTTTGCCATTTTGTGGTTTTCACTGGAGATTTTATAGTACAGAGGGAGAGAATGGCTTAGTAAATAAAAGAATGAGCTTAGAAGTGAGACTTTATGGGTTTAAATACCTGCTCTCTAATTTATCAGTTTGTATTTAACTTCTCAATATCCCTATCTGTAAAGTAGAAATAACAGCACTATCATCCATCACTTTCTATTTCCTTATCTTTTTGCCTTTTCTTCATGGAAGTTTTCACTTCCAAGACATTATGTTTTTGTTCATTTATTTACAGTAATGTAAAATCCTGGAATACATGTACCTTTTTGGTTCACTCATGTATTTTTAGTGTCTAGTGTGGGGTTTGCTACATAATAGCTCCTAATATTCGTTCCTTCTTCTGGGAACTTCTTCCAACATGAATATCCATATAGCTTATCCCCATGCTTTATTTAGTTCCCTGCTCAAGCATCACCTCACTAGAGAGAACTTGCTAGACGATCTCTTCTATAAAATAGCACCCTTTAGTTTTCTCTATTTTTTCCTGCTTTATTTTTCTTCACAATACTTTACTGACTGCTAAGTAGTAACATCGATTTATTTTTGTTTTTGAATGCCTTGCAAAAATTAGGGTCTTCATAAATGTTTGTTTAACTGAAATTAATTATCTTAGACTATTCTATCTTATTCTCATATGTAATAAATTACTAGCTTGTGACTTTATTTCTAGACTCTTTCAACCTATTCATTTGTTTCTATGCTTATTTCCACTTCTTTTTTCACTACAATAATTCAGTTAACTGCCACCTGTTTTGTGAACAATTGAGTAGTTTCTCAATTTTGTTTTGTTTTCCTCCAGTTCCTCAACCTGCACAAAACGTCTAGCTTACTGCTCTTCAAATATGCTATTATCATTTCATTCTTTTTCAATGGCTTGCCATAATCCATTGAATTAAATGATATTCAAATCTCATTATATCTAATTGGAACCTACCTTTCCATAGCACTAAGGAGAGTTGTAAGGAGGTGAATACTTGCTGTAAAAATTGCTTATAGATGTAGTTAGCTTGCTATGAGATTAAAACGATTTTTAAAATACAGAGAAAAATAAGAAATGACTTTAATGCAAATCAATATATAATCAACTGATTATATGTGATTTAGTCCACAGATTTATAGAAATTCAGATAAAAAGATCATTGAAACCTTGGCTCATCAGAGAGAGCTTCATTAGAAAAACTGATAGTTGTTTGGGGTCCTGTATCATTTATTCATTTTATTTATTCAGACCCAATCTCTCCCTGTTTTTCTAATACAAATATATAAGATTTTAGAGTAATGGGTTCTGTTTTGTTAATATAAAAATATTTCTTGTGTCAGAAGAATTCAGATGCTTATAGATATTCTTGTAAAATGTTATTATTTTTAATGAGATTGGGTCTTATTCCATTACTTTGAAAATGTATACAACTGAGCTGTTTCTTCTGACCAGCTTATACCATGGACACTTAGTTTGAAGTCATATTGGAATAATTTGGAGACAGGTAGAATTTAGCAGATATTATAGAATTTAGATATCTATTGTAAAATTTAAGTTTTGTATAGGGCATGGCATTTTTTAAGCCAATTTATAATAAATAGAGCTTTTCAATTATATAGTAATGTAGGTTCCAAAGTGCTATTTTGTGGGTTTTCTGTGTGTTTAGCTGTTTTTTCTGTACTTATATTTGTATTTGTATTGTACAAAGGATATAAGTTTCTTTGTAGTTTGGATAATCTTTTGGATGAAAGAAAGGTAGTGAGTCATACAAAATAATGAAAAAAATCAGATATTTTGAAATAATACTTCTTATTTTCCAAGGATTTACCAAAATAGAGGATGTAAATTTTTAGTATGAATTTTTAATGATTGGATTGGTTTTCTGATGGCTATTTTAACTAGTTCTGCAGGGCAACCCATTTCTATCAACATAGTGTGTGCAACACCTTATTTACCAGTAATCAACTCATATCTACTCTCAGTCTGTAAAGAGGGGTGTATATGAACCTTTACTTGTTATTTTTTACTTACTTAAATTTATTTACTTTTACATTCCTGGTCAAAGTGAATAAACATTTTTTATACACATGAGTTCATTTCCTCACTCCCATATCCATTCCAGTTTCTAAGAGCCTTCTGATTTACAGGCTCCCCCAAAATTTTCCCTTCCAATTTGAATTTAAGTAATTAGCTTTTTCCTAATTTGGAACCTTGGTTTGAAAACACATTTGTTTGATTTGTCATTAGTTTGGGCATCTTACTTCAAATGAAGTCATGTAGCTTTGAGTTTAGATGATCACAGAAGTGTTCACTGAGCAGCATCTTCGTAGCTTTGAGGAAACAGAAAAACAACTTTTTTCTACTTTGATTATGATTCTTTTTGACAGTTGCTTTAACTACAGTTAGGTACTGGCTGTACCAGTTCCAGTTTAAACAACTGGACGCTGAACCTGTTTTTGTTCCGATTAAGAAGTTTATTTATATGTTCAGGAATACAGAGGCACAACCTGTTAACAGCTGTAAATTTGCTTGATTAAGCTGTGTGTAGACAAATTTACTAGAGAGAACTGTTCCCTAAAAATTCCAGTTCACTTACATATGAAGTTAGTCTGGCTGTTTCTCATCAGTTTCCATCATTTCCTGCCAAGAATAATAAACATTTTCTTGCAAAGCATCGACACTAAAGGTTAGAAATGTTCAGTGTTTTATCAATCACACTGGGCTGTCATGAATCTCAGTAAACAAACATAGAGATATCTATGTGGATGCCTGGAGAAGCAGTTAGACCCTAGAAAAATAATTTCTTTCAGACAGTATTCTAGACCTTTTCAAAGTAGATAAATGTCAATTATGAAGAGACATTTATTGTAATGGAAATAATGGATTCTTGGGTCTAGATTTTCGTTTACTGACCTAGTTCAGGGAAGCTTGTACTTTTAATGGATAATAATAAGCTAGAGCAAGAAAGTGTGTTTTCTTAATTTCATATAACTGTAGATGCTATTATGAGTGTTATAATAAAGATGGGTTTATTAATTTAAACTTACAGTATTAACATTTCTCTACCATGGTCTGTCAGGCAAATTATGGCTCACGACTGGTCCACAGCATGTTAATTGTAGCACTCACAAGTTAAGAATGGGTTTACAGTTTTAAGTGATTGTAACAAACATAAAACAAAGAATTTTATATATATATATATATATATCTAGAGAGAGAGAGGAGAGAGAGCCCTCAAAGTCTGAAATATATATTATCTGGCCCTTTAAGATAAAGTTTGCCAAACCCTGGTCTATATTAGTAGTAATAGTTTACTACCAGCATTCAAAAAGTGCCAGCAACAAAGCAGGATGAAATTATAGTCTTAGTGTTAGGGTATTTTATTTCTTATTTAGTGTTAGGATATTTTATTTCTTATTTGCATGTGGTATATAAAATAAAAATATAACAGTATCCTTATAGGGTTATTGGGAGCATTAAATCATGACTTTTGGTGGTGCTTCTTACACATGGAGGACAATAACTGTTGTGTTAGCTGTTGCTGTTGTTATAATTATATGTCAGATGCCTGACAGTTGTTTCAACTTTGTTTTATGAGTGTATCTTCTGTTTATTCTCTGCTCTATTTGCATTATGTTTAATTTTGTAAGTCTTTTAAAAATCTTTTTGATTTTAGTTGCAATGCAAATTTTAAAAGTATAGCAGTTTTATTGTTCCCATTCCTGTGGCTGTGTAACAGATTACCCCACAACTTAGTGGCACAAAACAATCAGTTATTATGCTCACAGATTCTGTGGGTCAGGAATTCGGACAGGGCACAGCAGGAATGGCTTCTCTTAGTTCCACAGTGTTTGAGGCTGGAACCTCAAAGGCTAGGCGCTATAATCATTCATTCATTTATATGTCTGGCAGATGTCACTGGCTGTTGGCCCCGGTTCCTCTCCACGTGGGTCTTTCCATGTGATGTCTCCAAATGAACTAGTTTGGGCTTCCTTAAGTAGAGTGTCTGGGTTCCTCAGAGCAAACATTTCAAAAAGAGAAAGATAGGCAGAAGCTATATCCTTTTTATGACATAGCCTTGGAAGTCACAGAACATTATTTCTCTTTTGCTCTGTTGGCCAGAATAATTTGAGATCCCCCTAGGTTCAAGAGGAGAGAAATAGACTACCATGTGATGGGTGGGGGTGGCAAGATTCTGGAAGAGCATGCTGGACCAGAAATACAGCTGAAGCCATTTTTGGAAATATGATCTATCATAATGATATTACTTTAATAATTGCTTATGTATATTTAATTTAATCTATATGCTAGGGACTACTGTAAATACTAAACAAATATTAATTCATTTAATCTATAACAGTCTTATTTTGCAGATGAGGAAACTAAATCAGAATATTGTATTACCTAGACTATAACTTTCTCTGCTCTTGATGGACAACAAATAATTTACTATGATTTTACAAACTTGTCTAGTATTATTTAAACATTAAATATTTCAGATGCAAATTTGCATTTCCTGCTTGCATCATATTAGAATAGATTTGAGAGGTGCAGTTTCTATTAAGTAATGTCTTAAATGAGTGCAAAGGTCAGGCATCCAGTTCATCCTTCCATATTCTTAGAACTGGGATGTGGTAAATAAGTCAGAATTTTTTCATGAAGCAGAGCCCAGCTGAGTACATAAGTTATGAAATATTTTATTTGATAATAATCCAGGACTGACTGACCAAACTTGATTTATAAATTAGTTCCGTGTCCTTTTGTAAGAATAAATACAATATCTTGGTCTTATTGTGATAATATTACCTAATGGCTATGTTTTCCTTCATTGGTATTGAAATCAGAACTCATTTTTGGTAAGGTTAGTAATTTGCGTTATTTTTAAATCTCCATTATTATTGAGATATTTTATCAGGGACAAAGATTGCCTTTTCTCTCTCCCTCTCCTTTTCTTTTCTTTCTTTCTTTCTTTTTTTTTTTTTCCATTAACAGCTGATGGAGAAAGGTAACTTTGTATGAGTGATTGTTGGACATATTTCAAGCCCTGTTTTTTTACATTTGTTGATTCTGCTTTGGAGATTTATCAGTCTCTCAGCAAGTTGCTTTGAAGCATTTCAGTCTTCTTTGTCTCTCAGAACCCAGTAGTGCTATCTTCAGGATGTGCCAGAGTGACTTTTACCCTGGTACATTTGTGACACAGTTACACCATATCTCCTAGTCTCTACTCATCACTGTATAGCAAGTACAAGTTACCAGATAGAAGCATATTCTTGTTGGATTATCAAAACTCAGGTGGAGTATTTAACATCTTTTTTGAATATTTAAATAGTGTTTTTCTTTCTAATTGGCAAATTTGGGGTATTCTTTAAAAACAATATTTGATTAGGAGATCATGGAGAAATTTGTATGGTCAAACTTGCCAAATTTGAGACTCACTTATTTGTTTAAATTTAGGGATCAGTAAAAAAAAAAAATAAATAAATGTAGGAATCTAAGATAGAGACCTGTACTATTCTGAATGTGAATGAACTGATTACATTGATTGGAATACATAATTTAGGAGCATTCATTATTACTTTTTGACTTGGAAACAATATAAGAATGAATGCAAAAAAAGAAAGGAGCATGTGGATTCATTGCTATCTTGTTTACTGCTCAATCATTTATTTGAGAGTGCCAAACCCTACCCACTAAGGCCACCCGCGATGCTTTGTTTATTTGAGAGGGGGTGTGGAGGCGTGGTGAAGAGCGAGAGCTCCAGAGTTAGGCTGACTGAGTTTTAAACCCAGCCCTCCTGCCATCTGTGCAATCTTGGTCCAGTTACTTAAAACACTCTGTGATTCAGTCTGCTTTTCTGTAAAATGGCTGAGTTTTCTCATTGGTAGAAATGACATCTACTTCATGGTGTTGTGAACATTAAATGATTAAATATATGTAAAGTGCTTAGGGTAGTGCTTAGCACATTATAAGCTCATAAATGTGAGCTCCTATTCATTAAATCATTCTTTCATTCACTTATTAAAAGCATGACATTTATTTAACACCTACTATGATGGGGATACAAAGGTGACTACTCAAGAGATATGAATAGTATAATGGGGGGAGGCAGAGGTATATTATAGTCATTACAACATACGATGCTTTATTAGTCTGTTCTCATGTTGCTAATAAAGACATACCTAAGACTGGGTAATTTATAAAGGAAAGAGGTTTAATGGATTCACAATTCCACATGGCTGGGAGGCCTCATAATCATGGTGGAAGGCAAAGGAGGAGCAAAGTCACGTCTTACATGGCCGCAGAGAAGAGGGCGTGTACAGGAGAACTGCCCTTTATAAAACCATCAGATCTCGTGAGACTTATTCACTATCATGAGAACAGCATGGGAAAAAACCTGTCCCTGTGATTGAATTACCTCCCACTGGGTCCCTCCCATGACACGTGGGGATTATGGGAGCTACAATTCAAGATGAGATTTGGGTGGGGACACAGCCAAACTATATCAGACGGAGAGTGATGTATGTTATAAAACATATATGTCAAAGTGCCATGAAAAGAAGAGGACAAAATTTGTGATAGCCTTAAACAATCGTTTCACTTTTCTCTGACACCATTTATTCATTTATAAATGCCGTATCTTTTATGGAACTTTTACAGTTCTTCAGCAGGAAATAGTCTCTCCTTTATTGGCATCCCTATATCATTTTGCCTTATGGCAATTATTATTTTCTATCTTTCTTTTGGCAGCTGTTGATAGTAATCATTTTGTATCTTGTTAAATCATTATTTGTTCCTATCTTGTCCATTTTACTTGAAGACAGTTCATAGTCACTCAACACAGTGGTTATCAAAAATGCTTCAAAAATATTTACTGAGTGAGTCAGGTAACAAAACTGATTAAAATGCTTAGCCATCAGCCTATGTCTCTATTTTTTAAGGGCTTTTTATAAGCAAATACAGGTAGAAAAACATTGGCAGTTTGAGAGTAAAATAAACAATACACATATATAACTCACCAACTGACTGATCAGGATAATTATCTGGGAATCTCTGGGGGTAAAAAGCCCCAATTTGTTCCATTTTACAACTCCCACCATGGCCTCAGTCAGGCCACCAACACGATACAACTAGATGTGGAGTTTGGAAGAGGTGTGCACTGGAACACCATCATATAGTAATCCTGCCAACTGGATACAATAGTGTAAGCAACCCCAAGAGCACAGACAATAGTAAAATGTCCAACAGATTTAACAAATGAGGTGTTTTGAGTATTTATTATCTTTGTTTTAATATAATTTTTATTTATTTGTACATTTAAGACATTTAGCTTTAAATGATGTCTGTGTTTAACAACTAGCTTAGAAAATTCCTGAAAATTTAGTAGTCAGCTCTTGTGAAAGAGTACAAGCCGACTCACATACACTTTTACCCAGGCTCTACTGACTGTGTAACTTTTGCTAGTAATTTCACTCCTAGAATCTGTGCTAAGGAAATTATCTGTGAATTGGAAAAAGCACAAAGATGTTTATCATAGCATTAGTAGTAATAGCAAAAATTTGGAAGCAACCTAATTGTTTAAAGTGAGCTGTGGTTAAGTAAATTCATTGGAATGTTTTCTGGAATTAAGTGACTTCTTTGAAGACTTTATAACAATAAGGGAAAATGCCATAAAGTTAAATGAAAAAGAAAAAAGAAAGAATGCCAAATATCTAATTTATATAGAATGATCAAAATTAAAAAATATAGAAATATGCTAATGGAAGAAGGAAATGTCAGCATCTGAAGCTGATAAGAACGTGGCTTTTTATCTTTAACCCTTTCTTCATTTTCCAAATTTCTAATAATGAGTATATTTTATAATTATAATGAAAACATATATTATTTTTGTCACAAAACCAAATTCTAATTTATAGCTCTAGTTTTTTGTTGAATTACAAGGCATTATCAAAATAAATCTTTTTTATTTTATTTTATTTTTTTGAGATGGAGTCTCATTCTGTTACCCAGGCTGGAATGCAGTGGAGTGATCTCAGCTCACTGCATCCTCCACCTCCTAGGTTCAAGTTATTCTTCTGCCTCAGCCTCCTGACTAGCTGGGACTACAGGCACGTGCCACCATACCCAGCTAAATTTTTGTATTTTAGTAGAGACAGGGTTTCACCGTGTTGCTTAGGGTGGTCTTGAACTCCAGAGCTCAGGCAGCCTGCCCACCTTGGACTTCCAAAGTGCTAGGATTACAGGCGTGAGCAACCACACCCAGCCTATCTTTTTTATCTTAGAAATTTAATATTTTCCTCTACCAACCAATAGAGCATATACCAATTGAATTTGTTTTTTAGAGATCAATGCTGAATTCATTTTGCCCCTAGATTTTATTTACAGTCTATCATAGATTTTCATGGAGGATTTTGAATTTTGAATTTTTCAAAAGTATCCTACATTACAAAATAAATTTTAGGCCACGAGTGGTGGCTCATGCCTGTAATCCCAGCACTTTGGGAGGCCAAGGCAGGCAGATCATGAGGTCAAGAGATTGAGACTATCCTGGCCAACTTGGTGAAACCCTGTCTCTACTAAAAATACAAAAATTAGCTGAGCGTGGTGGCGTGCACCTGTAGTCCCAGCTACTCGGGAGGCTGAGGCAGGAGAATCACTTGAACCCGGGAGGCGGAGATTGCAGTGAGCTGAGATTGTGTCACTGCACTCCAGCCTAGTGACAGAGCAAGACTCCGTCTCAAATAAATAAATAAATAAATAAATAAATAAATTTTAACTGCAGAATTACCTATTTAAAAAGCTGCTTAGTAGTTAAGTAGCTAATTGTCCCTTTAAAGCAATTGATAGTTATATTGTTCTAAAATTGAGTCTGGGTCTGTGTGTCCCACATTCGTGTCTAAGCTATGCATTGTTAAAATTTTATTTGACCATTTATAGCTTGTCTCACTTTGTGAAGGAATTTTTCAGACCTTTTCAAAATACATTCAAATATAAGCAGATAATCTAATTTTACATACTTGCTGTCCCTTTTTAATCAGTAATTGGTTAACTTTAATAGACAATTTAGACAAGCTAAGCTTCTGTGTAATTTTTCTCCCTAAAGATTAAGATGTGATGAAATAAATCATCTGTAGTGTACCTTGTAGAAGGAAAATGCTTTGCTAATTACTTTTTAAAGGTACTAATTTAAACGTCAAAGCAAGTTCTGTTAAGGTTTTACTTCTATTTTAAGGTTGTAATATCTGTTACCACTCTATCTACTTGGTGTGGGTGAGTTTCAACAAGGATTAGATTTTTAAAATTAATTCTCTATATTTTTATGGAGGAGAAATTGAAGCATTCCATTATATTGTAGGAATTCCCGGAACTTCTTAGTATTCCTTTTCTACCTTGTTAAACCATTAATTTGTTTCTATCTTATTCATTTTACTTGAAGACTTAAACATTTCTGTATCACTGACAGCCACTCAAAACAGTACTCATAAAAAATGTATCATAAACATGTACTGAGTCAAGTAGCAAAACCTTTTAAATTAATCAGCTTTTTATGTGTCTGGATTTTGAGTCATAGATTTGTGTGTGCCATGGGGTATAATGAATGGGTAATGGACTTTGGAGTAAATAAGCCTAAGTTCAAAGTCTGATTCTTCCATTTACCAGCTATGAAAACTTGAGTAATTATTCTTTGGGCCTCAGACCCATCTCTGAAATGAATATAATAATCCCTAGCTTGTAGGAGTTGCTGAGAGGATTAGAGATAAAATATGTAATGTTCCTTGCATATAGTAAGTTAAGCATTCAATACATGGTTAGTTATTAGGCATTCAGTAATAATTGAGTGGATGACTGCTTCAGGGAAAATTTGGTGGCTGATTTACTGAAACACCCAGTAAACACATATGAAAAAAAAAAAACACACCAAAACTGACTTTTAGTTAGAACCGTTTAGACAAGCTGACAGTTTATAAAGAAGCCTTGCAAGGAGACTGAAAAGGTTAAATAGATGGGAACAAAACCTACAGAGTACTGCTGCAGTGGAGAAAAGAAGTTTCAGAATGCTAGAATAGTGGCAGTGGCGAATTCTATAGTGAATTCAAACAAGAAGGTCGAGAATTGGTCATCTTTGGATTTGGTCACCTTTGTTATTTCTCAATTTCTGTAGTATTCTTTTTATGATCATGGTTGACAAAAGTATAGCGCTGAACATAAGACATGCTAGGAAGGAAAATGATTTAGAAGGTACAGTTGATTCTTGAAAATCATGGGTTTAACTGCATGGGTCCAATTATATGTAGATTTTTTTCAAGCAAATTTCCATTGCAAATACAGTATTTATGACATGCAAAACCTGCATGTATGGAGGGCTGACATTTCATATATGTGAGTTCCAGAGGGTGGACTTTGGAACTTGAGTGTGTTTGGATTTTGGTATATGTGGTGTAGGAGTAGCCTTGGATCCAATTCCCAGTATATGCCAAGGGATGACTGTAATTTTATCAGTTAAGATTAGGATGACTGCATATAACAAAAAAAGAGACATCTATCTTATTTCTTGTTCATTCTTACCGTATTGCCACATTGTCCAATATGGCTGCTAGAGATTCAGCCATTGCATCAGTATTGCAGCTGGCAGGAGGAGAAAAGACCAAGAAGAATGTACCACTTCCCTGTAAGGACACTTCTGGGAAGTTACACATTGCACTTTCTCTGGCTAAAATTTAGTTCTATGGCCACAACTAACTGCAAGAATGACAACCAGAAATATTGTCTTTTGGCTGAGCATCAATGTACCCAGCTAAGCTTTGGGGTTCTTATTTTTAGGAAGCAGGGGAAAGTTACCAGATCATAACAAGGTGATGAGTATGGCCTCTAATCCTGCTTTTCTTTTCTTTCTTTTTCTTTAATGGGGTCTCACTATCTCACCTAGACTGGAGTACAATGGTGCAATCTCAGCTCACTGCAACCTCTATCTCCCGGGCTCAAGCAATCCTCCCAGCTCAGCCTCCTGAGTAGCTGGGACCACAGGCACGTGCCACCATACCTGGCTAATTTTTTTATATTTTTGTTAGAGACAGGGTTTCGCTATTTGCCCAGGCTGGTCTTGAACTCCTGAGCTCAGGCAATCTGGCCATCTCAGCCTCCCAAAATGCTAGGATTACAGGTGTGAGCCATTGCACCAGCCTCTTTGCTTTTTTAATGTTTTAACTCTCAGTGTCTTTTAAAAACGTCACTTAAAGTTACTTTAAAATTACACTAGAAATACACTTCCTTTTAGAAAAAATTAGGAAATATAGAAGACTAAAAAGTAGGAAAAAACTACCTAAAATTGTCCACTATTACCATTTTTGGTGTATATCTATTCAGACTTTTTCTGTTAATATGTAAATATTCATATTACTTATGTATATAGAGTTTCAGTTTGGGATGATGAAAAGGTTCTGGAGATGGATGTTGATGGTTTCACAAGACTGTGAATATAGGTAATGCTACTCAACTGTACACTTGAAAATGGTTTAAATGGTAAATTTTATGTATACTTTACTGCAATTTAAAAAACATTTATTGTTTACAAAAAGGAGATCAAACTCAACATATTATTTTCTAATCTGCTTTTTAGAGGTAAGAGAAAACCTTTCCATGTAAAAATATATATATTTGCAGCATGATTTTTGTGGCTGAATATTTATTTTATCCTTTAGGTGTACCACCTTTTGTTGACAAGAGTGTTGAAGCAAATAAACAGGAGTGTTAGCTCTTTCCTTGTTAAGTGGATTCACAGAGACCTTTGTGATGCATGACAGAGGACCTGGGGAAATAACCAGATGATGGAAACTGAATACCCCCCTGGGACCTTACACTGTGTCTGCCTTGTTCAAGTGACTCTCTAAATAAACAGTTTTACTGCTCTGAGGACAGTATAGTACCCTTCTGTTTTTTTCACATATAATTATTATTTTTAGTTCGTCTAAAAGAATGTCCCAACTAAGTTAATGTTCTATTAGAGGAGTCAGGGCAAAAGAGAGGGATAAAGGGGGAACATTGCCTCCTGCGAAACGATGCCTTCACACGAGGATCAGATGCCAGTGATGGCAGCAATGTCTGAAATTTCGATATTGCTAAACCACGCTCAGCAAGGTTTTTCCTGATTGGAGGTCTGCCTCTCCCGTGAGATGCTGTTTCTCTTACTGCCAGGATGTTTGTCATTTTCCCATATCTTCATTGTCACAGGGTCATTGTCCTTCTAAGTCTTCCCTACCACTTTTAGAACATCATTTTTTCACCTACTATAAAATACTCTGCCTCTTTGTTACATGGGTAAACAAATTGCTACCAAGCTAAACTAAGGGTTATTTATTTTCTATGCTGTTATTGACATTTGTCCCTCAACTCCCTTCCACTTTACTCTTCATCTTATTTACAGGCATACCTTGGAGATATTGTGGGTTCAGTTCCAGACTGCTGCAATAAAGCAGTTATAGCAATAAAGTGGGCAACACAAAATTTTTTGTTTCCTAATGCATATAAAACTTATGTTTACACTCTACTGTAGTCTACTAAGTGTATCATAGCATTATGTCTAAAAAATGTACAAGCTTTATTTTAAAAATACGGTTAAAAAATGCTGACAGTCATCTGAGCCTTCAATGAGTTATAATCTTTTTGCTGGTGGAGGGTCTTGCCTTGATGTTGATGGCTTCCAACTAAACAGGCTGGTGGTTGGTGAAGGTTGGGTAGCTGTGGCAATTTCTTAAAATAAGACAACAATGAAGTTTGTTGATTGACTCTTGAATCAGTTTATTTGCTTGGTAAGAAGAATAGTACCCAATAGGTAGTTTTTCAACCTATACTCCTCTCCATTCCTCCCACCTCTAGTAGTCCACAGTGTCTATTGTTCCCATGTTTATGTTCACGTGTAGTCAATGTTTAGCTCCCATTTATAAGTGAGAACATGTATTGTTTGGTTTTCTGTTCCTGCATTAATTTGCTTGGGATTATGGCCTCCAGCTTTCTCCATGTTGATGCAAAGGACATGATTTTGTTCTTTTACATGGCTGTGTAGTATTCCATGGTATATGTACCACATTTTCTTTATCCGATCCATTATTGATGGGCACCTAGGTTGATACTATGTCTTTGCTATTGTGAATATCCTGGTGATGAACATAAGAGTGCCTGTGTCTTTTTGGTAGAATGATTTATTTTCTTTCGGGTATATCCCCAGTATTGGGATGGATGGGTCAAATGGTAGCTCTGTTTTAAGCTTTGAGAAATAGCCATCTGTTGTTTTTTTACTTTTAGTAATAGCCATTCTGACTGGTGTGAGGTGGTATCTCATTGTGGTTTTGATTTATATTTTTCTGACTTTTAGTGTTGATGAGCATTTTTTCATGTTTGTTGGCTGCTTGTCTTTTTTTTTTTTCTTCCAACTCTTATTTTAGGTTCAAGGGGTACATGTGCACATTCATTACATGGGTAAATTGCATGTTGTGGGGGTTTGGTGTCTAGATAATTTTGTCACCCAGGTAATCAGCATAATACCTAATAGGTAGATTTTCAGTCCTCACCCTTCTCCCACCCTCCACCCTCAAGTGGGCTCTATTGTCTATTGTTTTCTTCTTTATGTCCTGGTGTACTCAATATTTCGCTCGTACTTACATGTGAGAACTTGTGGTATTTGGGTTTTTGTTTCTGCATTAATTTGCTTAGGATAATGGTCTCTAGCTCCATCCATGTTGCTACAGAGGACATGATCTCATTCTTTTTTATGGCTGTTTAGTATTCTGTGGTATATATGCACCCCATTTTCTTTATCTAGTGCATTGTTGATGGGCAGCTATAATAGGTTGATTCCATGTCTTTGCTATTGTGAATAGTGCTGCAGTGAACATACATGTGCATTTGTCTTTATGGTAGAATGATTTATATTCCTTTGGGTATATACCCAGTAATGGGATTACTGGGCCAATTGACAGCTCTGTTGCAGGTTCTTTGAGAAAACTTCAAACTACTTTCTACAATGGCTGAACTAATTTGCAGTCCCACCAGTGGCGTATAAACATTCCCTTTTCTCCACAATCCACAATCTCACGAACATCTATTATTTTTTAGTATGTCTTCTTTTTTTTTTTTTTTTTTTGAGACAGTCTCCCTCTGTCATCCAGGCTGGAGTGCAGTCCTGGCTGACAGCAACCTCTGCCTCCCAGGTTCAAGCGGTTCTCCTGCCTCGCCTCCTGAGTAGCTGTGATTACAGGTGTGCGCTATGATGCCTGGCTAATTTTTGTATTTTTAGTAGAGATGGGGTTTCACCATGTTGTCCAGGCTGGTCCTGAACTCCTGACCTCAAGTGATCTGCCTGCCTCTGTCTCCCAAAGTGCTAGGATTACTAGTGTGAAGCACCGCGCCCAACCTATTTTTTGGTATGTCTTCTTTTGAGAAGTGTTTGTTCATGTCCTTTGCCCATTTTTTAATGGGGTTGTTTTTTGCTTGTTGAATTGTTTAAGTTCCTTATAGATTCTGGATATTAGACCTCTGTTGGATGCATAGTTTGTGAATACTCTCTCCCATTCTGTGGGTTTTCTGTTTACTCTGTTGATAGTTTCTTTTGCTGTGCGGAAGTTCTTTACTTTAATTAGGTCCCACCTGTCAATTTTTGTTGTTGTTGCAGTTGCTTTTGGGGACTTAGCTAAAACTTCTTTGCCCAGGTTGATATCAAGAAAGTTATTTTCTGGGTTTTCTTCTAAGACGTTTATAGTTTGAGGTCTTACACTTAAATATTTAATCTACCCTAAGTTAATTTTTGTATATGGGGAAAATTAGGAGTTCAATTTCATTTTTCTCCATATGGCTAGCCAGCTATCCCAGCACCATTTATTGAATAGGGAGTTCTTTTCCTATTGCTTGTTGTCAGCCTTGTCAAAGATCAGATGATTGAATGTGTGGATTTATTTCTGAGTTTTCTATTCTGCTGTATTGATCTATGTGTTTTTGTACCAATACCATGCTGTTTTGGTTATTGTAGCCATATAGTACAGTTTGAAGTCAATTAGTGTAATGCTTCCAGCTTTGTTCTTTTTGCTTAGTGTTGCTTTGGCTATTTGGGCTCTAAAATTCTATACGAATTTTAGAATAGTTTTTTCCTAATTCTTTGAAAATGACATTGGTAGTTTGATAAGAATAGCATTGAATCTGCAGATTGCTTTGGGCAGTGTGGCCATTTTAATTATATTGATTCTTCCAGTTCATGAGCATAGAATAATGTTTCTTCATTTATTTGTGTCATCTCTGATTTTTTCGGCAGTGTTTTGTAGTTGTCCTTATAGAGATCTCTCCCCTCCTTGGTTTGATGTATTCTTAGGTATTTTATTTACTTTGTGGCTATTGTAAATGGGATTGTGTTCTTGATTTGATTCTCAGCCTGGATGTTATGGGTGTATAGAAATGCTACTGATTTTTATACATTGATTTTTTTTTAAATTCTGAAACTTTACTAAAACTGTTTATTAGCCCTAGGAGGCTTTTGGCAGAGTCTTCAGGGTTTTGTAGGTATGAAATCATATTGTCAGTGAAGAGAGATAGTTTGACTTCTTCTTTTCCTATTTGGATGCCTTTTTGTTTATTTTTTAATTTTTTGCCTGATTGCTGTGGCTAGGATTTCCAGTAGTATATTGAATAGTAGTGGCGAGATTAGGCACCCTTTTCTTGTTCCAGTTCTCAAGGGGAATTGTTTCAGTTCATGCTCATTCAGTATGACATGGGCTGTGGGTTTGTCATAGCTGTTATTATTTTGAAGTATATTCCTTTGGTGCCTACTCTGTTGAGGGTTTTTTAATCACAAAGTGATGTTGGATTTTATTGAAAGCTTTTTCTGCATCTATTATGATCATATTTTTTGCTTTTAATTCTGTTTATGTTGTGAATCACATTGATTGATTTGCATATGTTGAGCCAGCCTTGCATCTCAGGAATGAAGCCTACTTGATCATGGTATATTAAATTTTTGATATGCTGCTGGATTCAGTTTGCTAATATTTTGTTGAGGATTTTTACACCTATGTTTATCAGGGATATTGGCCAGAAGTTTGCTACGTTTATTATGTCTCTGCCAGATTCTGGTATCAGGTAATGCTGGCTTCATAGAATGAGTTGTGGAGGAGCCCATCTTCCTCAATTTTCTGGAATAGTTTTAGTAGGATTGGTACCAGTTCTTCTTTGTATGTCTGGTAGAATTTGGCTGTGAATCCATCTGGTCTAGCTTTTTTTTTTTTTTTTTTTTTTGGTTGGTTGGTAGGGTTTTATTATTATTATTATTACTGATTTAATTTCAGACTCGATATTGGTCTACTCAGGGTTTCAATCTCTTCCTGATTCAATCTTGGGAGACTGTGTGTTTCCAGGAATTTATCCACTTTCTCTAGATCTTCTAATTAGTATGCATAGAGTTGTTCAAAGTAGTCTCTGAGGATCTTTTGTTTTTCTGTGGGATCAGTTGTAATGTCATCTTTGTTATTTGTTTACTAATTTGATCTCTCTCTTTTTTGTTAATTTAGGTAGCAGTCTGTTAGTCTTGTTGATTCTTTCAAAGAACCAGCTGTTGGTTTTATTGATCTTTTGTATGGATTTTTATGTCTCACTTTCATTCAGTTTTTCTCTAATTTTAGTTATTTCTTTTTCCAGCTAGCTTTGAGGGTGTGTTTTTTCTAATTCTGTTAGTTGTAAAGTTGGATTGTTAATTTGAGATATTTCTAACTTCTTGATGAAGGAATTTCATGTTATAAGCTTTCCTCTTAATGCTGTTTTAGCTGCATCCCAGAGGTTTTTGGAAGTTATGTTTCTATTTTCATTATTATCATTTTTTTAATTTCTGCCTTAATTTTGATGTTCACCCAGGACTTATTCAGGAGCAAGTTGTATAATTTCCATGTATTTGTGTAATTTTGAGAGATCTTGTTGATATTGATTTCTGTTTTTATTGCACTGTGGTCCAGGAGTGTGCTTGATATGATTTTGAATTTTTTGAATTTATTGATACTTGCTTTATGATCAAACGTATGGTTGATCTTAGAATATATTCCATGTGGAGATGAGAAGAATATCTATTCTGTGGTTATTGGGTAGAGTGTTCTATAGATGCCTATTAGGTCTAATTGGTCTAGTGTTGAATCTAAGTCTAGAATTTCTTTATTAGTTTTCTGCCTCAATGATCTTTCTAATGCTGTCAGTGGGGCATTGAAGTCCCCCTCTATTTTTGTGTAGCTATCTAAGTCTTTTCATAGGTCAAGAAGAACTTGTTTTATGAATCTTGGTGCTCCAGTGTTGGGTGGGTATATATTTAGGATAGTTAAGTCTTCTTGTTGATGTGTACCCTTTATCATTATGTAATGCCCTTCTTTGTTCTTCTTTGTTATTGTTTTGAAGTCTGTTCTATCTGATATAAGAATAGTAACTCCTGCTTGTTTTTATTTTCCATTTGCATGCTAGATCTTTCTTTATCTCTTTACTTGGAGCTTGTGGGTTTCATTACATGTGAAATGAATCTCTTAACAGCAGACGGTTGAGTCTTGTTTTTATTTTCAGCTTTCCACTCTGTGTCTTTTACGTGGGACATTCAGCCCATTTACATTCAGGGTTAGTATCGATATGTGAGATTTTGATCCTGTCATCATATTGTTGCCTGGTTTTCATGTAAGACTTCATTGTGTAGTTGCTTTATAGTGTATGTAGGCACCATGCTTAAGGGTGTTTTGTGGTAACTGGTGTCATTCTCCTGATTCCATGTTTAGCACTCCCTTATAGGCCTCTTATAAGGCTTCTCTAGTTGAAATGGATTCCCTCAGCCTTTGCGTATCTGAGAAGGATTTTATTTTTCCTTAATTTATGAAGCTTAGTTTGGTGGGCTATGAAATTCTTGGTTGGAATTTGTTTTCTTTAAGGATGCTGATAGTAGGTCTTCACTCTCTTCTGGCTTGTAAGGTTTCAGCTTAGAGGTTCCCTGCTAGCCTGATAGGGTTCTCTCTGTACATGACCTGACCCTTCTCTCTAGCTGCCTTTACAATTTTTGTCTTTTACATTGACTTTGGTGAATCTAATGTCTGTGTGCCCTGGGTATGGTAATCTTGTATGGTATCTAGCTGAGCTTCTCTGTATTTCTTGAATTTACATGTCAACATGAGATAAGGGAAATTTTTGTGGACTGTATCCTCAAAAATATCTTCCAAGTTGCTTACTCTCTTTTTTTCTCACTCAGGAATGCCAGTGAGTCATAGATTTGATCTCCTTACATACGCTCATATTTCTTGAATATTTTGTTCATTTTTAAAAATTCTTTTTTTCTTTGTGTCTGACTGAGTTGATTCAAAGAGCTGGTCTTTGAGCTCTGGGATTCTTTCCTCAGTGTGGTCTATTCCAGTGTTAATACTTCCAATTATTCCAATTATGAAATTCTTGTACTGAATTTTTCAGCTCTAGAATTTGTTTGATGCTTTCTGAAAATGGCTATTTTGTCTTTCAGCTCTTGGATCATTTTACTGGATTTCTTGGTTGAGGTTTCAACTTTCTGCTGAATCTAGATGAGCTTCCTTGCCATCTAGATTCTGAATTTTATGTCTGTCATTTCAGACTGGTTAAGAACCACTGTTGGAGAGCTAGAGGACTCATGTGTAGTTAAGTGGACACTCTGGCTTTTTGAACTGCCAGAATTCTTGCACTGATTTTTTTTCTCATCTGAGAAGTTTGGTGTTTCTTTATCTGTGATGCAGGTTGAGTATAGTCAGTTGGCGTCAATTCTGGGTATTTGCAGAGGGTCAGGACTCTGTACGCGGTCTTTGTGGCTGAATTCTTGCCCCTGGTTTCATGGAGTTAGGGGGGCATATTACCAAAATATTTTTGGTGGTGTACTTCAGACTGTGATCTGGTAGATGGCACTTAAGAGTAATGATCAGTAGCTAGGCTTTTATTCATCTATGTGTCTTCTTTGTATTTCCTCATGTTGCAGTCATGCCCTCTCTCACCAGTACGTTGGGGAGAGAGATGACCTTTCCACCACGTTTGCTTTTGGGCCTTGGGGGAGCCCCCTCTGATCACTGTTACCATGCCTGCCTTTCGTTTGCTAGGTGTTCTGGGCCATGAGGCCCTCTTGGGCAGAAACCATGGCAGGGAGATAGGCTACACCCTTTCTATATTGACCTTGCAGAGGGATGCATGCCCCGCTTTCATGCCAACCCACAAACCCACACCTCTCACCCCCTCAGTGTTCTGTGAGTATGGGCTCCTCCTCTGCTCCAGTGCCAGCCACATAACTCAACTTGGCACTCCCGAGCTGTCCACCACAGCCCTGGGGTGCCAGGACTAACTTGGGGCTCATCTGCTGGACCCTCAGGGTTGGGTTTTGGATATTTTGGGGGATCTGAAGTGCTCCCAGGCTGCTGGAAATGTACTCAAGAGGAGAAGAGCATCCAGGCTGGACAGGAGAGGCTGCACTGCACACATGCTCTTGTAGTGGGGGGTCAGGGAGGGGCCCTGGAAGGAGATGGCAGGCAAGTGGTCCTGTAGCACAGATGTGCCCCCATGCTGGCCCTACTTTCTCCTCCCTCAGCGGTCAGCTGGGTTAGAGCTTCTTGGAGGGAGATGGGGAGCCCTGGGAGATGGGTGTCTATGGCTGTGCTCTGCTGGCCTCTCCCATGCACAGAGGTCCTTGGCTCCATGCTGGTTGAAGCCCTGATTCTGTCTACTCTCTGGGCATATCCCTTTGCCAGCTCAAATATCCGTGGTGGATGTGGGTTCCCCTGTAGCTAGCATTCCAGAGGTCCACAGTGATAGTGTGCAGTCCCACAGTCTCTTCATTAACCCTCTCCCCTGGAGCTGTTCAGGGCTGGGAAGTAGCCCTAGGCTTTGGGTAGCTCA
This sequence comes from Symphalangus syndactylus, assembly GCF_028878055.3. Taxonomy (NCBI): domain Eukaryota; kingdom Metazoa; phylum Chordata; class Mammalia; order Primates; family Hylobatidae; genus Symphalangus; species Symphalangus syndactylus. Next base: position 49,036,383 of record NC_072430.2, on the reverse strand, counting down.
CACAGGGTTCCCAGCTTCCTGTCTCTTCAGTCTCAGTATCTCTGTCACATCTCCATCTACTTTCAGTGTTTCTTCTCTTAAGATCTGTTCAAATTGTGTGGGTTTACTTGAAATTTTGGTCTCGAGGGGAGCAGTGCTTCTTGGCTTCATCTAGTCAGCCATCTTGTCCTTTTTCAAACTTTTTTTAAAATTTGGGTCAGTCCTCTGAAACCCTGCCACTGCTTTATCAACTAAGTTTATGGAATATTCTAAATCTTTTGTTGTCATTTCAACAGTGTTCACAGCTTCTTCGCCAGGATTAGTTTCCATCTCAAGAAAAAGAGTGCTATCCATAAGATAGATCCATAACTCTTTTTGGTAATCCATAAGAAATAAATGCTTTTCTCTCTTTTGTTCAAGTTTTATGATGAGATTGCAACAATTCAATCATATCTTCAGGCTCCACTTCTTATTCTAGTTCTTTTGCTGTTTTTCCTGCATCTGCAGTTACTTCCTTCACTGGAGTCTTAAACTCCTCAAAGTAATGCGTGACAGCTGGAATCTTCTTCACTCCTGTGCATGTTGCTATTTTCACCTTTTCCAGTGAATCAGGAATGTTCTGAATAGCATCTAGAATGGTGAATCCTTCCCAGAAAGTTTTCAATTTGCTTTACCCAGATCCATCAGACGAATCCGTATCTATGGCACTTACAACCTCTTGAATTGTGTTTCTTAAGTAATAAGACTTGAAAGTTGAAATTAATCCTCGATCTATGGGCTACAGAATGGGTCTTGTGTTAGCAGTCATGAAACTATTAATCCCCTGGTACATCTCTATTAGAGCTCTTGGTTGACTGGGTACATTGTCAATAAGCAGTACTATTTTGAAATGAATCTTTCTTCTGAGCAGTAAGTCTCAACACGGGACTTAAAATATTCAGTGAACCACACTGTAACCAGAGGTGCTGTGATCTAGGTTTTGTTGTTCTATTTCCAGAGCATAGGCAGAGTAGTTTAGCATAATTCTTAGGAGCCTCGGATTTTTGGAATGACAAATGAGCATTGGTTTCAACTTAAAGTCATCAGCTGCATTAGCCCATTTAAAAAAATGTCAGCCTGTCTTTTATAGCTTTGTAGCCAGGCACTGACTTTTCCTCTCAAGCTATGAAAGTCTGAGATGGCATCTTCTTCCAATAGAAGGCTGTTTTGTTTACATGAAGACTCTGTTGTTTAGTGTAGCCACCTTCATTAATGATCTTAGCTAGATTTTCTGGATAACTTTCTGCAGCTTTTATATCAGTACTTCCTGCTCCACCTTGCACTTCTATAATATGTTATGGAATGGAACGGCTTCTTTCCTTAAACCTCGTGAAGCAACCTCTGCTAGCTCCCTACATTTCTTCTGCAGCTTCCTCACCTCTCTCAGCCATCATAGAATTGAAGACAGTTATGGACTTGCTCTGAATTAGGCTTTGGTTTAAGGTAGTGTTGTGGCTGGTTTCATCCTCTATCAGATCACCAAAACTCTCCATATCAGCAATATGGCTGTTTCACTTTGTATTATTTATTTGTTCACTGGAGTAGCAGATTTAATTTCCCTTAAGAACTTTTCATTTGCATTCACAGCTTGGCTGTTTGGCACAGGAAGCCTAGCTTTCAGCCTATCTTGGCTTTCAACATGCTTTCCTCACTAAGCAAAGTAAGACACGTGCAACTCTTCCTTTAATGTGAACACCTAGAAGCCACTGTAGGGTTATTCATTGGCCTAATTTCAATATTGTTGTGTCTCAGGGAATAGGGAGGCCTGAGGAGAGGGCGAGAGATGAAGGAATGGCCAGTTGGTAAAGCAGTCAGAACTTGCACAACATTTATCAATTAAGTTTACTGTCTTATAAGGTGTGTTTGACAGTGCCCCCAAACAATTACAAGATTACATCTGTATTAGTCCATTTTCACACTGCTGATAAAGACATACCTGAGACTGGGCAATTTTCAAAAAAAGAGGTTTATTGGACTTACAGTTCCATGTGGCTGGGGAAGCCTCACAATCATGGTGGAAGGCAAGGAGGAGCAAGTCATGTGTTACATGGATGGCAAGCAGGCAAAAAGAGAACGGGAATCAAGTGAAATGGGTTTCCCCTTATCAAACCATCAGATCTTATTCACTACCATGAGAACAGTATAGGAGAAACCACCCCCATGATTCAATTATCTCCACCTGGCCCTGCCCTTGATACCTGGGGATGATTACAATTCAAGGTGAGATTTGGGTGGGGACACAGAGCCAAACCATATCAACGTCAAAGATCACTTATCTTAAATCACCATAACAGATAAAACAATGAAAAATTTGAAATATTGTGAAAATTACCAGAATGTAACAAAAACACATGAAGTGAGCACATGCTGTTGGAAACATGGTGCCAACAGAGTTGCTCAGTTCAGTGTTGCCACAAACCTTCAATTTGTTAAAATACCAGGGAGGCTGAGGTGGGAAGATCGCTTGAGGTTAGGAGTTTAAGACCAGCCTGAGCAACATGAAGAAACCCTGGTATCTTAAAAAAAAGTTGTTCAATGAATGAATGAATGAATGAATGGCAGTTTCAGATATTTTCCACTCTTCTCAAACATCTTACATGTCAGTTTTATCTTGATCCTCAGCAAATAACTATTTCCAAGTCAATGGTAAGAATAGACATCTGAGATGGAAAATTTCTTCTTCATTTACCATCAAAACTACAAGTATTCTCCCATGATTATTTTCGTCTGTTGCTTCTGCTCTGAATGATGTGATTTTTTTTCTTTTCCTAAAGCCCTAGGTTCCATCCACATTCACCTTAGAAGGATTTTGATTTTTCTCTGATTCTATCTTTCTCCCAAATTCTGTATGTAGCCTAGTGATTATGAGCATGGACTTTACAATCAGGCATACTTTGATTCAAATTTGTGTCTGTTACTATGAAATCTTGGGCAAATTATGTATCTCTCAGCCTCAGTTTTCTTGTGTGTTGAAGATAATAATACCTAGGTCATGGAGTTGTCGTGAAGATCAAAAGTGATATCTTTAAAGTGCTAAGCATAGCAGGTACACAGTAAGCATGCAAAATAAAGGTCCTTGCATTATTTTTACCTCCCCTTCTAGTGGCTCCTAACCTTATTAAGAGTCTCTTGTCTTAAGAAATTGTTCCACTTCTTCAGTATTTAGCACTGTCTCTCTCTCTTCACCATCACAGCTATTCTCCACTTTTTATCTCCTATTTATTTTGGCTCTCACATCAGCCTGGCTTCCCAAGCATTTCAAATTTTATTTTTAATCTCATTTCTTTTCCACCCCTTTCTCTCCAAATTTGCTCTGCTTCCAATAAGTTCATCTATCATGGCTCGAATCAGAAAAATAGGAGATGCCCTTGTTCTTTTGCCCTCTCTACATTTAATCATCAAACAGAGTTCTGATAATTCTACTGCCTAAATAGTTCCTAAATTTTTCTACATCTGTTCTTTGGGTGCTACCATTTCAGTCCAAGGCACTATCATCTCACACAGTATTGTGACAATAGCCTTCTACTATTCTCCCCTTTGCCACACTATTCCATACTCCACGCTGTAGATAGAGTGAGAACAAGATAATGTTATTTCCCTTTATAAACATTCTAATGAGTTTTCTTGCTCTTAGGGCAGAGCCCTTCTTGGTCAGGTCTTATTTATCTCTTCCTTCAGCTCTATCTTACACCACTATTACCCTGTGCATGCCCTAGCTCTGATGAGTTTCTTTCAGTTTCATTCAGATCTCTCTTATTTCAGCTTTTCCACATAGTGTTCCTCTGCTGCCTTCCTGATCCTTCTTGGGGATCATTGCTACTTGGCCTCTGGTTTCAACCCAAACTTTACTTCCTCAAGTGACCTTTGCTTAGGCTAAGTACTTCTGTGGTCTGTTCTTTATTACCGTATCATCATGGTGCTCATGACACTTTACAGTTCCTTATCTCCCCCCAGGATTCCAGAAGGCAGGAGCCATGTCTTTTTCATTCTCTACCACAATGCCTGGCCTATAGTAGATACCCATTAAAATTTTGTTAAATGTTGTTAAATAATTAAAGCAAGTGAAAAGTCATCCTATATAACATGTTAGGGTTTAGAGCTACATATGGTATTCCTGTATTTAACTTTGAATATTTCTTTAAACATAAGTAAATATGGAAAATAATAATGCTGCTTTTCAACACATGCTCTTATTTTTCTATCTTCACACATTCCCTAATTTTAAAATCTCTTAATGTTTGTTTTTATTCCAGACTACAAACATCAAATCTTTTTTTTTTTCTATTTGGATGCTTTTAAGTATAACGTGTCACTTAATATCAGCACTTCTGCCAACTCTCATTCATTTTTCCAGCTACATTTGGACAACATGTACATAGATAATTTTGTGAAATTTTCAACTAGAAGTTGAGATAAGTCATGCAGTTTTCAATTCAGTGTATCCTGAAAGATAACAAAACTCACTGAGCTGCCTGGTTTTCCAGTAAGCTACATAGAAAGCATGAGGAGGGCAGAAGGCTATGGCTTCCACTGTTTTGACCACTTCACAGCCTTTCCCACAGACTGCTTGGTGATGGCTCAAGTGGAACCTGTTGATAAATTAATGATCCTCTTTTTCCCAGTCACCATTGAGCCAAAGTAGGCTATGGGGCTGAATCATCCCAGACAGGGATGAATGAATGTTCTGAAAAGACCTGAGTAAACATAAACTGTCAGTTAAGATGCATTTTCTCCAAGTTTATTTGTGACAGATGATGGAAGGTAGTTGATATTGACTGAGTTTGATTGTTTCTTAGGAACAATCACAGTCATTTGATTGTTGTTCCTAAGAAAGTAGTCTTTTTAAAAAAACAAAATCTGAGATACAAATGAATCACTATATGTTAGTTTTCCTTGCCCTTCTTAGGTGACCACTGACTATATTTTACCAGTTGTTAATGTAGCTTTGGGGGGGGATTTTGTTCATTTTTTTGGTGCACCTTGGATAAAAAATAATTGGAAATATTTCTCATTTTGCAATTACTGACTTTTCATACTACTGAAATATAGGATTTGTCAGAGTTCTTATCTGAACCAGAATAGATTAGACATGTTTTAAGATCAGTAAGAATCATCTGCTTTTTTTTGGTGGGGGAGTAGGAACATGGTCTTGCTCTATTAACCAGGTTGGAGTGCAGTGGTACACTCACAGCTCACTGCAGCCTCTACCTCCTGGGCTCAAGCAATCTTCCTACTACAGGCTCCTGAGTAGCTGGGACTACAGGTGCTTGCCACCATGCCCAGTTAATTTTGTATTTTGTGGAGTCAGAGTCTCACTGTGTTTCCAAGGCTAGTCTTGAACTCTTGGGCTCAAGTGATCCTCATGCCTTGGCCTCCCAAAGTACAAGTATTGCAAATGTGAGCCATTGTGCCCAGGCTGTTTGTCTTCTTAAGCCTACAATAAGAATGTTGAAAAGATAGTTTATTTATATAACCCCATTTGATACAAAATTCACATCAAATAGAGTTAATTAAATAATGGATGTCCCTTGTTCATCATTTCAGGCAGATACAAATACCACTTTTAGCAAAAAAGGTAAATCTCTTGTTTTCAGTTCCCAAGACGAAGATTATATCGACAGGGTAATGATGTTCCCAAAGCGAAAGTTCTTTAGGGAAAAATAGTAAGCCATTTCAGTTTCTCAATTTCTGGAGGGCTTATCTGAAGGGATTTGGGATGTCTAATATTGCAAATTAGGCAAATTGTGCACATTTATCACCATGCGCCTTGCATTCAAGCAGAAATAAGAGGAGGATTTGACTGAAGGGAATTAACTTTGGTCTTCCAAACTTAAATATATACCAGATGTGTACTGTGGAAAGATCTTCCTGGTTACAATATAATCTCTGGTTCTTTTGGACTCTTGCTAACTTAATTTACCTAGTTCTTTTCCGTTATAGAAATTAAACTGTGGATTATTTCTGTGGATTATACACATGGATTTCTGTGGATTATACTCATGGATTTTATTGTTTTATCTTATTTACAGATTCTGACTTTTTTCTTTTCTTTCTCTTTTTAAAAATAACTTAAGATGTTTGTTTGGAAGATTGGCAGGATGTTCGTTTTACAGTGTTCAAAAATGAGTTATTTGTGTTTTATGTATATGCCCAAATACTCTGTGAAAACATAAACTGATAAAAGGAAAATTAATCTATCTTTACAAAGTGAAGAATTAGTTTTTTTTGTTTTTGTTTTTTTTACAAATTAACGTATCCTGAGTTACATTCTTGAGTGAGATATGAGAATTTAAACATATAACATGAATACTCCCAGTTTTGAGTGCTAATATGCAAGGAAAGGCTTTCCTCATTACTGTTTTACAACTTTTATGCTCCATAAGGTTGATTCTCGGTGCTAGTTCTCTTTCAGAGAGAAGATTCAGTAAAAAACACTGTATACCAGTCCTTAATAACTTAAATGCAAATACTGGCGTATATCCAGAAACTAAGGTTCAATTAGGTGTAGTTGTTTCATCTTACAAAATTATTTTCCCAGCAAGAAATCTTGGCAGTTACATTGACGACTTCTCATGAAAGAGGCAAATGGGACGATAAAGAGGCCTGAAGACTATTTTTTAATGCTAATTTTCTAATTCCTCATTTTTTTAAAATGTCAGAAGCCAGGCCTTAGAAATCAAGCACCTGAATTTTCCTCTGATTTTCTAATCATTACTGTGGTTATTCTAGTTGTCTCTTATCTGTTCAGAAGTCATAATGTGTAATGATGGCATAAGTGAATGTTAAAGAAGTGGAAATTGGATATGATATAGATGGCAGTTTATTGGTTTAGTTTCAAAGACAATTTTACCTGGAAAATAAATAAGAAAGCTTATCAGGCTTTTCCCTGTGATCCGTGGTTTATCTGTTCCTTGTGTTTCATCTTGACCACCACTGGTCTTCCAGAAATCGCTAAAATCTCTCCTCCTTACAAGATCAAAGCTTTTATGAGCATTATTTATTGTAGCCTCATAATATTCTAGAGAGCAAAGTAGAGGTTATGTGTCTCCATCTTTATTTTTAAAGCCAAGTGAGGAACAGATAAATCTTTTTGCTAACGTTACAAAATGAAGCAGTGGTAGAGGCAGAAATAAACTCCTTAGTCAGAAACATCTCCTAATTCTGGCCCTTACGTCTAAGATGCAGTAGACTGTTTGGCCTTTCTCTAAACAGGCCTTTGACATTTAGGGTGTGTGGAAAGTATGTGCTCCCGTCAGAGTTTCGCTATTTAGTTATTCTTTGCCTGTTAAAGTAATGACTAGAAGACTGGAGAAAGCAGAAAGAACATCCAAGTCTTATTTCAGCCTCTGCGTTTAGTACATGTGAGCTTTGGACAGCGAGTGCCTTTATTTCCTGGGAATTACTTTTCTCTCTTTATACTTAGATGGATTTTTTCTTTGGGGCACTGCTGATATTGAGAATTTGGGGGAAATTATTATTTTTTTCATTCAAGTTTTATGTGTGAAAACATATATTCCAATACTAGACCACACTGAGAGGATTTGGGGAGATGACTGCAAAGTTTTACATTTTAAAATGTAGGTTTAGTGCCTTTTTTTAAACCTGAAAGTCATTGCAAAAATGGATTAAATTTTAAAATTGACTTAATTCATCAATCTATATTGCTATAAAGTTTTTTAAAAACTAACAACTTGTTTGCCCTATGACAAATATTTTTAAAAATAATTTTCAACTGTATTTTTATTTCAATATTTATCACTGTGGTTATTTTATTTTATGATTTTAGCTGTTTCACTTTTTTTTTCTTTAGTATCCATAGTTGCTGATTGGGAATTTTTAACATAAGACAGGAATTGTTACCCTCCCTCTCTCCCTTCCTTCCTCCCTCCCTTCCTTTCTCCTTTCTCCTTTCTTTCCCCCTCCCCTCCCCTCCCCTCCCCTCCCCTCCCCTCCCCTCCCCTCTCCTCTCCTCTCCTCTCCCCTCCCCTCCCCTCTCCTCCCCTCCCCTCCCCTCTCCTCTCCTCTCCTCTCCCCTCCCCTCCCCTCCCCTCCCCTCCCCTCCCCTCCCCTCTCCTCTCCTCTCCTCTCCCCTCCCCTCCCCTCTCCTCCCCTCCCCTCCCCTCCCCTCCCCTCTCCTCTCCTCTCCTCTCCTCTTTTTTTCCTTACTTTGTCTCGCTCTGTCACTAGGTTGGGGTGCAGTGGCACGATCTCGCTCACTGCAACCTCCGCCTCCTGGGTTCAAGCAATTCTTGTGCCTCAGCCTCCCGAGTAGCTGGGATTACAGGCAGGTGCCGCCATACCCAGCTAATTTTTATATTTTTAGTAGAGACAGGGTTTAACCACGTTGGCCAGGATGGTCTCAATCTTCTGACCTCGTGATCTGCCTGCCTTGGCCTCCCAAAGTGCTGGAATTACAGGTGTGAGCCACCGCGCCTGGCTGCCTCTTTCTTTTTTTAAAGGGCTGCTTTTCATGTTGACCTGCATGAGTAAACCTGAGTTATAATTCAGAATGAACAGTTGAACTATTTTGTGCCATATTGTCATAAAGCGCAGGTAGCACAAATGTCCTGCCAATGTCTGAAACGTTGCAACTTTTGTAAAATCTTCCATGTGCCTCCAGCATCTCCAGTTGGTGAACAAACCTCACCGTATTTATCCCTGTTGTGTTCTTCCACATGTTTGTTTTGCAGCATAATAACACTTGACAGTTGTAAATTTTTCCGTATGTTCCATTTTGTAGAGATAAAAAATGTATGTGCTGTGTGTTTCCCTGAGCTTTGAAGACTTAACTTTTGAAATAAACAATTCCATAGGATTTTATAGGAGTCTTTGGTACGTTATTCACACAAACTATTCTCCATGAAAGGGACGGTAGTTGAATGTTCATCCTTTTGATATAAACTGGTTAACTGAACTTTTCCAAGGGATCAAGCACAACTTAACTGCTTTTAGCTTTTCAACCAGGGCAATGCAGACCAGTGTTTGAAAGTCTTTAAAAGTATTAGTTGACATCATAAATGACCATTTTGTGGAATAAGCTCTCTAATTCTCTGAGTGGTTTACTTCAGTTAGAGGGATTAGTGAATTAGCTTTGGATTTGCTTATAATTTCCTCTTTTATGTTTTACAAATTAAAAAGTTGGTATTGGCATGTAATGATAGCATCTAAAACATTTATGTTGTGGTGGTTGTCTCATAGAAAACATTCTTTAGGATTCAATTATAAGCAGTCTCCTTCTATTAGCATATCAAGTTTTTCTGAGCAATTTTATTTGTGAAAAATCAGTACAGATATTTTTATTCATAGCTTGATATCCTTTTTTTTTCTTACTCAAATGAATATCTGTTTCCTACCTTTCTCCCCCAAGATGAGTGGTGCTTTTATTATTTGATTTTGTAAAGCCTGAAGGGCAGAAATATTTCTTAAGTTTTCCATTGTTAACTACAAACTTGGCTATATAAAATATGCAAATCATAATATCTGTATGGTTATTTTTATTGTCATTTCTTTAACACACAAAATTGATCACATTTATGCAAGAATTTTTTAACTTAGAAAACTTAAAATTGATAACGTAAATCGGGTAGTAGCAACAATGTGTGGGATGTGGTACGTGGCCAATGATGTGTTGGAGGCAGCCCCTACCAGCTCCCAAAATCTGGTGATTAAATTTTCAGAAATTTTGTGAGCCAGTTATCAGTAAAAATTAAACTATATAAACTTACAATTAAATAAATTATTTAAAAACAAAGATAATACTCAAAACTCAGTAATTATGTTTTACTACATTTTATTATCTATGCTCTTGAGGTTATTTGTGTCTCTTCTATCTGTATTGGAAATACTATATAATGGTGTATACTATTGTATATCTCTTCACAACTTCATATTCATTAACATCATGTTGATAGCTTCAAATTAGCCATGGTAGAAGTATTAACACCATGAAAATCAACAAACACAACCAATCAAGGGCTGATTTATTGTTTTGCTGATTGTCTAGACTTAAGAAAGTGATGGAAAAAATGTTAATAACACATATTAAACTTAAAAGTGTGTTATATCTGGCCAGGTGCAGTGGCTCACGCCTGTAATCCCAGCACTTTGGGAGGCCGAGGTAGGCAGATCACGAGGTCAGGAGATTGAGACCATCCTGGCCAACATGGTAAAACCCCATCTGTACTAAAAATAAAAAATTTGCTGGGTGTGGTGGCGCGTGCCTGTAATCCCAGCTACTCAGGAGGCTGAGGAAGGAGAATTGCTTGAACCTGGGAGGTGGAGGTTGCTGTGAGCCAATATCGCGCCACTGCATTCTAGCCTGGCAACAGAGCGAGACTTCGTTCCAAAAAAAAAAAAGTGTGTTATATATCTATAACTATTATACTATGAATAGCACCAAAAACTTGAGAAAATATTCTTTCAGGACAATATTTGAAAACTATTATCTAATTCATTGGAGAAGTGGTTCATGTCACAGACAAGTGAATGACTGAAGTTTGGACATATGCCTGTGTTTACCTTTTATTTATTAACTAAACAAACCCATCAGCCTTCTACAGCAAAATTGTAAGAATGATGTTGCTTCAAGTACATCAGACATTAGATGCTACATACATCAGAAAGCCTTTTATAGTTCTCTTTTGAAAACTATACTACTCATAATATGCTGTTTCCTACTCATCTATGACCCCAAACTTCCTGTTTGCTCTAATGGTTGCTGTTAAAAGTATGACAAATTCAGTTGTAAAGTGTCCAGTTATCCACTTCCATCTCTTTGACCACAAATTACCTAAGAATGGTGTTACACTACTTTTGTGGGAAAAGAGAAACATCATAATACTGGATACATAAAATCATAGCTTTTCCTTTCCTTGGGGGAATAATTCTGTTACCTACCCACTATTGGGAGGTAGTTTAGATTGGTTAATTTAAGTATCAATGGGGAAAATGTCTGTATCCAACAGAATTTGTTTCCCTTAATCTTATGGATAGCTTCACAATTCATGATAGCATAGTTATGCAATATATATGAATAAGGATGAAGATGAATATCATTTGATTAAAGTACAGCTTCTAAGACTTAAATGACCGGAAAGAATTGAAATACATTTAAACTCTACCACACACCTGCTCCTTATAGTAGGATAATCTGGTCAAGCCCTTGACTTCAAGGAGCTTGCTAACCCTGGTATTAATTGATGTTTCCCAAACTTTAGTCAACTGAGTATCATCCTCACCATATTTGTTCTTTCTCTGTGCCACTTGTACTTTTATTTACTTTGTAATTTTTAAAATTAACTTTTTCTTTTAAACTTAGCTTTATCCTAAGTGATAATACTCATGAAATCTTGGGTTTAAGGTAATAGTTATGTTTTTTCTAATATCTATTAAAATATTGCCAACAATTACAATTTTAAAAAGATTTTTCTTTTTACCACCAATGGTATGTCTATTATGCTTTGGGAACTATTGCGCTAGTGATGATAATAGCTAGGCATTAAGTTAAATTGTCTTGTTTGTTCCTCACATCAATGTGATAAGCACTGCTGTCTCTATTCAATAAATGAAGACACCAAAAAATCAGAGAAGTTCAATAACTTGTCCAGGGTCATGAGGCAAGCCAGAACTTACCTGAGTAAGGTCCATATGAACCCTTGGTCCTCACAGCATTCTTAGAGCATCACCCGGGAGCTTTTTGAAAATGCAAAATCTCTGGCCTCACTCCAGACCTCCTGAATCAGAATCTGCATTTGAACAAGATCCTCCAGGTGATTCTCATGCACATTAAAGTTTGAGAAGCACTGAGCTTAACATTTGGGTATTCTGCCTCCCATAGGAGAAGATGGGTGACTGGGTCATTAGTTTGGTTGTTCTGTGATCTGGTTTGGCTCTGTGTGCCCACCCAAATCTCATGTTGAATTGTAATTCCCAGTATTGTGGGAGGGACCTGGTGGGAAGTGATTGGGTCATGGGGGTGAATTTCCCTTTTGCTGTTCTTGTGATAGTGAGTGAGTTCTCATGAGATCTGGTTGTTTAAAAGTGTATAGCCCTTTCCCCCTTTGCTCTCTCTCCTGTTCTGCCATGTGAAGATGTGCAGGCATCCCCTTCGCCTCCTGCCATGATTGTAAGTTTCCTGAGGCCTCCTCAGCCATGCTTCTTTAACAGCCTGTGGAACCGTGAGCCAACTAAACCTCTTTATAAATTACTCAGTCTCAGGTAGTTCTTTATAGCAGTGTGAGAATGCACTAATATAGTCTCCTTTTCTCTCTGTAGTGTTATTTTCTTCATGCCATGCTATTCTGAGCTGCAACTATTTTTGAGCAATGTGGTATTGATGCTAAGGTAGAAGATAATATTCTCAATCCTTTTGATTATTTTTTCTCTCCTAAAGTCATAATTTGTCTACTTTCCTTCCTTCCTTCCGTAATTGGAGTACCAGGACTAGCCTGAGGGTCAACATTTATACTCTCTCTCTTTTTTTTTTTTTTTTTTTTTGAGACGGAGTCTCGCTCTGTCGCCCAGGCTGGAGTGCAGTGGCGCAATCTCGGCTCACTGCAAGCTCCGCCTCCCGGGTTCACGCCATTCTCCTGCCTCAGCCTCTCCGAGTAGCTGGGACTACAGGCGCCCGCCACCGCGCCCAGCTAATTTTTTGTATTTTTAGTAGAGACGGGGTTTCACCGTGGTCTCGATCTCCTGACCTCGTGATCCACCCGCCTCGGCCTCCCAAAGTTCTGGGATTACAAGCTTGAGCCACCGCGCCCGGCCTTTTTTTTTAATCCTTGTTTTCTTCCCCAGCAGCCACAGGTCAAGTTCTTGCCCCTTGTAATGGTCTGGTCATTTCTTTTCCTGTCTGCCTGAAACTGGCAGACCCTGAGAACTGTCTACAGGTCTATAGCTAATTCTCAGTTTTTCCTGGGTAGTTTTAATGGTATGGATGTCATCCTGGCTCTCAGCTTCTTTTCCTTCTCCCACCAGTTCTCTGCCACCCAGCTATTTTACTGCTGCTTTTCTTTTTACTAAGATGTGCCTATCTCTGCATCCATGAGGCCTCTGTTTCCATTCTACCTTGAAGCCATCTGCTTCTCACTTTTGCTGTTGTTGCTTGTAATTGTAAGTTTAATATAAGCAGCAGCCTCAGGAGACCCCATGAAAGCAATCTTCTGGAAACAGTCAAAGTGCTGGGAATTCAATGGTTGGATCTGGGAATATCAATAATGTCTACAACTGATGAATGTAGCTGGCTACAGATTCTGAAGTACTCCAGTGCGTCATCAGCATTTCATAAGTATACTGTCTTTGTGATTTTTTCACAGAGTTTCCCTTTGAATTTTATGTCTGCAGAGTTTCTAAACACTGCACCTGGCTCATACAGTTACAAGCCTTCTTTCTCGGTATTTATATAGTTGTTTATTCAGTCTCCAAGATGATTAGTTATTTGAGATGAGTAGAAGTTGCATCTATTCATGTAATCAGAGCTTGTTTTCTTGCTCACTGGTGGCCAGATACAGGTCATAATAGTATTTTATTTTCTTAACTTTGAATAGCGTTAAAGGGGAGTGGACTCATTTGAATTACAGGAGGTACTGAAAGAAAACTATATTATTCATTACATTTTGTAAAGCAAGAAACAAAGAGGAATAGTTGTTTCCTACCATGGTAATTTCAGACTCTGAAAGATCTGTTTATAAGCTAAATGTAGACATACCTATCCCTAACCCAGATTTTTTTATGGTCTTCAATTTTGTAATTATTTAGAATTGAAGGGTTTTTTTTTCTTTCTGCCACATATTTTTGTACACACCCTTTCTCCCTCCCCTTTCCCATGCTTTTGTTTCCTTGAGAAAAGGAGAGTCCCTCTTAGAGCATAGAATAAACATTCTTTGTGAAGTGTGACTTATTTATGCTTCAGGGGTTGTCAGTGTATACACAATAGAGAAGGTGATGGAGGCTCCGAGGCATGCCAAGTCAGCACTTTGTGCATGTTGAGGCCAAAGAGCATGTTAAGCAGGCTTAAAAAATTTTAACAAGTCAGAACATTTTACAATTTCCATATTTATCAAACATGTCAGGGGATGGGATCACAAAGCCTTCCAGGGATTAACTGCTTCTCTGACTTCAACTGTTTTATTAAGATGGAGGAAGCCAAGTTCTCAACACCCCGTGATTTGCTCTAATAACCACAAGAATCAGAATGTAGGTGATCCTTGCTGAATGAAAGCAATCCTAAGGCTAAATGCTCTTTGAATGGAAAAAAAAAATCTCTCAACAGATGAACTATGTGTGAAACTTTCTAACAGAGCTTAGGAGTTTGAAGTTTATTTACCTAGAGCTTCAGTTTTATTAATTCTCTGGTTGGTGGTTCTTGACCTTTGACACCCAAGGACTTAGACTATGAAGCCTAAATAGAAGGCATTCAGAAACATAAAGACATTCTCAAAGAGGGGTGGCCATTGGCTTTTTTGGGGTTGGCAAAACATCCTAGAGTTATTATTTGTTTTTACATGTTTGGGGTTTGGCGGATCCTAAGATGCATTTTGCCAAGCAATTTCCTTTGAATTTTAGTACAGGAATATCTTGGGTGGAATTTAATTGGTGATTCATTTGCATTATACTGATCAGAATGCTATTTTGGAAAAGATATCTGATGACTGAGAAATATTAGGAGATTTACAATTTTTAAGTACCAACTTTTTCTTACATGGGAAGAAAAATGGAATTCAAGCCCCAATTATTTTCAGTGAGATTTGGAACTTGGAATCTTGAACTAAGTAGTAGTTTCCAAATGTGTCTGTATCACTTTCTCTACAAAAGCGAACCAGACTACTTCCCTGGCTTGATCTGCAAATCTTTAGAAAAGTTACAGAGCTGATATGCAACCTTGGGCCGGTATTTAATTTGAAAACTAATGTTAAAAAGGCTTTCTGATAAGTAAGTAGGGAGAGTAACCCTCTTCTGAAGAAATAGATTGGAATTAAAAAACAAACTAAGACTAAGCATAAGTGAGATCTTGGGTTTGAAAGCCAAATTGCCAAAGATGGCAAAACCCCTAGAGGGCTAAAGTTATATGAAGTGCCATGAGGTAGCTTTTCCATTACTGTTTGCAGAAAAGGTTGTAAAAGAAGGAACTGTGCTGAAACTTTACAAATGAGTACCAAACCATAAACTTTTTAAAGAACAGGGAAAGCACATGGCTAAATATGGTACCCAACATTATTGCCCATCAGGCTGCAACAAAGCATGATGACAAAAACAGGTTTTTTCTTGTCTACTGTCAGCTTCCTATTGTTTGTAACAGGCCCAGGAAAAGCAGTGCCAGCAACTCAAATGACTGCTCTCACTGTCTTCTTGAGAAAACAGCAGTGCAAGCAAGCATCCATCAGGAAAAGAAAGAAGCATTTTCAACAAATTTACATGGATATCTTTAGGTTCAAATTATTTTGAAACCAAAGGATATGAAGTGTTGGGAATTCTAGTTCTGAATTCTATAAATCAGTGTAAGGAGAAGGACAGTGTGATAGAGACTCTTTTATTTGCTTCAAATAGTGGGGTGAATAAGTTATAAGGGTATCACTGGGCCAGTGTTGATGATTTTCTTTTCTCTCTTGTTCCCCACGTTCTTCAAACTGTTTAAAAGTCAAAACACAAGATGTATTTTGAGTTCTTGACCTTATCCTGGCCCTGACTTAGCTGTCAGAATATTAGGTTGTCTACAGAGATCCACACTGGTTTCCATCTAAATTTTTTTAGATTTTGGTCAACTTTCTATATCTTTCTTTAAATAACTGTAAGTATTCCTTTCAGTATAATAAAAATTTATGTTTTTCTTCTTCTTAAACTTTGGTCCTTGTCCTCGTTACTTTAAAACAGACAACTTAGTAAAGATAACTTTTTCTTTTATTTCTCATTTTTCTCTTTCTCTCTCTATACCCCTCTTTGCTTGCCCCCGCCCCCAACCTTGTCTCTTTCTTACTGGCTATAATCTAATTAGTGCATGCTTATCAATGACCAATGAGAACATTGTCACATTTTACATTTTGCTTGTTACCTAACTGTAATCTCTGTTGCAGAAAGCAGGATTTTTGTGAGGTTGAAAGTGTGGCATCCCATGAGTCTGATGCTATTACGTTTTAGAAAATTGAAATGACTGGCCAGGTGTGGTGGCTCACGCCTGTAATCCCAGCACTTTGGGAGGCCAAGGCGGGCAGATCACCTGAGCTCAGGAGTTTGAGACCAGCCTCATCATGGAGAAACCTCGTCTCTACTAAAAATACAAAATTAGCCGGGCGTGATGGTGCATGCCTGTAATCCCAGCTACTCGGGAGGCTGAGGCAGGAGAATTGCTTGAACCTGGGAGGCAGAGGTTGTAGTGAGCCGAGATCGTGCCATTGTACTCCAGCCTGGGCAACAAGAGCAAAACTTTGTCTCAAAAAAAAAAAAAAAGAAAATTGAAATGACTTACTACATTATTGAGAGCATATCTTAGCTTTGGATAATAAAGAATTAGGTAAACATTTTAAGAGCAGCTCTTGTTTCATACTTCTTATCTCACACACAGTGCCTTTTACACAATAAGGGCTGAATAAAATTGTTACCAATTTTAGTTCAGTTAATTTTTGAATGTGAGGGCAGATCATTTAATTCTGTATCTTAATATATAATCCAGGACTGGTGAATAATACTTCCTGCCAAAAATCCATTAACCTTACAGGAAACAAAACCCAGCGAGGATCATAGAAGTAAAAATAATTTAGATTTCATAAGTTGTTATTTTTTTAGAGAAAAGCATAAAATGTTCTGTACCTCCACATTTGAAAATAAAATCAAGAAGCAAAACATTCTCATGAGTAAGAATATGAAACAATAATTTGAAAATACCAAAACTCAGTATTTATTACTGTTCTACCATAGATATTAGTGACTAGGGAAAGGACAAGGTGGCTATGGGGTAGTAGAAAGGGGAGCAAGATATGCAGACCTTTGGGGATGATGATTTAACTGCTTCATGATAGTTAAGAAAAGCTTTATTTTTTTTAGGGTTTAAAATTATTATATTTAAAAATATATAAATATTTGAGTTTTTTCCTCAAGTCTGGAAGCAGAAGCATTCCTCAGTCTTTCTCTCCTTCGACATGGCAGCAACAGCAACAGCAACAGCAGCAGCAGCCACCGCCGCCGCCACCGCCCTGGCTCCACTTAGGGAAATTGCGGAAGACCCTATCTCATTCTAGTGAGGAAGGTTCTATGAAGTAGATAGTTCATCTTGTAGACTTTTTAGACCATTGCTGTAAAAGACTTTTTTTTTTTTTTTGAGACAAGGTCTCACTCTGTCACCCAGGCTGGAGTGCAGTGGCAC
This sequence comes from Symphalangus syndactylus, assembly GCF_028878055.3. Lineage (NCBI taxonomy): Eukaryota > Metazoa > Chordata > Mammalia > Primates > Hylobatidae > Symphalangus > Symphalangus syndactylus. Next base: position 49,019,012 of record NC_072430.2, on the reverse strand, counting down.
AATCATGGCTCACTGCAGCCTTGACTTTTGGGCCAAGCAATCCTCTCACCTCAGCCTCCCAAGTAGCTGGGACTACAGGCACATGCCACTATGTCAGCTAATTCTTTTTGTAGAGACAAAGTCTGATTTTGTTGCCCAAGCTGATCTTGAACTCCTGGGCTTAAGTGATCCTCCTGCCTTGGTCTCCAAAAGTTCTGGGATTATAGATGTGAGCCACCATGCTTGGCCCTAAAACTTTTAGAGCCATCTTCAAATGTTGTAATTGTCTAGCTGGACATGGTGGCTCATGCCTGCAATTCCAGTACTTTGGGAGGCCGAGGCTGGTGGATTGCTTGAACCCAGGAGTTCGAGGCCAGCCTGGGCAACATGGTGAAACCCTGTCTCTGCAAAAAATTTAAAATAGTTGGGCATGGTGGTGCAGCCTATAGTCCCAGCTACTCTGGAGGCTGAGGTGGGAGGATCGCTCGAGCCCAGCAGGCTGAGGCTGCAGTGAGCTGTGATCATGCCACTGCACTCCAACCTGGGCGACAGAGTGAGACCCTGTCTCAAAACCACCCCACCCCCAAAAAATGCTGTGGTTTTCTGTATAAAATGGGACTAACTATTGACACTTCTTTATAAATCAGATAAAATTATATTGAAGTCCAGTTTAAGCTCATTGGATGAAGGATATTGCATTTCAGTGTAGTGTTTATAAGAAGTCTATTTAAAAATATATATTTTTTATTGTCATACTTTAAGTTTTAGGGTACATGTGCACAATGTGCAGGTTTGTTACATATGTATACATGTGCCATGTTGGTGTGCTGCACCCATTAACTCGTCATTTAGCATTAGGTATATCTCCTCCCTTCCCCCACCCCACAACAGCCACCGGAGTGTGATGTTCCCCTTCCTGTGTCCATGTGTTCTCAGTGTTCAATTCCCACCTATGAGTGAGAACATGCGGTGTTTGGTTTTTTGTCCTTGCGATAGTTTACTGAGAATGATGGTTTCCAGTTTCATCCATGTCCCTACAAAGGACATGAACTCATCATTTTTTATGGCTGCATAGTATTGCATGGTGTATATGTACCACAGGACATGAACAGACACTTCTCAAAAGAAGACATTTATGCAGCCAAAAAACACATGAAAAAATGCTCATCATCACTGGCCATCAGAGAAATGCAAATCAAAACCACAATGAGATACCATCTCACACCAGTTAGAATGGTGCTCATTAAAAAGTCAGGAAACAACAGGTGCTGGAGAGGATGTGGAGAAAAAGGAACACTTTTACACTGTTGGTGGGACTGTAAACTAGTTCAACCATTGTGGAAGTCAGTGTGGCGATTCCTCAGGGATCTAGAACTAAAAATATTTTTTTAAAAATGATTCTAGGATGCTGTTTTTTTTTTTTTATTCTAACATTTCCTATGTTCCCACAATATTAAGAGACCATTTCACATCACAGTCTCACTGCTGGAGACTTTTACTGTAATATATATTTATCTAAATAAGGTTTTATTTATTTGTGTCTACGTAAATAAGGTTTCTACTTAGAAGGAAGCCTCTTGAGAGCCTATATTTGTTTTTTGTACATTTTAAACTTCTATTCTTTAACACCAGAAAGCAAAAGAATGAGCAGGTGGACAACTCTAAAGAAGTAGAGATAACAAGTAGAAGGAAAATAAAGTTTATGAGAAGAAAAGTGGTCTTGTTATTGAGGGAGCTAAGCTGCTAAACAGAGTGGGAAGAGAACGTTTGTTCAGTCTCTACTTGCTGGGGCAATAAAGCCTTCTATCTGCCCCTGTTCTGTGTAAAATCTTGTTAATATTAGATATTTTAAATTTATGATGATAAAAGAAATGTGCACCTTTTGTGCGAAATTCGAAAAGAATGAGGAAAAATAAAGAAGGGCAACCACCTCTAACACCACCACCCAGAAATAATGACAGCTTTCTAGTGCATTTCTTTCTAATCTTTTCTGTGTAATTTAACATAACTGAAATCATACGGAATAAACAGTTTCTTGGCCTGCTATTGTTTGCATGGACTACAGTTTTGTACTGTCATTTTGAGTAATTATAATGTGCCAGGCACTGTGTTAAACATTTTACAAATATTAATATTATCTCTTCTCAGCACTATGAGGGTGGGTATAGTTATACCTTGGGCTTATATTTCAGGGAATGTCTACAAATGAGTCTACTGCTTTAAGTAGGCTTCACTGTATGAAGAAAATGCAGACAACAGAAAAGAAAGCTAGACATTTTTCATGGATGCTTCTTTCTTTTTATTTTTTTTAGGTTTTATTTTGGAGGGAAGGAAGAGGAACCTGTCCTCTTTAAAAAATGAAATACTTTTAACCGAAATCTTATCTAGTGTTTTGTGTGTCAACAAGTTCTAAGTTGTGGAAAAGTCTTATCAGAAGAAAGGCTGCTTTGAAAACGATATGGAAATATTTGTTGGGTGTTCACTCCTTCAACGTCTAAATGAAATACACTGGGAAGTAACTGAATTTTACAGTATTTAGATAGCTACATAGTGAGCAATCAAAACATTCTTTAAGTATTTAATAAGAGGTTAAGATCGGCCCGCCTAAAGCTTATATAATAGAAGTGAGTCAGTGATGATGAGCATTTTTTCATGTGTCTGTTGGCTGCATAAATGTCTTCTTTTGAGAAATGTCTGTTCATATCCTTCACCCACTTTTTGATGGGGTTGTTTGTTTTTTTCTTGTAAATTTGTTTGAGTTATTTGTAGATTCTGGATATTAGCCCTTTGTCAGATGAGTAGATTGCAAAAATTTTCTCCCGTTCTGTAGGTTGCTTGTTCACTCTGATGGTAGTTTCTTTTGCTGTGCAGAAGCTCTTTAGTTTAATTAGATCCCATTTGTCAATTTTGGCTTTTGTTGCCATTGCTTTTGGTGTTTTAGACATGAAGTCCTTGCCCATGCCTATGTCCTGAATGGTATTGCCTCGGTTTGCTTCTAGGGCTTTTATGGTTTTAGGTCTAACATTTAAGTCTTTAATCTATCTTGAATTAATTTTTGTATAAGGCAATCAGAGAAATGCAAATCAAAACCACAATGAGATATCATCTCACACCAGTTAGAATGGCGATCATTAAAAAGTCAGGAAACAACAGGTGCTGGAGAGGATGTGGAGAAATAGGAACACTTTTACACTGTTGGTGGGACTGTGAACTAGTTCAACCACTGTGGAAGACAGTGTGGCCATTCCTCAAGGATCTAGAACCAGATATACCATTTGACCCAGCCATCCCATTACTGGGTATATACCCAAAGGATTATAAATCATGGTGCTATAAAGACACATGCACACATATGTTTATTGCAGCACTATACACAATAGCAAAGACTTGGAACCAACCCAAACATCCATCAATGATAGACTGGATTAAGAAAATGTGGCACATATACACCATGGAATACTATGCAGCCATAAAAAATGGTGAGTTCATGTCCTTTGTAGGGACGTGGATGAAGCTGGAAACCATCATTCTCAGCAAACTATCACAAGGACAAAAAACCAAACACTGCATGTTCTCACTCATAGGTGGGAATTGAACAATGAGAACACTTGGACCAGGAAGGGGAACATCACACACCGGGGCCTGTTGTGGGGTGGCGGGAGGGGGAAGGGATAGCATTAGGAGATATACCTAATGTAAATGATGAGTTAATGGGTGTAGCACACCAACATGGCACATGTATACATATGTAACAAACCTGCACGTTGTACACATGTACCCTAGAACTTAAAGTATAATAATATATATATATATGTATATATATATAAAAAACAATAGAAATGAGTCCAGGAATCAGTAACTTGGATACTTTGTTAGCTGTTCGAGACCCTGGGCCAGGCCAACACTTCCTAAAGGTGCCAGAACACATCAGAGAGCATAGAGATTGCACTGATTGCAAACCTATCCAAGGGCCCCAGCTCCTCTGCTAACACCCAAGGCCTCTCCACCTGTTTTTCTCCGAGTTGCTCATCACCCTGTCCTTTACCTTCTAGATTCCCCAGGGCTCCTGGTCTCCTTGGAATTACTTTTAAGACTTTGATATTTTGTAGTAAGAGTTTCCAAACAATTCTTCACAATATCTCTTGGGTTTGTCCTTGTTTACCTAGGCCTTCGTTACTCCCACAGCCTCCTTGCCAGCCTTTTTGATGCTTCCTTTGCTGCTCACCGCCTTACATACCCATGCCATCTCCAGGTCAGTATTTCTAAAACATTTCTCTTGTGTCATTCCTCTGCTCAAAGAAGGCCTTGAATCTCTTTTTTGTTTTTTGAGACGGAGTGTCGCTCTGTCACCCAGGTTGGGGTGCAGTGGCGCGATCTCGGCTCACTGCAAGCTCCGCCTCCCGGGTTCACGCCATTCTCCTGCCTCAGCCTCTCCGAGTAGCTGGGACTACAGGCGCCCGCCACCACGCCCGGCTAATTTTTTGTATTTTTAGTAGAGACGGGGTTTCACTGTGGTCTCGATCTCCTGACCTCGTGATCCACCCGCCTCGGCCTCCCAAAGTGCTGGGATTACAAGCGTGAGTCACCGCGCCCGGCCAAAGGCCTTGAATCTCAAGCCTATTTTTCACCGTGTCTTTTGAGGTCTTCTGTAATCTGGCTGTACACAACCTTACACTTTTATTTCCTGCTCCAACGTAAAGCTTCGTTTGCAGTCCAGTGGTGTGAATTTCAACTTGTATACCTTGATTGTATTTTTCACCGGTCTAGAAAATCCTTACTTTACAATTTATTTAAATATTTCTAATCTTAAGTCCTATTCTTTCTATGAAGTATTCCCTGATTCAGTCTACCTAGGTCTTTTCTTTCTCTATACTTCTCTTACAGGCAGTATCATAAAGATAAAGTCATGTTTTTATGGAAGCCATTTTTCCCCAACGAGATTATAGCTGTGATGGTAAAGCCGGTACCCTTCAAAAGCTTATTCCTTTCCTTTCCCTTTCCCTTTCTTCTGTTTTCTCTTTTCTCTTTTCTTTTCTTTTCTACCTCTGTCCTCTTCCCTATCACCCCCTTGATAATTAACATCATTGCACTATATATCCTTTTCCTCCCATCATCTTTCATTTTCTCCTGACTCATCAATATACCAGCATAACATAGGGTGTATCATTTTTTGGTCTACAACAAAAAGATTTTATTTTTTTCTTCATAGCATTGCATAATATATTTTCATGTAATACAGTTTTGAATCCTACAGAAAAATATGAAGAAATAAAAATACCTGAAGAGCCATCACTGTGAGTAGTCCACCATCAAAATTTTGATAACTGTCTTTTTAGGCATCTCTATTCACACACACGCACATCTACATGAGTACCATACTGCTTTCTCATGAATATCTTTTTTAAAATGCAGATTTTTTTTGGAGAAGGAAGTTTACCTGCCCTCTTCTCCATAACATTTATGTAACATAAATGTTAATGCATTTATGTGAACAAGCTGTGTGTTTTTGCATTTATCAAACCCATTTTATTATATACAAATACATTATATATAATGGTATAAATGGGGAGGGGGAGTGTGCCTTGCCAAAATAGGATCACCTTATATACAGTTATCTGGATCTTGCTTTTTAAAAATTTATTTGTAACTATATGTTAAGAAAATCCTTCTAAGAAAACATTTTATATCCAACTCCAGGAGAAATATTAAAAAGGGAAAAATTTGATTGGATGAGCAGATATTAAATATATATATATCAATAAGATTTTCTCTGTATCATTAAATAACTAACTTAAAAAAATAAAGAATAATTGTCATTCATAGCAGTGTCAAAAATCTTTAAAATGCTTAAGAATAAACTAAAAGGGAAAGTTACCAGATTTCTAGAATCCTGATTTTCTTAAAAACTGGATAAAATAATGTTAAAATTTGTATAGAAAAATTAATGTTTGAAAAGAACAAAGAAGTTCATGAAAAAGATTATCTACTTCTTAAATTTAAATAAAAACATATATTGCATGTTTTCTTGGCACTACTAAATTATTCTACAACATGACTTAATGACTGCAGAGTATTTCAACATCAGAATGTACTCTCATTTATTTTACTAGTCTACTTTTGAAATTTAGGTTGTTTCTTTGTTTTCAACATATGTATTTTTGCTATATAAATATGCTATAGGGAATAGCCTTATGGACAAATTCTTATATACAACCCTAGTTGTTTTTATAAAATAAAAACCTAGAAGTGAAATTGCTAGGTGAATTTTCACATTTTTAAAACTTTTGCCACAGGAGTGCTCATTATTGCCCTTTGCTAATAATAGTTTGTTAATCTAATTTTTTTTTTTTAAGAGTCAGGATCTTGCTTTGTTGCCCAGGCTGGAGTATAGTATAAGCATGATCATAGCTCACTGTAACCTCAGACTCCTGGGCTCAAGCAATCCTTCCCCTTCAGCCTCCCAAATAGCTAGGACTACAGGTGCACATGACCATGCCTGGCTAATTTTTTTCATGTAATTTTGTAGAGACGGGGTCTCACTGTATTGTCTGGGCTGGTCTTGAACTCCTGGCCTCAAGCGATTCTCCCATATGCATATATATCCTCCCACATGTGTGTATGTGTGTGTGTGTGTGTGTGTGTGTGTGTGTGTGTGTGTGTGTATATAATGCAATGTTTTTAGGAAAAATATAAAGAGGTCAACTTACTAGCTTTCAAAACTAAGAGGAACACTCCCTTGAGGTTTAAGGCATTTTGACATGTAAATGGTACACAGATAGGCAAATTACATGTAATAACCAGACTATAGACTCTTAATTTTGTTGAACATGACCAAAGCTCTGATGTCTCTTTATCTCAGTCTGCTTCAGCCACTAGGGCAATGAGGACATTAACTATCACATCTTGAAGTAACTTACAAACAACACTTTGACATTTGGAGCATTCTATACCAGAAATCTCTTAAATTACAATTTGTTTCTTAGGTCTAGCATGAGTAACATCATCAAAGTGTATTTCTTTAGCTTCTGCTATAATCAACAATAATAGTAATAATAACTAACATTTAATCTATACAACAAATGCTGCGTCAGGCACTGTGCACTGTAACTGAGGTGGTATATTTACTTTTTTTTTTTTTTTTTTAACTGATGAGGAAACTTACCCGTAAGAGCATTTAACTAATTTGCCAAGCCAGCAAGTGAGGATAGAGCCCTGGAGTTGGTCACATTACCACTATAATCACTTCCTCTAGTCATTCTTTCCTTACTCCAAAGTTTTACTTCATCATCTCTAGCAATTTCTAGATACCTTTATTCTTTTCTTCTCTTGATGTCTTCCTTTTATCTGTCTCACTTCCATGACTACTTCTTCTTTTTTTCTTTTGTTTTTTTTGAGATGAGGTCTCACTCTGTTGCCCAGGCTGGAGTGCAGTGGTGCCATCATAGCTCACTGCAACCTCTGCCTCCGAGGCTCCAGCGATCCTCCTACGTCAGCCTCCAGAGTAGCTGGGACTGCGGGTGTGTGCCACCGTGCCTGGCTATTTTTTGCGTTTTTTTTTGCTTTTGTAGAGACAGGTTTCACCACGTTGGCCAGCCTGGTCTTAAACTCCTGAGCTCAAGCGATCTGCCTGCCTTGGGCTCCCAAAATGCTGAGATTACAAACGTGAGCCACCGTGTCTGGCCAATTTCTTGTATGGATACCAAACTGTGTCTTATTCTGCCTCTTTTAGTTCTATGTCTTATCACTCATTAGTTTTACAGGTAGCCATATTTATATTTAACCTACGCAAACTTGATCTTCATCTGCAGAAAAAGGGAATCAAATCTACTGCTCATTTCATTGGAAATAATATTTATTTATCTTGATGTTTAATCGAGCTGGGGGCTCTGCTTTTTAAATACTGATTAGTTCTCCAATAGAACAGTTCTTTCAGGAACTGGGAAGCTTTTATTTTAGACCTTTAGAGTATAGTTTTGAATTAAAGGCTATTTTTCCATAAGCGGTTCTGAAAGGTTAAGTTTTGTACGAAAGAATGGGTTCTAGGAATTTATTTTGGAACTCAGATCACTTCATTGGGAATGCCTAAGTGAATCTTTGACATAAGTTGTCCAGGTGTCTTGCTTTATTCTTTGGAATGAAAAAATGTATGAGTCAAACAGAACCCATCTGTTTGGAATATCTTTAGGATCCAGACTCTGACCTCCATGTTTTTGGGTTGTGAGAATGTCAGCATAGGACCTGGCTTCTAGAAAATGCTCAATAAATATAAATTGCCTGGGTGAATAACTGAATTAATGAGTGACTTGATAGAGACTGAGAATGAGAAGATAGAATGGTTGTTCTGGAAGTGATTGCTTCTCTCCAGCTAAGCCTTTAACTCTGGGCTGTACCATCAGTAGTCCTTGCATACTGAAGTCAGACTTTTCAAGAAGAACCTTTTAGGTTCTTGATAAAATGCCTTTTATTCTTAATTTTCCTGTAAGTACCTGAATGTATTATCTTGAATAACTCCAATTCAGGTCCTTAGATTCCTCACGTTACTTGAAATTCTTTGTTTCCTCTGAGAGTTCACTGTATCTCACAAATATCCTGATATAATTCTGTTGGTAAATATTGATCTCACTTTGCTCTGAGATCAGGCTGATGTATATGTGTGGTAGGTAATAATCCTTATTTAGGCTGATAGATTGTTCACATATGCACATATTATAATACACACAAACATACAGAAATACACACTTTTTCCCTCTGAATTTTTGGAATTGAAGACATGATACTCCTTTATCCTTAAATGTTTCCATGCATGTTTCCTGAAAACAAGGATAGTCTCTTATACAAACATGATGTAATTATTAAAACCAGGAAATTAACATTGATATAATACTATTATCTAGTCTGCAGACTGTATTTGGGTTTTTCCGGTTGTTCCAGTAATGGCCTTTATAACAAGTTAAAATCCCTGAGCATGTGTTGCATTCACTTGTCATGCCTCTTAATCTTTAGTCTGGAACAATTTATTCTTTGTCCCCTACAACTTGACATTTTTTATGAGTATAGGCTTTTTATTTTATAAAGAGCTCTTCTTTTGATTTTCTCTAATGATTTCTTATTATTAGATTCAGGTTATGAATTTGGGGAAGTAATACCACAGATTTGATATTTTGTTTTTATCTGTTGTTATGTAAAACCATGAATTCATATTGATAACTACAATTTCCATTCAGCATCACACTGTTCATTCTGTCATTCCTCCCTTCCATATTTTTAGCTTCCTTCTTCAACAGCAAGAAGCCTGGTTCCATTACCCTCAATAAATTTACTTATTTACTCAATCCTAGATATGAAAAAGCAACTTCAGAATTGCTAACCCATACATCTTTAAAAAGGAATCCTGTTAACTAGTATTCCGTATTTGTTTAGGGTGCTTTTTGGTTTTAGTCTGAGGACATATAGTGTAAATACTATCTTTAAATAAAGTTACTTGGGTTAGTTTTTCGCTCTCTGTTCTACCCCCAACTCTGTCTGTTGGAAGCATAGGCAAGACAACCTGGGGCTTGTGATTGATCATCAGAAGTTTGGCGGGGGCAGTTGGTCTTGGGGACTGAGCCCTCAAACTATGGGATCTGACACTATCTCCAGGTAGTGTCAGAATTAAACTGAAGTAGTGGACACCCAGCTGGTGTCTACTAAAGAACTGATTGCTTGCTTGGTGTGTGGGGGGAAAATCCCCACACATTTGGTCACAGAAGTCTTCAGTGTTGATTGTGGTGTGAAAACAGAAGAAAAACAGTTTGTGTTTTTCCACTCAGTGTATTATAATAATCCCCCTTAACAATTTAGGAATAAACTGATATTCCTGACAAGCAAAAATAACTTATCTAAACATGTAATCATTTGGGCTTTAGTTTTCACATTCATAAAAATGAAGGCATTGGTCTAGGTGATCTGTAATGTCCATTCCATCCTTAATATTTTTAAAAAAATATCTGTGACATGTTCAGTATAGTTAATTTTGACTAAATAAACATATTTTAAACCTATTTTTAGAACCAGTTTTGGGGAGAATTTTTGCCTTTAGTGATAGAGAATTTTTCCCTTAATGTAGGTAGTAAATGTTATAAGATTATATTGTTTATCTACAAATCAGCAAGTATAACCAGGGTTCTGAATTCTCATGTCATATGTAAATCAATAACCTTTCAGTGATTAAGTGAGAGCAATCATGTGATAGCAGCAGCAAAAGATCAATATGCAATGCTAGATATAGAAATCTTGTTTCTTTAATATATATCTAAATTTTAGTCCTTGTATTACTTATCTTGTGCCATGTAACAAATTAACTCAAAACGTAGTGACTAAAAACAACAGTAATATGTATGAGCACTCATAGTTTCTGGCTGAGTAGTTGTAGCATTGGATCTTTCATGAGGTTTCAGTTAGATATCGGTTAATGAAACACACATCTGACAGCTTGACTGACCATGGAAGATCTTCTGTGTTGGTCACGTGTAGGCTGGCATGTTGATGCTTATTCTTAATGCTGGCTCTACACAGTGAGCAAAGAGACCTAGTGTTAGAAGTCACAAAACATAAGTTTTATATTCCATTGGTCACACTGACCAACTCCAATTCAATATGGAAGAAAAACTACCCAAGAGCATGAGCGTCACTGGGAGTCATCTTGGAGGCTGGGTTTTAGTGTCTGTCCTTGTTTTTGTTTTCAGTAGAAGAAATGACTTTTTTAGTGCCCTTGAAATAATTGCTAAAATGGTTCTCAATGAGATATAATCCTTTTGCACAGATAATGATACATTTTTTTCTTACTAGAAACTAGAGCTTACTTACTAGTACTTACTTACTTACTAGTACTAGAGCTCAGTGTTACTTGCTAAAGAAAAGTTTTGTTTTGTTTTGTTTTTGTGTTTGTCTCGCTTTGTCACCCAGCTTGGAGTGTAGTGGCAAGATCTTGTCTCACTGTAAACTCTGCCTCCCAGGCTCAAGTGATCCTCCCACCTCAGCCTCCCAAGTAGCAGGGATGCCACCATGCCTAGCTAATTTTTTGTATTTTTAGTAGAGATGGGTTTTTGTCATGTTGGTCAGGCTGGTCTCTAACTCCTGAGCTCAGGTGATCCACCTGCCTCGGCCTCCCAAAGTGCTGGGATTACAGGTGTGAGCCACCGCACCAGGACTTAAAGAAATATTTGTGGGGCTGGGCGCAGTGGCTCATGCCTGTAGTTCCAGCACTTTGGGAGGCTGAGGCAGGCTGATTGCCTGAACTCAGGAGTTTGAGACCAGCCTGGGCAACACGGTGAAACCCCGTCTCTACTAAAATACAAAAAATTAGCCAGGCGTGGTGATGTGTGCCTGTAGTCCCAGCTACTGGGGAGGCTGAGGCAGGAGAATATCTTGAATCTGGGAGGCGGAGGTTGCAGTGAGCCGAGATCACACCACCGCACTCCAGCCTTGGCAACAGACCGAGACTCCATCTCAAAAATAAATAAATAAAATAAATAAATAAATAAATAAACAAAAATGATAAATAAAATAAGAAATATTTATGGCCAGGTGTGGTGGTTCACACCTGTAATCCCAACACTTTGGGAAGCTGAGGCGGGTGGATCACCTAAGGTCAGGAGTTCGAGACCAGCCTGGCCAACATGGCGAACATGGTGAAACCCCGTCTCTACTAAAATTACAAAAAATTAGCCCACCATGGTAGCGGATGCCTATAATCCCAGCTACTCAGGAGGCTGAGGCGGGAGAATCGCTTGAATCTGGGAGGCAGAGGTTGCAGTGAGCCGAGGTTGTGCCATTGCACTCCAGCCTGGACAACAAGAGTGAAACTCCGTCTCAAAAAAAAAAAAAAAAGAAAGGAAGAAGGAAATGTTTATTGGGTTGGGTGGAGTAGGCTCAGAGCCATGAATGCTCCAAATGACAGTAAAATTGGATCCCAGCTTCCTATTTTACGGCAAACGACGTGATTACCAGTAAAATAAATAAATAAATAAAAATAATAAAAATAAAGCCTTTAAAGAGAAAATGTAATAGTTCTTTCCAATGATCTTTAGATTTTTTACATAATCATCAGAATTATCTTTGATGGTTTCTAAAATGTGTTGTATTAATGTATAATGTAAACTTTAATAAATGTGCTTTTAAATGCTAGTTGCTGACATTAAAATATACTTATATCTAAATGAAGTTCAAAGATGAATGGAACTTTCTGAAAACTCTTTTGCAAGTTAATTTAGATATAAGAGGTAGGATCTGAAAACAGGATCATGTTATAAACTCAATAGTCCTAGAATTATTATTTAATATATAAAAGATATCAAAATGCATTTGTAAACATTTGAAAGATAACAGAATTGGAAAATTATTGTTCATTTAATACAAAAATGCTTTCAGAATCTCTTAGCTTTTTTTGTCATTTACTAGAAAAATTGCTGGTTTCTGTATTTTTTCTTTTCCTTCCTCTAACTTTTTGATTTATTATACAATCATTGTACTAACAGTAAAGAAAATTTAAATGATGAAAATAAAATCTGCCATCCTATCAACTTCAATGTGACTGTAACCTTTTAGTTCTTTGTGTGTGTGTGTGTGTGTGAGTGTTTGGTTGGCTTTTATTGATGTATATAAAAAGATTACAGACAGCAAGAGAAGAAAATCAGAGACCTTTTCGTTCTTATCAAATTAAGTTTCTTTATAGTTGTATTTTTCTTTTATATTTTAATATGCATTTGTAATTGATAGAGGAAAGAATTTGTCTTTCCTCTATCTCCTCTAATTTTGTGCCAAAGAAAATCTGGCACAGAATTAATCAAATTTTTGCCTAATTTTTATCACGATATAATTAAAAAATTGAGTATATCATACTCAATTTTATCTTTATCGTATTTTAGCAAGGGCTTACTTATTAATGTATACCAGGTTTTGGAGAATGATTTTCAAGTATAATCTGTTTATTTATTCACAGTCGGTTTACCAGTTTCCTGATGTTTCTGTCCCTTTGCATTTTTGGTCACATACCTTTGACCCTTTTTGGCCTTTCCAGTAGAGGGCAACTATAGATGGAGAAAAAATTCAATTCATCATTTGCCTTCCAATTTAATTAGTAGAGTAGGCAATACATGTACATTTTTTGTTTGTTTTTTAAAAGTCTCTCTGCCATGACATTTCCAATCCCCTAGCTCCCTCTTTACACACTGTTATTAGTCTCAGAATTATACTTCCAAAGATAATCTGTGCACAAACAACCATGTGTAGGCATATCTATTTTTCTTTTACACAGTTAGTTGCATATCATATATACTCTTTTGCACCTCACTTTTTTTACTTATAAATCTGACTCATTTTTTAAGGTTGTATAGTATACCATCATATCTCTTTGGTATCATTTCTTTAACCAAACATTATTGCTGGACATTTAAGTTATGTTTTGATTGTTAGTGAACAATGCAGTATATATATCCTTTTAAATTCTTAGTGTATATATGTGAGATTATCTGTGAGATGAATTCTGAAAAACGTAATTTCTAGTCAAAGAACAGTGCACATTTAAAATTTTGTTAGATTCTATGAAATTGCCTAAGAAGTTGAAACAATTTATATTTCCACCAATAACACAGTCATATTCTTTTGCTAACACCTGCCAATTGAAGATATTTCAAGGGCCAGCATTTAATGTCATACAAGAGACATCAAATATACCACTTAGTGAAAAATACTTTGTTCTATCCCAAAGAAAACTATGGATAACCCCTCTAAGCCTCCACCCTCCTATCTTTTTATTCTTTCATGGGTTATTCATGGCCAGTGTCCTCTTCCAGCAAGCTTAAGCCCCCAAATCAGTCCCTTTGTTCCCTTTCTTTTGTCCTCCACATCACTTATGCGTGATCCCAGTTGGATTTCACCTCTGCATTTAGTACCTCCTTTCCATTTCCACTGCCACTGCCCTAATTCTGGCCTACTTATAGCATCTTTGGATTATTACAAAGCCAACTAATCTTACATTAAAAAAATTCTCCCTG